>NC_060140.1:298069206-298675299 GCF_021461385.2 Schistocerca piceifrons
CACAGGGGATAGTTACCTCCAGGTTGGGAACCACTGTCGTAGGGAATACCTGCAGAGACTAAGTGTAGATAGGAACCCACGTCGAGAAATTCCACCAGTAATGATATGGAGATGAAGCTTCAGTTGCGTAAACAAGGTCTTCTGTTCTAACTTTCTTTCTCTTCATCTCGGAGTAGCACTTGCAATCTACGCCCTCAATTATTTGCTGGATGTTTTCCAGTCTCTTTCTTCCTCTACAGTTTCTGCCCTCTGTAGCTCCCTCTAGTACCATGGAAGTTATTCCCTGATGTCTTAACAGACGTCCTACCCTCGTGCCCCTTCTCCTTATCAGTGTTTTCCACATATTCCTTTCCTCTCCGATTCTGCACATAACCTCCTCATTCCTTACCTTATTAGTATATCTAATTTTCAACATTCGTCTGCAGCACTACATCTCAAATGCTTCGATTCTCTTATGTTCCTGTTTTCCCACAATCCATGTTTCACTATCATACATGCTGTGCTCTGAACGTACGTTCTCATAAATTTCTTCCTCAGATTAAGGCCTATGTTTCATACTTGTAGACTTCTTTTGGCCGGGAATGCCCCTTTTGCCAGTGCTAATCGACTTTTCATGTTCTTGCTCCGTCCGTCATGGTAGGTAGTAGAATTCCTAGGTAGTAGAATTCCTTAACTTCATCTACTTCGTGATCAACAATCCTGATGTTAAGTTTCTCGCTATTCTCATGTCTGATACTTCTCATTACTTTCGTCTTTCTTCGATTTACTCTCATTCCATACTCTGTACTCATTAGACTATCCATCTCAGTCAGCAGATCCTGCAGTTCTTCTTCACTTTGACTCAGGATAGCCAAGGCACCAATTTCCACTCTTTTGCAGAAAGTTAATGTCTATAATGATTACATCGGCCGAGACATGAGACGCTAATCGACGGTTCTAGGGTATTTAAAAGTGACGGTAAAGATTTTCCTGGACTGTAAGAACGCGTATTTTTTATTTTTATTTTATTTCTCTTTTTTTCTTACAGCAGCGTTCAACTGTCCACCGAAGAAATGTCTTTCGTCGAGCCCCGACAACAATAAGTCTTGTTGGAAAACAGACAAAAGGGTCCTGGAGATAACTATTTTCCCGTAGGAGGCTGAGAAACAAGGTTGGATTTTTCTAAGAAAGGGAATGCTGAGTTGACTGTGTGTAAAGACACTGTTGTAGCCTGAAAACACATTCAGGGTTCCGTCTCCTCTTTCCATCACCTGATGTGGGCCGAACTCCGGTATATCGGGGCTTGGCGTGCCTTGGCTGATCACCATCTACTCGTAACATCACATAAAAAAAATGGTTCAAATGGCTCTGAGCACTATGGGGCTCAACTGCTGAGGTCATTAGTCCCCTAGAACTTAGAACTAGTTAAACCTAACTAACCTAAGGACATCACAAACATCCATGCCCGAGGCAGGATTCGAACCTGCGACCGTAGCGGTCCTGCGGTTCCAGTCTGCAGCGCCTTTAACCGCACGGCCACTTCGGCCGGCAACATCACATATGTATGGCCTTGCAAGTTCTGTAATACGAAGGGATGTGTGAAACCATGACCGGAGGCCACTTGCGTGTGAAAGTGATCGATATGATCACGCAGGCATGCATTACAATCTAGTAGGTTTCTGAAACCACTTGTGAGAGATGGACTCTTTCTGGTCGGCGCCTACATTACCCAGCAATATTTATCACGGAGCTCTGTTTCCTCCTGGGAATACGGTGCATCGCATCTGAAAACTAATCACTATTTCATCGATGAAAGGCAGACTTCTCTTTGGTGTGCCAAATAAGTTCAGATTAAGAAAAACCGTGTGATTTAAGTTCAAAGGTCTGTTCCGGATCTTTAACATCCTCGATTCGTCGATTAGCAGATTACCGATCAGCCCAAATAAACGTAATGGACATTAATTTTCTGCAAAATAGTGTGGTAACAGTGTTTGTAACACGTTTTGAATATTATTGTCTTGTTCAGTTATCAATTTCATTTAATTATATGGAAAATACGTGCTGTTGCACATCTCGACAGTTGTTCTTATAACTGCCTGACAAATCTAAAACTGATTGTTCATTCCTTGCATCATGCTGTGAGCCAGGTGACAGACTTCATTACTACGACATATTGTGTTGATAACGGAATTAATGCACTATCTTTAATTCTGTTTGTTAGGTAAATTAGAACCTTACAGTAAATAAATTACTACTAACGCAACATGTGGTAAAGTTTGTGAAAATAGTAACTCCAAGAAAGATGAAAATGACTGAAGTGAACTTATACCGGAGTATATACATACACTGAAGCGCCAAAGAAACTGGTATAGCAATGCGTATTCGAATAAAGGGATAGGCAGACTACGGTACTGCCGTCGGCAGCGCCTATATAAGACAAGCTTCTGGCGCAGTTGTTAGATCGGTTACTGCTGCTACAACATTTAACTGAGTGGTGTTACAGTCAGAGCACGAACGATGGGATACGGCATCTCTGAGGTAACGATGAAGTGGGGATTTTCCCGTACGACCATTTCGCGAGTGTACCGTGAATATTAGGAATCGGCTAACACATCAAATCTCCGAAATCACTGCGGCCGGAAACAGATCCCGAAAGAACGGGACCAACGACGATTGAAGAGAATCGTTCACCGTGACGAAGTGCAACTCTACCGCAAATTTCTGCAGACTTCAATGCTGGGCCGTCAGCGTGCGAACCATTCAACGAAACATCATCGATATTGGCTTTCGGAGTCGAAGGCACGCTAGTGTACCCTTGATGGCTGCACAACACAGAGCTTTACTCCTCGCCTGGACCCGTCAACAAAAATGGTTCAAGTGGCTCTGAGCACTATGCGACTTAACTTCTGAGGTCATCAGTCACCTAGAACTTAGAACTACTTAAACCTTACTAACCTAAGGACACCACACACATCCATGCCCGAGGCAGGATTCGAACCAGCGACCGTAGCGGTCACTCGGTTCCAGACTGTAGCGCCTAGAACCGCACGGCCACTCCGGCCGGCGACCCGTCAACACTGACATTGGACTGTTGATGACTGGAAACATGTCGCCTGGTCGGACGAGTCTCGTTTCAAATTGTATCGAACGGATAAACGTGTACGGGGATGAAGACAATCTCATGAATCCATGGACCCTGCATGTCAGCAGAAGACTGTTCAAGCTGCTGGAGGCTCTGAAATAGTAAGGGGGAATGCAACTGAAACGATGTGGGACCCCTGGTACGTCCAGATAAGACTCTGACAGTTGACACTTACGTAAACATCCTGTCTGAGCACTTGCATCCATTCACGTCCATTATGCTTTCCGACGAACTTGAGCAATTCCAGCAGGACAATGCGACATCACACACGTCCAGAATTTAGGGTGCAGCCAACTGCAGGTGGTGGCTCACGTCGGTACCAATGATATGTGTCACTCTGGATCAGAAGAGATTGTCTCTGGTTTCGAGCGGCTAACAGAAGTGGTAAAGGCTGCCAGTCTTGCTTGCAAGATGAAAGCAGAGCTGACCATTTGCAGCATAGTCAACAGGACCGATTGCGGACCTGTGGTACAGAGTCGAGTGGAGGGTCTGAATCAGAGGCTCAGACGGTTCTGCAACCGTTTAGGCTGCATATTCCGCGACTTGCGCCAAAGGGTGGTTGGGTTTCGGGTTCCGCTGAATAGGTCAGGTGTCCACTATACGCAGGAGGCGGATACACGGGTAGCAGGGACTGTGTGGCGTGGACTGGACGGTTTTTAAGGTTAGAGGGTTTCGGGAAAACAAGAAGGGTTTCAGTCACAAGGGGTGCAAGCTGAACACAGGAAAAACGTAGATACGGGAATCATTGGTATAACAGTTGTAAATTGTCGTAGCTGTGTTGGGAAAATACCAGAGCTCCAAGCGCTAATACAAAGCACTGATGCTCAGATCGTTATAGACACTGAAAGCTGGCTAAAGCCGGATATAAGCTCAGTCGAAATTTTTGCGAAGAACCTAACGGTGTTCCGAAAGGATAGGCTAAATACGCTTGGCGGAGACGTGTTTGTTGCTGTCAGAAGTAGTTTAACTTGTCGCGAAATTGAAGTAGATACTTCCTGTCAGTTAGTATGGGCAGAGGTCAATGTTGGCAACCGGAATAAAATAATAATTGGATCCTTTTACCGGCCTTCCAATTCAAATGATAGGGTTGCTGAAAGGTTCAAAGAAAACCTGAGTTCGATTTCAAACACGTACCCGACACATACCATAATAGTTGGTGGTGACTTTAATTTACCCTCGATATGTTGACGAAAATACGTGTTTAATTCCGGGGGTACGCATAAAATATCATCCGAAATTATGCTAAACGCATTATCTGAAAATTATATCGAGCTCATGAGCCCACGCGAATAGTAAACGCTTGTGAAAACACACTTGACCTCTTAGCAACAAATAATCCTGAGTTAATAACGAGCGTCGTAGCAAGATTGAATATTGTAATCCCCAAATCCTCGAAAAATAAGCGAAAAATACAGCTATTCAAAAAAGCAGATAAAAATTCGCTTGACGCCTTCCTGAGAGACAATCTCCACTCATTCCAAATTAATAATATAAGTGTAGACCAGACGTGGCTTAAATTCAAAGACATCGTATCGGCAGCAATTGAGAGATTTATACCAAATAAATTAACAAACGACGGAGCTGATCCTCCTTGGTACACAAAACGGATTAGAGCACTGTTGCAGGAACAACGAAACAAACATGCCAAATTTAAACAGACGCAAAATCACTAAGATTGGCGATCTTTTACAGAAGCTCGAAATTTAGCGCGGACTTCAATGCGAGATGCCTGTAACAGTTTCCGCAACGAAACTTTGCCTCAAAACCTAGCAGAGAATCCAAAGAGATTCTGGTCGTGTGTGAAGTATGTTAGCGGCAAGAAACAATCAATGCCTCCTCTGCACGATAGCAATGGAGACACTATCGAAGACAGTGCTGCCAAAGCAGAGTTACTAAGTACAGACTTCCGAAATGCCTGAGCAGCCGTCTTCGGTTGTGTGCAGATGACGCTGTCGTTTATCGACTAATAAAGTCATCAGAAGATCAAAAGAAACTGCAAAACGATGTAGAAGAAATATCGGAATGGTGCGAAAAGTAGCAGTTGAGCTTAAATAACGAAAAGTGTGAGGTCATCCACATGAGTACTAAAAGGAACGCGGTAAACTTCGGTTACACGATAAATCAGTCTAATCTAAAAGCCGTAAATTCAACTAAATACCTAGGTATTACAATTACGAACAATCTGAATTGGAACACACAGAAAATTTTGTTGGGAAGGCTAACCCAAGACTGCGTTTTATTGGCACGTCACTTAGAAAATGTAACAGACCTACGAAGGAGACTGCCTACACTACGCTTGTCCGTCCGCTTTCAGAATACCGTTGCGCGGTGTGGGATCCTTACCAGATAGGACTGACGGAGTACACCGAATAAGTTCAAAGAAAGGCAGCACGTTTTGTATTATCGCGAAATATGTGAGAGAGTGCCACAGAAGTGACACAGGATTTGGGATGGACATCATTAAAACAAAGGCGTTTTTCGTTGCGACGCAATCTTCTCACGAAATTCCAATCACCAACTTTCTCCTCCGAATGCGAAAATATTTTGTTGACACCGACTTACATAGGGAGGAACAATCACCAAAATAAAATAAGGGAAATCAGAGCTCGTACGGAAAGATATAGGTGTTTACTCTTTCCACGCGATATACGAGATTGGAATAATAGAGAACTGTGAAGGTGGTTCAATGAACCCTCTGCCAGGCACTTGAATGTGATTTGCAGAGTATCCGTGTAGATGTAGATGTAGAATTGCTGCAGAGTGGCTCCAGGAACACTCTTCTGAGTTTAAATACTTCTACTAGCCACCAAACTCCCCAGACATGAATACTATTGAGCATATCTGGGATGCCTTACAAAGTGCTGTTCAGAAGATATTTCTACCCTTTCGTACTCCTACGGATTTATGGACAGCCCTGCAGGATTTATGGTGTCATTTCCCTCCAGCACTACTTCAGACATTTGTCGGCTCCATGCCACGTCGTGTTGCGGTACTTCTGCCTGCTCGGGGCGCCGTACACGATATTAGGCCCTCCGGTGTAAAACTAAACACAAGTACGAACTGTGTTGTGCTACGATTATCGCGGCACAGTTGATGTCCCACTCCACTCAGCAGTGGGTGCCAAAGTTGTCTGCAGTTTTCTCTCTATTTGGAGAGGGTGCTACAGTTATCAAAGGACGCCACAGGTGGCACGATAGGTGTCCGCGAGCTGGCGACTGGAGTGGAAATGATGGTGTTCGTGGTCTGTCCTGAAGTAGCGGACCGAGTAGATCACCGAAAGTGGTGAAGCTTGCATAGGAACGTACAGTAATACAACCTTGGTTCACTGGAGCGCAACAAGCTTTTTACGTCGTTTTATTATTGGCTGACGTAAATTTTTCAAGAATCTAGTGACAAATATTTGTTCTTTATTATTACTTTGTATATGTATTCCACTATTTAAAATGCATTGTAAGCATGTTGCTCATATTCTGCTTAATTTGTTGTTCAGATCCGTAATATTAAGTGATCTAAATGATTACAGAATTTATTTTTGTTTCGTAGAAAACATAACCTGGTTTGGCTGCATGGTGTTCTGTGGACTCATGCGTATCTCGTTCTGCTTAAAAATCCATGTATGCACTGCACAATTGAACTGCACTGTAAGTATACTATTTGTATTCTGTTCGTTTTATGTTCAAATGCATGTTTCGTCCTTTTCGTATTTAAGGGAAAACTCCATGTTACCAGTTTTGACAGAGTCGGTATGCAACTTTATTAGAGCTCAATATGAAATTAGTATGGAACTCTACCTTGACTGGTATTGTTTATTTTCTCGTCTTATGCACTTTTCAAGTTGCCCCCTATTGCTTTGAAACTGTAAGGGGTTATCCGCCACGTTATAGCAAACTATAACAATATGCTCCACGTTACAATCATTGTCCTCCATGTTACAGTAAAACCGTAACAAATTGCTCCCGTATCTCCATTACGATGAAACTGCACCAAATTGTCCGATGACACACCAAAACTGTAAGAAGTTACCGTCCTGCTTACAGAAAAAATGTAACAAATTGCCCTCTCTGACATATAAAATTTCTGGAAAATGCAAGTTGTTATCATTGACATTGTTACGTAATAACTAATCAATATCATTCTTAATGCATCCATTGTCTTATCACTATTATTAGTGTTAATATCATTATTGAAAATCATTATTTCTATTAATAACGCAAATTACTGTTGTTGTTTTTTATAACTTTTTTGTGTGTGTAGTCCATCTACTCAGGCTAAGTAAGCCATAAACAAATATCGAAAAACAGATGGGCCCCTCCGGTGCACTGAGTGAAAAATGTTCGTTAAGTAGATCGTTGAGAGTCACAAAATTGATTTTGTTGTAATAGAAATCAACTATTATAAAGTCTTCACAAACTAATTGCAGAGTTGAAGTTGGATCTCAATTAAAAGATAGGAAACCTGGCAAGAACTAAACAGAATTATTCTTGCAAAGACACTAGGACACTACACAAAGAATTTCAGTCACATTGCCTCCGTTAAGATATAGCGTTATCGATAAAACACCAAGAAGGGAGCGTGTACCATACGTTGTGACATCAAGAGCTTGCAAAACAATCAAAAGAAAGACGTACAATAACAGCTGGCTTATATGCTAAACCGAACGATGAATAAAGAAGAGACTAACATTCACACTTGACAGCGTCGTGTGATAGCGTTGACAAGTTAAGAAGTCAAAAACTGGCAAGACAACGGCATCTGAGACATGGAATAAATTAAACATTTTGGGATAAAACCTAATTCAAAGCTTCCGCAGGTACTCCCGTTTTGAAATCGTTCCTGCATGGCGAACAAACGCCGATTACATACCTTTGAGGTCTCTTTGAGCCATCTCTGATGCTTACTTTGATAAGTAGGAGTTCACAGTGGAGCGAGTCCGCTACGTGGAATGTGACGATAATTAAAATTTCGAGAGGCTCAGTGCCAGGTGCTAGCTAATCTTTCAATTGGATACCACTTCAGCTACTTTCATGTATCTGATATGTACCGGTTATCAAACAAGAGAAAATAGACATAAATTTTAACGTGGTATTTGCACCAAGAGTCGTTGCTGGTGATTTCCCACGCTGTGGGCAAATTAAGCCTACGTTCAACGTAACTGAAAATGTTCGTGGTCCTGCCGAAATTCAGTTCCACAAATATGTCGGTTTCCACCCACGCCCTTCACCGCTAAACCACCGGGCCAACTATGAAATTTGTAACGTTAATAAGTCACGGCTGTAAAATACTAACGCGAATTGTTTACAGACGAATGGAAAAACTGGTAGAAGCCGACCTCGGGGAAGATCAGTTTGGATTCCGTAGAAATATTGGAACACGTGAGGCAATACTGACCCTACGACTTATCTTAGAAGCTATATTAAGAAAAGGCAAACCTACGTTTATAGAATTTGTAGACTTAGAGAAAGCTTTTGACAATGTTGACTGGAATACTCTCTTTCAAATTCTGAAGGTGGCAGGGGTAAAACACAGGGAGCGAAAGGCTATTTACAATTTGTCCAGAAACCAGATGGCAGTTATAAGAGTCGAGGGGCATGAAAGGGAAGCAGTGGTTGGGAAGAGAGTGAGACAGGGTTGTAGCCTCTCGCCAGTGTCGTTCAATCTGTATATTGAGCAAGCAGTAAAGGAAACAAAAGAAAAATTCGGAGTAGGTATTAAAATCCATGGAGGAGAAATAAAAACTTTAAGGTTCGCCGATGACATTGTAATTATGTCAGAGACAGCAAAGGACTTGGAAGAGCAATTGAATGGAATGGACAGTGTCTTGAAAGGAGGGTACAAGATGAACATCAACAAAAGCGAAACGAGGATGATGAAATGTAGTCGAATTAAATCCGGTGATGCTGAGGGAATTAGATTAGGAAATGAGACACTTAAAGTAGTAAAGGAGTTTTGCTATTAACTGTTGATGTCGAAGCAAAGACGATATAAAATGTAGACTGGCAATGGCAAGGAAAGCGTTTGTGAAGAGAAATTTGTTAACGTCGAGTATAGATTTAAGTGTCAGAAAGTCGTCTCTGAAAGTGTTTGTATGGAGTGCAGCCATGCATGGAAGTGAAACATGGACGATAAACAGTTTGGACAGGAAGAGATTAGAAGCTTTCGAAATGTGGTGCTACAGAAGAATGCTGAAGATTAGATTGGTAGATCACATAACTAATGAGGAGGTATTGAATAGAATAGGGGAGAAGAGGAGTTTGTGGCACAACTTGACTGGAAGAAGGGATCGGTTGGTAGGACATGTCCTGAAGCACCAAGGGATCACCAATTTAGTATTGGAGAGCAGCGTGGAGGGAGACCTAGAGATGAATACACTAAGCATATTCAGAAGGATGTAGGCTGCAGTACGTACTGGGAGATGAAGCAGCTTGCACAGGATAGAGTAGCATAGAGAGCTGCATCAAACCAGTCTCAGGACTGAAGACCACCACAACAACAGCAGATATTGAAATAACACAGATGTTTCACACTTTGTTTTACTTCTACATCTGCATCTATATCTATACCTCGCAAACCACTATGAAGTGAGTGGCAGAGGGTATACAACCTTATACCAGTTACTTGGGCTTTTTCCAATTTTATTCAGTTATGGAACACTGGAAGAATGATTGCTTCAGTTCTCTTGTGAGAGCTGCAGTTAGTCCAATCTTGTCTTCACGAACCGTACAGAAGCGATACATAGGAGTGTTTACATTTAACAGCCAAAGAAACTAGTACACCTGCCAAATATCGTGTAGAGCCACCACGAGCACGCAGAAGTGCCGCAACACGACTTGGCATGGACTTGACTGCTGACTGAAGTACTGCTAGAGGAAACTTATGAACAGCACGTATATGCTCAATAACGTCCATGTTTGGGGGGTTTGGTGACCAGCGGAAGCGTTTAAACTCAGAAGACTGGTCCTGGAGCAACTCCGTAGCAATTCGGGACGTGTGGGGTATCGCATTGTCCTGCTGTAATTGCCCAATTCCGTCGGAATGCACAATCAACATGAAAGGATGCAGCTGATCAGACAGGATGTTTACGTACGTGTCATCTGCCCAAGTCGTATCTAGACGTATCAGGGGTCAGACATCTTTCCAACTGCACACGCCCCACACCATTACAGATCCTCCACCAGCTTCATAATTCCCCTGTTGACATACAGGGTCCAGGGATTCATGAGGTTGTCTCCACACCTGTACACGTCCATCCGCTCGACACAATTTGAAACGAGACTCGTCCGACCACCCAGCATGTTTCCAGTCAACAGTCCAATGTCGGTGTTGAAAGGCCCAGGCGAGGCGTAAAGCTTTGTGTCGTGCAGTCATCAAGGATACACGAATGGGCTTTCGGCTCTGAAAGCTCATATCGATGATGTTTCGTTGAATGGTTCGCACGCTGACACTTGTTGATGGCCCAGCACTGAAATCTGCAGCAATTTGCGGAAGAGTTGCACTTCTGTCACGCTGAACGATTCTCTTCAGTCGTCATTGGTCCCGTTCTTGCACGATCCTTTTCCGGCCGCAGCGATGTCGGAGATTTGATGTTTTACCGGATTCCTAATATTCACTGTGCGCTCGTTAAATGGTCGTACGGGAAAATCTCCACTTCCCACTTCATCGCTATCTCAGAGACGCTATCTCACATCGCTCGAGCGCCGACTATAACACCACCTTTAATTTCACTTAGCCGCGCGGGGTAGCCGTGCGGTCTCGGGCGTCTTGTCAGGGTTCTCCACCCCCGTCGGAGGTTCGAGTCCGGGCATGGGTGATGCGTAAGCCCAGGGACCGATGACAGCAGCAGTTTGATCCTACAGTGCTTATTACAAATTTCCAAATTTTAAATTCACCATTGTAGCAGCAGTAACCGATCTAACAACTGCGCCAGACTCTTTCTGTCTTACACAGGCGTTGCCGACCGCAGCGCCGCATTCTGCCTGTTTACATAACGCAGTATTTGAATACGTATGTCTATATTAGTTTCATTGCTTGTAGAAACTTTCTAAATAGGATTTCACGTGATAGTTACTTAAAATATCTGCATGTTTGGTTTCTTCAATACTGCCGTGACACTCCCCGGCGGGTCTAACAAACCTGTAATCATACCCCCTGTTAATAATATCTGGTATGGGGCCCACACACTTGAACAATATTTTAGATTGGATCGAACGAGTATTTTGAAATCAATCTCCGATGTATATTGATGGCAATGGCCTAGTATCCGGCCAATGATGATTATGTTTGGTTTGTGGGACGCTCACCGCCCGTACAAAGTCCCAATTGTTACACAGTCCAATTTTTTCACAGTGCACTCTAGCCACTGCCACAAATGTTGATGATGAGGATGATGAAATGATGAGGACAGCTCAAACACTCAGTCCCCGGGAGGAGTAATACCCCCAACCCGGCCGGGAATCGAATCCGGGACCTCATCCCGCCAATGAAATGTAGTCTGAGCCTACATGAACATTCCAGTTCACATACGTACAAGTTTATTAAACCCAGGAATTTTTGTGAGTTGGCCGATTTCAGTTGTGACACATCGATGCTGTAGTCAAACGATACTACATCTTTTGCTTTTAGAAGTGCAAAACGTTACGTTTATCAAAATCTGAAGTAAGTTACCAAACTTTGCACCACTATCGAAACCAAGACCAACGTGCAAAATGGTCTGTGGAATATGAAACTAACTAACCTAGCTAACTGATAAAGATCTGACAGAATATTTGTGTAGTTTTTTCCAGACAGTACTTCATTATGAATAGCTGCATCATTTGCGAAAAATATGTTACTATTAATATCGTCAGCAAGGACATTAATACACTCTAAGGAAAAAACAGAAAAAGCACCGCAAAGGAATTATTCTAATGGAACGGAAATCGATAGATGTGATGTACATGTGCAGACAAAAAACGATCACAATTTCAAAAGTGGATTATTTATTCAAGAGAAAGAGCTTCACAAATTGAGCAAGTCAATAACCCGGTGGTCTATCTCCGGTCCTTTTGCGAGCAGCTATTCGGCTTGGCATTGATTGACTGAGTTGCTGGATGTGCTCCTGAAGAACATCGCATCAAATACTGTCCAATCGGCACTTTAGATCGTCAAAATTCCGAGTGAGGGCCCTGCCCATAGTGTTCCAAATGTTCTTAGTCGGGGAGAGATCTGGAGACCTTGGTTTGGCAAGGTCTCCAGGCATTATCATCCTGAAATGCAAACCCAGAGTGGCTTCCCATAAAGGGCAACAAAATGGAGCGCAGATTATCGTCGAGCTACCGCTGTATGCGTGCCGCGAATGACAACCAAAGGGATCCTCCTACGAAAAGAAGGAACACTCCAGACCATGAATCCTAGTTTCCGCGCCGTATGGTAGACGGCAGTCAGAGATTTGTATCCCATAGTTGTCCGGGGCCTTTCAAGACTCGTCGCCGCAGGTCATCGGGACTCATTTGAAAGCTTCAGTGAGAGTACAGGCCGAAGGTGGATCAACACGTTGTTGATGTGCTCAGTTTATTATTCTCTTTCTCTCGTATAAATCATCCAATTTTTCTGAAATTGTAATCATCTGTTTGTCTGCACATATGCATCCCATCGACCGATTTCCATCCTATACGAATAATTAATTCATGGTGTGTCTTTTTTGTGTTTGGCTGGATATAAAATGAACAGCAAGAGTCCTCAAAAACTTCCATGGGGCAGACCTGAAGTTATTTCTAAAACTGTCGCACATTCTCCATCCAAGATACTGACAGATCCTCAATTCAGTCACAAATTTGATGTGACATGCCCATATTATCATACTTTCGATGATAAGTATATCTGTGACACGAAGTCAAATGCCGTTCGCAAGACAAAAAACATTGTATTTTTCTTGCTGCCTTGATTCATGGTTTTCAGGATGTCATGCGACGAAAGCGCGTGTTGGGTTTCCCATGATCGATGCTTTCGGAGTCCATGTTTGTTAGTACGACATACCTCATTACATTTGAGCGCACAATATGTTCTAAGTTTCTACAACAAATGTATGCAAAAAGTATTGGACGGCAGTTTTGTAGATCACTTTTGCTGCCCTTTTTCTGGATGGGTGAGACTCTTGCGTTCTTAAAACCACTGAGTACAGATTTTTTATTAGATTGATCTACAACATATTACGGTTAAATGCGTCTGATAGTGATTCCATCTGGACCAGGAACATAGTTCAGTTTTAACGATTTCAGCTGTTTCTGAACGACACTGAGACTAATATCTATGTTACTCATCCATGAATGTCTGGGCACTAACACTCTTTACATACGACCATAATTTCTTCGGGTTTTGTTGGAGATCTCTCGACAATATTCCGCAACGGTTGTCGTTGAGGGCTTTACAGCCAAACGCATTTTATTCTGCATCTCTACAGTCCGATGCTTTGTGTTATACCTATTACGCAGTAGTCTTGTTTCTTCACAGTGACTATGTACCATGGAGGGTTCCATCATGAACTGCTAGGTACGTACAGGGTGACTATTATTGGTATGTGAAATAAAATCGTCATAACTTCTGAACGGTTTTCGTTAAGACGTTAAAACTGTCCTGTTGGCCGCGGGGCATGTTGGGAATTAGTATGCGCATGGTTTAGTTTAACCCACTTTCATTTGGATGGGTTCGTCAATAAGCAAAACTGGCGCATTTGGGAGACTGAGAATCCACATTTCGCCATCGAGAAATCTCTTCACCCTCAACCGGTGACTCAATGGTGTGCAATGTCCAATCACTGAATAATCGGTGCGATATTCCTTGATGGCACGGTGACTACCGAACGGTTCGTGAAGGTATTGGAAGATGATGTCATCCCCGTTATCCAAAGTGACTCTAATTTCGACCAGATGTAGTTCATGGTAGACGGAGCTCGTCTCAATCGAAGCAAGAGAGTGACCGCATTCTGGTTCTGCAGAACCCAGAGACCACTGTCATGGGCCTCGATTGGCCGCCATTTTCTCTGGATCTGAGCATATGCTACTCCTACATTAAAGACAAGGCGTACAGCAGTAAATCCAAAACCATTTCTGAGATAAAAACAGCCATTCAAGAGGTCATCGACAGCATCGATGTACCGACAGTTCAGCGGGTCATGCAGAATTTCGTTATTCGTCTGCGCTATATCATCACCAGTGATGGCAGGCATATCGAACATGTCACAGCCTAAATCAATAGATCTGAAGCGACGTTTAAATTTTGAATAAAGTGCATCCAAGCCGTAGTTTGTAACTAATTTATGTTCTTTTTGCCATATAATTCAATAATTGTCACCCTATGTCTATATGGTACATGTTCAACTATGCTTTTAAACGTGAGCCCTACTTCCTCTACATGTTCCTATCTTGAGCCGAAAGTTCCAATTTCCTCATTGAGATATGATACTACTGCCTCTTTATCTAGTTTAATAAACACGTAAATCTTTCTACTTATTTTAGTTGCCCTTGGTACTTTGGTAATCATTGTTACTACAGTTCTCATGATTACTGACACAAGTTTCAATGTGCACAACCTCAAAGAAATTCGGTCTGCTTGTTAACATTACATCTAATATGTATTTCCGTCATGAGTGGAATTCCGAATAGTATGTTGTAGATAGTTTTCAGAGAACGCATTAATTACGTTTCGCAGAATGTCTTGTCATGCCCACCACTAACTAAACAGTAATTATCCCAACTGATTGTTGGATAGTTAAAATCTCCTCCGATGATTCCAGTATGACTGGGGAACATACAAGCCAGTGAAATTGGGTTTTCTCCAAAGGTTTTGGTAACATCAGGTTTCGAGTCTAATAGTCGATAAAAGAATCGAATTAAAGTTTATGCTCACCCCCGATACTGAGCTCTCCCCAAACAGTCTAGCATACATCTTCTTTTTTTTTACCTTGGTGGATTTGAATTTCTTGTCTACTGAGACAAATACTTTATCGGCTTTTGCCATTAGCCTATCCTTTCGATACACGCTTAAATTTTCCCAAAAGTCTTACAGCTGTCAATTTCAGGTTTTAACTATATTTCTGTACCTATTATTATGTGAAATTCATTCGTTTATAGGAGCTGTTCAAACTCAGCCATTTTGTTGCGAATTCCTCGACCGTTAACCACTAGAATTTTAATAATCGTCTTTGGAGGGGAGGGGGGCTTTCATCGTACCTTACACTTCTACGTCTCCTATAGCTATCGTTGATCGTCATCTGCACAAAATGGAGTGTCGTCTTATCTACAGAAAAAAAGAACCTTGTCACCACCGTCTGTGTTGTACCCTCTGGTGCACAGTGCACTCATGACCAGCTTATGGGAACTCTACAGTTGTCATTCCTATGATGCAAGTCTAGGAAGTCGCAACCTAGCTTTCTTCAGAATGTTTGCAGTCTCTGGTTGAAGCACTCCACACGACTCAGAACCAAGGGGCCATGATCAGTTCAAATGGTTCGAATGGCTCTGGGCACCATGGGACTTAACATCTGTGGTCATGAGTCCCCTAGAATTTAGAATTACTTAAACCTAACTAACCTAAGGTCATCACACACATCCATGCCCGAGGCAGGATTCGAACCTGCGACCGTAGCGGTCACGCGGCTCCAGACTGAAGCGCGTAGAACCGCACGGCCACGCCGGCCGGCGCCATGATCAGTTCTGGGGACTGTGCTGCGGATTATAAGCTTCGGACTGTATGCGCTGCATTTTTCAGTTTACTGCACACTGTTCCTCCAAAAATGGCAGGAATACCCTCTCCAAGGTATTGAACGAGGCCCCCAAGCATACGCATTGATGCACATGATGTTTCCTCCAATTCCTTGTTGCCATTCCCATAAAAACTGATTATTGACGGATCCCTATCCTTTTGCGTTTGCCTCTCATTGACACGGTACGCAGAACGTGTAGAAACTACACTGAAGAGCCAAAGGGACTGGTACACCTGCCTATTATCGTGTAGGGCCCTGTGAGCACGCAGAAATGCCGTAACATGACGTGGCATGGACTCGAAAAATGACACCATGAATGCTGCAGGGTTGTCCACAAATCAGCAGGAGTACGAGGGGATGGAGATCTCTTTTGAACAGCACGTTGCAAGGCATCCCAAGGCACAATAATGTTCACGTCTGGGAAGTTTGGTGGCCAGCGGACGTGTTTAAACTCAGAAGAGTGTTCCTGGAGCCACTCTGTAGCAATTGAAGTGTCGCATTGTCCTGCTGCAATTTCTTGCATTGTTCTGCTGCAGTTGCCCCAATCCGTTTGAATGCACAATGGACATGAATGGATGCAGGTGATCAAACAGGATGTTTACGTACGTGTCACTTGTCAGAGACGTATCTAGACGTATGACGGGTCAGATATCACTCCAACTGCACACGCCCCACACCATTACATAACCTCCACCAGCTTCAAAAGTCCCCTGCTGAGATGCAGGGTCCATTGATTCATAAGGTTGTCTCCAAACCGGTACACGTCCATGCGCTCGATACAATTTGAAACGAGACTCGTCCGACCAGGCAACATGTTTCCAGTCGACAGTCCGATGTCATTGTTGACGGGCCCAGGCGAGGCGTAAAACTTTGTGTTGTGAAGTCATCAAGGGTACACGAGTGGGCTTTCGGCTGCTAAAGCCCATACCGATGATGCTTCGTTGAATGGTTCACACACTGACACTCGTTGATGGCGCAGCGTTGAAATATGCAGCAATTTGCGGAAGAGTTGCATCTCTGTCACGTTGAATTATTCTCTTCAGTCGTCGTTGGTCCCGTTCTTCCAGGATCTTTACCCGGCCGCAGCGATGTCGGAGATTTGATGTTTCAACGGATTCCTAATATTCACAGTACACTCATGAAATGGTCGTACGAGATAATCTCCACTTCACCGCTGTGGAGACGCTGTGTCCCATCGCTCGTGCGCCGACTATAACACCACGTTCGAACTCATTTAAATGTTGGTAACCTGCAGTTGTAGCAGCAGTAACCGATCTAACAACTGCGCCAGACTCTTTTGTCTTATACAGGCGTTGCCGATCGTAGCGCCATCTTCTGCCTGTTTACACATCTTTGTATTTGTATAAGCATTCCTATACCAGTTTCTTTGGCGCTTCAGTTTAAGTCCCTTCTGCACTGAATTGTTGAAGTATTGAGTGTAGTAGAGTATGTGTGTGTGTGTGTGTGTGTGTGTGTGTGTGTGTGTGTGTGTGTGTGTGTGTGTGTGCGTGTGTGTAAAAACGTGGTGATGCTGTGGTTTCAGCAGTACTAATGTCTTGTAAGGCACGTTCACTTGAACTGAATCATATTCTGATTAAATTGCAAACCGAAGTCAGTTCGCGGCAATGGTTACCCTCTCTCTGCTGTAAGAGCTAGTTTTTGCCTTACCTTCTCCACCGTCGTTAAACTTCCGTTCTGGATTGTTAGCAAGTTGCCTTCATATTTTTCTGTTGCAAATTACAAGGGTCAAGAAAATGAATATAATTGTGACTGCTTTTACGCTACAATAACGATCTCAAACGCCAAGTCAGTTTTCAAATATCACCCACACTGTTTGCTCAGCACAGACAGCATTATTGGTAGTCACCTGTCAAAGTCTAAGGACTTCTTCACATCATGTCATCAGGAAACGCTATCGTGTAATCAGTCGCTAATGACAGAAGTCATTTCCGCTCGTTTTCACAAAGCGTGACCGACGTCTATACGACTTCCGCTTGTAATGTAATACGGTCTACCGTTAGTGCCGAACGCAAGGTATTATCAAATGTATTTAGCTAATTTAACAAAATTTGCGAAGTTTTGAAACTCGTAAGCTTCATTTCTATCACTTAGGAACTATAAACCCTTATTTAATCTTCTTTATTTTAAAAAATTGTGAGCGGAGGTGGTAACTCAAAACCAATTCTTTTCTACTACGTCTCGGTACCGTATTAAGATTCCACATGGGGTAGGTTCCATTAACTGTCTACTACTTAATTATTTCAGGCTTTTCAGCGGTCTCAGTGAGACTACAAGTCATGACATGGAACAAACATAGCATGCATATAGAAGAGGAGGACTGATAATCATGATATACATATGTGAGTTTTTTTGTTTTAACTGTAGCCCTAGCTTAGATATTAATGTTAGTACGCAGTGTTCCTTACAGGCGATTGTATCTTTAATCATCTTGGGGTTGAAGCTCTTTTTTCCGTGTTTACTTTAACAATACATATGTTTTTGGATAGGTTCCGCCTTTAGCAAAACACTATTTTGTTTTTTAACCCAAACACGTTTCACTGCAGTTGCAGCATCTTCAGTGGGCTTTTGTTTTATGGCTGTTATAGATACGGAATGTGCTTTACTGTTTGTATACATGTTACTATTAGTTTTTAAATCGTAATAACAGATATTTGAAAAAACACATAAAATTATGAATTCATACCTTTTTACCAAATGGTGTGGTTTTTCTCATGTATTGTGTTTCTACAGTGCCTATTTTGTTTCACAGTTTGTCATTTTTTTGTGTGTGTGTGTGTGTGTGTGTGTGTGTGTGTGTGTGTGTGTGTGTGTGTGTGTGTATGTGTGTGTGTGTTCGTGTGTGTGTGTGTCTATTTATATCACTTACATTTTCTTTTTCCTCATCTTCATCACTATCAAACGTTATACATTGAACTGTCACTGTCACTGTTTCACTTTTTACCAGCTGTATAAACAAATATGGAGGACAGTGGAACAGTTGACCGTGTCAAAACAAGATGGCTGATGGTGGAACAGTTGATGGTGATCCTGGAAGTTGTTCTGAATCTTTCAGAGGTGTCTGTGCATTTTGTGTGTGTGTGTGTGTGTGTGTGT
This sequence comes from Schistocerca piceifrons, assembly GCF_021461385.2. Lineage (NCBI taxonomy): Eukaryota > Metazoa > Arthropoda > Insecta > Orthoptera > Acrididae > Schistocerca > Schistocerca piceifrons. The sequence goes on from NC_060140.1 coordinate 298,088,178, forward strand.
GTGTGTGTGTGTGTGTAGTGCAGTGTTTGACAGTGATGAAGATGAGGAAAAAGAAAACGTAAGTGTTGTAAATAGACACACATACATACATACACACACGCACGCACACACACACACACACACACACACACACACACACAGAGAGAGAATTAATTAATTTCACGCATAGCCATAGCAATTTTCAGATCGTAATTTTGGATTAAACAATTTACCTACTTTAAGGTGTAAGTAGTTGCAGATGACAAACTGTGAAACAAAACAGTCACTGTAGAAACACAATACATCAGAAAAACCACACCATGTGGTAAAAAGGTACCAGGACGTCTGAGTACATTTTCGCAGGGTACACCGATATATTGTTAATTTATGGTGAAGCTCGCCGCAATGGAAGAGAAGCTAACATCTGTGCCACGAGTACTTTCCAAATCGTGTGTTTGCCAGAGTAGAACAACGGCTGCGGGTAAGTGGGAAATTCACGGGCGACAGCGCAAAGTGTGGTGCTCCAAGAACGCGGCACACTGTGGTAATCGTTGGAAGTGCTTCATCATGTAGAGAACCCATCGACGAGTTCTCGAGTCATTGCACGTGACTTGCATGTGTCTCACTCGTCTGTCTGGAGTGTTCTGCGTGAACAGTAATTCCACACGTATCACCTTCAGAAGATACACGCCATGTTCCCAGCGGATTTTGTGCAACGAGTCAATTTCTGTACTTGATCTTTACACCGTTGTGTGGATTTTCCTCAGTTTCCAAGGCGAATTTTGTTCACCGACGAAGTGAATTTCAACAGGGAAGGTGTTTTGAATGCCCGAAGTAGTCACACTTGGGAACAAAAAGAACCCAAAGCTACGTGTACATGAGAACTTCAGCACACCTTCGACATCTGTCTTTGGGAAGGCATCTGTGATGGCGTGTAATTGGGCTTACATTTTTCTTCCCCAGCTAACAGGTACTTGACATTCGTGGAGTTCTTGGAAGATATGCTATTGATGATGATTCGGCACGAGCTGTGATTCCAGCATGATGGCGCGGCAGTACATTTTGCAGTTCGAGTCCGAAACAATTTGAACATGGTATACGGGGAAAGGTAGCTCGGTCGAGGTGAACCACATGCTTGGTCACCAAGCTCCACAGATTCAACCCCTTTGGAATTTTTCTTGTGGGGCCTCATGAAGAGCCATGTTCGAAACCCCTGTCCAGTCAGAGGAAGATCTGGCTGCACGGATCATTGCTGCAGCGGAAGCATTAACCATACACCACGAATGTTGGACAGAGTTTATGCGAACTTACGGCGCAGTGCCACGGCACCTGCAGCACCAGGCCCACCATCAGAAAGTCGATGTCCACTATACTGCGTAACAATCTCAATGTTAAAATGACGGAAACTGAAACTTACACTCAAATGTACAGGATCTGCCTGGATAGCTGCTCGCTTTAGCACGCTGATTCCGGGATTCTGGGACGCGCGGCTACGGATCGAATTCGTCTGGCGGATTAAAAACGAGGAACAGTATGCCAGTGGCCTGGATATGGTTCCTAAGCGTTTCCCAACATCCTCCTATGTGAATATCGGACTGGTGCTCACGTCTCGCCTCTGTTGCACGATTCTCAGATATTTAGAAAACTTTCGGACACTTCCACAAGGTATCTACATCTACAGCTATACTCTGAAAAGCCACCTTTCTTTGTGGGGCGGAGGGTATTTTGTTTACGAGTCATGTTTCCCACTTTCCTTGTTCCAGTCACGAATGGTTCGCGGGAACAACGATCACTGAGAAGCCTCTGCGTGGACTTGAATCTCTCTAACCTTATCTTAATGGTCTTTCCGAGGGATATACATAGTGGAAAGAAATATGCAGATTGACTCTTCGGAAGGTACGCTTGCGAATCTCCATAGCAGTAGACCAAACCGTAACGCAGAACGCCTCTCTTGCAGAGTCTGCTATTGGAGTTGTCTGAGCATCTCCGTGACTCTTTCACATATGCTAAACGAAATTGTAAAGAAAAAAGTGCTGCTCTTCTTTGGATCTTCTACCACTAGGCGGAAACAGATAGATTGCACAAATTCTGTTCCGGCGGAAAGGGCGTCCGGCAAGCCTGTACAATAGAGATGGGTAGTTCACCAACTAACAGGTCCAAAGGAACGGTTCACCAAGATGAACTGAACGAGCGAGGAACGAATTCTAAGGAACGGTCTTTCATAGTTCACTTCGGTCGCGGCTTTCTACTTATAGTTCACGGGAACGGGAAACGGTCGGTCTCGTTCCCGAAAGCCAAGTGGGCCGGTCTCGTTCCAGCCTCGGTCCCGTTCGCGTCTGTCTCGGTCTGCTCGGCCAAACTCGTCCTTCTTCGCGTGGCCACTCGTCACAGTTCCACTGCCGACTGCTCATAGTTAGTTCAGTATTGAGTTGTTGTTCGTTTCGTTCACTTCGGACTCCCATTCTCGATCTGTTTCAAACGTTTTTTGAACTCTAAATTTCTGGTTCTCTTCGTATTCTATTCAGCGTCCACGACCGGTAATTAAAATGTATTTTATAATTACGTAAATAACATAAAAATTATGTGGTATGTAATACATCTTTTCAGGCAACAAAACGGCGTATCAGCTTTCTTCACTATTTCGATAAACAGCAGAAGAAATATTCGTAAAAAGGCAAGATTCTTTCTTATTAGACATGCAAAGGAGGTCGCCACACGGCACACACGAGTGGCCATTTTCCGTTTTTTTTTTTTTTTTTATCCCAGGGTAAAGAGTAAGTTCATTGTTATGGAAGGCAGACCGACTTAAAACCGAATGAAGCCCAAGTTTCGTAATAGAGTGTATGGTGTCACATTTTGTAAAGAGAATATGATAACTCCTACTGTATTATTTCAGTGGCGCAGGGTGGCGCACGAAAAATCGGCCCCGAGCACTAGACTGCTCATTGTCGCTTACCAATCGTCATCTAATGTTTCGAAGTTGTTTGCATTAGCTTATTTCTTCACTGCCTAATTATTACATGTTTATCTATGCTGCTAGTAGCAGTCTACAAATCGTGGGCAACTGGCGAGCAGTCTGTACTCGGGGCCGGTTTATCGTGCGTCACCTTATATTAGTTCACTGCGGTCAGCCACATAAAGCTACAGTTGGCTAAACGAGATGTTTTGCAGAAACACGAAAATTACAAGTGTGTGGGAATTCTGTTATGAATAAAAACTCAGTACTCCAGGTGAGAGGCAAGTGCCCCCACTTGGCGCCTTCCATCTTCAGTCACCTATGCTACTAATTTTCAGTTTTTCATAAGAACCATATACCAAGCACAATGAACGGTGAACAAGTAAAAATGAACGGTTCCCAAAAAAGAGCGATCACCAGTGAACTAGTTCCCAAGGATGAACGACTTTGCCCATCTCTACTGTACAACTCGTACTAACATTGGAAAATCCAAAAATTTCTCTCTCTCTCACGCACACAAGCGCGCGCGCACACACACACACACACACACACACACACACACACACACACACACTCACACACTCACACACACACGTTATTGTTTACGCAGCTTATGATGACTGCGGATCCTCTAGCAAACAAAATAATTTGGACATATTGCCACACAACCACAATCCTAACTAGTTTATTTCTGCAAAAAACATTAGGAGAATTGTTGTTCTTGGTAAATGAAGTTCATAATGAGCCACAACCCCTGAATCTGAAATCTTAAAGCTTCACAAAATGGTGTGCTGTGCGAATTACTCAAGAAGTTTCCAACTCACGGGGCAAACCTACGCAATTTAATCATGGCTCTTTGCTAACTGCTTTGATACAAAGTCTACAAAGTGATTCACTCGACATCCTTACGCCAGTTTTCTTGTGGTTGTACTGTATAAAGAATACCTCCACAGCAGTGTAAGCCTTTACATCGACTCATGATCTTGCAGGTGACGTTTCTGAAAGGCATCTTGCCTCCGTGTCTCCACGCTGGAAACCTGATAGCGGTAGGACACTGTCGTGTGTGAAGGAACAGAGAACCAAAACGCGCAAAACAAAGAATAACGCTAACAACCTCTAACTGTACCTTACAGTTAACAGCAATATAAAACTTCCTTTCATGCAGCCATTCAAAATGTTAACCACCATGATACAACCTACGCACTCTACATAAATAGATCCAAGCAGTAACACAAATTATTTTCAACTAAAACTGCGAAAAAAAGGCGCGAAAATAGCATCTTGCGTAACAGTTCCTGTATGAGACTGAAGAGACAAATCGGGTCGTGTTATGAACAGCGAACTACACCTGTCAGTAGAAATACTTTTTCTTACAAACACAGCACACATACCGCTTTTCTAATTCTTTCAACTGGCTTACCGAGCAATAGTAAGGTAGTGAACATATTCTGGAGGATAACAGTTCAAATCCCCATCCTACCATCCGATTTTCAGTTTTCCGTTGTTTTCTAAACATGGAAACGCAGTGATGATGCCTTTGGCTCCCACCCGCTACCTTAACGCAAGCGAGTCCTCTTCGACGGGACGTTAAGTTACAAGCTTCCTTCTTTACTAATTGGCCGCTGTCCCTACTATCCTATCTTCTGCTAATGTTTTCATCTCCAGTCAGCTTCAACAAACATATTTTACCATAACGTGCTTTGTATATTCTAGTCTTTGCCTGTCCCTGCTACACTGTCTGAAAAAAGTGAAGCACACAGAATAGTGAGGGAAAACGAAATGAAACTATACCGGCCGAAAGGGTATGTGATGTTATTTCAGAGATTAAAAAATCAAGCCAAAATTACACAGAACTTGTCAGTATGAAACACTCCTTCCGATCTGGTCATGTAAGCGTCTAAAACATGGGGAATGATTTCAGAGAGATAGTGTCGACGGCATTTGAAAGATATATACACACAAATCAATAAGTGATGGTATTGATCCCCCATGGTAAACAAAACGGGTCAGATCGCTGTGGCAGAAGCAATGAAACAAGCGTGCCAAATAATTGACAACCAATGCTGTACAATCTCAATAAAGTCACGAGATGTTCAATTGATTCTTTTATTGTAACATGTTTCGCGTTTCAGGATTACACCCATCTTCAGACACAAACTTCAACTCCTTCCTAACCAACCAGGCGTACAGCCTTGACAACTCAAAGAAAGTGTCGAATAACGTATGACTGTTTCGAGTTGTCAAGGCTGTACGCCTGGTTGGTTAGGAAGGAGTTGAAGTTTGTTATGTCTGAAAATGGGTGTAATCCCGAAACACGTAACATTTTCTAATAAAGGAGTCAATTGAACATCTCATGACTTTATTGCAATTGTACAGCATTGATTGCCAATTATTAACACAAAAATGATCGCAGGCAACAGACGGGATTTTATGTCCTGTATATCAAGCGTGCCAAATTTAAAAGAAGGTAAAATCCCCAAGATTGACAATATTTTTCAGAAGTTCGAAATACAGCGCGTACTTCAATGCGAGATGCTTTTAATAATTTCCACAACGAAACTCTGTCTCGGAATCTGGCAGAAAACTCAAAGAGATTCTTGTCATACATAAAGCACACCAGTGGCAAGACGCAATCAATACCTCCACTGAGCGATAACAACGGTAAGTCACTGATGACAGTGCCACTAAAGCAGACTTATTAAACACGATTTTCCGAAACTCCTCCACCAAAGAAGACGAAGTAAATGTACCTGAATTACAGTCAAGAACAACTACTAAGAGGAGAAATATCGAAGTAGATATCCGTTTTTTAACATAACCTGTGTTCGAGCATTAGGAATTACCTCGAAGAAAACGATTTATTGAAACATAGCACGCATTCAAAAATTATCGTTCTTGTGAAACACAGATAACTCTTTATACTCATATCGTAAGGAGTGCTATCGACAGGGGATGTCAAGCTGATTCCATATTTTTAGATTTCCACAAGGTTTTCGACACCGTTCCTCACAACCGTCTTCTAATCAAACTGCGTGCTATGAAATATCGCCCCTGTTGTGCGATTGGATGGTGATTCCCTGTCAGAAAGGTCACAGTTTGTAGTAATAGACGCAAAGTCATCCAGTAAAACAGAAGTGATATCCGGCGTTACCCAATGAAGTGTTATAAGCCCTCTATTGTTCCTGATCTATATTGACGACATAGGAGACAATCTGAGTAGCCGTCTTAGATTGTTTGCAGATGATTCTGTCATTTACCGTCTTGTAAAGTCATCAGATGATCAAAACAACTTGCAAAATGATTTAGATAAGATATCTGAATGGTGCGAAAAGTGGCAATTGACCCTGAATAAGGAAAAGAGTGAAGTTACTCACATGAGTACTAAAAGAAATCAGCTAAATTTCGATTACTCGATAAGTCACAAGTAAGAAGACGTTATTAATAACGTTGAAACCTAGGTAAACGATAAAGTTAACTTGCAACTGTAGGCTGTATATTCTTATTTAAAGGCGTTTTTGGTTGCGACGGGACCTTCTCATGAGCTTTCAATGACCAGTTTTCTCCTCCGATTGCCAAAACATTCTGTTGACACCCGCCTATATAGGGAGAAATGATCATCACGATAAAATAAGAGAAATCAGGGCTCGCACAGAAAAATTTTAGTGCTCGTTTTTCCCGCGCGCCTTTCGAAAGTGGAACGGTAGAGTGACAGCTTGAAGGTGATTCATTGAACCCTCTACTAAGCACTTCATAGTAAAAGAGTAATCACGTAGCTGTAGATGTAGAAGGCGTTGCACCCCCTGTATTCGGGTGAATGCACTGATAAGATTGAAAAGGGAGTCTTAAACTCGTTGTATCTTCTAAAACAAGCAGGCCCGCAACGTTGTAACTTGCCCTCGAGATCCTGGATATTGACACGGCGACAGAGTTAACGTCCGAAGCGGTTCCACAGATGTCCTATGGGGGTCAGTTCTGGGGAACTTACTGACCACACGAGTACCTCAATGTCACATGGATGATTCATAGAGAGGCGTGCCATGTGTGCTCGTGCTTTGACCTGTTGAAAACTGGCGCCACTATACTATCCCATGGGAGGTAACATATATGCACTCAGGATGTCCCTGGCGTATTGATGTGCCCTCGAACATTACTCAGTCACTTCCAGCCATGACTGGAGTCATACATGATGGCTCCATCAGTTGATGATAAAGATGTCTCACACGAGAGTATTTCAATGTGACAACTCAACATCTGACATTGTTCACGCCCTTTGTGTATCATACCGCGTCTAACAACAATGGTAAACATAAAGAACACTAATGCACTCTGTGGTCGTCCTTCCTGTCAGAGAAGAACAAGTCTATTCATTTACATACCTGCTAATGATGTTTACATCTACGAAGTTACAGTGATATCTACACTCATGCTCATAAATTAAGGATAATTGGAGAATGTGGTGCCACACAACGTGGCACTACACAAAACTGGCGCTAATAGCGTAGGCACACAGGGAACACACACGACACAGATCTGTAAGTCCAAGGTATTGGTGATAAGTTGAGAAAACCGTCCCGAAACACACGTGCTACAAAACGCCACTGTTTCCTGCGCATGCACCCCCGACATCAGTATTTTATATGATCACCATGCACACGTACACAGGCCGCACACCGTTTAGGCATACTCTGGATCAGGTAGTCCAGCTGGTGCTGGGTTATAGCCTCCCATTCTTGCACCAGTGACTGTCGGAGCTCCTGAAGTGTCCCAGGGGTTCGAAGACACGCAACGATACGCCGACCGAGAGCATCCCAGACATGCTCGATGGGGTTTAGGTCTGGAGAACAGGCAGGCCACTCCATTCGCCTGATATCATTTGTTTTGAGGTACTCCTCCACGATGGCAGCTCGGTGGGGCCGTGCGTTATCATCCATCAGGAGGAAGGTGGGATCCACTGCACCACTGAACAGGCGGACATACTGGTGCAAAATGGCGTCCCGATACACCTGACCTATTAGAGTTCCTCTGTCGAAAACATACCGCGGTGTACGTGCATGAATCATAATCCCACCCCGCACCATCAAACCACGGCTTCCATACAAGTCCCTTTCAGGGACATTAAGAGGTTGTGATCTGGTTCTTGGTTTAAGCCAGATGAAAACCCGGCGAGAATCACTGTTCTGACTATACCTGGACTCGTCGTTGAACATAACCTGGGACCACTGTTCCAACGACCATGTACTGTGTTCTTGACACCAGGCTTTACGGACTCTCCTGTGACCAGGGGTCAGTGGAATGCACCTTGCAGGTCTCCGAGCGAATAAACCATGGCTTTTCAGTCGTCTGTAGACTGTGTGTCTGGAGGCACACAGTGGCTGGAGTAAGGTCCCGAGCATCGCTACCTGCAGTACTCCGTGGCCGTCTGCGGGCACTGATGGTGAGACATTGGACTTCTTGTGGTGTTGTACACTGTGGACGTCCCGTACTGTAGCGCCTGGACACGTTTCCTGTCTGCTGGAATCGTTGCCATAATCTTGAGATCACACTTTGTGGCACACGGAGGGCCCGTGCTACAACCTGCTGTGTTTAACCAGCTTCCAGTCGCCCCAGTATTCTAACCCTCATAACGTCATCAATATATATTCTTCAACACACAGTCACCATTAGCACGTCTGAAAACGTCTGCAAACTTACTCGCTGCACCATACTCTGACATCCACGAACACGCCTCTGCGTATGTGGACTGCTGCCAGCGCCACCGTGCGACGACAGCAGGTCAAATGTACCACATGGTTATACACCGAGGTGATTTTAACTCGCAAACCGTCAACCAGATCGTTGTTTCACCATCATCCTTATCCTTAATTTATGAGCATGAGTGTAATAACGTCTTCTAGCTGCTTCACTTCTTTGTCAGGCAATGTAGTTTTCCTCTCTACCATTTCTTCAAGTGTAAATTAACTGTTCCTGGAAAGCGTAGCAGATGTCCCACTTAAATATCTCTTCTTCAGGCAAGGATCTTCGAAAACTCTTTTTGGGCTCTGTTCGTCTCAGTACTTATCCATTTGAAACTTTGTCTGTCTACTCAATATTCACCATTCTTCTATAACATCAGATGCTTCTAGCTTCTTTTTGCTATGCAACGATTCATGTTGTACTCTCATAAAATGCTGTGCTCCAGATATGCAGAGTCAAGAGCATCTTCCTCATTTTTCCATCAATATCTGACACCAGTATAGCTCTTTTACGGAAGAAATGGTTCAAATGGCTCTGAGCACTATGGGACTCAACTGCTGTGGTTATCAGTCCCCTAGAACTTAGAACTACTTAAACCTAACTAACCTAAGGACATCACACACATCCATGCCCGAGGCAGGATTCGAACCTGCGACCGTAGCAGTCGCACGGTTCCGGACTGCGCGCCTAGAATTTTACGGAAGAAAGAAAGTTTTCATCACCTCTGCCAGTCAACTGAGATTTTTCATGCTTCACGTGTCTTGGGTATTATTGCTTCGTAGATATTAGATTTTTTTTATTTGTTCCGCTTCTCTGTCATTCGCTGTTTTAGTGTTAAAAAAGTACACTTAGGGACATGAACAGGCGGTTTTCCCACCTTTAGCGTTTGTAATTGTGTGAAGTCTGTTGGGGACACTTTCAGTGAAGTGTCTGAATACGTGTTAAGGCATGACGCCCCTTTTTTCCTAAAATGCTGAAATCAGAGAAAGTAGCGATTGTGGACTCAGGCTTCTGGAGCGAAGTAGACGTCCTACGTCATCCCAAAGGTGTTCGATTGGGTCCAGGTCGCCACTCTCGACGTGCCAGTTCAATTCAGCAATGTTATTGTCTACAAACAACTATCGTTTCTTTACGACAGCAAGCATCGTCGTCTTGATACAGTCATCGTCTTCTCTCTCTCTCTGCTGTAGCAGTGGACGATGCTGTAAAATATGTTCAATTCCACCTGCATTTAGCGTTTTCTTTAGCGCAACAAGGAGACTACACTCTAACAACGAAAAACATCCGCACCGTAGCAGCATATCCTCTGTTCTTCACTGTTTGCGTTGTACGTGATGGCAGATACGTTCGCCAGGCAATCCATCGGGTTGCCAGAAGGTGTAGCGTGATTCATCACTCTAGATCACTCGCTTCCAGTCATCCATTGTGCAGCGGCATCGCTCTTTACACCACCGCAAGCGTCGCTTAGCACTGACCGCATAAATGTGTGACTTGCGAGGAGCGGCTCTTACCAATGTACCCCATCAGTTTTAACTCCCTACGCACAGGCATTACCCCGGCTGAAAAGCTGGTAACACTTTCAAACTCCCGAATCATTCCTTCCACTGCTTTTAAGTTGTTTTTTTAAAACCCGCTTCCGCAGTGCTCGATAATAGCTGTCCGTCAGTACATTAGGACTGCCTGGTCGTATGATTGAGCTACGGCTGTTCCATCGCGTTTCCACTTCACAGTCACATTACCAACAGTCGACATGGGCAGCTTCAGAAAAATTGAAACTCCCCCCCCCCCCCCCCAAATTACTCAGATGACATCCAACGGATAATAGTCCCCTTTCGAAATCACTGACCCCTCCTAGCTGACCCGTTTCACTGTTACTGCTTCTCTACTGACTACACAATACTTAATATGTAAATTGAAGGTGGAGAGGGGAAGAAAGGAAAGTAAAGGGAGGGGATCATTGCTGTCAGCTACATTGGGACATTACGCGGAATCAGCGTCGACGAGTGATAATGTGCACCGGACCGGGATTCAAACCCACGATTTCCTGCTCACTAAGCAGGTGCGTTAACTACTGCACCATCCGGGACACAGCGTTATCGTCAACTCGCGGGCCATCTCGGCACGCCTGACGGTCGATCCACATTCCCAACGAGGGCAACCTATCCGCTGTCCTGTCCATTTCCTCCATGTTTGGTCTCTGAGGTTCCCACAGGAAGTCGGACGTATTTGTGCACCCGCACTGAAGATGGTGTATTCATTGCCCAGCTAGACCTATCAAATTATATGAAAGCGTGCTGTCTTTTGGACAGACGCCACGCATTCGTATAACACAATACTTCCCGGCTCCTTTTATACTGTCGGGTTCGCCTCTCCCGACATCTAGTGGTCAATTCCGTATTACATAGGGGTGTCCGATACTTTTGATCATACAGTGTAGTTGAAACTTCCTGGCAGATTAAAACTGTGTTTTAGACCTTTGCCTTTCGCGGGCAAGTGCTCTACCTGCTACTGTGAAGTTTGGAAGGTAGGAGACCAGGTACTGGCAGAATTGAAGCTGTGAGGACGGGTCGTGAGTCGTGCTTGGGTAGCTTAGATGATAGCCGGCACGGTACCTCAACGTGTTCGGTCAGAGAGCTGGTTAGCCTCTGTAATAAAAAAACTGAGTGGATCAACAAACGAACTTGAACGGATGTCATGTGACGTTCGCAACGACAAAACACAACGATCAACATCGAAAAAAATGCAAAAAAATAAATAAATAAAAATAAATGGTAGATCACTTTCCCGCGAAAGTCAAAGGTCTCGAGTTCGAGTCTCGGTCCGGCACACAGTTTTAATCTGCCAGGAAGTTTCATATCAGCGGACACGCCGCTGATGAGTGAAAATCTCATTCTGGATAGTGTATAGTTATTCTCTTTCTACTACTTTACAACACTTTCGCCGTCACAGTGTTTAGCCGTAAGTGATATTTTGTGGTAAATGCGCTTCCCACCCATTTTAACAGGCCTTTTAAGTATTCCTTAAATCCGATCACACATAACCTGAGCATCGTCGTTCTTTTCAATTGCAATTTCACCCTTCTTTCGATATTTTCTTACTGTTCTTTCATTGTTTCTTCGAGGAAACTGAACAACAGTGGTGATAAGCTGCAGTCCTGGCTCAGATCGTATTTCTTGTCCTCCAACTTTTATTTTTCTAGCCTGGGTATTCTTATTTCACATTTTATAGGCAAAGGCTTTCCGTAGACCCTGTAACGCAATGAAGATATTCTGGTTTTTCATCAACCTATCTTCCATTAGTAAGCGTAATGTTATAACAGCTTCTCCTGTGCGTTTCCTTTTCTCAAACCATGTTAATCTTCGTACAGTAAATCTACTATTTTTCTTTTTATTCTTCTGAGTATTACTCAGAATAGCAGTATACAAGCATGATTTACCAGGCCAATCTTCCGGTAGTTTTCACATTTGTCCGGACGCACCTTCTTTGGTAACGTGATGATGAGCCTTCTATGGAAGCTTAACGGTACTGAGACTGAGCTTTTCTTTGTGTGTTTGTTTATCTTTGTACTTGTCTTACAATAATTTTATTTTTGGTACCTGACACGTGTAAATTTTATACAACGTGTGTAACTGTAGTGCAACGCCCAGAAGGAAAAATTATCTTAGTGAATTCAGTGACATTAAAAGAGGGGATCGGTATAATGACAGATGACTAGGATCCTATAGAGTAGCATGCAAAATATGTGATTGTACTGACGAGTTTTTGGTAGGGAGAATGCAACAAGTTGGACGGAGATTCATCGAGAGATGTAGAAGTAACTTCATGTGTGTGCATATCTATCACCTTGCGGACAGTATTAATAGTCACCTCAGATTTTTCACAGATGACGCAGTTATCTATAATGAAGAACTATCTGGAACAAGCTGCACGTGTATTCAGTCAGACCTCGATAAGATTTCAAAGTGTTGCAAATATTGGCAAATTGCTTTAAATGTTCAGAAATGTAAAATTTTGCTCTTCACAGATCGACATAATTTCGAATTCTATGAGCGTAATATCAATGGGTCACTGCTGGAGTCCTTTAACTCACACAAATTCCTGGGTGTAAATTTGTAGGGATATGAAAATGATCACATAGGCTCAGTTACGGTTGAGGCAGGTGGCAGACTTCCGTTTATTGATAGAACACTGTGGAAATGCAATCAGTCTGTAAAGGAGATTGATTGCAAAGCACTCATGAGATCCACTCTAGAATATTGCTCAGTGGCGTGAGGCCCGTACCAGATGGGACTAACAGGGTATGCCGACTGCTGTGACCGAGCAGTTCTAGGTGCTTCAGTCGACCGCTGCGGTCGCAGGTTCGAATCCTGCCTCGGGCATGGATGTGTGTGATGTCCTTAGGTGGGTTAGGTTTAAGTAGTTCTAGGGAACTGATGACCTCAGATGTTAAGTCCCATAGTGCTCAGAGCCATTTGAACCATTTTGAACTAACAGGGTATATTCAAAGTATACAGTGCAACATGATTGGTCACAAGTTTTTTTAGGCGGTAAGGGAGTGTTGCAGAGATGCTGAAGCAACTGAACTGGCAGACTCTTGTAGAGAGACGTAAACTATCCCGATGAAGTCTACTCAAAAAATTTCAACAACCGGCTTTAAATGATGACTTACGAGTATAATACATCCCCCCACGTATAGCTCCCATAGGGGTCGTGAGAAGCCTAGATTAGTTACAACACGAGCGGAGGCGTTTAAACAATCATTATTTCCGAGCTCCATATATGAATGGAACGGAACAAACCGTAATAACTGGTACACAGGGACATACTCTCTGCCATGTACTTCACAGTGGTTTGTAGAGTATAGCTGTAGAAGCAGATAATGGAATTGTGTTAGTTTGTGAGTTATTTTTTGTGAAAGACGGTTCATAAAGTAAGTTATTTTGTTTGTAATGGTGCGCAGTATAACAACGTATGGAGCAGAAACACATGAAATAACCGAAAGAACTAAGAGGAACTTATTGCCAATAGAGATGGCGTTTTGAAGGTGATGCTGTAGGTTGGGATAAAATTAAAAATGAAGATATACGTAAGAGAATGAACCTGGGCACTGCTGAAACGGATGCAATCGATTCTATACAATTGAGATGGTAAGGCTGTTTGAGTGAGGACATATATGTGAAGAAGACGATTCAGACTAATAAAAGAACAGAGGAAGAGAGAGCCAGAAGAGCAGTTTGCAGGTGGAAGATTGGAAGGTACTCCTAACCTTAGATCGACATCACAACAAATCGTACCAAAAATAATGCGTTTTGGAGAGACATTTAATGCGGTGTATCACTGGTACCAAATAGGGCATGTTAATCTCGGAAACACTAAAATCAAGATTGCAGCTGCTTGATTTGCTTCTATCAGCCAATCATAGCACAAGATACGTGATCTCGTCAGCCAATGACAGCATAGAATCAGAACACAATACATGTAATCTTGTCAGCCTATCGGAACATCACCTCTTCGTCTCGCGAAGAAATAAATGCCACGAGAAGCATTACACAAGTAGTAAGAATAAAAAAGGAGTTGTTAATGTCTCAATATACAAGGAGCACAGCAACAAGCCTTCACATATCTTTAATGGTGAGGAAAGCAAAGGCGCTAGTATCTCCGAAAGGCATAGAATTGTAGTCATCGGTCGTACCTGTAGCATTCTACGAAGGAATTATTCCATCATAACTTTCCCAAAAGGGTAACGTTTACTCGCATCAACGAAAAAGTGATGTAATATTTCTTTGAGACGATATACTCAACTAGGTAAACCACAAAGTGTTTGGCCTTTCTGCCATATTGTGGGATGGCACCTCTGACGTTTCGCCACAGCCTATGTGTGAACGGAAAGAGCTGCCGGACCCACGAAGTTGATACTATGGTTGACTCTTAGGTGTTAAAAACCTTCAGTACCTAGAGTGTCGTATGACTTCCAGCAGTATTCGTCGTCCCAGGGAGGATTCTTCCTTGATTATTTAAAAAAAAATAAACCACCTTTTGACTATGTATTACTATTTTTATCTTCTGTAGTATCCAGATTTCGGCCTTTATGCCACCATCAAGTACAATCCTAAAAGTTGTTTGACCATTAATAAGTCTTACCTGTTTTGACAGTCCAAAGCAAAACTCGTCGGTCTGTGCTTCCACATGCACTTCCTAAATTTTGCTTCGCCTATTTCAGCCAGTCGTTGTCCTCTAATTGTTGCTAATCGTTACTCTCCCAATCGATACACGCCTGACGAAAGAAGGTTGGCCATTCACTTCTCCCGCCATTTTCGTTGGGGCCAACAAAGGAATATTTGCTTATCTAAGCGGAGCGAAGTACGTTACACCACTCAGTGTATGTAGGTAGACATTATTTACTACCGTCCATGCCTTTATAGATATCCATTCCATGGTAGCCTGGCCATTATTACAAACATCCTTTTATAAGCACTGAACTGTATAGTTCAGGCCGCGTGAGGGTTCAAGCCACTAACTAGTATCGCCAAACTAAAGGAAGCAGTCTTTCTGATTTAATATTGAATCAAACGTTTAATTGAACTGATAAATTTATTCTTTATCGATACATGTTATTTGCATAACCCTGTGACACTACTTCCGCTGCAGTGGACTTTGGGTCTGCTCCTATCTGGTGACGCGTGTAGGTGGCTAGCAATGCTGCGAACTGTGGTCCCATTGTCACTGCTTCCGTGCCGCATATTCAGTATATTGACCTTTGTCTTAAATGTGTGCACATCCGATGTTAAAATAATGGTTGTTACTCTTGTGAGCTGAGAAATGGAAATCTCAATTTTTGAGGAAATAAATGTTTTCAAGTTGCTCGAGATAAATGTTCGGATAAGACTGATATAAAATTTCCACTTAAACACTGGCTTTCAGTTACGAATGATCGCACGCCTAATTCATTTATTTACTGAGACGCAGTCGTTTGTTAAATACCCACTCAGTAAAATAACTGTCTTAAGCCACTACAAAAGTCACTCCTTTTTTTTTTTACTCTTGCAAGACTGGTTACACAAGGAAAAGGTTCGCGTAAATTTTTCTGGATCTGTCTCATTTACAGTTCACACGTCTCGTACAGTCAGTCAGCTGAGCCTCTTTCCTATAAAATATTATTACGAAATCCTTGGCGGTCTGAGTTCTCTTTACACGACGTAAAAACGAATAATTAAAATTTGATGTCCTCGGCTATAAATCTCTCTTGCAAGCAACAAGATCGGTGAGAGCTATGATAAGCTCTCCTGAACGTGCACTGTTCTTCAGCTTGGATAAGCTAATTTGATCTAAATAATACCGCTTGATTATATATTATTTCATCTATTCTAACAATAAGAATGTTGTAGTGGTCTGTTACGGAGAACTAGACATTCCAGAAGTACCCAGTCGTGCTAAAAACATTGATCCATGACATGTACATAAATATGTTATGAATTTTTTGACAACCTTTCCTCTTCAGCGTGGAGCATTATTATGTCTTGATGCAAGTTGATCAGCTACATTTTATGCACGTTGTAAATAATTGCATAAAATAAGTTGCATCAATATATTAGTGTCTTTCTATTTGAACAATTTTATTTCAGACCTTCTCTTATGATTCTGCTACAGTAGTGATGTAGTGCCGATTCTATCACGTTAAGTTAATGACTGTAAGATGATGACTCCTTTTTCCCTTGTTATTAAGCAATACTGAAGCTGAAGAGAAATTATTTGCTTCATTTTCGGTTCATAAACCATTTCTTTCTGCTACTACTGAATAGTTAGAGGATAAATCTTTTTTGTGCTGCATCTTGGAGTAAGTTATGTTATTATTAGTTGCTTTATAATATGTATCTTTTGAATGTCATATTTATTTTGCTGTTGTGATTATATGTGGCCATACAAGTCTGACTCCACACGCAGACAAGTTGACGCTTGATATCTAACGATATTGACCTTGTGTTGCTACCTGCTATTTTCTGTTCGATGATCTTCATGTAAACACTAGTATGAAGTTTAGAAATGAAATAGTTATTTTGTAATAATAATAAGGAAGTACTTGTGGTAATCAAGGCCCATTACTCAACTACTGAATGTGTAATAAGTTATGAGAACTAAACTGAATATGTAGTTATAAGAAATGACATTATGTACTAACTGACTTTAACTGAAGCTCAAGTCACTTATACTGTATAAAGGAATTACACATATACTCACATATATTTTTTATTAAATATCTCCCACAGAATTTGGAATATAGGAACTTCAAATTTTGATTGTTATCTTGTAATTATAATGTGTATGTGAATCTATCTTCGAGTAATGCTGATTTTCTATTATGTGGTAAATTAAATGACATGTAACTACTATGTATATATCAACGCTTGGATCTAACTGAAGCTCAAGTCACTTATACTGTATAAAGGAATTACACATATACTCACACATATTTTTTATTAAATATCTCCCACAGAATTTGGAATATAGGAACTTCAAATTTTGATTGTTATCTTGTAATTATAATGTGTATGTGAATCTATCTTCGAGTAATGCTGATTTTCTATTATGTGGTAAATTAAATGACATGTAACTACTATGTATATATCAACGCTTGGATCTACGACTAATTGTAACATTTTTTTAGATATGTCTTTGGACTCATCTGTATGTCATTCATTGATGTTATGAGTAATATATTTTGTATGCTCTGGATCAAGAAATTTACTTTTCGGTACGCTGTGTACTGAACCATTAGAAAATGAATTTGTGTAGGGCTAGTTTGCCACTATGTGATTGGCCTAAACTTCATATTTACAACTGCACTTCAAGGAACTTGCCACACTTATGTAATTACCTGTGGTCGTGCACATCTGAGTCATTTGCGGAGCACTGAGCTCATGAGCTGTTCATGTAATGTTGACTTTTATATTGAAGTGCATGTAACTTATTATTATTCATTTACTGAATAAGATTTGTTTCTGTTACTGTGTCATATACGAGACTTTTGGTCTTATACGCCACGTACGAAAACCTGTTTTTTCGAAGGCATACGATGTCAATGCTTTTATGACCATGTTGAATCTTTTGGCACCCAACAAGGTATGCTTGTGCCTTATACTATTACTACTGATTCTGTACTGCATCTTTATCTGAATATGAAAAGGAGTGACACACTAAAATATTTTCGTGTGGTTGTCAGTGGACATAATGTATATAGTTAGTCTCTGCTTACACCTCACACTTGTGTATCGTCAAATGAAAATGTTTATATTTTTGTGTTGTTGTCAGTGGACATAGAGTGTTGTCTCTGAGGCTGCTGTACTAAAACATGTGTTTCTTTTCCTGGTTTTCTGTTGCCAGACGATTTTTATTCTCTTGAAGAACTGTGTACAACATTTTATTTTCTTGACAAATGAACTACCACCAATCAGGTGGAGATTTGAGTGCTCACCAGCACAAAGACACTTGCATATTTATTTGCTCTCTCTCTTTGCAGTATTTGCAGTTCTATGTAATATTTGTATCTACATAACTGAAGGATTTTTTATACTCTTGGACAACTACAAATAACACTTTGTTATCCTGTCCAATGAAGTGCTCTCAATTTCAGGTGGTTATGAGTGCTCACATGCACAAGATGATACTTGCATATTATTTTTCTTGACTATATTGTACAGCTTATCAGTTTATTATTAGGTACATAACTTATGTTATTTTATGCTTATTTTTATATATGCTACCACTTTTGCAAAACATCTGATGCTATTCTTCTCAATTTTGTTATGTAAGAATTTTGCGTTTGCTCCTTGCCAACATGTTAGGCAGGAACCACCCCACAAAATTCTTAAAAGTGAGGGTGGTGTTATGAAAGTTGGACGTCTATGATTCTGCTTTGTGCGTACACAAACTCAGAGTCGAGATACTATTATGGCGAGTAGTAGCGAGGAAGCAGTTGTCGAGGGGAGTCGGAAGAGGTCGGACGCAGGGTACACGCGACATAAGACATCACAGCCTGCCTTGGTCGTGCTAGTAGCGCCAGAGGAGACTTTGGAGGATATTTGGTAATTTGCGTTTTCGCTACAGGTAGTTGTTGGTTGCTTGCGCACTGGAGGGATTTTGTCAGATTTGTCAGACAATCAGAGTCGTATTCGTATTTTGTTGTGGCCAGAAACATAGTTATTGAGAAGAGACATTGTGGAATAAGTAGAAGGCTCTGTAGAGTTTGTCAGCACTTACATCATCAATTCTCTGAATACAGTGAAAGTTTTTATTGGTTTCTTTTATTTTTCTTTACATCGTTTAAGGTCAGTTGACCAAAGCCCTCCAGATCATTCAGTTTCTATATATAGATACAAGGGCAGTAATTGTTGGAATTAGTGTATGCATTGCACTCTGCGTGGATCGCAGTATTGCTTTAAAATATTTTAGCATGTTGCTGATCACGCAGTTGCAGCGGTAAAACGGGGTAAGTTGTCTGTTGCGTACAGGAGGATCGCAGATCAACTACACAGCTGTTTGGGTTGTTAGAAGGTGCGACGTACCAGCATGGCAAGTGCAGCCTAGACTCGGTGAGCTTTATGAGTTTGTAAGCAACTGCATACTGATTCGCGGCTGGTGCTTCGACGCTGTCTGTGGCGGAAGAAGCCTCTGCATTATTAAGCTGAATTCGGCTGGATGGGACTCTAGGTTGGACGAGTTAAGCAATTAACCGAGAACATAATGACTTCAGTACTGTATACAGTGTAAGTCTAGCAGTTTGCTATCCATACACAGAAAGACGTCCAAGGGACCTGGTTTTCCAGCCGATACCACCCCAGCGGATGGGCTCCAACGGCTGCTTGTTTTGAGCCGGTCGTCGTCCGAATTTATCAGCCGCGAGCGTGGTCAGCTAACAGAGTGGTCGCAAGACACGTGGATGCCTACATAGTGCTGAGACGGCAAGGACGAACGGAACGTCATCGTTAACTACACTTTGTGGAAGCAAGTGTAAGATCGCTGCACTATCGCCTTCGTATCTCATTCTTACGTCCTTACCCTTCAAATTTTCATCCCTCTTCATGTATTCAAGCAGTTCCTCTATTTTTTAGCATATTTACTCTACTTCCTCACAATCATCTTGTAGTGTGGGCATATAAACATGTATTTTGGTGATTAGTGTCGGCTTAGTTTCAAACCTTGAAGAATAATTCCATCTCTCTGTTAGCCACATTTACATTCGTAACGACACTAACACCTGTTACGTCATTCACTGACAATATTGTTATTACCGCTCAACCGCTGGGCCAGTAATGTCTCTTCTCTTTGTATTTCCACTTTTTTAAAATCATGTCTTCGGGGTCTCACAAATTCCTCTCCTGTGTCAAGCTTTTCATCTCAAAGTAGTATTTGCAACCTATGTCCCCAATTATTTTCTAGATGTGTATCAATCTCTCTCTTCCTTTACATTTTTTACTCTGTGGCTCTCTCAAGAACCATAGAAATTATCCCTTGACATCATGACATCTGTCCTATCATGCTGTCCCTTCTTCCTGTCGGTTTTTTTTCAATTACCCATTTCCTCGACGATTCTGCATAGAACCTTCGCATTCCTTTTTTTTTTCAGGCCACCGAATTTTCAAATTCGTCTGTAACACCACACCTAAAATGCTTTGGTTCTCTTCTGTTCCGGTGTCGCACAGTCCATGTTTCACTACCATACAATGCTGTGCCCCAAATGTAAATTCTCAGAAATTTCTTCCTCAAACTTAGATACTAATAGAATTCTCTTGGTCAAGAATGGCCTCTTTGCCAGTGCTAGTCTTCTTTTTTATGTCCTCCTCGCTCCGTCCATCAGAGGTTATCCTACTCCTAGGAAGGGGAATTCCTTAACTTCGTCTATTTAGTTGTCCCTAATGCTCATGTTAAGTTTCTTGATGTTCTCATTTCTGGTACTTCTCATTACTTTCGTCCGTCTTTGATTTAGTTCAAATGGTTCAAATGGCTCTGAGCACTATGGGACTTAACATCTGTGGTCATCAGTCCCCTAGAACTTAGAACTACTTAAACCTAACTAACCTAAGGACATCACACACATCCATGCCCGAGGCAGGATTCGAACCTGCGACCGTAGTAGTCGCGCGGTTCCGGACTGAGCGCCTGAACCGCTAGACCACCGCGGCCGGCTTGATTTAGTCTCAATTCATATTCTGTACTTATTAAATTGTTCTTTCCATTCATCAGATCTTGTAATTCCTCTCCACTTACACTGAGGCTAGCAGTGTCATCAGCGAATTTAATAATTAATATATTTTCACCTTGAATTTTAACCCCACTCTTGAACCTTCTTCGCTGTATAAACTGAACAGTAGGTGCGAAAGAATACTTCCCTATCTTAAATCATTTTTAATCCGAGCACTTCATGCTTGATCCTCCAGTCTTATTGTTCCATCTTAGTTCTTGCACAAGTCGTATATTACCTGAACGAGGGAAGGGAGATTAGCGTATAACGTCTCATTGTGCATATTACCCGTCTTCCCGTATAGTTTATCCCCATAATCCTTACAATTTCGAACATCTTGCACCATTTAAATTGTCGAACGCTTTTTTCAGGTCAACCAATCCTATGAACGTGTCTTGATTTTTTTCAGTCTTGCATACGTTATCAGCCGCAATGTCAGACCTGCCACTCAGTTACATTTACCTTTCCGAAAGCCAAACTGAACGTCATCTAACAGACTTGTTGGCATCAAGTCTGACAGCAGCTTGCTCATCTCTTATTTCACAGTTTTCAGTTTTTTACAGCATTGAGACGTCTAACATCCTACGCCCTGATTCGTAGAATTTTCTCCTAAGTCATCCTCCTGATAATACCCTCCCAGCTAGCCTCCAACGGTTTACCTCCGGTATGTTTTGCAAAGACAGTGTTTGCTATAAAGAAAGCATTTTAGGGGGATATAGCACCGAAAACAAAACACGAAACATACGGAACGGAACACAGTATATGTGTGAAGCTGGCACGTAACACATCATTATCCTTCTTATGAACAACGAGTACAGAGTGTTCATGAGAACGTTGTATTTACAAGCACGAGTCACATCTAAACTACAAACATTTTCTCTGTCGTGTAGTTATTGTGAATACAATAGGGTCACAAAGATGGTTGGTTTACATCCAAGCAAAATTATCCGCTGTGATATTTAAATATTCTATCAAAATGTCGACCAAGCAACGATGAATAACATTCGAAAACATGAGCAATAGGCCGCAGAGTCAGTGTGTGTGCTGTACAGTCTGTAGTGGTAAGTGTCTGGTCCTGCGTCAGATTAGAGAGAAACACAACAAATGGCATGAGTTTTCCGTCATTTGTTCGCATATTACTATTAGTACCATCCAAGGACAATCAGCTTACGTTAGCACTTCGCGCAGCTTCTTACGTAATCATCGTGTTCATTTCTCACTTGATAGAGGTCATCGTTAGTTTCCTACGCAACCTGCTCGTTATATACTAGTTGTTAGACTTTAACTTTATTTTCTCTGTTGAAGACTCGGAATTTTTATGGAATCTGCAGCTGTTTACATAACTCGCGAGAAATTAACAAAACCTGCTGTGTCACTATCACGGTGCATTTCACGACCGCTGTCTGGTATTGCCAGTAGGAAGGGGAGGCACGTGATGACGAAAGCGTGCTGATTTATTTGCCGTGAAGGACGTTCACAACGTTACATCCATCTCTTTTCCGTCCTGGAATAGTGAAACAAAAGGTGCAGTTTGAATGTCATTCTACAGACGATACAGCGCATATGGTTATCGCCGACGATAGCTTCATCATCCATGCATGTCTTCACGCATGTCGTATATTATTCCAGCGATAATTGGTCGTGTTCTTATCAACTCAGTCAATGAGTGTCTTGTCCTACCTGTTGACGATCCAGCTGCGTGGAGGGTCGCTTAGGGCACGCCCTAAATAATTTTAAAAAATATCACTTATATTTGGGTTCCGTACAATCTTGCAATGACGTTCTCGTAGGTAGTTTCAAAAGTCTAATACGTCTTTAGGTCCGTCATGAAATAAATATTTCACCGCCTGCCCAAGAACCTACATGACTGAGCTGGTTTTGGTGCGGTGGAAACACTAGTCCAGAAAAAGTTGTGCCGAGGTGCTCGTCCTTGTCCGGTATTCCTCACTGCGCACATAGAGACGAGTGATTCATATTTATCTTGTGGAGGCGTGAACGGGTGATTTGTTTACCGTTGACGGTGATGTGCCATGTTGATCGGATGTCTGTATCCAATGTAACCGTGTGTATCGTCCGCCAAACCGCCTTCCAACTAACGTGAGTGTTCTTAGCCGACGTATTAGCACCGGAAAATCCCTTTTCTATGAGCGGTGCTTTGGAACATGTTAGGTATGCATACTGTCGTATTCTTATCGCTAGACCCAGTATAATGCCGCTTCGTAGGGCAAAGTAGCAACTGAGCGATACCACACGTAAGCATCTAATTCTTATTTTTACGATTTGTGTTCCACGTCACTTCACTCTCATCCTGTCATCGCTCACTTCTACACAAAATGGGTGTTCTTCCTCTCGGCTTGTTATCTCACGTTTGGTACTATTGATAGTACTGGGTGGCCGGATGCACTTCGCGACGTCATAACACAAAACGTGTATTAGTAATATCCCCTAGATATACATAATCTGTTTTCAAAGACCAACAAGCCTCTGTTCTCTGGTTGCAATAATGTCTACAAGGCTGCTGGTCCACTAGACTATCACCCATGCCCACTTTTTGAAGACACCATTTCTAGAAAAGTTATAAGGCGTGGCGTAACGCTACAAGATGCAAGCAAAAAATTCCCAGTAAGACCCAGAATGCTTAAAGAAGTGTCTAAATTTCCTATCACGAATTCTTCCATCAAAGCGTATTAGTAAGGCACGCAGAAGGGGAGAAAGATAAGAAACTAAACTTCACGTGTTGAGACGTTATGTGGAATTATTTCAGTGATTACAAAAATGCATCAAATTGGTAAGGGACTTGACTGTATGAGCCCATTTGTTAGAATGACGGTGCACTCTCTCTCGCTGGGATGCATGGACTGATTCAATTGACAAGGGGTCGTAAAGAAGCTGTAGCCTCTCCTGAGGCTAGCTGGTTCATAACTGTTGTAATTGGTCCTTGATGTCCTTCATACTGCCACTGGAGGGAAGTTAACGTCGCGCACATGTACTACCGAAGACAAATCTGGGAATCTTGCTGGTCACAGTGTATCTCAACATCAAACAGACTGTTCTTAAAGAAACATGCCAAATAAGGACCAACATTGTCGTGTTGAAAAATGGCACCGCGATACTGTCGCATAGGAAGTAATACATGAGGATGCAGGACGTCCGTTGCATTTCGTTGCCCCATCAGAGTTCAGTCAATCGCCACCAGCCATGAGCGCAAGTCATACCCGATGGGTCAACGTCACGACGACAGGAATAACGAGTCTGTGCCTGTCCAAAACACTAAACAACGGGGCTCTACCCAGTCGCCACTACAGTCGCCGACGATGGTCATCCAGGATAGCGCACAACCGCGATTCATCGCTGGCCACGTTGCGACGTCATTCACCATTATTCCCTGTCTACCGGTCGCGGCACAACTCCAAAAGCAGCCGCTTGTGTCGTCGTGTTAAGGGCACCCAATGCGTGGGCCGATAAGTGCGTAATTCCTGCTTCGGCTTCCGCAAGTCTCTGACCAATGGCGCCGAATAATACATGATGTTTCACGGAATCCGTTACTCGTTCTCGGGTGTGTAGGCGCAATGTACTTTGTGCAGAATACGGTGATCCTCCCTTTTGGTGGACAGATGTGATCGACCGCGTCCTAGACACCGAATTTGTGTGCCCTCACATGCAGTTCAACATCGGGCACTGTCACATTCGGATGGATATTGCACGATTCTACAACCTGGCCAAATCGAGATCCACAAGCCGGCTCTTTTCAAACTGTCAGGTGCTGCTAGCGCTGTTTCACACGAATACGTAGCAAATCTGTGTCGTTCACAGCGATCAACTAATTTCTGATGCTTGTCATGCGCCTTGCACGCACTACCAGGTCTGATAACCGCACTAAACACGAACAACACCGATGTACTCCGGTTACTGATCTATCTGCCACACAACACCGATCAATTACGCAACCGCGATTGTTAAGACGTGCCGCTATTGAGTTATTAGACTGTTCTGTCTGGCACCACTGGTTCAGGTCTAGTATCGACAATCCCTCTTGGGGCCCCGTTGCCAGTATCTCAATGCATTTGGCAATACGTATAACGACATTCCTCTCAAAAGCGAGTAGTTCGCCTTCCGTAATGTTCGCACATGCATTGACAGTGCGCTGACGCATGTTGTCAGGCGTTGTCGATGGATCACGATAGCAAATTTCCCCACAGAAAGAAATCCGGGGACGTCAGATCCGGTGAAAGTGCGGGCCATGGTATGGTGCTTCGACGACCAATCCACCTGTCAAGAAATTGCTGTTCAATACCGCTTCAACCGCACGCGAGCTATGTGCCGGACATCAATCATGTTGGAAGTACATCGCCATTCTGTCATTCAATGAAACATCTTGTAGTAACATCGGTAAAACATTATGTAGGAAATCAGCATACATTGCACCATTTAAATTGCCATCGATAAAATGGGGGCCAATTATCCTTCTTCCCATAATGCCACACCATACATTAACCCGCCAAGGTCGCTGATGTTCCACTTGTCGCAACCATCGTGGATTTTCCGTTGCCCAACAGTGCATATTATGCCGCTTTACGTTACCGCTGTTGGTGAACGACGCTTCGTCGCTAAATAGAACGCGTGCAAAAACTCTGTCATCGTCCCGTAATTTCTGTTGTACCCAGTGGCAGAACTGTACACGACGTTCAAAGTCGTCACCATGCAATTCCTGGTACATAGAAATATGGTACGAGTGCAATCGATGTTGATTTAGTAGTCTTCTTGAGATTCCTGATTCTCGCGCAATTTTTCTGCTACTGATGTGCGGATTAGCCGCGGCAGCAGCTAAAACACTTACTTGGGCATCATCATTTGTTGCAGCTCGTGGTTGACGTTTCACATCTGGCTGAACACTTTCTGTTTCCTTAAATAACGTGACTATCCGGCAAACGGTCCGGACACTTGGATGGTGTCGTCCAGGATACCGAGCAGCATACATAGGACACGCCGGTTGGGCATTCTGATCACAATAGCCATACATCAACACGATATCGACCGTTTCCGCAATTGGTAAACGGTCCATTTTAACACGGGCAAATACCGTCTGCACTGGCGGAATGTTACGTGATACCACGTAGTTATACGTTTGTGACTATTACAGTGCCATCTATCACAAAACGAAATAAGTGGTCCAACTGAAACATTCATATTTCTTTACGTACTACACGAATATGTAATAAAAATGGGGTTCCTATTTTAAAAAAAGGCAGTTGATATCCGTTTGACCTATGGCAGCGCCATCTAGCGGGCCAACCATAGCGCCATCTGGTTTCCCCCTTCAAGCTAGAGGAGTTTCGTTCTTTCTAGTTTTTTCGTTTGACGCATATTTCGTGAGATATTTGGCCCGGTCACTATCAATGGACCACCCTGTATATACGGGGTGCGCTGGTCCGAGAGGAGGGCACGGAGTATGCGGATTGGCGTGGCGGCAACAGGTGGTCACGAGATCCGAGCGGCCAAAGCCACGAGCTGCGCAAGGAGGGCCTGTGCAGAGCGAAGATACCGGAGTACTTCACAGGGGCCAGGGTCGACTACAAGCAGCAGGAAGACATCCCGTCGGTTGGTTGGCAACATTCGTGTCGGACGACCGCTCGTGGCCTGGCTGCCCTCTTCTAACTGGCTTTCATCGGCACCACTCAGTAACCACTGCGACGCACGGTGGATCCATGGAACTGCTTGCTGATAAAGGGGAGTAACGTTCTGTAATCCTCGTGGTGATTTGTGTCATTGTCTACCTGCCCTCCTTATTATTTTCTGGTTTGTACCCGACCCTCAGAGTTTTACACGGTTGCGTAGTTGGTCGTAAACATAGGCAGTAGCACTGTACTAAGACACTAGTTGTTTGAAAATTTGTCCCGCTGTTATATTGCCTTTCCTTTCTGACTTGTACCCGATCATTAATGTTCTAATGAAGCAGCTCCTGGTAGTAAATACAGTCGGAACAATTGTACTAAGTCACAGGTTTCCGTTAAACGAAAGAGCGACCTTGTGGTTAGATTTAGATGTTAACCGATTCAATTCTTTGATTGTAATTTCATTTCTCAGTCATTAGTTATAATCTGAACAACCTGTTGTACTAAGCTGTTCATTACTGTGTTTGAAAGACCGGATCATTATTAGTTTATTTTAGCTGGATCTTGTGGTTCCGCGAGTGAGTTCTCTTGTAATAACTGTTCACAGGTAATGTTTTTAAGACGCTCCTTCAGAGCGGTCTTAATAACAGACAATCAGTTTAACTTTGAACATATTAACAGACAACTGTCACCAGGACTTTAGTCAAAATGCAATTGTCAGAAGGGACAGGTTGGGATCCAGTCGCACCTTCGTTGCCGATTGAAATTAAGAAGTAAGCCTTCTCATTGTCATTGTTTCCTAAACTGTTTAACCTTTAAGCACAGGTGCGCATCTTAACCCCGAACCTTTCGACATACAGCTTTCAAATTAAAAGTTACGTCAATTTTTTTGAGTAACTGAATCACTCTTGTCATCGTGGTGCTTCTATAGTTTTCATGTGTTGCAGAAGGGCATTTAATAAGACAGACTGTGTCCACCGCGTTAGTAAACACAGCTATTTTACCCGATAACGGGCGGGCTGCAGATCCGGCCGTTTTGTGATCATTGTCATATTGTTTCCTATTTTGCAATACAGCACTTCAAATTTCTTTCGTAAAAGCCTATTCACCTTAAGGTTTAAGGTCAAAAGAATTTTGCAAATTTGTTCATTTTATTAAAGAAAATTTTATTGTTATATATTGTTGAATAAACAGATTGTGTGAAAAGAAAGTTATATTCCAGTAACTACCACGTATGAATGGTGTGTAAGTGTACAGACTTATCGTGACAGCTGTTCATGTCTACCGGTGACTTTACTTCTTTTCTCAGGCAGTATGTGCCATACATACGTACGAGCTCTGAAGAACTAGCGGTCCAGTGCAACAGCGGAACTCCTTCCGTACCAACGTCTGCCAGAACATCCCCGCAACATATAGGTATAGAGGGAGTTCAATAGCATTTGTATCAAACGTCTAGGGAACAATTTTTGATAGAGACAAAATGTTCGCTAACGCTTCCGGGCGATGCTAGGCGTCTTTCGTAATTGGTTATGCCTGTGAGAGACTGGAGTGTCTAGGAACTTTACGGCGTGGTATGCAATGTGTATTGTCCATAAACATCTCCTCCCTTTGAAAGTGGGTAGTCCGAGCTTTTAATACATTTATCTCCACTTAGAGACACTCATAATTAAGGTTTTATTGTTGAAAATCACTGTCAATTTACCGGGTTAAATAGTATGCATATGCAGCCCATCTAGTTCGGTGGAATTTCATCGTCCCATGGCCACCCAATTCAATAATAAGACAGCTAGTGCTGCCGGGAAGCCTCAAGATCTCGAAAAACATTTATTAATCATTATACAACTACACTTTCAGTGTGGTATTTTCATATTAGTGATAAACAAAGGTATAAATTGTTCCAGTTGCAGAAATGTTTTAGCTGCTCTCATTTTGGTCATGCCAAATTAATTTATCTTTACTAAATACAACTACAAAACAAATGTCTGTACATCACTGGTATTGAAATAATAAAGCAATAATACGCCTTTTATATTAATGAAAACCCTCAGTATTTTGTTACTGTGTAGGTCATTCTGAGATAAGCGGAACACTGACAGGCAAAGAATAACAGGAATGATTAAGTGTTAGTCGTTACTATGCTATGACTGATCACTCGGCAGTGCGGGTACAGGATGATGTTAGACCATGCTCTGATGAGTAGCTGTGTCTGCAAGGAGAGCGGCTGGCGAATGTAGCAGCAGCAGCCCACTTGGACATAGCCGAGTAGCTGCAGAAGAGCATTTCGTACAATCTCTAGCAAAGAAGTGTTTCTCCTGATGGTTAGCACCTGGGTACGTATGGATGTCAAATCTAGGAGGTGTTCACAATAACGTGGATCAGCACTGTATACAGATTTTCATCTCATTGGCGTTTCATATCTAAAATTGCAACTTCAGGAAGGAGAGTAACGAAATTTTACACATTGTGCATATACTGTTTACTGGGGAGAATACATGATTAAATTTGTAGGTGACTTGGGAGTGAACACGAGCGATATTAGTACACAGTAGTGACACCTCTGGCAGCAACATTGGCTTTAACCCGGCCGAACATCGAAGCAGGCATCAGATGACAGGTAAGATTACGCCCTTCAGTGCTGTTTCGACTCAATGCTCTTGTTGAAAAATAACGTCACGGAGACATCGAATGTATGACACAGCCTACTATCCAAATTACCGGCTACGTGAACCAGAGGTGATCGTATTCCGTACCCAATGGCACTACAAACGCCTCGCCGGAAACTGGACCTATATGATAAGGACAAATGCCATCTAACATTCACTTTTCTCGGGGCCTCCACACACGGTAACTTCCATCGTGATGCTGTAAGCACGACCAGGACTCGTCTGGAAAGACGTAGTAGTGCCTATCTTGTGTCCAGTGTTACTTTTCGATTCACTGATGTTGGTGTGCCTGTACCTGCTGCTGCGTCAAGGGACGCCACAGCAGTGGTCGCCGTGCTGACTGCCACTGCTACTCCAGACGTTAGCTGACTGTTCTTGTGGTTACATCTCTTTATGATAATAATACCATTTCCTGGCTTGTCTGTACACTCGTACACTTTTGAGCAATCAACATATCTGCCCTCTCAGGCATTAGTCGCGTGAGGCAGTTGAGATCCAGCATGGCGTACACAATGGTTCATCTGAACCTATTGATTCCACGTTCTCTTGAAAGTCACTGAATGATCACACTGTCGAAATCCCACTTGTGCTGGTAGACTTCTTCCTTCTTACACGATGCCTAACATGATTTTATCACAAACAAGACCTTAAATATCCGAGCGATCGATATGTCTCTTCTGTCTGGTACTAGTCAAGTGAGGTCGATGAGATCCTACCAGGCGTTGAGAAGATTCTCCCGAAGTCATAGGCAGCAGTATTCTCAGTTGGCAATGGTTCCGCCGCTGTCGAAGTCCCGCTTGGGCTGGTAGACGGTCCCCTTTATACATGGTGCACAGGACGACCTTATTACGTACAAGTAATCAATATGTCTGTCCTCTCTGGTGCTAGTTCAGTGACACCGATGGTATCATGCAAGTGGTTAAGAATAGTTCTTCTGAAACTATTGATTCCATGTTCTCCTGAAAGCTATAAGGGAGGTCGCATTTTCTGTTAGCCACGGTCCGGCTGCAATCAAAACCTCACATGTTCTGGCATACGTTTCATCTTCTTATATGGCACATAACATGATTTTATCTCAAACAAGATCGTACACTTCCAAAGAATCAGTATGTCTATCCTCTCTGGCACTAGTCACTAGTCATATGAGGTCAATGAGATCCTGCAAGGCGTTGAGAATGCTTCTCCATAACCTATTTGTTCCATATTCTCAAGAAAGTCATAGTCCGGCTGCATTCTCGGTTGGTCACAGTCTTGCCGTTGTCGAAATCCCACAGGTGTTGGGATAAGTTCCCTTTCCATACAATGCCCATAACAAGACCTTATCACAAACAAGGTCCTATACGTCCGAGCGATCAGTATGTCTGTCCTCCTTGGTGCTAGTCACGTGACGATGATGAGATCCTGCAAGACGTTAAGAATGGTCCTCCTCTTCCTCCTATTGATTCCATATTCAGTGAAAGTCATAGGCCGGCTGCATTCTCGGTTGGCCACGGTCCTGCCGCAATCGAAACTCCACACATGCTGGTTCCTGTTTCTCCTTCTTACACGACGTTTAACACGATCTCACCGCAACGAACATTCAGATGCGATTTATGAATGAGAAATTCACTCCGTAATTTTTCGTTACGTATAGTCTGCAAAAGGAGTTACTGCAACATACTTTGGGCTGCTGCACTGATATGCTGATCATTTGCATATTAAAGCCTGTAGTACACTCAGTGCCAATCTAACGTTTGTTCCTGAGCCATGCTGAGGCTCGCGGTATTGCTGTTTGTAGTTTTCCACCCTGTGTTGGAGGCTAGACCGTATCGTTTAGGTGGCACGGTTGCGGTTGTTTGTCTTCTTCTCTTGTTGACTGGCGCCACTCGGTTTCGCAAGCGTTGCCTGTCCGCTAGTGGCAGTGGCGGCGGTCAACGATATGTAGTAACTGTTGCCCTATCTTTGGGGCGACATCGTTGTTTTCCGGGTGTGAGTGTGGAGTTGGGCTGGGGACTCTGGAGGAGCCAGGTCAGCACAGTGCGCGAACACGCCAGGACCGCTGACGGCGCGCATGGACTGCTGGATGGAATGGCTGTGGTCACGAGGGTGCACGACCTCATCGTAAACCAGCTCGTGCAGGCTTTAAGATGAGTGCATTTCAATTCAAGGAGACAAACCTCCACCATTGTGACATCTCGCGATTCTCTAGTGACTTGGGTTCGTGTTGCTGCTCGTAGTGTCGCCAAGCTGAAGAACAGTGAGTGGAGTGCTTGGGGAAAACGGACCTGATTAGCTTTCCTCGACTTCTTATTATTATTTACTGCGTTCAACTTCTTACAATTTGTCAAGTTCAACCAGCAATATACTTATTGCCTAGTGGCCGCTAACGCCCCAGTTACCTGCCTTGGGGGTTACTGTAAATAATGGCAGGGTACATTTCCTCGCCTTGCCACTGCTGTCCGGTGAGGCGTGTAGTTTTGACAGCTTTCTTGATTGTAGGCCGTTTGTGATTCTTCTACTCGTAGTGATTGCTTTCTCGTTCCAGGCGCTCTAAGTGCAGTATTCTGGGGGCATAATGCAGGCCGCCAGTTCCGGTTTCGCGTGTTGTTCCATTCTTGCATTTGGTTTATTGTTTATTGGACGTCACGTGGCATCAGCAAGATTACCATTAGTCATTCGTCAGACTGCCACTAGTCTGAGTTACCATCTTGTGAAGTGAATGCAACTCTTGGCTGCCTATTTCATCGCTCGCGAAAGAGTTTGTTGCCGGACCTTCTCAGAGGTCGATTCCTGGAGCACCATCTGTGACTGGTCCTTGCGTTGTATATTGTATTATTTATTACCATACCTTGTAATGCCTACATTGAAGGTTATGTATGTCTGGTTAATAGTTCTGGTTGCCTTCTGGAATAAATCTAGCAGTCTAAGGGTTGTGTTACAAGGTTACCATCAACTTATTTCACCCGTTTGGTGGTCAGTTGCTTGTTTCTTTTACTTAACCTTTTCTTGTATTTGCTGTTTTACAGCAGGTTTCTAAATTTTTTATATAATTGCCGTTCCTGGCGTGTAAGGCCTTCAGCCGCGATTGTGATCGTTTGCTTTGAAAAAAAATAATTCGTTATTTGTATTTTAGCAGTAAGACTTAAAGTGTTATTTACTGCCTTTCCTGGCGTCTGATACCTTCTGCTGGCTTGTGGCCACTTATCTTTTAATATTTCAATACCTGTAAGTTGTAATTGCAGCGAGTTCTTAAACATTCTTAATTTATTGCCATTCTTGGCTTGTAAGGCCTTAAGCCGTGATCAGAGTGGCTTGTTTTCTTTTTTAACATTATCTGTATCTGTATTTTATGATGATCTGCTAAATTGTAACGCACTGAAAACACTATTATTTACACAGTTGTTTATTCCTTCATTAATAACGTGTGGTATTTTTTATTTATTGTTGAGTCTCTAATTGCTGGTTTTTTTTTTAATGTGTGTAACTGTAAAAGGCAACGAATAGTAGGGACCGATGGCCCAAGCAGTCTGGTCCCTTGAATCCCACAAACCATCCAACCAATAGTAACTGATTACGGCCCCGTCCACAATCGTAACCGAATCCTACCTTCCATTGAATACCAGGTTCCACGTCCGTGCCGTCTTCATGGTACTGAGATTTTGATTGTCAGCAGTCAAGTAGAGAAAACGTTAACACTGAGCCTGGCCATGTCGTTGGTTGAGAGGGCGACTGAGTGTGGGTGGTGGCTGAGGCAAGCCGGGTGCTCAGGTTGTGGGAACGTCCCGCGCAGCAGCTGCACAGCTGTGACGAGAGTTCCCAGCTTCCTGGTTGATCGCTACGCAGCTGCGGGCACCGGCGCGTAGAGCGGCCGCATATTGCGAGTTCCGTGTGTTGCTCCGCCGGCCAACCGTTCAGCAACGATTGCACGCTTAGATACGGTAGTGTTCCATATACATTAGCGCATTGTTCTGCCGAAGTAACTGGCGGAAACCCATTTTGCGTTTACTTTGACCCTGAAGGTCAATGCAGAAAGAGAATTCCTTTCGCTCTCGATATTTCCAGCCCTTCGTGCTGCGGAAACTCGTTCGGTGTTACCCTAACCTGCATATTACACCAAATTTCACCTTAGTGTATTATCTGGCATGCCTCAGGAACCTGTAATAAGGTTGCAGTATCAACATACGTAGCCAGTTGCTCACAAAACCTGGTGGCAGCCGAGTTAACCTGCAAGTATATAGTCATTTCTCCTCCTTCTAATATCGATATCGTACTCCTTTTGGAAGTGAAAATGTAATTGTTACAAGTAACAGGGTTTAAAAGTAGTGATGTTGATTAGTGTTTGAACCTGCTTATTACATTCATTCCTTCGTCTTCTAACAACCTTACCACAACAAAGGTCAAAATTTAATAATGATTTTGGGTTGCTCACGCTGCTAAATACTGCATTTTTTCGGGCAACAACAGAGTTATTATGTGGCAGGTGTCATTAGAGCACAGTTAATAAAGTCATTTCATGTAATAATGAATAAACTAGGCACACATCTTTTCGTGTTTCCCACGCTGGTCTCGTTGTAAAATCATGGCTCAATCGTCGAAAATCTAGGTGGTGATGATTCCAAGCTCGGATGCAAAGAGGCATAGGTTTTATTCTGCTATATTCAAAAGTTTTATAGATGTGTTTCACAAACCATTCTTGAAGATAAACCTTTGAAAGTTAGCACAATGGTGATGTAAAAAAAGTAATCAGCACTCCGAATTTAAGTTACACTTCTTTTTTATTGCTTTTGTTGCAATATCACGTAACACACAAAACATCACTTCACAATACAAAATATACTTGAAAACATCTTCCTCACTGTTAAAGTTCACAATTTATAAGCTGACTATAATATGCGTCTTTCCAACATGACGTCCAAGACTTGACTTTATTCAAGGTCCGACTCTCTAACTAAACTAACTGTTTACGCGCCCAAAAATCAAGAGTTACAAGTACTTTAAAGATCATAGTGACAAAAGAAAGAATATACATAAGAGTAATATCATTGCATTATAAACATATCGGTGTATCAAAGTACCTGTACATTGATGAAATCAAATCTGAATGCTGTCTCAGAAATATGTCAACTACTTTACAGAACACAGTAGAATATTGCTGGTATCGAGAGGTTCAGGTGAGGTGCTGTATTGGTTGCGTAATTCAAGTGCGATTACAGTCTCCCTCCGTAATGTTTACCTCCCACACTTCACTCCGCAGTCAACCTCACTATTCCAGGAGGCCTCAGAAAGTCTTATTAGCCGAGCGCTTCTTTCGGTCAAGTTGTACAATAAATTTATTTTCTCCCCAACTCAATTCAGTACCTGCTCAGTAGATATTCGATCTACCCATCTACTTTTCAGCATCCTTCTATAGCACCGCATTTCGAAACTTTCTGTTCTCTTCTGATCTGAACCGTTTGTCGTCAATGTCTTCAAGAGAGCCCCCAACCTGGAATATAGTATAAAGAGTTTTTGTGCATTACTGAATACTGATACTTTCGTATCCCGCCTGGAAGGCGGCGCGTGGTTCTGCTCCTGTAAACTGAAGGGTAGGCCGAATGTAGGAAGTGAGTAGGAGCAGGAAAAGGTGAAAATCTCTCGGTTCTGCTCTTAGGAATGGTTTTACTATATCACAATAGTAGCTGAATACATAACTTTGCATTGAGGAGCACGTAGGTGCGTAACCGTAATCCCGTCGTAAGTAGTACAAAGTCTCAATAGCCCTCTGAAGTTGAAGTGATGCTTCTAGGCCGTCTGCTCTTGATGAAATGGGCGGAATCTGGAGCGGTTCTCTTAGAGCTCCACAGCGCCGGCTAGAGGACGCTGTCGTCGACGTCTGTCGTAGTGTCAACTGAAGAACTTTCACCTACGCCGTGGCACCGTAGCTATCGGTACCACAGATACATTTCTAGAAGTGAATGGAAAACGCTCAGTTCTCTGGGATACAGTACGTTTTTAGTGTCACCTGTAATAATCCGTTTCTGTGGCATGGCAGATCTCGAAGCTGACCAACTCATTCACATCAAAGATGGCAATTTTAGAGTCTTATTCCCTCTACCTGGATAAATTTTTAGGGCACCAAAGCATATTTTCCACATTTCAGTTCTGTGCAAGGTTAAACTCAGGACAAATGCCCTCTAAAGTAATTCCTAACACTGAAATTTATATTATATATTAATAAACTTCTCTTTTTCAGAAATGCTTTCTTTTCTATTGCCAGTCTACATTTTGTGTCCTTTCCGCTACAATCATCGTGAGCTGTTTGCTGCGCACACTACTTTTAGTGTTATTTCCTAATCTAATTCCGTCAGGATCGTGTGACATAACTCTAGTACGTTGTTGATTCTCTCCTCTTTACAAGGAACAACCTATTTCGTTGAAATGCTCTTACAAGTCCCTTGTCGCCTCTGATAGAATTAAAATGTCGTCGACAAACCTGATAGTTGTTATTTCTTCTCCCTACTCTTTAGTTCCCCTTTACAAATTTCTCCTTGGTTTCTTTTACTGCTAGTTCCATGTACAGGTTGAATAAAATCAGAGATAGACTACAACCCTGCCCCACTCCATCTGTCACTGCTTCCCATACACAAACGTTGCAAAACTGTTGAAACAGCGGATACCAATTGTCCTTAAAATACAGCATAATTATTGAACCTAGGTTACGAAGGGCTATATACTATGAACTATGCAGTCCACATTTGCGTATTTTGAGCGAGTTATGTTAAGACGTGTTTTTTCCGAAACCATGTAGATGTTAGCTATTTTCCAGAATACATGCTGTTGGTGGCACGGGAACACGTGGGGAAGCGCGTTACTACAAAACCATGTACGTCGACGTGATAGTCACCGGTTAACAGCGTTCACCGTAGTGTGCAAGTGCACACCTAAAGCCGTTTGTATTACTCTAGGGCCGTTTGCAAACCGACGTGAAATTTGACTCCGAACACAAAAACTCGCAGCCAATGATCGTAATAGACCCAAACCTTGTATAGAGCTTGACAAAAGCTTTTACGTTAAGTCTGCACTGTCGGCGACATTGTTCAATGACAATGGACGATGCTGAAGCGGCTCCGGGTGGAACTATGACATGAGTCGTCGGCTGATACTCGTATCCGAGTTTTCATTTCTCTCCTGAGATTTCCTTTGTCACTGTTCAGGCTTGGAAGTGTCGTTGATGGCTTAGAAATCCAATCCTAGCGTGGAACAGGCGGCCACAGACATTACAGCTCATGGAAGGTGGAGGACGTGGCTGAGCCTGGAGGAGTTTACGTCTCCGGCGTTTGTCATTCTCCATTCTTCGACGTTCCAGCTCAAAGTTTTCAAGAGCATTTGAGGTAACTGAGCGCCAGCGACTTCGATCTTCTACTATTGTGGACCAGTTACTCGGATCGATATTCAAGATTTTCAGATTTTTCTTGTACTGATCCTTATAACGTTTGAGAGGGGCATCTCGTGGCCTTTTACCTGTGCTCACTTCGCTGTACAGCATTTGGCGTGGAAGTCTGTCATTTTTCATCCGCTGGACATGTCCGACCCATCTGAGTTGATGCCTAATGATAACAGCTTCCATGCTATACATTTTTGCTTTCTCAAGAACAGCCGTTCAACACGACATGAATATAGACTGAAACTTGATTCCGACTCGTTAGTAGCTTCTTTACATTGTTCATTAATTTGTAAAGTTAAACCATTCGCGGGTATAGTTTCATCAGTGCAAGGACGTCACCTACACGCTCAAGAACCACTGACACACCAGGGGAAATTCGTTACACACCAAATCATCTTGTTTTGTTTTACATTACCGAAAGCGTTAGTTTCGAGATAGGCCAAAGTGCGTATGATTTCCTTCTACATACGTTGTAGTAACAATGTCACTAAAATTAGAGAAATTCAGGCTTTACTATGACATGCCTAAAATCATTCTTGACCGGCATCGTCTTTGAGTGGAATAGGAAGAACGGAAAATATTGCTGCTATACTGTGAACTCTTCATCATATTGATGTTTGCAAAGAATAGATGAATTCGAGATATATAAGAAACGTAAAGTACATCATGTAAAGGGCCAGTATCAAATCATCGACCTTAACATTTACGTAGCACATCGAAGATTTGCACCTACTCTGCGAAAGAAGTTGTTGACATCATCAACTGTAAGTTCTATCCACTCAGCCAGTTCATAGTAAGAACACGATGCAGTGTGATTTTCTGTCTCTCTCTCTCTCTCTCTCTCTCTCTCTCTCTCTCTCTCTCTCTCTCTCTACCAAGTCAAAATTAAGATACATCTTTGAACTTAATGAAAGCTGATCATGTTTATTAACAGTAAACACAGTATCCAACGAAGAACGGCACGTTTCGCCGTGGGATCGTTTAGTAAGCATGAGAGCGTTACGGAGATGCTCAGCAAACTCCAGTGGCAGATGTTACAAGAGAGGCGTTGTGCATCACGGAGAGGTTTATTGTTGACATTCCTAGAACGTTTTATCCAAGACGAGTCGGACAACGTGATACCGCTTTCCATATTGTTGTGAAATGACGAAGTTAAAACGTCGAGATGTCGAGGTCTGCGAACTTAATTTGACATACACTATGTGATCAAAAGTATCCGGACACCTGGCTGAAAATGACTTACAAGTTAGTGGCGCTCTCCATTGGTAATGCTGGAATTCAATACGGCTTTGGCCCACCCATAGCCTTGATTACAGCTTCCACTCCCGCAGGCGTACGTTCAATCAGGTGCTGGAAGGTTTCTTTGGAAATGGCAGCCCATTCTTCACGGAGTGCTGCACTAAGGCAAGGTATCGGTCGATGAGGCCTGGCACGAGGCTGGCGTTCCAAAACATCCCAAAGGTGTTCTATAGAAGTCAGGTCAGGACTCTGTGCACGCCAGTCCACTACAGCGATGTGACTATCATGTAACCACTCCGCCACATGCCGTGCATTATGAACAGGTGCTCGATCGTGTTGAAAGATGCAATCGCCATCCCCGAACTGCTCTTCAACAGTGAGAAGCGAGAAGGTGCTTAAAACATCCGTGTAGGCCTGTGCTGTGATAGTGCCACGCAAAACAAGAGTTGCAAGTCCCGTCCATGATGAACACGACCACACCATAACACCACCACCTCCGAATTTTACTGTTGACATTACACACGCTGGCAGATGATGTTCACTGGCCATTCGCCACACCCACAACCTGCTATCGGATCGTCACATTGTGTACCGTGATTCGTCACTCCACACAACGTTTTTCCTCTGTTCAATCGTCCAATGTTCACGCTCCTTACATCAAGCGAAGAGTCAAATGTGTGTGAAATCTTATGGGACTTAACTGCTAAGGTCATCAGTCCCTAAGCTTACACACTACTTAACCAAAATTATCCTAAGGACAAACACACACACCTATGCCCGAGGGAGGACTCGAACCTCCGCCGGGACCAGCCGCACAGTCCATGACTGCAGCCTCCCAGACCGATCGGCTAAACCCGCGCGGCACGCGAGGCGTCGTTTGGCATCTACCAGCGTGATGTGGGCTTATGAGCAGCCGCTCGACCATGAAGTCCAAGTTTTTTCACCTCCTGCCTAACTGTCGTAGTGCTTGCAGTGGATCCTGATCCATTTTCGAATTCTTGTGTGATGGTCTGGATAGATGTCTGCCTATTACGCATTACGACCCTCTTCAACTGTCGGCGGTTTCTGTCAGACGAGGTTGGCCTGAACGCTTTTGTGCTGTACATGTCCCTTTACGTTTCCACTTCACTATCACATTGGAAACAGTGGAGCTAGCGATGTTTAGGAGTGTGGAAATCTCGCGTACAGAAGTATGACACAAGTGACACCCAATCACGTGACCACGTTCTAAATCCGTGAGTTCCGCGTAGTGCCCCATTCTGCTCTCTCACGTTGTTTAATGACTACTGAGGTCGCTGATGTGGAGTACCTGGCAGTAGGTGGCAGCACAATTCATCTAATATGAAAAACGTATGTGTGTCCGGATACTTTTGATCACATAATGTACTACCATCTCTTCTTCTTCGTGTTTCACTTTTGTGTGTGTGTGTGTGTGTGTGTGTGTGTGTGTGTGTGTGTGTGTATGTATGTATGTGGATTAGGTGCGCTCAACATCGAAATTATCACCGCCATTTTTTTTTCGGCAATGTATTATCTATCTTATTACATGTTATCATACACTGAAACGCCAAAGAAACTGGTATAGACAAGGGTATTCAAATACAGAGATAAGTAAACAGTCAGAATACGGTGCTGCCGTCGGCAACGCCTATGTAAGACAAGTGTCTGGCACAGTTGTTAGATCGGTTACTGCTGCTACAGTGGCAGGTTATCGAGATTTAAGTGAGTTTGAACGTGGTGCTACAGTCAGTGCAGGAGCGACAGGACACAACATCTCCGAAGTACCAATGACGTATGCATCTTCCCGTACCATCATTTAACGATTATTCCGTGAATATCAGGAATCCGGTAAAGCATCAAATCTCCGACATCGCTACGGCCAGAAAAGATTCTGTAAGAACGGCACCAGCGACGACTGAAGAGAATCGTTCAACGTGACAGAAGTGCAACCTTTCCGGAAATTGCTGCAGATTTCAGTGCTGGGCCATCAACAAGCATCAACGTGCGAACCTTTCAACGAAATATCATCGACATGGGCTTTCTGAGCCGAAGGCCCACTCGTGTACCCTTGATGACTGCATGACACAAAGCTTTACGCCTCGCTTGGGGCCGTCAACACTGACATTGGTCTGTTGATCAATGGAAACATGTTGCCTTGTCCGACGAGTCTCATTCCAAGTTGTATCGAGCGTAACCTCATGAATCTATGGACCCTGCATTTCAGTAGGCAACGGTTCAAGCTGGTGGAGGCTCTGTAGTGGTGTGGGGCATGTGCAGTTGGAGTTATGAGACCCCTGATACGTTTAGATACGACCCTAACAGGTGACACGTACTTCAGTATCCTGTCTGATCACCTGCATCCATTCGTGCCCACTGCGCATTCCGACGGACTTGGGCAATTCCAGCAGGGCAATGCGGCACCCCCCACACGTACAGAACTGCTACAGAGTGGCTCCAGCTACATTCTTCTAAGTTTAAACTCTTCCGCTGGCCACCGAACTCCCCAGACATGAACATTATTGAGCGTACCTGGGATGTTTTTCAGAAAAGATCTCCACTCCCTCGTGCTCTTGCGGATTTATGGGCAGTCCTGCATGATTCATCTCCAACACTACTTCAGACATTACACGAGTCCATACCATGTCGTGTTGCGGCACTTCTGAGTGCTAGCGGGTGCCCTACACGATATAAGGCAGGTGTTTTATAAACATCTTAGTCCAAATAGATATTCCCTAAGTACCTCACAGTACTGGCGGAAGGGACTTTTGGCCCCACTGCCATTTCACCTCTTCCCTGTTTCAACTGCGAATGGCGGGTAGGAGGAACGGATGCCGGTAAACCTCCGCGAAGGCTCTAATTCGCAGATTTTCACGCCGTTTTCATTTCACGGGAAGTGGAATGAAGTATCTCATTATCTGACTCTTTTGGAACGAAAGCTCTACGAATATCAACAGTAAACCTTTCTCTGGTGCCCCACAACATCTCTTTTGCAACGTCTGCCATTGGAGTTTACTGTTTAAGAGTCGCAACTCTTTGTTACATGTGGAACGGCAACCAGGGTGCATTAGTGTTGTTTGTGTTTAGTGTTGTTACCACTCCTAGTAGGAAATATAAGGGGCGTGAACAGCGTCTGATGTTAAGCCATCACTATGAAAGACACAGGTGTCGTGTAGGCGTGTGGGACAGCGTTATCAGCAACTGACAGATTTCAAAAGGTGCCTCATTGTTGGTCTCAATTTGGCCAGCTGGTCGGTTGGTACAGTATCCAGATTTGTGGGAGATTCAGATGTGACAGTGGCCGATGGTAAACTACAGGGGAACGTGATGGCAGATGTAATCGTCGTCAAGGTTCCAATCGACGACGTCTGACAACCATAAGGATGGATCGCCGTATTGTGCTCCAAGCACAACGCAACCCCTCCACTTCTGCGCATGCCATCGGAGAGCAAGTGTTGGACTTCCAGTAATATTCCGTGTCGTCTTGCATCTTTGGTAGGACACTGTCAGCAACCGGACTACTGAACTACCATCCCATGTGTGGACTGCAGTTAAGAAACAACACAAATGGCTGCGTTTGTATTGGTACCGTCACCAGGAAGCATCAACTGCTGATGAACGGTGTCCTATTGTGTTCAGCAATAAATCGCCATCCTGGAGGACCATCGTCGACAATTATGGCGGTGCCATTCTTACGTGATTTGGGAGGCACAACGGTGTTACTCCTGGCATTGTGGTGGGGGAGCCATCGGATATAACTTCAGGTCATGGCTGGTTGTGAGGGAACTCTGACGTCCCAACGGTATGTTATGGATATTCGATGTCCTTACGTGTTACCAATCATACGACGGTATCGTGCTAACATCTTTCAGAAGGACAATGTTCATCCATACATGGCATGTTCATCTGTGAACTGTCTGTGTGATGCTGAGATACTCACATGGTCATCAAGATCCCCAGATCTACCCACGATAGAATATGTCTGGAATCAGCTAGGACGTCAACTATGTAATCACCGAAATATCCAGGACGGCAAAGACAAGTGAATACAGTTGTGGGCCAACTCGCTTCAGGAGAGGCTCCAACGTCTCTGACACCCTTCCAAATCGAATCAATGCATGCATCGAGTAAAGCAGTGATTGAGTAGGAAGTGAGGCAACATTGTAATCTAACCCCGATCTTATGCAATCTATAGACTGAGCAAAAAGTACATGAAACCAAGGAAAAATTTGGAGTACGAATTAAAGTTCAGGCAGAAGAAATAAAAACTTCAGGTTTTACGATGATATTGTAATTCTGTCAGAGGTAGCAAAAGACAGAGCACTGAAAGGCCTAAGTCGAAACAAGGCCCCGGGAGTAGACAACATTCCATTAGAACTACTGACAGCCTTGGGAGAGTCAGTCCTGACAAAACTCTACCATCTGGTGAGCAAGATGTATGAGACAGACGAAATTCCCTCAGACTTCAAGAAGAATATAATAATTCCAATCTGAAAGAAAGCAGGTGTTGACAGATGTGAAAATTACCGAACTATCAGCTTAATAAGTCACAGCTGCAAAATACTAACGCGAATTCTTTACAGACGAATGGAACAACTGGTAGAAGCCGACCTCGGGGAAGATCAGTTTGGATTCCGTAGAAATGTTGGAACACGTGAGGCAATACTGACCCTACGTCTTATCTTAGAAGAAAGATTAAGAAAAGGCAAACCTACGTTTCTAGCATTTGTAGACTTAGAGAAAGCTTTTGACAATGTTGACTGGAATACTCTCTTGCAAATTCTGAAAGTGGCGGGGGTAAAATACAGGAAGCGAAAGGCTAATTACAATTGGTACAGAAACCAGGTGGCAATTATAAGAGTCGAGGAACATGAAAGGGAAGCAGTGATTGGGAAGGGAGTGAGACAGGGTTGTAGCCTATCCCCGATGTTATTCAATCTGTATATTGAGCAAGCAGTAAAGGAAACAAAAGAAAAGTTCGGAGTAGGCATTGAAATCCATGGAGAAGAAATAAAAACTTTTAGGTTTACCGATGACATTGTAATTCTGTCAGAGACAGCAAAGAACTTGCAAGAGCAGTTGAACGGAATGGACAGTGTCTTGAAAAGTGGGTATAAGATAAACATCAACAAAAGCAAAACGAGGATAATGGAATGTAGTCGAATTATGTCGGGTAATGCTGAGGGAATTAGATTAGGAAATGAGACACTTAAAGTAGTAAAGGAGTTTTGTTATTTGGGGAGCAAAATAACTGATGATGGTCGAAGTAGAGAGGATATAAAATGTAGACTGAGAATGGCAAGGAAAGCGTTTCTGAAGAAGAGAAATTTGTTAACTTCGAGTATAGATTTAAGTGTCAGGAAGTCGTTTCTGAAAGTATTTGTATGGAACGTAGCCATGTATGGAAGTGAAAGACAAGAAGAGAATAGAAGCTTTCGAAATGTGGTGCTACAGAAAAATGCTGAAGACTAGATGGGTAGATCACGTAACTAATGAGGAGGTATTGAATAGAATTGGGGAGAAGAGGAGTTTGTGGCACAACTTTACTAGAAGAAGGGATCGGTTGGCAGGACATGTTCTGAGGCCTCAAGGGATCACCAATTTAGTACTGGAGGGCAGCGTGGAGGGTAAAAATCGTAGAGGGAGACCAAGAGATGAATACACTAAGTGGATTCAGAAGGATGTAGGCTGCAGTAGGTACTGGGAGATGAAGAAGCTTGCACAGGATAGAGTAGCATGGAGAGCTGCATCAAACCAGTCTCAGGACTGAAGACCACAACAACAACGTAGCAAAAGACTTGGAAGAGTAGTTGAATGGAATGAACAGAGTCTTGAAAGGAGCATATAAGATGAACGTCAACAAAAGCAGTTCAATGATAATGGAACGTAGTCGAATACAATCAGGTTATGGCGAGGGAGCCAGATTAGGTAACGAGACATTTAAAGTAGTAGAAGAAAAGTTAGTACAGCCAGTCAGCCATATTCTGAACAAC
The DNA here is from genome assembly GCF_021461385.2 of Schistocerca piceifrons. Taxonomy (NCBI): domain Eukaryota; kingdom Metazoa; phylum Arthropoda; class Insecta; order Orthoptera; family Acrididae; genus Schistocerca; species Schistocerca piceifrons. The sequence goes on from NC_060140.1 coordinate 298,131,987, forward strand.
CTCTGAAACTTTCTCCGTAGCGCTCGCGTTCATCCTAAGTAGGCGTGGACAAAATACTAAGTACGGCCAGGTAGAAACTGCATCCAGTTACTAACGTAGTTGATTCAACTAAACAGTCAGACAGAAAAGGCAAAATACGCTCGAGGTACGAATTAAAAAACGCCTTCATTCACAGCTTTTCATGTTTTACTCAGTACACGATGCATTTCGGACCCTTTGGGTCCATCATCAAGTGTAATTCATGCTTTATTTTTTCCCCTGAATGAGGTGAAATGCATATTCCAAATAATCAAAGAAAAGGAAAAATGTTGTACTCTATTATGAACGTTCTGTCTTTTCGGGGACAGGTAATCTGTAGGTATGAACTAATTAGTTTAATGCTAAATAGATAACGAGAATGAGGTCTTTTTATCATAGTGTACATTGATTATTTCACAGGCTAGGAAAGCAACCGTATTCACTGCCCTTTGAACCACATTACAGTATGAAGCGTTCGCGACTTTCGAATATTACAAGCTCAGCTGTCTCAAAGACTGTTTCTAAAAAGTGCCAAAAACGTGATGTGGTATGATCAGCTCTGGAAGCGCTCCCTCAAATAAACTTTTACCGCACTGCGAATAAACGTTGGTTCTAACTTTCTATCAAAATTAACAACATTAGGTGCAATTTGTGAAAAAGAAACAAAAGTGAAAACTTGAATCACATGATTAGAAATGAACAAATGAACGAAAGTAAAAAGTTTGGCAAAAAAGGAGAGAGGAAATTTCTAGAAATGTTTGTTTTAGCTGGAAGTTTATTTTACGTTACATCAGCATCAAATTTTAATTTGTACGAGTTTAAGCGAACTAAAAAGAAGATCTTTCAGTCGGTAGCTCTCTGTCGATCTCTACCATTCAAAGAGTGATAATTGTATCACACTTCCGTCTTTCCACTTGGTTTGACGAACCTTCGTTTGCTGACAATGACTTTTTGGGTCGCAAGAGAGTGACAGTTGGACCCGCGTAACGTCGTATACAGTAGTTTTTAGGTTATCTGTTGCTCCTACACAGCCTTTTCATTCTCCGAGAATGGAGTTATCCTGTCGTTCTTTCTGAGTATTGTAGTTTTTCATAAACGTTACAGTTTTTAAATTACTTTTTCCTGTCATCATCCTAAAGAGCAATTTCCAAAACCTATTTAAGGCACTGAAAAAACCTGCCATGACCCTGAAATCATTCCTGAGAGCTACCCAACGTGTCAACTATAACCTTTCACTTCACTTCTATTCCGAATCACTCTTCCCCTGGATAGCTGTATTTCTATCAACTTGCGACGAGGTATGTGGCGTTGTCATTAATTTAATCACCTTCAAAAAATAAACTTACGTAATTAATTTTCTGTTTCATTGCTGGTAGATATGTGAAGCCCTGACACACTTCGAAATTACAGCACCACAGTGCCGCAGCACGCCGCTAGAAGAACCAAACCAAAAGTTCCTGCCCCGATGATGAACTAGAATATCGTACGGTAATTCGTTTTCTGAGTTTGAAGTTAATGAAGTAGAAACAATCTATTTTGACCTAGTAAGTGTACGGTAACATTACAGATTTATGCGAGGATGATTTGATAGACGTGCAAAGAATTCACCTTACTTCTCGACATTTTCAACTTTGAGGGATGTACACTTCGTCTAGCGATCGCCAGCTTTTTCATCCCTTCGGAAAAATAGGTTCTGCCAAACTCTGAAAAACAGTCGTTGACTTCAACTATCACCTCCTCATTTGGCAAAATGGTCTTTGCCTTCTTCAGTGCACTTTCACCTTGGTCTGTTGTTCTGACTGTACTTTGACTCAGGTGTGTAATGATGGATGCAGTCAGTCACAGATCAGCGCAAAATGAATAGCGGACTGCGGTTTAACATCGCTACACATTCTGCTGAGATGTTGTGAAGGATGCACTATTGGTCGACATTGAACAATCGCGGCACCCACCTCGCAGACAGCTTCTTCAGAGTAAATTCTTCGTGCAGCATACTATACACTCTCTCATTTGAGATGTCTACGGTCTCAACAGTCTCACGAATTTTTATTCTGAGGTCTTTTATTACCATATCATTGATGTCGTCAGTGGTTTGCTTTGTGTTCACCTCAACTGGACGGCCGGAGCGCGCTTCGTCTTCGGTGCTTGTCCGAGCACGTTGAAATTCATTAATCCAAAAGAAAATGGTCTTCCATGAAACTGCGGAGTCCGCGTGAGCCCTTTCACTTCTCTTTTGATTGGTGCGGCAGTCCAATCTCTCAAATGAATGTGCTTAATATCAACACGAACCTCGGTTTTCTCTATTTTTAATCGCAGTCGAAACACTGACTAATGCAGACAGCGATCAACAATGAAATTTACGCTGTGCATTGTCAAAACTCTTTATACGATCCTTGGAATAATCAAGCTTATCAACCATGAGGGCCCAACAAAAATGTTCCATGCAAATGCAAATTTACCAGACTTACACTACTGGCCATTAAAATTGCTACACCAAGAAGGAATGCAGATGATAAGCAGGTATATGTTATACTAGAACTGACATGTGATTACATTTTCACGCAATTTGGGTGCATAGATCCTGAGAAATCAGTACCCAGAACAACCACCTCTAGCTGTTATAACGGCCTTCATACGGCTGGGCATTGAGTCAAACAGAGCTTGGATGGCGTGTACAGGTACAGCTGCCCGTGCAGCTCCAACACAATACCACAGTTCATCAAGAGTTGTGACTAGCGTATTGTGACGAGCCAGTTGCTCGGCCATCATTGACCAGACCTTTGCAGTTGTTGAGAGATCTGGAGAATGTGCTGGCCAGGGCAGCAGTCGAGCATTTTCTGTATCCAGAAAGGCCCATACAGGACCTGCAGCATGCGGTCGTGCATTATCCTGCTGAAATGTAGGGTTTCTCAGGGATCGAATGAAGGGTAGAGCCACGGGTCGTAACAAATCTGAAATGTAACGTCCACTGTTCAAAGTGCCGTCAATGCGAACAAGAGGTGACCGAGACGTGTAACCAATGGCACCCCATACCATCACCTCGGGTGATACGCCAGTATGGCGATGACGAATATACGCTTCCAATGTGCGCTCACCGCGATGTCGCCAAACACGGATGCGACCATCATGATGCTGTAAACAGAACCTGGATTCATCTGAAAACGTGACGTTTTGCCATTGGTGCACCCAGGTTCGTCGTTGAGTACACCATCGCAGGCGCTGCTGTCTGTGATGCAGCGTCAAGGGTAACCGTAGCCATGGTCTCCGAGCTGATAGTCCATGCTGCTGCAAACGTCGTCGAACTGTTCGTGCAGATGGTTGTTGTCCTGCAAACGTCCCCATCTGTTGACTCAGTGATCGAGACATAGCTGCACGATCCGTTACAGCCGTGCGGATAAGATGCCTGTCATCTCGATTGCTAGTGATACGAGGCCGTTGGGATCCTGGACGGCGTTCCGTATTACCCTCCTGATCCCACCGATTCCATATTCTGCTAACAGTCATTGGATCTTGACCAACGCGAACAGCAAAAACGATACGAAAAAACCGCAATCGCGATAGGCTACAATCCGACCCTGATCATTGTCAGAAACGTGATGGTATGCGTTTCTCCTCCTTACACGAGGCATCATAACAACGTTTCACCAGGCAACGCCGGTCAACTGCTGTTTGTGTATGAGAAATCGGTTGGAAACTTTCCTCATGTCAGCACGTTGTAGCTGTCGCCACCGGCGCCAACCTTGTGTGAATGCTCTGAAAAGCTAATCATTTGCATATCACAGCATCTTCTTCCTGTCGGTTAAATTTCGCGTCTGTAGCACGTCATCTTCGTGGTGTAGCAATTTTGATGGCCAGTAGTGTATTTAGCCACCATCGTATGACAAGGTCGTTAGATAGAGCTGATGCTTCCACGGTTGTCAAACATGCCTGACAACGAATGAAGGAATGGCAGACTATCTGTCTGCGAAGAACTGGATATTGAGAGAGAAGTGGGGATTATTTTTCAACATCGTGAACGTCATTCGAAACGTGGCAAGTGTCACCGCCCGCTGCGCTCTGCGACTGCTCACATCCGTTCAAGAATCCCAGCAAATCGAGGCAGCAGCACAAATGTTGCATCTGTGTCATGCCAATCCGAACAACATCTTTAGTCGCCTAATCATCCTGGGCGATTTCCCGGTGCTTCATTATGGCCTTGAGAGAAACGAACAAAGAAAGTAGTGGTGACAAATGGATTCATCAGATACCATCGTCGGGCAATGTATTTCGGCGTGTGTTTTCGGATCGCCATGGTTTGGCGCTGACAGATTATTCTCGTAAGGTGTGAACCGCCACACGAGCATACTGCCGAAATCTCCCGGCGAGGTTCGGATACACTGTGAAGACAACCCGTCGCGGAAAGCTGCCCGAGGAGGTAGTTCTGCTCCATGACACCGTTTTACAGAAGTGACACATGCCTCTTTTTCAAACCCACAAAACCTGCCTCGTATTCTGATGACTTAGCACAGAATGACGTCTTTCTCTTTCCTCGGACGATGAACCAATTGCGTGGCAGGCATTTTCAGAATGAAGACGAGATTATCTTGCAAGTGGCACGGTTCCTGAACGGCCAAAATGCAGACTACTACAACCAAGGTCTCCGCCATATCATCCTTCATTCAAGGGCTAATGTGAAGAAGGGCCGCGCGGGATTAGCCGAGCGGTCAGGGGCGCTTCAGTCATGGACTGTGCGGCTGGTCCCGTAGGAGGTTCGAGTCCTCCCTCGGGCATGGATGTGTGTGTTTGTCCTTAGGATAATTTAGGTTAAGTAGTGTGTAAGTTTAGGGACTGATGACCTTAGCAGTTAAGTCCCATAAGATTTCACACACATTTGAACATTTTTTTGCTAATGTGAAGAGAAGGATGAACGCCAAGTTTCACACCGACAGCTTTACTTTTGCGAGGTGATAATTACAATTTTATGACTGTTTGAACAACTCGTCTCTTGCCCCTTACGAATATCTACCCACATCGTTTATCTTTTCTTCTTCTCCTATGTGTATCCAAATTCGTTGCTTACGAGTGGCGTTCAATAAATAGAGCTACACATCTTTTTCTCAGCAGATGTCGGCTGAAAAAATACAGAGTTCGTTGTGGCATCCTGAAATACTCCCGCTTCAGCCCGTATAGTTTCATGAAGTTCCGATAGGTTGCGGCGCAGTACGTAGCCTTCAAATGGTTCAAATGGCTCTAAGCACTTTGGGACAACATCTGAGGTGATCAGTCCCCTAGACTTAGAACTACGTAAACATAACTAACCTAAGTACATCACACACATCCATCACCAGCTGCGACATAGTCGCGTATACGAACAGGGATCTAATACTGTCAAATGTTTTTTATTCGAGTCTTTGATCACAATATCAATTCTTTTGACGATGACCGGTTTCAGTCCGTAATGACCATCCTCAGATGTGCATGTTGTAGAAAAGATCTGAGGATGGTCATTAGGGACTGAAACCGGTCATCGTCAAAAGAATTGATATTGTAATCAAAGACTGGAATAACAAACATTTGACACGCATCCATGACCGAGGCAGGATTCTAACCTGCGACCGTACCAGCAGCGCGGTTCCGGAGTGAAGCGCCTAGAACCGCTCGTCCACAGCGGCCGGCTCGTAGCCTTCAAAGTGGCGTCTATAACGGATGTGCGTTCCAAGCAGAGAGCTGTCATTGAGTTTCTTATGACGGAAAACCAGAACACTGCAGATATTTATAGACGCCTGCAGGATGTCTACGGAGACCTGGCACGATGTGTCGTTGGGCGAGGCATCTGTCATCATCGCAACAAGGCCAGGCAAACCTGTCCGATCTACTGCAAGCCGGTCGACCGTTCGCAGCTGTGCTGCCGTCAGGTAACTGAAGAAACGAATTCAGAGTGTTTGTCGGCACAAAAATCCGAAAGAAACTTATCCTTATCCATGACAACGCAAGGCCCCAGGAAGCATGCGCACCCAGTCCGCATCTCGCACCTTCCGACTTCCATTAGTATTTTCGAATGAAGGATACACTCCGCGGGAAGCAGTTCGTAGGTCAAGGAAAGGTTATTGATGCACCAAGTCGTTGGCTCCGGCGTCGACCAGTAGAGTGGTACAATGCTGGCATACAGGCCTTCCCCTTAAACCGGCGTAAGGCCGTCGCATTGAAGGGAGATTATGTTGAAAAAAAGAGTTTTGTTGGTAAAAGAGTGGGGAATAATATGATGTACTGGAACCCTGAATAAAACCAAGCTGCTTTCAGAAAAAATTGCAATACTTCTTGAATCCCCTCGCAGAAAATGTTGCCACGGGCCTGCATTATCATCATTATCCTCACATGAGTCAAGACTACATACATCTCATCAAGCTACAAACCATCGTTTTTACTACTATCAAAATTTCTATTTGTTTTTGGTTCAAAAATGGTTCAAATGGCTCTGAGCACTATGGGACTTAACATCTCAGGTCATCAGTCCCCTATAACTTAGAACTACTTAAACCTAACTAACCTAAGGACATCACACACATCCATGCCCGAGGCAGGATTCGAACCTGCGACCGTAGCAGTCGCGCGGTTCCGGACTAAAGCGCCTAGAACCGCTCGGCCAACCGGCCGGCTATTTGTTTTTAATCATTTCATTCAAAGCATGATGATGATGATGAAATCTCATACTCCTTGACAGAGTGTAGAGGAACGATGCGAAGACCCGCACGCCATACTAGGCAAGGTCCTAGTCGAGATGGTTTGCCATTGCCTTCCTCCGACCGTAATCAGGATGAATGATGATGATGAAGACGACACAACAACACCCAGTCATTACGAAGCAGGTGAAAATTCCTCACCCCGCAGGGAATCGAACCCGGGACCCCACGCACGGGAAGCGAGAACACTTCCGCGAGACCACTAGCTGCGGCCTCAAAGGATGAAGAGCGGTCATATTACTGCAGTCAGCTCTCCTTTTTTGATGGACTGTAAATAACAGATTAAAAAATCGTGGTTGGTTGTGTGTCCCTGAGAACATATAACTAACCGGCGCTCTTTTGGCACGGACAGGACGCTGTAAACAAGCGGTGTAAACAAGCGTGCTGCCGGCGCTTTGACGTGGCCGCTCGGGCCCCTGCTTTTTGAAGCAGCCTCAAACTGCAGTTCCTCTCAGCTAAACTACGCTTGTAACTTAACGGTTCACGCAGTACACTAACGAATAGGCGCAGTCTAGCGTGGGAGGTGCTATAGTTGTAAGATGTTTCAGTCATATTCTGAAGAACACTGGTTTAAATCCCCGATCGGTCACAAAGATTTAGCTCTTCCATGATTTTCATAAATAGATTCAGGTACACTGCCTGACCAAAAGTATTCGGAAATTGCTATGTAATGCGGAATTGACCACTAGAAGTCACTAACAGCGGACTTTTCAGTAAAAAATTATGCGGGGAGTATTGTGTCGCCAGCGGAGAAGCAACAGCAGCAGCATGAGTCCGTCAGCAGAGCTCAGTGACCACTCATTGCAGGTCACCAGAGCAACAAATCAACCCTTCTGAAGCTGCCGTCCACTGTCAGTGAAGTGACTGTGCAGTGGAGCCGGCCAGAGTGGCCGAGCGGTTATAGGCGCTTCAGTCTGGAACCGCGCGGCCGCTACGGTCGCAGGTTCGAATCCTGCCTAGGGCAAGGATGTGTGTGATGTCCTTAGCTTAGTTAGGTTTAAGTAGTTCTAAGTTCTAGGGGACTGATGACCTCCGCTGTTAAGTCCCACAGTGCTCAGAGCCATCTGAACCTTTTTTTTTTTTGTTCAGTGTAAACGCAAAGGAACAATCACTGCTAAAGCAAGGCCAGGTGGACCTCAAGTACTGATAGACACTGACCATCGAGCATCGCGGAGGATTGTTGTAAAAAGTCGCAATAAATCAGCGGGAAGAATCACTCATAAACTCCAAAGTGTTACCAGGAGTGCAGATAGCTCAATGACTTTGTGTATGGAGTTAAAAAAAGTGTACAGTCATCGAGCAGCGTCTCAGAAGCCACACATTTCTGTAGCTAACACTAAGGGACGCTAGAGGTAGCGACGCAGCAGGACTGTGGATGGGTAGAAACAAGCGTTATGCAGTGATGACTCGCACTATACCGTGTAGTAATCCGATGGAATGGTCTGAGTTTGGCGAATGCCTGGAAAACGTTACCTCTAATTAGCTGTAGTGAGAACAGTGAAATACGAAGAAGTTGGTGATACACCATTGGGCTGCTTTTTATAGTTATGGAGCGGTGCTCTTATTGTGCTTAATAAAACGCTAAATTTTTACTGCAGGAACAGTTCAGAAACAATTATTGTTTTCATCAGCAAGACAATACTGCCTGTCGTAAAGAAGGGTCTGTGAGACAATATTTTGTGGGCAATAACTTTCGTACAAAAAGAAAAAAGAATTCTTAGCAAAATCTCTCAGTATTCAAGATTGCAAGTAAATGAAGACATGCCAAGTTTCAGCTGATTACACAGCCATCTTCAGATTTGGGACAATAAAAGGAAACTATTGTAAGGTAAGAAGCGAGAAGGGATTACAACGTGCTTTATAATACAGATAAAAAGTCAAATACATGCCGATAGTAAAAACCATATATAGTACTGAGCCGTGGCGGGTTTTATTTTTGCGGGCATGGCAGTCCGCTGGCTCCACTAACTAGTTGGGCTGCCAATATCGATGCTGATCGTATGTCGGGGAGTAGAGTATTCAGTCGAGAGGTACTGACAATTAACTGGATGGCACGTGGCTGGCAAGTGGTTGGTTTGGGGGGGGGGGGGGGGCACCTGCTGTCCGGTACATGCCTCTAGAAGCCGCGAGTTGCTAAAGCAGTCGAAGGCAAGCTTTGCCGGTTGGATTAATGATGGAAATGGAAATGAGCGTTTGGCGTCATTGGCCGGAAAGCTTCTTGCGCGGCAGGTCCGGCCGCCTTGGTGCAGGTCTTATTACATTCGATGCCACATTGGGCGACCTGCGCGCCGGATGGGAATGAAATGATGATGAAAACAACACAACACCCAGTCCCTGAGCGGAGAAAATCCCCGACCGACCCGGGAATCGAACCCGGGCCCGTAGGACGGCAATCCGTCACGCTGACCGCTGAGCCATCGGGGAGACGGATTAATGATTGATAGCGGCGAGTTCCGGGAAGAGCAGCGGGCGCCGCGTGCAACGTGGTCACCAAGTTCCGGGTTAATTCTGCAGGCTTAAAGTTTACAGCAAAATCGCCTACACGAATGGAGGCAATAACGCCTCTGGTTAACATGGTTGAGTGTTAGTTTTTTTATTGGTACTACTTGATATCATAACCCAACGTCTGTGTTAATATAGAATTAGACCTGTCATATTAACGCGTCTCCGAGTGGTCGTCGGCCAGTGTAATTTATAATTTATTGTTCGAGGCCATATTTCGTGCAAGTGTACGAGCATTTTCTGTTGTAAATTGAATTGATGAAATAGAAATTGCAACATAGTCTGTATCGAAGGAAAGGCACGTTTTATATATGAGTAAATCCTAGTAATTTGATTTGCAGACGCTCATATTTCACCTTGTTAATTTTCAAGAAATTTTAAGGAGTGTTAAGCCTGTAATTGTATGTGTAGTCACTTCCGGAATAAGTACCTCCTCACAAAAGAGACCAAGACACAACATCTGCATCACAGTGGACTAGTGAAAGAGACGCGTGTCAGTATAACAACGACATATACCATTGAGATAAAACATTGGATATACAATACCTAAGAAATAAACAGAAGATGTCAATACACAATAAAACACACAATGTCATGGACCAAGCCACAAATATGAAGAGAATAAACCCACCGTACATGTCCGCACTGATGTACAGTATTTTGCTTATAAAATAGCCACACCAGTAACTTGTCAGCCAAACCGTTATGTAAAGGAATGCCAGCGGGTCCAGTAGTATGTGGCCCCATTCAGAGTTCTAAGCGAACTAACCGGCTACGCGGGCTCGCGCTGACCCGCAAGGAAAAAAGCAAAATGACGATAGTTGCCGCTCGTGTACACATAATTAGGAACAGTAAGAACAAGTTAATAGAGATTTTAAGATAGAGAAATCGAACCGAGAAAACAAGAATTAATTATCAGATATATGTTAAACATCAGAGTGCACCAAAATAGTTAAGACAAATACGTGTAAAAATATACACAAATAATTTGAGCACGTAACAAATTTTTGACCACTGGTATGTGATACAAAAACATGAAATCAAGTAGGAAAACTTGTGGTTACACCAAATAATGAAATAAACGAAAACGTGGATAGGCCCCAAAATGATTGCAACGCCAACACTGCACAGGTGACCGTCTACAACTATACTGAGATGCGTCTCTTACATTATAGTACTGAAAGATTTTGTTAAGAAAATTTTTTAACTTTCTGTAAAATATTAGATCGCTTGTCTCCATTTTGACTATGTCAGGAATTAACAATAATTTTCGTGAAATGGAATGGCCTGCCCGGAATCTAGACCTGAACCCAGTGGAACACCTGTGAGATAGTACGTCAGCTTTGCTCCAGACTCTTTCGACCAACATCACTGCCTTCTCTGGTTTCGGCTCTTTGGAAAGAATGAGTCGCCATTCCTCCACAAACATTCACGCACCTTGTTGACAGTATGCGCAGTAGGGTTTACGCCGCAATAAAGGCGAAATGTGGACGCATCCCGTATTAATGTCCACTAATAGGTGTCCTGATAATTTTGATCATATAATGTGAAGGCCGGCATAGCTCCATTGAAAGAGCGCCATTCATTTCTATCCCCACCCAGCCTCAACGCAAGCTTGTGCTCCGTTTCTAATGAAACCGCCATCATCAGGACGTTAAACAATACTTCTTCCACCTTTCTTACACTCTGTCAATGTCTAATGCTCTTTAAAGTGAGTCATGAAGTCCAAACGTGCTAATGATAAACAGGTAACATACCTTGTGTAAGAAACACCGAAGTTCTTCTCAAAAACGTCTCATGTGTCGTCAAACAGTTTCGAAGAGCTCACTGAATGGTCTCTGTGTGCAACCACAACACATCAATTTGTTGAGAAAGGGTTGCTTTTATAGTCTTTTTCCGCAGCAGCTCTTAAAAACAAGTGTTAATCATGGGATGGCATTGCGACACAAGACGGTCGTCGGATGCTTGCAGCCGAGGCGTGCTTTTGTCTGCCTGCAGTCCTGGAAGAAACGGCTTTCCTTAGGCCCCACACTCGAATCGGAGGCATTCTGGCGCACGACGGACCTTCCACCGCCCCTTATGGCTCTGCGGAAGCGACGTGAGGTCCATTCGTCAAGCGCTTGAGGTCGCCCTGTGCCGTGATTTACGCGTGTGGAAACATTGGCTCTGAAATACTGAGGATCCACCCTGCCAATTACTGATCTAGGAAACACGATTCCTTGTGTTATCTCCGCTGTACTATGATCTTTGTGTCTTTCACCAATTATCAAGCCACATCATTTAAATAGCGACACATGTTCCTCAGAGACATGTCTGTGATAGGACTGCTCGGATGTCGTGTCATATCCAACCAGCACATACACAGCACATCTTCAAATGTCAGTCATTATATCTGACATTTCCGTCCCAAACGAAATGCAAATTAAGAATGTTTTTCAACAAGCACGTGTAGTTTTATTGATAAAGCGTCATTGCTGGCGATTCTGTAATATTTTGTATGCATAATTTCGATTACCAGAGAGTTAAAAACAGTTTTGCTTACGACTGTGACTTTCATATGGTTAATTTATATCTTTTATTCTTCTGTTTTCCTTTGATGGCAACTGGTCGTCCTCTTGTTGAAACAGAACAATAAACGCGTATAAAAATATCGCTATTGCTTTAAAATTGTTTTTAACTCAGTGGTTATCGAAAATGTAAAACTCCATTATTTATGGGAAATGTGTACAGAGTCACCACTGATGATGGTTTAACAAATAAACGAAATGTGTCAGTTGGAAAACCTACCTCACTTGACGTACGTTTAAGAGGAAAAATCCCAATAATACTTGTCTGAAAAAGGGTACTACTGCGCGTAGCATCACAGTTCCGTTTTCCAACGCCCGACCACTCTTATTACCTGATTTCATTACATTTTTCCCATCCACTGTCAACAATAACAACTTTCCTCATGTAATCTTTGTAAACATATTGGGAACAGCACCGACCGCACTGAACTAGTAATAAAATATTATATAGAAAAGTCTTGATCGCACGAAAACATGCTTTTATTCTGTATATATACTCGTATATGTAATGTGTGTATTATTTCAAGGCCCGATTGTGGCTGTCGTCGGTCTGCCCTTCGACACTTTTATCCGTAAGTGGTGTTCGGTTTCGACCTGATACGGATCATTTTCAGACCATAGTTCAGTGTCCTTCAAAGTAGTCACCAGGGTTGTGTAGAACCGATGCCAGCGATGTGGAAGGCGATAGTATACCGTTAGTAGAGGCTGTTCCGTTGATGCTGCGAATGGAGCGGTCTACTGCCTGTCGAATCTCTGGAACAGTTCTAAAGCGAATGCCACGAAGTGGTTCCTTCATCTTCGGAATCAAATCAAAGTCACAAGGACTCAATTCCGGTGAGTATGGTGGATGGTACAGTACTTCCCAGTCCCATCATCCGAGCAGAGCAGCCACAGCTTGCACTGTATGCGCCAGCGCAATGTCTGGCAAAATGATGGGTGGGCTGCGCAGAAAGTGTCGCCGCGTCTTTCGCAAAGCATCGTCTGCGGGTGATGCTCCAAAAACGAACAGTAATATTTCGCATTTGATTCCGAAGATGAAGGAACCACTTCGTGGCATTCGCTTCAGAACTGTTCCAGAAATTCGACAGGCAGTAGACCGCTTCATTCGGACCATCAACAGAACAGACTCTGCTAAGGGTATGCTACGCCTTCCACATCGCTGGCAACGGGTTCTACACAACGCTGGTGACTACTGTGAAGGACAGTAACAGGTGCAAACACATAACTCTTTTGCATCGGTTGTGAATAAATAGTTGGCACTATTTAAGTTCCAGTCCTCGTATATAGGCGTAGCTATCCAGAGCGACCTTATGTGTAATGATCACATAAAACGAGAAGTAGGAAAAGCAGACGACAAACTGGGATTCATGGAAATGATCCTAAGGAAATGTAACTTATACACGAAGGAAGTGGCTTATGAGGCGCTTGTTCGACCGATTCTTGAGAATTGTTCATTAATTGGTGCTCCTTGTCAGATAGGGCTGGTAGAAGATATAGAGAACGTTCAACGGAGGGCGGCGCGTTTCGTCACGGGATCGTTTAGTCGGCGCGAGAGCGTTAGCGACATGCTGAACAAACTTCAGTGTCAGACATTACAATAGAGGCGTTGTGCATCACGGAGATGTTGATATTGAAATTTCGAGAGAGAACTTCCCGGGAAGATCAGAGAACGCATTATTTCCTTCAACATGCAACTTGCATAATGACAATGACGAAAAAGTTTGAGAAATTAGAGATAATACACAGACTTACCGACAACCATTCTTCCCACGCGTATTTGCAATTGGGACAGGCTATGGGAGATCATTTAGTGGTACCAGATATACACTGCACCATGAACCGTTTGTTGGGTAGCTGAGTATGATATAGATGTACATAAATGCAAACACTACATTGCAGATTGCTGTTATGTTCGTTCAATGGAACTGCTCGAGCTCCCTCATTGACATTAGGCACCACACAGTTTCCATAGCGGACTTCTCTAGGAACAGTCAAAATTTATAAAGAAAGAGAGGGCATTCATCTGCAAGAGCATACATTTAAGAACATAATGTATACCAGTTACATGGTCCAGCATGCTCTAGACAAATGACTAAGCTGGCAGCTGTACGTGTACAAAGTCTAGTAGAGATTGTGGACCAGTCTGGTGGAGTTACCAGACCATTGTCGCTCAACTTTATGACGCTTGGAGTGGATACATACAAGCAGATATGTATGAACCAGTCGTGTCTAACATAGGTACAGAACTACATCTTTATTTAAACACATGTACTTAACAATCTCCGTAAGATTTATAAATGAAGGAAGGTTAAGAGACACATGAATTTTATATTTCTCTACAGAACCGTTTTAAATCTAATGTCATCATGCAGTCATCACCATGGCCAAGTGGGCAGAACACACTGATTACAAGGACTTTGTATTAACGAATTGGTCCTGCAGTACTACTGAAGACCAGAAGAAGAAGGAGAATGGAACATTCCTTCCTGACAATACACGATTTACAAATCTGGGCAAGATGAATGTTATCATTTCGTTGGTAACGCTTTCAGATGGGGTTCGCTTTTAGCATGTACGTGTATTTTCAAAAACATTATTTCATCCTATACACCAGTTACACAGGAGATATTGCAGATCACTGATGGCGTAGCGTATACAACATTTAGCAAAAGCAGCAATATCCCACTGCAGGAAAGAGTAGAGATGAACACCGTTAATACCTGACGACGTTGCAGTGGCAGACTAGGATCAAATACGGAAATAATTCTGCTTTGACCACGAAGGGGGTTGACGTTTTTGAGTAAGATATGTTTTAGTACTCTGAAAGAGATCCTGAGTGATAACATAAACCTTATTTTCACTTTGAAACACGACAATATGAATCTGAAACACAGTGCATGTAGGAAATGACACGACATTAAATGAAATTACAAAGATATAACGCGATTATTGGAATCACACACAGATGGGTTTTTGGTTAGTGATAAAACAAGAAAACAGAATGATAGACAATATAGGTGGAACTTTCAATAATTTCTCTTAACTTAATATGTATTGTAATAAACAAATGAGTCCATCGGTATACATTACACCATGGACAAATTCACAAGTTTGTTAGGCACACAAATTGAAAGGAGTGGTATACGAGTACATGGACATAACATTCAACTGTATGTACATGCAAAAACTGAAAACACTAATGAAAATCTTAAAAGCTGTATTATGAAAATTGAAAATATTATTAAAAGCCTTAAACGGCATAGTATGTAAATTCAGAAAAGTTGTGAAAATCTTCTAAACTGTACTATGTACATTGAAAACCTCATCAAAAGCTCGACAAGATCGGTTAACACCAAGGTCGAGATGGTCAATCAGCAGATTCGTGCAAAATTCCAAAAGCACGATCAACAGATTAACACAAAATTCGATAGCACGTGGAAGGCAATCAATACGTTAGCTGCAAGAGTTGGGGCAATTGAAAAAAAAAAAAAAAACATTAGAAGATACGAAAGGAAGCCATCTGTCAATATTAAGGTAACAAAAGCTCAGTAAAAAACTAACGTCACAACCCTGCTGAGATTATTCGTTATATTACTTGCTATGGTTGATGTAACTGAAAGTATTTTGGACATGTAAGTATACTAAAGCCCCAAATAGGTTTGAGAGACTATATAAGACGCAAGCTACTTCGGAGTCAATTTAGTATGCAACAGCGTGCTAACAAAATATAAAGTCATCGAGGCACGTAACGCCATTCCACGGGAAGTGGCATTAGGGAGGAAATCAGACTCTCAGAGAAACGTTTAATCCAGTTAATGAATGCCTCAAACAATTCTCACACACACCTGATAACACGGATGGAGTTAGAGGAAGAAGAAGGATACAGTATTGCTGATTTCATTATCCGTCACGGAAATAGTGAGGTAGATTGGACATATGAACCCGGCAGGAAAGAACCATGTATGTCACATTTATATGAGCTTAACGAAACATGTAATGTTAGTGTTGTAGTTTTCATTCCGAAGATTGCTTTGATGCAGGTCACCATCTACTCTTATCTTGTGCTAGCCTCTTCATATCCGAATAACTACTGCAACTTACGTCCTTCTGAATCTGCTTAGTGTATTTACCTCTTGGTCACTCTCTATGATATTTACCCCACACTCTTCCCCCCAGTACTAAACTGATGATCTCTCGATGTCTCAGAATGTGTCCTATCAACCTATCCCTTCTTCTAGTCAAGTTGTTCTTCAAATTCCTTGTCTCCCCACTTACGTTCTATACCTCCTCATTATTTACGCAGTCTACAAATCTAATCTTCAGCATTGTTCTGTAGCAACACATTTCGAAGGCTTCTAGTCTCTTACAGTTTAAACTGTTCATTGTCCATGTTTCACTTCCATAATGGCTAGGCTCCAGACCAATACCTTCAGAAAAGACTTCGTAACACTTAAATCTGCATTTGATGTTAACAAATTTCTCTTCTTCAGAAAGGCTTTTATTGCCATTGCCAGTCTACATTTTATATATTCTCTGCTTTGACCATCTTCAGTCACTTTCCTGCCAAATCGCAAAACTCATCTACTACTTCAAGTTTGTCGTTTCCTATCTAATTCCCGTAGCCTCACCTGGTTTAATTCAACTACATTCCATTATGCTTGTTTTGCTTTTGTTGCTGTTCATCCTATATTCTCCTTTCAAGACGCTGTCCATTCCATTCAAATGCCCTTCCTGGTCCTTTGTTGTCCCTCAATTACAAAGTAATTGGCAAACATCAAAGATTTTATTTCTTCTTCCTGAACTTTAGTCCCTACTCCAAATGTTACTTTAGTTTCCTTTACCAGCTGCTTTAGATTGAACACCATCAGGGATAGGCTACAACTCCATCTCGACCCCTTGTCAACCGCTGGTCCCTTTTCATGCTCCTCGACTCTCATAACTACTGTCTGGTTTCAGTGAGAGCTGTGAACTTGTTTTGGTCCTTGTGTTTTCCTCTGCTACCTTCAGAATTTTAGTCAACTTTGTCTAAAGCTTTGTCTAAAGCTTTCTCTAAGTCCACCAATGTTATAAATGTAGTTTTTCCTTTCCTTAATCTATTCTCTAAGAAAAGTCGTAGCATCAGATTTGCTTTTCGTGTTTCTGCGTTTCTCCAGAATCCAAACTGATTTTCTCTGGGGCTGGCTTACACCTTTTTCTTTCAATTCTTCTGTAAAGAATTCGTGTTACTATTTTGCAACCGTGACTTATTAAATTGATAGTTTGGTAATATTTTCATCTATCTGCACCTGCTTTCTTTCAAACTGGTGTTATTAATTCCTCTTGACGTTCCAGCTTATTTTGCCTATCCAATACATCTGGTTCACCAAAGGGAATAGTTTAGTCATGACTGGCTCTCCCTAGGCTATCAGCAGTTCTGACGAAATATTGCCTACTCCAGAGGACTTGTTTTGTCTTAAGTCTTTCAATGATCTGTAAAATTCTTCGTGTAGTATCACATGTTCCATCTTAGCTTCATCTACGTCCTCTTCCCTTTTTATAATGTGCGTTCAAGTTCATCTCCCTTCTGTAGACCGTCTATCTACTCCTTCCATCTTTCAGCCTTCCTGTCTTTGCTCAGTACCGGTTTTCCATCTAAGCTCTTGATATTCATATAGCTCCTTCTCTTTTCTCCAGAGGCCTCTTTAATTTTTCTTTAGGTGGTACTTATCTATCCTTCCTCCAATGACATATGCTTCTAAATCCCTACATTTGTCCTCTAGTCATTTCTGTTCAGCTATTTTGGAACACGTCAGTCTCATTTTTTAGACCTCTGTATTTCCTTCTGCCTGCTTCATTTGCTGCATTTGTATATTTTCTCCTTTCATTAATGAATTTCAATATCTCTTGTGATATCCAAGGATTTATACTACACCTTAACTTTTTACCTATTTGATCTTCTTCTGCCTCCACTATTTCATCTCTCAAAAGCTATCCATTCGTCTTCTACTGCATTACTTTCCCTGTTACTCAGTCGTTGCTAATGCTCCGTCGGAAACTCTCATCAACCTCTCGTTCTTTGACTTACCGAGGTCATCTCATTAATTTCTTACCTTTTTGCAGTTTGTTCAGTTTTAACCTACAGTACATTGTGGTTAGTCAGTCTCAGACCCTGGTTCCAAAATCTCTGTTGTACGATTAATTAACCAGCCTGAAACCTTCAGTGTCTCCAGGTCTCTTTCACATATACAGCCGTATTTCATGATGCATACACCAAGTCCTAGCGATGATTAAATTATGCCTTGTGCAAAATTGTATCAGGTGGCTTTCTCTTTCATTCCCTCCCCCCATTCTTTATTCACATACAATTTTTGGTCCTGTTCCTTCTTCTGCTACCAAATCCCAATCCCCAATCGAAATTAGATTCAGATTTTTCATAGCTTGTAATACATGCTGGGAATAAAGAATTTTAAAGAATGTCAGGTTTAGTGGACGTCATATTCATGAAGAACTGTAACCTCAACAAGATCTAAGAATGTATGGTAAAATGTTATGTATGTCCAACACACATTGAAAAATAGGTGAATGAAAACAGTAGCGATACAGGATGTTACCAAGAAGTACCTGGCCGAGCGGTTCTAGGCGCTACAGTCTGGAACCAAGCAACCGCTACGGTCGCAGGTTCGAATCCTGCCTCGGGCATGGATATATGTGATGTCCTTAGGTTAGTTAGGTTTAAGTAGTTCTAAGTTCTAAGGGACTGATAACCTCAGAAGTTAAGTCCCATAGTGCTCAGAGCCATTTGAACCATTTGAACCAGAAGTACCAGTAAAAGTTTTGACATTCAGCATAAAGCAATGAACTATCGATAACTGCAGCACATATGTTATTACGACCACAAAAAAAACTGGATCGCTATGACTGCTCACAGCATCAGCCACTGTCTCGAATACGTTTCACACAAATGAAATCATATCAGTCTTTTGAGAACTTAGTGGAAGGTGCATAACGAACAACTATAAAACAATAGTTTGAGACTGCACAAACTTGCACACAAAATATCATTCCCACTTTTTATTTTTTTTATTTTTCATTTTTTTTCCATCAGTCTTCTGACTGGTTTGATGCGACCTGCCACGAATTCATCTCTTGTGTCAGTCTCCTCATCTCAGAGTAGCACTTGCAACATATGTCCTCAGTTATTTACTGGATTTATTCCAATATGTGTCTTTCTCTATAGTTTCGCCCTCTGCAGCCCCCTCTTATACCATGGAAGACATCCCCTAACGTCATAACAGATATCATGTCATCCTGTCCCTTCTCCTTGTCAAAGTTTTCTGTATATTCCTTTCCGCTCCGATTCTACGCAATACCTCCTCATTCCTTACCTTATCCGTTCAACATTCGTCTGTAGCACGATATCTCAAATGCTTCGATACGTTCTTTACTCATTAGACTGTTTGATCCTAATTCCTCCAAAGCACTCTTTAATTCTGATTCTAAGACTGGATCCCCTACCTCTTCTAAATCGACTTCTGTTTCTTCCTCAATTAGATCAGACAAATCTTCCCCCCTCATAGAGGTCTTCAATGTACTCTTTCCAGCTAGCCGCTCCCTTTTCTGCACTTAAAAGTGAAATTCTCATTGCACTCTTAATGTTACCACCCCCCATCCCCTTGCTTTTAATTTCACCGAAAGTTATTTTGACTTTCCCATATGCTGAGTCTGTCCTTCTGACAATCATTTCTTTTTCGATTTCTTCACATTTTTCACGTAGCGACTTCGTCTTAGCATCCCTGCACTTCTTATTTATTTCATTCCTCACCGACTTGTATTTCTGTATTCCTGAATTTCCTTGAACATTTTTGTACTTCCTTCTTTCATCGACCAACTGAAGTATATCTTCTGTTACCAACGTTTTCTTTGCAGTTACCTTCTTTGTACCTATGTTTCCTTTCCAGCTATTGTTATTGTCCTTTTTAGAGATGTCATTTCCTTTTCAACTGTATTGCCTACTGAGCTCTTCCTTATTGCTTTATCTGTAGCCTCAGAGAACTTCAATCGTATCTCGTCATTCCGTAGTACTTCTGTAGCTCACTTCTTTGCATATCATCGAGCTGTTAAAGTCGCCATGTCACAGACTGCGCTGCCCCTCCCGCCGGAGGTTCGAGTCCTCCCTCAGGCATGGGTGTGTGTGTTGTTCTTAGCATAAGTTAGTTTAAGAGGTATATATCTCTCGGGGCCGATGACCTCTGCAGTTTGGCCCCTTAGGAATTCATACACTTTTGAACATTTAATTTTCTTTGCGTAGTGATTCTTCCTGCCTAATCTCTGAAACTTCACCCTACTCTTCAACACTACTACATTGTGATCTGAGTCTATATCTGCTCCTGGGTACGCCTTACGATCCAGTATCTGATATCGGAATCTCTGTCTGACAATGATATAATCTAGCTGAAATCTTCTCGTACCAGCTGGTCTTTTCGAAGCACACCCCCTTCACTTGTGACTCTTGAACAGAGTATTTACATTTATTAGATGAAATTTATTAGAGAATTCAATTAGTATTTCTCCTCTCTCATTCCTTGTCCCAAGCCCACATTCTCCTGTCACTTTTCTTCTGCTCCTCCCCCTACAACAGCGTTCCAGTCACCCATGACTATTAGATTTTCATCTCCGTTTACTTACTGTATTGCCCTTTCAATATCCTTATATACTTTATCTCTTCATCTTCAGCTTGCGATGTTGGCATGTATACCTGAACTATCTTTTTGGTGTTGGTTTGCTGTCGATTCTGAGAAGAGCAACCCTATAACTAAACTGTTCATTGTAGCACAGTCTCTGCCCTACCTTCCAATTCAGAACGAATCCTACTTTTTATATCATTTTCTGCCTCTGTTGATATTACCCTATACTCATCTGACCAGAAATCTTTGTCCCTATTATATCTAGATTGAGACTTTGCATTTTCCTTTTCATATTTTGTAGCTTCCCTACCACGTTCAAGCTTGTGACGTACCACGCCCCTACTCGTAGAACGTTGTACTTCTGTTGGTTATTCAATCTTTTTCTCATGGTCACCTCCCCTTGGCACTCCCCTCCCGGTGATCCGAATGGGGGACTGTTCGAGAACCTTTTGCCAATGAAGAGATCGTCGTGACACTTTTCCAGTTACAGTCCACATGACTTTTGAATATACATTATATGTCTTTAATGCAGTAGTTTCCATTGCCTTCTGCATCCTTAAACAGTTGATCACTGCTGATTCTTCCGCCCTTAGGGACAGTTTCCAACCCCAAGGGCACGAAGGTGCCCTGAACGTCTCTCCGCTCCTCCACCCTCTTTGAAAAGACCGTTCTTATGCCCGACGTATTCGCCCGCCAATGTTGACTGTTAATCAAAATTTAAGCAGTCGTGGGTATCGAACACGGGACCAACGATGTTTTGATTAGTAATCAAAGATGCTACTGCTAGATTACAGGTATACCTCATTCCTACATATGCTTGTTACAATTTGTGGTTTCGATGACTTATGGCAAGCTGACCTTGTAGATATAATACCATCTTCACAAATGAATAAAGGTTCAAATATATTTTAATGGTTATCTATACATATTCCAGATTCATCTGGGCATTGCCTATGAAAACAAAAATGGGGAAGGATGTTGCATAGGTATTTGAACAATTGAAGCAGCTGGGGTTGAATCATTCTTTGGGAAATCTTCAAACAGACCAAGGGGGAGGGAGGGGGGGAAGTTCTGTAATAAAGACAGAATCTTTATAATCAGCATCTCCGAGGAGTAGTTCCCAGATCACCAGTTAATCTGAACTTCCGAATCATGTACTTCAAACCCATTGCAGAAAGGGAACTTCTCCATATTCCTTTAATGTATCGATACACGAGAAGGGCAGCAGCACTATTGCTCTTGTTTTGATAAAAAAGCCTTAGGAGGAAAGCCCCGCTCACCTTGTCGAGACCTACGGTTACTGTCTGCAACTGTAACGCACACTCATGTTTCTGTTTCAGTCCCGCACCATACCAGTTCTGATGGTGCCAAACAGCAAATCGTGACACTAATTCCACCAAAAATGCAAATCGTGCAATGCACGGTCTTAATATCATTCCTATAAAGTTTGCTTTCCAGATGGTAAAAAGTTTTTGTCTGTGCTGGCTCAAGTAGCGAAACTCTAATTATATCCACCCAGTACTTCAAGATGACGATGGAGTTTTAGAGAATACACCACTACTCGATATTCTTACATTTCAAAGCAAGTATCATGGAACATGTGAACAGAACGATAAAATATCATTTTAATCTTTAGGGATCACACAAATTTCTAAATACTTTCACACAAAAATTGAAAAGTATGACTGAATTATTCATCATAAAATACAAATGAAACAAATTAACGTTCATGATTATGAGTTTCTAAAAACCTTATACAATAGTGTTAATATGGTGTATCCATGCAAACAGAAATTAAATATAGGTGATGTAGTACGTATCTAAATTTATAAGACAGCATTTGAGAAATCTTACCTGCGAACTTGTCAACAGAAATTTTTCCAGTTTCCGAAGTGCAGAGGACGAATTCTAGAGCTTACACCTTAGAGGACGGAAAAGGTGGAGATAATTCTGGAAGTTTTTACACAGACGAATTGCAAGGAAACTCTGAACCAGACAAATTTCTCATAGAGTTTGTCGTGAGACATTGAGGGAATAGGGGTTTAGTTAAATGGCTTGGTTTCCCTTAACCACACAGTAGCTGGGTGGATGCCCATGATTTGGTATATAACACTGCATGTAACTCGCAAACTGCGCATTAGGCTGTCAGAGGTAGCAGTAGTATTCTTGACAAACTAATGGTCTAGCTGCACATCTCTACATATAACTAATACGGACCTAGAACAGAGCTTTAAAAACAGCTAGCACATGATGATCTGTTGGAGGAGGTGTGCAAGAAGCACGATATTGAATATGCTAGAAATAAAGTTCTCCCAGGACATCACACTGCAGATCGAACTTTAGTTGATAATGTTCAGAGAATATGCAAGAAGAGATACTGGTATAGAATAATGTAGCAGCATTAACAGTTGATAAAACAATGTACATCAAACCTAAGTTCCTGGCAAGGTATGAACTGCACTCGTCATACAATAAAAAAGGAGAGGAAGAAGAACCAGAAAACTCAAGGATGTTTAAAAAGACGCATCCAGTCAGCGATGTCAGCAGTTAAATGTGAAAAGAAGTAGAAAGGAGTAAGAAGAAGAAGGAGACCGATTAAAATGCCAAGGTTTCTACCAATATCGAAGACGCCAGGTGGGATTATTCCATTTCTAATTCCAGCACTGGCAGGTCTTACAGCGATTAGCTCTTTATTCTGAATTGCAGCAGTTATTGCACAAACTGTCAGAAATGCTAAAAGCGCCCAGGTACAACTCAAGAAGGATCATAGAATCTGTGCCTGTCGAAAAAGGAGTATATTTCAAATCACACAGGAAGGGACTTGAATCGTTCTTTTAAAAAACATCCTAGCTATATTATGAATATAGATCTGTTTAAATTCATAAAAATTCTTCTTTCGAAGATTGCATGAAGTTTTCATGGAAAATACATTGCCTAACACTATGTGTAAATCTAAGTATGCAGAACCGTAAATTTAAGCAGAACCGTAAATTTATATGTTATGGGAGAACTTAGAACTCACTGAGTGGCATGTACATAAAACAAAACAGTGGCATAATGTACTATTTTGATTCGTTTGATAACTCTTGACCACCAGAAGAACTATTCACCAACAACCATGTATTCTACAATTTTCAACTCTAGCAAAACATCGATACATGCTTGTGGAGTGGTCTGTGTCTCAGATTCCTCCTGGCATTCACAAGGAAGTAAGTATAATGACCAACACTAAACATCAATTCATAAGTTGAAATTTAGATGTGATGTCACACACTCTGACCTTAAAAGAATGATATTCTGTATTAGGCATGAATTACTTTCTACCACTTCAATTAAGCAGAGATATACTGTTTGGAATAGCCTGGGGACGTACAACATCATTCCCACCGTCACTAAGACAAACAATAAGCTACATGTTGAAGATGGAGACATTGTGGAAGTGTCCCACAGCACACACAATATTGATGATTTAAATGAGGTTTCCAAATTATCTGGAAAAGAGACTGAGTTACATGCAAAGATCAGTATGCTTGAATCGGCAATAAGCGCACTAGGCAAAACAGTAGACTTTAGTTGGCAGGAATCTGTAGGACTACTACTATGTCTCAAAGAGTCAATATCTGAATATAAATTCCCGTAAATTTTATGAGTCAGATCAAACAGTAGCTACAATATTTGTCAGCACAATTTGTGTCAAATGTAACATCACAGTGAACTCAATGATAGACTGAGTCGCACAATTTATTGGTTCTTCCCTTCAGTTAGACGAGGATATAAGATAGCTGAGACATCCACCAATGTCATAAACCTTCCAAGGACCGTCCTGACATTAGAGCATCTAGAGCTGTGTATTGTGGACCAAGACAATCTCCCATCGACTTCCATGATGAAGACTTCATTAGTCTGTGAACTATATTATCGACATCCTTAAATGGTACCTCCTTAGTAATAGCCTTGTTCAAAACAAACACCCCACCTCTTATATACTATGCAACTTTGGCACTCATGCTTATACATTTTTGTGCAACAGAACTACCACGTGGTTGTGTTTTTAGTTTTGAGAGTATCGTTTTGTAAATAATAAGAAGCATAAAGGAAAACAAATTTTCTTCATTTACTCAGAAAGTTTTTTTTTGGTGGCAATTAATTTCTACATTATGCTCTTTCTGCTGAATATACAACAATTTCTGTGATAGCAAAGTTTTTATATTATTTTTCATGATTATTAGAATGAATTCTTTGAACAATTTTCTCACAATACATAATACTTTCTATACAGAGTTACTTTTTTACAATAGTAATAATGACTAGTAGCATTAAAACAAAATCTTCAGTTCACAGTTCAATGTGTTTCCCATCAAAGTCTTTACTGTTGTCATTCTTTTCAGTTGTTGCCACTCAAAAATATTACAACACAGCTCTTTCAATGTCACTTAATACACAGTTGCTGCAACGGAATATTTTTTTTACAATTCAGCTATTGCAATGTATTTTAATATATACTTCCTGAAGTGGAAAAATTGACAGTATCATTTAATATACTTTTTCTAAGAAAGGCAGGATCAGCATGGGAGGTAGATTACACCCGAAACTAGAGACTTTGGTTGAGTAGCACCAGGTAAAAAATAGTAAAATAATGTAAAATATTGCAACACTGCTACCCAGTTTTAACAAAAAGTAATAATAAATAGGGGGAAACCACAGGGAAGCACTGCATTAACAGGCATGGGCTGGTAGGGACATGTGGGTCACAATAACATACAAGTAAGAGGACTGCAAGACAAGGTCAGGCGCACACAGCGGAAAACTGCACCACACAGCAGACCGTAGCAGGTGGGTCAATGTCAGCACACCAGGGCAAGTCTCTTCTTGTGAGCAACATGACTAGGGGCCAGGTTTTAGTGAGACAAAAGCGCCTCAGAACGATGTAAATATGTCTCAGTTTCTTGTAATTCTATCGTCACCGAAGTTCAGGACCACCACCATAACGCCATGATCACGCCGCACAGTGAGACAACTGCGTATTGCTACCAGCAGCCATTGGCTCCAAACAAGGCTACCACCTGCGCCACTAGCACTAAGTTCCTCACGGGGCTCGGTGCCACAGCCCCGTCGACCTGCCGTCTGTATCTGATGACACCACGACTGATTTCCTTGGCGGACATTGTGCCTCAGCGCCAACCACAGTCCGATTCCTGCCACAGGGCAGAGTGTCAAATCTCATTCACAGTCGTCTCTGCGTGCCACTGTGATAAACACTTACAGAGCTGAGGGAACAACAGGGCTCCATGCCGCTGAAGGCACTAGGACGCAGCTGAGTCGCTGCCGTCATGGGTGTGGCCTACAGAGACCACAGGTCTGCCACTGGCAGACCGGCGCCTATGCAGGATCGAGGCCAGAGGCTAAAGCCGATACGTCAGCCCCAACCAGCGACGACGGAGTGAGGCGTGCTTGCTTCACCGAGCCACGACACACCATGTGTTGGAATAAAATAAAAGTATTCTTTACTGTCAGCAGAGTTCCACTGGGCCTGTCGGCCTGTCACCACCACTCACTCACACCCCTGTGTGCAACTGTACTGTCAGTGTGGTATCAGAGTAGACGTCACCTTTGGACACTCAGAAGAGTGGTGTCAGTGATCCTGATGTTGTCACTATCAGCAGTGGAGGGCATGCCACCCCAGCAGCGTAGCGTCCGAGCCAGAGAATGCAGTATCGTAGTTTAGGGTGACTGTGTAGTGACAATCAGGGGCTCCAAAGTAAGGGGACATGGTTTCACCAAAGTTACCTTTGTGAAACTGGAGGAATCAACGGATTTGTCGCAGTTTACGAGTAGTATTAGAGATGAATGTTTGGTGACTGTACATTATACACTGTACAATTTGGTTGGGCATTCTGGCCCTTGTGCGGAATACAAATTTGTTTTACATGTAATCGTTTTGGACACATTCCTATTATTCGGAAGGGATTAACAAACTAAAACAGCGTTGGATGAAGTGTATAACTCTAAAAGGAGACTATGTCGAAAAATAAAAAAGGTTTACCCAAAACACGTAAGTAGTTTTATTTTTGCACGGACTTTTCAAACGCCCCTCGTACAAGAGACAGAAGGAGGCAAGGTAGTACCAATCAATGTAGATAATTATGGGTCCAAGGCGGTTAAGTTATTGAAAGGAACATTGTTGGCCACATTAGAAATTCTGGATGAGGAACATTGCTGCACAGGAGACATAAGCTGTAGGAGGGCACAAGATACTGCTAGAACGGTATTTCGTGGTGAAACTTTGGAGCATTTGGAAGAAATAGAGAGGAAGCAGATGGAGGACCTGTTAATGGCGTTAGAAGGAAAGCTTTTTTCCGCAGGGTGATTACCTGTTACACCAGTAACACAGCACAGGATTCTGACAGGAAACGAAGTGTATGAAATACCTCGATATCAGGAATTTATAAATCAACAATTGTCTGTTGGGATAATCGAAGAAAGTAGTAGCCCCTGAGGGATGGGATTTGTAATCATGCTCAAGACGTCTATGGATGGTTTTTGTTGTGATTACCGCCGTTGGATAGGACGACTATCACATATGCCAACGCGATAACAAACGATAACGTAGGGAAATGCCAGTACTTCTCGACAATGGACTTCAAGAGTGAATACCATCAAGTAGAAGCTGCTTTTGAGGCAGTTTCAACATACTGGGGGCACAATCTTTCGTGTTAAAAACGTGCCCGTGCTCTTCTAAACAGCAGTCCATATGAGCAAATCAGTTGCGTCTATACCTGTGGTTACTCGTACCTTAGGTATTGGGCTATGCACGGCTCTGTTAAAAAAAAAATAGCTCGATGCAGTCATACGGCCGAGCCGCACGCATCTGCTTTCATACGCCACAGCTAATTCGCTACAAATAATGATCTGTAACTGTGATCCTGTAGTCAAATAGTCTATGCAATGGCTAGAATAAAGAGTTAATAAAATACACAGAAATACAAAATAAAAGGGTAAATAAATAATTTAATAATAAGGGTTCTATTGTAATGTCTGTAATTGATGTGGATGATAGAGAATAATGTTGAATAATATTTATTCTAGAAAGGACATCTCAAATAAATGGGAAGTCGTCCTATGATATTCGGTTGAAATACAGACAAAAGTACTCTTTTCAAAAACAGTAAAGTTACGCTGAGAAAGTTACAAGAATGGTAGCAAAATCCCCAAACTAAGCAGTCCTCAACGATGCGTGACAACTAAGTTAATTTCATGATCACAATATACAAAATATTCACCAGCTCAGAACAGTTCAGAGTTCAACGATTCATAAATTAACACACATTATACAAAGAATAGTAATTCGCACTCTTTCTATACTCAGTTGATTAATACAAGAGGAAAAATTAGAATCCTACTCCAGAGCGCTTTCAAACCTCTCTCTATATAAAGTACCTTAAGAAATTAAAGTATGGTAGAGGCAGTTCACCCCCCAGAATCAAACATCTCCACAATCAAATACCACTGGTTACCACATACAGGTCTACCTCCTTCAGGAGCTCATGTAAAAGAGTCCATAATTGCTCCTTTGAACTCTTCACTCGAAAAGTCCCAGTCTCCACTTGACTCCCGTAGTGTTCCACAACTATCCGCCTCTCCATTGGCTGAAGACAGTCCCCACGAAAAATACATCACTCTTAACTTCTAAAGAAACGATATGATTCAACATGATCACTTTCCCGTACCAAAGTAATATGTTACAACAATATTTAAATAAAGAAATGATATAAATATTCAGTCATACTCAGAACATTCACAGTAAATGTAAATATAGGTTTGTACTTAAATAGGTAACCCAGTATTCTTGCACAAATGCGCTCACAATGAATGTCTGCAGATTGTCGTTGAATATGGTTTAAACAGTCATTTAGGTCTGCTTCTTAAAAGGATCTGTCAGTTCTCTTTTCAGTTGTCATGTCTGCTAACACATGTAATTGACCACTTTTAAATTAGCACCGTTTTTTAACAGCACTTCCAATCAACATTTCCATAAAGTTACTGACAAAATAGTGAACTGTTCAATAACTAAAAACGTAAGTATGAAAAACTGTGATACATTGATGCTGCGTTCATTTTCTGTGTAAATGTGGAGAATACGATTCCTGATAAACATTTGCCTAATAAGAAATGTATCAAGACATAATACATCAAGAAATAAAATAGATACAGATATGTAGCTTTCAGAGATGACAGCTATAGTGCAACGCTATCACCTGAGACATCTTATGTTGAAATCACCTGAAGCTTTTAAAAGCTGTCAATTCAGTCGCACATTATGAAAATGCGTATTTTCTGTGAAATATTAACTTCTGTAGTTTTAAATACGTTGAAAAATTGTTGTGTCATTGGGTGCGCCTCATTTTTGGGGGATCACCAGTGTATTCTGATTTAGTTTAATACTTGTTTGCGTATTATTATACTCTCTCAGAGAGCTATAAGACACCATCTTTCAGTTTGTCGCAAAACCTGCCATTGCTGAGCGCATAGCCGGCCCTCTTCAGTAATCGGCGACTCATCCAAATTCCCCACGCCAGAGTTTCCCTCACATCTGGTCCTTTGGTGACGCCCTTGAACTTGGCTTGCCTAGAGACCAGTGACGTCCTCGTCCTGCTGACTTGCACCCAGCGCAGCAAGCAAATTCAGCTCTACTTGTACCAGTTCTAGATGGCCGATTAGTTCACCTACATACATGTAACGTTACACACCTCCACGTAATGTGGCCAAGTAGCTTGTTAACTGGAAAAATAAAGTAACGCCAAATTTGATGTACATAACATAATAAATACATACATTACATAGCGACTGGAATACACTACCTGCATGTCAGAACGAGAGAGTAATTATCTTTGTGCTCGTGTACGAAACAGTTTGTACCTCCTAGGGTTTGTCATGTTATCAGCTTAAAGTTTCTAAATGTAACACATTGATACCGGTACGTGGTTTCCCTTATTCGTACCACACTTACCCACCATATCTTAGATACCATAACAGAGGAAGCGGGATGGAACCATTGTTGGTAGTCACAATTTATAATTAAGACAGTTTATTGACATTACGCCTTTTAAGGAATTTGAAAATTACAAATTGTGGACGAGCAACTAGATAAAGCTTTGCAAATACAGTTAGAAACCCAACGTACTCAGTACTCAAATAAACATTCTCTTAAGAGAAAGTTATAAAAAACTTAATGTGCCAGCCATTTATAGAAACCTTAAGCATAGCAATTATCAATTACTTCACGTGACACTTCATCAAACTCCTTAAAACTAGTTGTTACATTAAAATGGCCACACTTTAAACATTCTTCACTGAAATACCCTTATAAACTTACTATTTTAATCCGTTAAAGAAGCATTTGTTAAAAGGTCCATTACAAACTTAAGTTGCCGCACATAATAACCCTCGCTTTATTTCCCCTTATTAAATAAACAGAATTACTGACAAGCTTCATAAATTCAAACTCCCTTGTATGTTTTCCCTCAGAATATATATAACAAAACAGTTACCAATAAAGGGTGACTTAATGACACTTCAACACTAGTGCTAATATCCAATTACATACCATGATCAAACCACTTACATAAAAAACTACAACAAACACTGACCTTTAAAAATGAATGTTCACGTGCTCAGACGTGTTAATAAAAGACTACTGGAAAGAGCTGCACAAGGAGCTCAGCAGATGCTATGCAATTTAAAGTTTAGCTAATTGCCAGTCGCCAATATTTAAGGAAACAGGTTCGTATAAGAAAAGGTTACATACAATATATATTTACATATCTACCAGCTTAACCCGCCTTGACGGAAGGAAGATAAATACTAAACTTTGGAAGGCAGTATGTGACCAACTCTGGTAGTGGCCAGGTTCTTAAACACTGCCAGGCCTAGACCTCGGATGACATTTCACTCCCCGCCAAGGCACTGGCACAATCAAAGGTTTTTGCGCGAACCACAAAGACATTCCAATAACTCTGAAACATAGAACACTCGGCAGAACCTTTGACTCGATATATGGGTAAGCGTGTAAAGGAACACATTACACTGCTGACAAATTCGCAACTTTGACCTTAAGCATTTTAGACATGGACAACTGTATTAATAGAGTGCAGGCTTTAAAAACGCCAACGTAAAATCATTTGATTACAAGAAACACAAAGCACTAGTCAAACTTCTGATAAAGCTTTCAGATAGCGGCCACCATTTAACTAGGCCAACTGAACTCTTCCACACCATCTTAAAGGTCGACTATGAAAGTCTCACCATAATAATGAAATTTAAATGTCTGAGTGCGTCTGTCAACAAACACAATTACGACCACTTACTCATATCCCATACACAATTCGAAGGAGCGGGTTTCCCAGGTTCACAGTCTCACTTCAAATTTTGTTCCCAGCGAAGTCACAGAACTTTTATCTCCCAGCTGCCCATGTCGTCACACCACAACATATACCAGTCATCACGCTCGTTCGGCAGCCGTTGACACTCGTCTCCCAGCGAACGTCACGAGATCTCGAGGGTTACCCGTCGAAGACTAACAACCAACTCGCTTCGCCTGGCAACCCGGAAGATAAGACACGTGAAAAGCAAAGATAGCTTAGCTCAACCACAATCGATCTCAACGATACATGAACAAAATAACACTGGTTCCAGGTCGCCATGGCTCATACATATTGTTAAATCATGGCGTATTAATTAAATACCAAAATAGACATGCAAATTTAAATAAACTCTCTAGTCAACTTTGGAATAAGTCCACTATTTACGCCATATCATTAGTAAGGATGGTGTGAGAACTTACCCTAGGTTAATACAATCAGTTCAAGATGTTCCGGTACCAGAACAACCAAGGAGTTACATTCTTTTCTGGATCCCACGAATTATTGTAGAAGGTTTTTGAGGAGATTTGCGGTAATGCAAAGACTACTGATCCCGTTTTTGTAAAAGAGTATTAAGTTAGTGTGGTTGCTGGAGCCAAGGAGTATCTGTCTAATTGATGAAGGTGTTACTGTCGAATCCTAGTGTTGGTGTTTCCAAACTTCTTAAGGAGTTCGTATTATTATGCAGTGCATAGAATCATTCTCTTGAGTGAGTTTTGGGTAGGGAGTTCGATGGTCAGGAGCATACTGTTGTTTGTGCACCAAGACAGATGACCAGGGCGGAAGGAATTACTCTACAATGGAGAGAGAGTTACTTAAATTAGTGTACAGGGTGACATACTTTTGGTGTTAACCATATGATACGGTTCTAGGCGCTTCAGTCCAGAACCGCGATGCTGCTATGGCCGCAGGTTCGAATCCTGCCTTGGGCTTGGATGTGTTGATGTCCTTAGGTTAGTTAGGTTTAAGTACTTCTAAGTCTAGGGGACTGATGACCTCAGATGTTAAGTCCCATAGTGCTTAGAGCCATTTTACCATATGATAGAAAGCTCAAGGTAGTGACAGTCATGCTGGTTTGAAGTGGTCGCTAGGTTTGAATGGCACATCCTTAAGGCTGACAAAGTGAGCATTAAAACTCAGTGAATCCATGAAGTAATACACAACCAGAGAAAAACATGGAAATGCGAACTGGTTGAGCAGGAAGATAGCGGTAATACAAGTACTACGTCAGACTGTTGAGGGATGGCATGTCGCAAACAGTGCCGATGAGGAATGCAAACGACACGGCTAGCAGCAGCAATTCAGTGTGCGTGATCGATTGTTGTGTAGAGAGACTAACTTAGGACTGCAGGTGGTTTTGCCAGCGGAACTGAAGGAGGAAAATAATACATGAACTGCTTCATTATGTCTTATCAGGCCATGGGGGCTGCAGGGCGACGAATTGAAGAGTGGCAGAAAAGTACTGATGGAAGGGAAGGAAGAGGGTTGATTAATGCGTTAGAATTTGAACAGAGCGCTTGCTACATACGGATTTGAATCGAAAGCATATACTGTTTTAGGGGTTGCCAAAGGTGACAATACCAATTAGTTTCATTGGGGTGGACATTCTCGGACCTTTCAACCGAACACCAGCAGGTAACTGTTTCTTGTTTACTGTAACAGACTCTTTCTCTCTTTAGCTGAAGAAGATGCTGATGCCAGACCATCAGACATTCACAGTTAAACAAGCTTTGGTGAACAGGTGGATACTGAATGGTTCAAATGGCTCTGAGCATTATGGGACTTAACTGCCGTGGTCATCAGTCCCCTAGAACTACTTAAACCTAACTAACCTAAGGACATCACACACATCCATGCCCGAGGCAAGATTCGAACCTGCGACCGTAGCGGTCGCGCGGTTCTAGACTGGAGCGCCTAGAACCGCTCGGCCACTCCGGCTGGCAAGGATACTGAAGCTTAGGCCACTGGGGACAATCATTACAGACTAGGAAACAAACTTCATGTCAGACATGATGAATGAATTGTGTCTGTAATTACGAGTGAAGATAGTAATAATGATTCCACTTATTCCTCAGGATAATGGAAGGGAAAATGAGTTCATTCGACAACTGAAAAGGTACTCGGTTATTACGTGAATGGATACCATTCAGACTGGTAGACACATTTATGCTTTGTAGTGAGTGTGTATAACTGGAAAGTACACACTAGCAAAGGGTTGTCACCATATGAAATGTCGTGTGACGAGGGCCTCCCGTCGGGTAGACCGTTCGCCTGGTGCAAGTCTTTCGATTTGACGCCACTTCGGCGACTTGCGCGTCGATGGGGATGAAATGATGATGATTAGGACAACACAACACCCAGTCCCTGAGCGGAGAAAATCTCTGACCCAGCCGGGAATCGAACCCGGGCCCTTTGGATTGAGAAGGTATACGGGAAACATATGCCGTCACCATTCGACGTGATTGGACAGAAAAGTGGTGGGAACGGTGAGTCGGTCCGAGTCTTTGGAAGAAAAGTGACGAAAGTATGAAGAAAGGTCCAGTGAGCGAATACTACGGCATTGGAGAGCCAAGAAGATGCAGTGAAGCGAGTGGGAATGTTAACACAAACCAAAGTTGGACAATGGGAGATGTTACAAAGTCTATATACTCCGAAGTGGAACATGAAGAAGTTTGTATCACAGCACCAGAGCTTGTACCAAGTGATTGAGACAACTTCACCAATAAATGTAAAGCTACAGTTGCCAACAAGGTCAACAATTGTGCTTGTTGGCCACGTACAGCCATTCAAGGGTGCGCCAGAAGCGATTCCTTGGAAGGTGGGAACGAAAATGAAGAAAGAGGCAGAGAAGAAGAAATGCGGCTATGAACAGAAGGAGAAGGTGCTGCAGATACCTCGCGCTCGATATGTGTTGAGGCAAAGGAAGTAATAGAAATGTATTGTGTTTATAGTATCTTTTAGTATCTTTCCTCTTGTGTGTAATATAAATTGTCTCTGCTGTTTAAGGTTGTGTGTTGTTGTTGAGGGAGGATGTATCTGCAGTGTATTGAGATTTGCCGTCAGAGACAGTAGGCTTCTAAGGGGTAAGGAGATAATAATGCCGAAATGGCCAGAGAAGAAGAATGTTAATTTTGGCAGTGCTGTACCTCTTCATAGGAAGTAGCCGGGAGTGCTGCGAGACCATCAAGTGGACGGAGGAGCATTATTTTCCAGGCAACAAGACGTAATGTTATCAAGTCACAGATGATCATTAAGTGAAGTGTTTAACGTATGGGTGTAACAGAAGGAGACTTGAAGAGGTCTCTCCAAGCATGCAGTTGTTACTGGATAGTAATGGGGTACTTCGAGAGGTCGCCAAGGAATACAGGAAGTCACCTGGGGCATTTGCACGATTAAAAGAGTAGACGTGGGAGGTTTCTGAAGAGCATATTCTGGACAGTAGGCGCAAGCGACCTGAGCAAATTGAATGAAGGGCAAAGAACGCCAGAATTATGGTTAATGTTGGAGCAGGTACCCACAACTTGCCATTCGACTGCCATAATGCAACAGTGGATGTGACAACATATAATGCATTGTTGTGTGTATCAATGAGGACACTGATAGTGAGTGACGATACGTTATTCAAATGTTATGTGGTGCACACTTATCGAGTAAAGTTAGTGGCACTAGGAAAGTTTGTGCAAGTATGAGAAGAAGTAGTGTTGCTAGTGGCAGAAGATGGTGATCGACACATGGTAGTGACAAAGAGTGAGCTTCACCAATACCAGAGTGGGATAGTCACCGTATGCCTTACATATGACGTTCAAAAGGATGGAAGTACGTGTACCGAGCGATTGTTCAGAGGTAGAGCAGAGTGACACCTATGTCAGAAAGAGATAATGGAACCAAAACCGTGTTCTTGGGGAACAGGTTTATATTGGATATACTCAGTATATGACGACACTGTAGTGATAGCTAGTTGCTATGACTAGGAAAAGTCATGGAAGGAAAATATTTAGCTGTAGCAGGTGGGTCACACTAGGGAAAGTGTCTCGTTATGGGTGATGTGACAAGGGGCCAGATTGTGGTGAAATAATAAAGGGGACTAAGTGAGATGTTAAGGGACCTACGTTCATTTAGCAGCCACTGTTGAATATAACACAGTCACAGCTGTATTGGCAGATGAACCTCGGAGATGTTGTCGAAACAGAACCTTAGCGACACCAGGCAATCCAGCCTGGACTATTCATTGAGTCGAATGATAGCACACAGGAGGGTAAAGGCACAGTGAAACAATTATTGCAGTAAGTAAGACAATACCGAGATCGTGGACGTCAAGTAACAGTGACCCTGACTGTCACGGTTTCTAGCGTCAAAGTGACTCTGATTTTGCTTAGCTTAACCTTTACATATCTCAGACAGTGAGCCGTTCAGAGACCTGATCCAGTGACGATTTGATTAATGACCGTAGAAGGCAGATCGATGTCACCACACCAGGGAAAGTCTCTTGTTATGGACGATGTGACTGGGGGCTAGGTTTCAGTGAAACAAAGGCGCCTCAGAGAAATATTGAGGCAGAGGCATTCTTGCAATTCTTTCGTCAGTGGAGTCCCACAGCACCGGCACAATGCCAGAGCCGCGCCAGGCAGCAAGACGACTGGGCGTTGCTAGCAACAGCCATGGATTCGAGACCAGGCTGTGTCTGCCGCCACCAGGTAGTTGGGCCACAGCCCCTCTGACCTTCTGTGCCTACTGCCACCAGTACTGAGTTCCTAATGGGAATTAATACCTCAGCACCAGCCACTGTCTGTCTCCTGCCAGAGGGCAATTAGTCGAACCCAGCACACAGCTATCTCCATGCACCATCACAATAAATAGGTACAGAGCAAAGAGGCCGCCAGGACACCATCCCACCAAGGGAAGCAGGCCGCCACTGATGTCTCAGCCATGGGTTCCAGAGGACACCTGCCTGCAATGGGACTTCTGTCAGCACTACGGGGTGCCTGTGCAGCATCAAGGGCAGAAGCCACCATCCATATGTCAGTGTCCGCCAGGGACGATCGAGTGAAGCGTGCTTGAATCGCTGAGCCATGACATGTCACATATTGAAATTAAATAGAGGAACTCTTTACTGATAATGGTGTTTCCCCAAGGCCTACCAGCTTGTCACCACCACTTACTCGTCCCTATGAGTGCACTTGCACTCTTCAAATATATACACTGCCTCATACACACTCATGCATGTGTACATAGTGCACATTTTCTTACCACACAAAAGGTCTGCAATAAACACATATGTACGCTCACGTATATTCTGTATTTTACTGACTATAAGACGCACCTTAATTTTTAAGTAACTTTTTAAAAAATAACATTTTTATCATTTTATTATCAGATTGCAAATGCCAACTACAAAAATTCTGAGTTTGTAAAACTGATCTGATCTCTAAAAACACTGAAAATCGTCATCTGAATTTTGTTCTCCTTCTTCTTCAGCATAGTTGTCCTCTTCTTCTTAAGATAGTCTTCACTGCCATTGAGAGCGTCACTTAAGCTGCACTTATTGAAAAATTTAACAATAATGTCTTCTCTCCGGCTGGACCACGACTTTTTCATCCACTGACACGCTTGTTTGGTTGTAGGTCGTTTTAAAACGCTCTTCGCCGTGAATTGATGTTGGGTTTCATCCAGCGTCCGTTTGTTCCATTCTTCTCTCAGATACACTGTAAATGATTTATTTATCAAGATATCAAGAGGTTGCAATTTTGAAGTAGGTCCTCCCGGAATAACAGCAAGCTCTGTATTCCCCTGTCTCAATTTTTTTTTTCACAGAATATATGGCCATTTTAAGACTGGCAGGATTTTTAAAACAAACACTGGACATTTTTATATTTATTTCGAGTTTAAGAGGCACCTGAATTTTGGAGGCGATTTTCGAAGAAAGAAATGCATCTCATAGTCAGCAACATAAGGTAACACAACTATTCACACTATGACAAATTGACCATATTACTATGTGCACTCGTGCTATTTACAAACAAATACATTCACCATATCTCTATCACTCAGGTGAATAGTTTGAATAGATGAGGGTCCCAATCCCTCACAAACCACCCGCTTATCATCATTAAGACGACAGGTCAATATTCAACTGCAATGCAGTATGTACGAAATGGTCCCGTGATCAAATACTAATGTTCCGCACAATGTACAGTGTAGGAGGTGGAACACAGCCAACACCACTGTGCAGGCACTCCAAGTAGTCCTCAGCCTCGAGAGCCATTTGTGTTGCATTTGGTGCACACACTTTTTCTGCCTTTGGGTAGACCTCTCAATGTATTGTATGCATACACTTTCGATCTAAGATCTACAAATTCCTCAGCCTCGTCTTTCATCAGGAGATAACTTTACTGTTGGCAGGTGTTAAGCCATAAGGATTATTGTCTGCGTATCCAGACATGTAGAATGTATTGGGATGGCACTTTATTACTTCATGTGGGTCGCAATCCTTCACGTCCATGTTCGTATAAAATGACTTCGGGTCTCTGAAATGAGTTTTCACAAGCCCATAAAGAAACTAGTAAATGCGGGGTTTGGGTACGTCCAAAACATACATACCGACTCAAACAGGTCTTAAGAACTCCCCTGAAACCTCAGCCACCCACAGAGCGACAAATTCTCCTTTGACGACAGTGACCCATTTAAAATTTGCCCTAGTGATATGATCCCTTGCTCCATAATGCGCCTCCCAGAGGTAAACTACATGA
The DNA here is from genome assembly GCF_021461385.2 of Schistocerca piceifrons. Lineage (NCBI taxonomy): Eukaryota > Metazoa > Arthropoda > Insecta > Orthoptera > Acrididae > Schistocerca > Schistocerca piceifrons. The sequence continues at coordinate 298,169,620 of NC_060140.1, forward strand.
ATTTGGCCGTAGTTCCTCAAATTATCCACAGTTGTCCAGAAAATTTCACTGTTCGTTAACCTCAAAAAATCTTTTTCAAAATCAGATGTTGCAGAAACCCTCAGTTATATGTTTAAATTAATATATTCCTACAACCAATGATTCCGGTAGAAGGAGATAGAGCGGGTGACTCTAACCGGTTATATCCCAAACCTGAATATTGTTAGAGGATTCTACAACGCATGAAGAAGCTGTGTTTATTCCCCAGCATTGGGAGAGGACCATCTCGTGCAACTAATCACTCTGGACAATGCGGCAAATAGCTGTGCACTTCATCAGTCTATTAGGATACGCCAGTTCTGCCTCCTACACCAGACTCTGCAGCTACATATTTGAGTTCACGTAATCCAGCTATTTCATCATTAGGCAGATATTGAAACCTTCCAATTAGCAGAGAGTGCTCCATGGCATGCCCATATCAGTTGTTTACATGCAGGTTGAGGCTGTATCTCGAACCGTCAGATGTGTCGAACTTCTCACTCATCCGTGGGTTATTTACCATAGTGTTCCTATAGACATACTGGCAAAGTTGCCTGTGCGTCCTTCATTTGAGAAAAAGCAGTATGTCAACATCAGTCAATAGTTTGAAGTTCACACGTCTTTTTCAACACAGTGTACCAAAAACGCCCCGGCACAGTGTAATTCAAGGCAGTGTATGTGGTAGTGTATACGCTCCAGAACTTCTCGAAAATATCCACAAGCGAGCTTACGTCTGCGCCCATGTAAAGTCTTACATACTCCCCTAAATCAGAGATGTTGAATTCCTGTTAAACATTCACCGCATGCCCATGTGCCACGTCTTTTGTGGCATTACCTATAATGTTACTGGTGAAGGCAGCTATTCTGGGCAATGTGGTTTCCTTGAGACTCCCCACTGAATCCAGATATTCGTATGGGAAGACGCGCCTCCTTTCTCATGAGCTGAAACCTTTCAGCATCGTGATATGCATGTCTTCTTGACACACTGTTTCAGCAACTTTCTGAATATTGCATGGACAAATCGAAACAAGTTTAGGAAGAAAAGGGTAATTCTTCGTGTGATATGTTTGGAGGATGAGCTGTATTTTTCAGTACTAGCAGGCAGACACTAACCTTGTCACTCCTCAAGCCGAAATCAGCTAAGTGCTCAACGACGAAGTGAACATCAAACCCGTTTGAATTGTGGAAGGAAAAGCATATGTATCATGGTAATTGGTATTTCAAATTGCAGGTGTTGTGTGCTGTGCTACAGAACTTCCCCTTATATAAAAGTGCTGTCTAAATGGAAGTTCGCCGTCCGCGGTGGTCTCGCGGTTCTAGGCGCTCAGTCCGGAACCGCGCGACTGCTACGGTCGCAGGTTCGAATCCTGCCTCGGGCATGGATGTGTAATGGAAGTTCTGCTTTTCTTCTAAAGGGACTCATAAATATGATGTTTAACAGTCTTCTTAAAGAAATCGTCATTTTCGTGAGATTCGGCCAAGGAACTGTTGGTGTTACAAACATCATCATATCCCATCACAAGTAGTTCAGACTCAGAGAGCAACTATCTCGCATGATTATCCCCAACGTATGAATTACAGTGGTTCAGACTAGGGTACTCTAAGGGTACAATTTGATATGCTGCCACATATGGTATGTGTCGTTCTGTGGCAGTGGTGTGGGAGGCAGTGAGGTCATCCTCAAGACGTGTAACAGAAGCAAGGAGGGACTCAAAGTCGGTGTACACACAGACAATTCTCTTGATAGTGGACGTTCTTAAACTTCATGACTTTATTTTCCTCTGTGGGCATTTCCACGTGTGCTGTTTCCTGTGTAGATAAATCTATCAGGTACTTCGCTAAATACTTGCTCGAAGTAAATGAGCTGACATCTAGGATAATAATACTTTGCACCTTTGTGCTCACTCAATTGAGAGGAAAGAAGTTTGGACATGTTGCTGATCCACCAGTGGTGTTGATTTCACCCTGGGAGAATAGCAGCCGATCTGCTTACGGTGACCAGCGAAATCAGAAAGGTGGTGTCCAACGACTTTGTAACTGACTTGCTTTGTTTCAGTTCATAAACGTGAACCGGTATTCTGCCTTTCAAATTTAGGTGCATTCTGAAGTTTAGCAGAGAAATCAGTACCATCAAAGTCATAAGGAATGTTATTACCTACATTCTATTGAATTGAGCCCTGCACATGACTCTTAAAATTTCTCTGCAAACTCTGTACTGACTATGCAAGACAAAGCTCGTCGTCAAGATTTTGAACATTAATATAGGCCTTCCAGTTAGCTATATCCTTAGGAAGCTTGATACAGCTGAATCCTCCGCTCCCATTTAATGGAACAAAAACGTGTGACTGGGAAGCAAAGTGGAATACTTCGGTGAGTACCTTACCGTACGATCTTTCCTGCATCTCGAAAAAATGGCCCTGTGTGACATTTAGCTTAGCCCTATTATTCTCAGAATTTCTAACATCTTGCACCATTTTACATTGTCGAACACTTTTACCAGATGGACAAATCCTACGAACCTGTCCTGATTTTTCTGTAGACTTCCTTCCATTATCAATCACAACGTCGGAACTGCCTCTCTGGTGCCTTTACCTTTCCTAATGGCAAACTGATCGACATATAACACATCATCCATTTTCTTTTCCATTCTGATGTATATTATTCTGGTCAGCGACATGGATGCATGTGCTGTTAAGGTGACTGTGCGCTAATTCTCGCACTTTTCAGCTCTTGTTTCTTCGGAATTGTGTGGATGATGTTTTTCCGAAAGTCAGTTGGTATATCGCCAGTCTCGTACATTTTACACACCGACGTGAATAGTCGTTTTGTTGCCACTTCCCCCCATGATTACAGAAATTCTGATGTAATGTTATACATCCCTTCTGCCTTATTTGATCTTATTTCTTTCAAAGCACTTTTAAATTCTGCTTCTAATAATGGATCCCCTGTCACTTGTATATCGACTCCTGTTTCTTACTCCTTCAGTCCTCAGACAAGTGTTTCCCCTCACAGAGGCCTTCACTGTACACTTCCCAGCTATCCACTTTCTCCTCTGTATTTAACAATCGAATTTCCATTGCACTGCATTATCGCCTTCCTTTTAATTTCCTCGAAGGTCGTTTTGATTTTTCAATATGCTGAGTCAGTCCTTCCAACTATCATTTCTTTTTCTAGTTCTTCACAATTTTCATGTAGCCATGTCGCCTTAGCTCCGCTGCACTTCCTATTTACTTCATTCCAAAGCTACTTGTATTTCTTTATTCCTTAGCCTCCCTGAACATTTTTGTACTTCTTTCTTTCGTCGATCAACCGAACTATTTCTTCTCTTACCCATGGTTTCTTTGTACCTATGTTTTTCTTTCCAGCTTCTGTGATTATCCTTTTTAGACATTTCCGTTCCCCTTGGACTGAATTGCATTCTGAGCCATTTCGTATCACAGAACTTCAAGCGTTTCTCTTCATTCCTTAGTATGTCTGTATTCCACTTCTTTGCACTTTGATTCTTCCTGACTAATACTTTAAACTTCAGCCTACTCTTCCTCACTACTAATTTGTGATCTGAGTCTATCTCTGCTCCGGGGTACGCCTTACAATCCAGTATTTGATATCGGTATCTCTTCCTGACCATGATGTAATATAACAGAAATCTTCCCGTACCTTCGGAATTTTCTATGTATACTCACACCTCTTGTGATTCTTGAACAGAGTATTCGCTATGACTAGCTGAAATTTATTACGGAATCAATTAGTCTTTCTCCTCTCTCAATCCTAGTGCCAAGCCCATATTCTCCCATAACAGTTTCTTCAACTCTTTACCCTGCAGTCGCATTCCAGACCCCCAAGACTATTGATTTTCACCTCTCTTTACGAGCTGAATTACCCTTTAAGTATCCTCATATAATTTCTTTACCTCTTCATCTGCGGCTTGGGACGTTCACATGTATACCTGGACGATGGTTGTCGGTGTTACTCTGCTGTCGATTCTGATGAGAATAACCCTGTCACTGAACTGTTGGCAATAACTCACTTTCCGACATACCTTCCTATTCATAATGAATCCTACACCGGTTATATCATTTTCTGCTGCTGTTGATGAACTCAGCTGACCAGAAATTCTTGTCTTCCTTCCATATGACTTCACTGACTCCAAATACGTCTAAATTTAGCCTTTTTATTTCCCTTTTCAGGTTTTCTAGCTTCCCTACCACGTTCAAACTTCTGCCATTCCACGCCCCAACTCGTAGAACGTTATTCTTTCCTTGGTTATGCAGTCTTTTTCTCATGATCATCTCCCGAATGGGGGAATATTCCGGAATTTTTTGGCAAAGGAAAGATCATCATGGGACTTTTTCAGTTACAGGCAACCTGTGCTGTAGATAAACATTATGTGTCTTTAATGCAGTGTCTTCTGGATGCTCGCGTTTAGGAACAGTTTGCCACCCCAAGGGCAAAAGAGTGCCCTGATCCTCTGTGCACTCCTCCGTCCTCTTTGACAAGGCCGTTGGCAAAATAAGGGTGACTACTTACGTCGGAAGTCTTTGGTCACCAATGCTGATGATTTTTATTTTAAATTTAAGCGGTGGTTATGTTCGAAACCAGGACCGAGGACATAGCCATTATAATCGATGAAGTCGCTGTCTTAACTGTCGGATGAGATGGAAAATTGCCATTATAGCTCCCAGTGATTCACTCCAGAGTCGTAACACGTACACAATGATTCTGTAGCAACTATGTTCGAAAAGTTATATTCTTTACGTTGGTGTCTATAGTGTCGATGCGGTAATACTGTCCAAAAATTACTATATTACGTTCGTCGGCAGAAAACTTGTGATAGGCGTAATATTATTGTGATGTGGAGAGGTTCTCTGGTATGGGGCTGGAAATTTAGATGTTCAGCAGTCTTCAGCTTAATCCTGTACATAGAAGGAAAGAAGATCTAAACCTTGGGAAGGGAGTGTATTGTTATGTAAATAGTACCGTTATAAGCAAACAAATTGAGCTTTAATCATGCAGTGTTTCCAGTAAATTTAAAAATAGAAAATTGATGCTAGAAGATTAAGATACACCTAACCTATTCTGAAAATTCCAGTATATCAAGAACAGGATACACCACTGAATTGTTCAGTTACTGGTCTCTTTATAAAAACAACTAAATCATTGCTTGGTAAGTAATGACCGAAACACAGCCTTCGTCAAGAGACTGGATTCTTAAACTATTAGACCAAGAACGATTACCAATGTCTGAAAAACAATGTATCAGCACAACATCACAGCATAGTTGTCAGACTTTCGTAGCGATTTTTATTTACTGAGGAAAATGCCAAACTGCCATATGTTTTGAGAAAATCTTTATTTAGACAAACAGTTTTGTCTTCTCAGTAATGTTATCTTCAGGCCCCTATGCACTCCATGTATAGACAATTAGATACTGATGATTCCAGTTACACAAGTATCGATATGTCTGATAATCTATATGTGGGGCCTGAAGATGGCATTAGGAGATGCCGAAACTGGCTGTCTACATAAAATAGCTTCTCAAAACATCGGCTGTTGGTGATTTTCCTTGGTAAATATTTGTTCGGCCGCTGTTCCACATTGATCAACAAAGATCTATAGTAATTTTCCTCATGTAGCAGTGTGATAGGTGTCTTTCCATCACATTCTTATTAAAGCAGTAACAAACAATATATCATATTCTTGTTGGATGACGAACTGCAACGTAATTTAAATTAGTGGTTTGTTTAGGGATGATTTGTAACCAGCCAATTTTTTGAATTTAATATGATTAGTTGCACCATTAGGTACTTCGAAAGACACAGAAGGTTCAGCAATAGATGGAAGTATTGCAGGAAAATTATTTTCTTGGCCATATGCTGCTAGGCGCCATGGTCATGGTGTTGTCGAAAATAAGGGGAATTCAGGCCAAATCAGAAAAAGTCATTTTGTTTTTGGCGACTTACATTACGTGGACACTAAATATTCATGAAAAATTCATTGCCTCAAACTACGTCTTTGCCAGCAGCACAACCTTAGCGTCCACCTGCACATATTTGTAATCCTGAAAATAACGTGCCTGTAATACCTCCATTTGATGCCGAGTCCGCACGGCCTCCAGTATTAGCTGAGGGTGCCACAAATCTTATTAAACTAAAAAAGCGAATGGTTGTATGTCATATCTACATAATCACCAATAACAAACCATGTACTAAGTGGATTTGTGGCACCCAATCCGAATAAGACTATCACTGTATCCAAGAGAAATAGTATAAGACAGTCAGAAGGCCGTCATCAGCTGGTGAACGGTCTTACCAAACCCTATCTTGGTGACGTGGATGCTGACGTATGACTGTCAGCAGTGGTAGACGGCAGTAGAGTGGCAGCGGTGCGGCGTCGTGGACAGTTTTGAGATGGTGGAGAGATCTCACGCTGTCACTATACTTTTTAGTGTGTCTCCAGTACAGTATGAGTACAGCTTGTAACAACGATGCAAGACCAGGCCTGTGGGAATTCAAGTTAAAGTTTACGTTCAAAACGCCCTTTCGTGGCTCATATTTATCGACATTCTATCGACAACGTGACTCGAAAAGAGGCAGGTCACTCCTTTTAATAAGAAGTGTACAAGGATACGGTAGAGTCAGGGTCACGAGCAGTCTATAGGTACCTGTAGACTAACGTCAATACTCAACAAGATTCAGTGATCTGCACGATTTCTATTTCTAATTTTCACATTACTGCATTTCGGAAACCTTTAGGAATAGAGCTGATGAAATATATATGTTTGCTCATTAGCTGAGTACTATGCAACGTTTATACTGCACCCGCTGGCGTCTCTTACGGCTGCCGGAGGTGTCAATGATAACGGACATCGCAAGGTATTGACCTCACTGTTGGATGCCAGAGATCTAGCAGTTTTCATTTGTGAAGAGAAAACACTGGTTTCTGTGTAGAGGCTCAATCAATATTCTAATTTTCGAGGATACTACTCTACCGATTGAGCAATTTTTTTTTTTTTTTGCTTTGTGTATCTTTTCGAATAAATTAATTTTTTAGCCTTCATTCTCTCTTTCTAGGCCAATCTAAGGTCCATTATTAATGCCTTCTTGGGCTAGCTTGAAAGACTAAATTTTTCGTAAAGCAAGTCTTCCTTCTTCACACAGTAAAATCAATTTCTATTTGTACAAAAATATCTTCTTCATAAAACTTAGAGAATCTTGTTGAAAAGCAAAACTGCTCTTGCAAATCTGATATCTCCTTGGAAACCAAATACTTCTTGAAAACTACAATCTTCTGAAGATCTAAAATTATTCTTCAAAGCTAAAAATCATCTTGTAAATGAAACGTAATAAGCAATTATGCCCTTATTCAGTGTGAAAGTTACGTGAATGTAACTCTGGAATTCGTTTCTGTACTTGCTGCCCTTTAGTCTCTTCCACGTCCAGTCAAGATTGGTCTTCACAGCGTAGCATGTGGAAGTCAGGCAAGCCTAGTGTAGCAACTGTGTCTTCCACTGCGGAAAAAAATTAGCGGTAATGGTGCGGGATGTTCGCAATTCCGACTGCGTGGGCCACCAGCCTGGTGATCAGGCTAGCTTTCTTTCTTGTCGAATTCTTAATACATATATGCTCCTGGCTTCAAAGATGTGAACTATAGTACCTTCCAAATTGCAATACCTGTAAAGAAAAGGGGCTGTCAGATGGAGTCTATGTTTTCTATCTGGGATCGGAAGCATCAGCGTAATTTCATTATTTCATACCCCGCTGACGTTTATGGGCAAGCCTAGAGATTCGATATTTTAACTAAAGCCTTTCTGTTCGTGGGTATATGACATGCACTGGGTGTCAGTTACTGTCATGAATTCGGATATGGTAAATCTGCACTGTTGCTATCATTCAAACTTCTTCTCCCATGCGAATACATTCTAGACACGACAGGCAATGTAATCGTGGAGTACCCTCCATAAGTCTAATGATGGTATGATATCCCGGAGCTGGTGGAGATGGAGGAACTTGTTCGTAAAAGTGTCCACGACTGCGCCGAGGCAACGGCCAAGCGAATCTACATGACTGACTTCTTGGTTTTATCTACCGCTACACCCTATTCAAAAATTTGTCGTTTTAGACATATCTCTGTTCTCATAGACTTGGGGAAGGTGGTGCTTCCAAGATAAAGGTAAGAACTATCGACTGTTTGAAACTCTGAATCAGGCCATGCTTCGATATCAAAATGAGTAGTACACTGCCTGAGAAAGACAAGAATCTGCTTTCGAGTCGTTGTACGTCGCTTAGTATTCTATCAAGATTGTTCGGCTAGGACTGTGTTTACACGAGAAGGTAAGAAACGATAAGGTACTTCGCAGAATCAGTGAGGAAAGGAATATGTGTAAAACACTGGCAAGACGAAGAGGCATCGTGAATGGACATGTGTTAAGACAACAGGATGTAACATCCATGATATTAGAGGGAGCTGTAGAGGACACAAACTTTAGCGGAAGTCTTAGATACAGGAGTTTAATAAAAATATGGAAACACTGAGAGAAATGCATGCTTGAACATAAATGCAGATGGTAACCAAGCCTGCAGGTTGCGCCGTTGCATTTGGCCACGAACAGCGCCTGTGCTGTGTCTTCGATATGTACCAAGAGACAGTCGTGTTCAGAACAGTGGCAATGGCTGGTTCAAATGGCTCTGAGCACTATGGGACTTAACATCTATGGTCATCACTCCCCTAGAACTTAGAACTACTTAAACCTAACTAACCTAAGGACAGCACACAACACCCAGCCATCACGAGGCAGAGAAAATCCCTGACCCCGCCGGGAATCGAACCCGGGAACCCGGGTGTGGGAAGCGAGAACGCTACCGCACGACCACGAGATGCGGGCTCAGAACAGTGTTCTGTGTAACTGTGAGTGCATTATGTCAGAGGTAAGTGACTTCAAACGTGGGCAAGTTACTGGTGCACTTGTGGATGTATTACCGTAACCATTGTATTTCAAGAGGCACCGTGTCGAAGATTTGTAAGGCATACAGGAAAAATGAGGAAACGCCATCGGAAAAACAACAAACGCTCCACGTGGACGGAAGTGTGTATTGAGTGATTGTGATAGACGGTCACCGAAGAGGCTTGTAACGAAAAATAATAGGACGACCGCTGCGAAAGTCATTGTAGAACTGAATATTCCACTCGTGAAACCTGTCAGAACCAGAACAACAGAAAACGTGTTTTATGTCTCTATGCTCGTCATCAAATATGAAGAGTCTAGGAATCCAAGGTACTCGTTTCCTAGGCAAACATTTTTTGCCTTTTTCTTTATTGTACTTCAATTCGCCATCTGGGGCAGGCTGGTAGCAGCATATTCGCTGCTCTTCAGCCGAAAGACATGAATTATGCAATACAAGACATTTACAATTACAAAGAAGAAATTATGACGTACATAAATATAAAAAGGGGCAAAATAATGAAAGGGAACAGACAAAAAGGGGGCGACTGTAAAATGGAGATAAAAACCTTAGAAAAGTATTGCACACAAAAAAAACTCACACTAGGACAATTAAAAGAACACAAAGAGAAGTACGGCTGGAGCATAAAAGTATCGATGGATGGCATAGAACATAAAGATCACTGGCGGTAACACTATGTACAAGTCCAGCACACAGTTAAAATCACAGCTCTTGACGCACAGGAGAACAGCACCAAACACAACACTGACGTAGCACACTGATGACGATGAGCAAACACAGGATCTTCCAGGAGCATGGAGATGAGGGAGAAGGGCAGAAGGGAGGGAGGGGTGGAGAGGGGGGAGACGGTCGGGGGCGCGTTGGAGAGGGCTGGGGAGGGAAGGACGTGGGAGGGAAGCAGTCGAGGAGGGGGAGCAGGGACTCAGGGAGAGAAGGAGAAAAATCCACTGGGAGAAGGAGGGGAAAGGAAAAAGGGGGCCCAGGGGAGGGGGGTGGACAAGGCCAGGTTACAGTTGGAAGGATGGACGAACAATTCAAACTAATCGTATTAATGAGTTTTATTACAAAATAAAAAGAGAGAATACTTAACTTTGCGACTACATAGATGTGTCGCAAGCAAAGGGCGACACACGAAATAATCAAGTTTCTTCAGTATAGAAAATCCTAAGTCTGTTACATAGAGTGTACAAGCGAAATAACGAGCGTTGACGCTTCTACCCAAGTTGCTAGTCTTGAAGCGGCTGTTGAACTGACCCGCGACCAGTCGGGCGTGGCGCTTATGTCGTGTTCACACAGGGGCCCCTGCTGTCACTTTTCCGTTGTGGAGAGGGGTCGGTCAGCGTGCTATTGGGTGACCTCTACTCACAGCCATCTCTTCTCTATCGTTTCCGACTGGCATGCCGACGCTTGACTTTCCGCCACACATAACCCCATAAGCGTCTACCTCCCGAGGCCCATACCCAGTTGTAGAAGGCGTCGACTGCTGTGGCGTGGGCGGGTCCAGCCCCATCGGTAAGACGAGAGGAGGCGGAGGGGGCGAAGGCTCCATCTCCAATGGGGGTCGTCCCGTTGTGTGGTGAAGATACCCTCTGGCGGCTGCTGTGGCCGCGCTGTCCACGGGATCTGTAAATCTGGAGGAAGAGGTACAGAAGTATCACTGTGCACATGACTGTGGAGAATTTGATTGTGATGTCGGTACTGCAATCCGTCTGGGCCTGAAATGAGATAGACGAATGCGCCAAATTGACAAAGGATCTCGGCTCGAGCCCACCGTCTGATGCCACCAAAAACCCTGGAAAACACAGAATCACGCACTTTTACGTCTTCCGATTGGCCCTTTTAGAGACTTCGATGCTTCTGCTGCATATTGTTGTCACATTGGTGCTCAGGATTCTGAATTACTTCGGCGCCGTATGCTGTGGAGAGTGGAGCAGGTGGAGGACTGTCCGGTAGCGGCAGCCGTGAAGCAGTTCCGCCGGCGATGGCCCATCTCGTGGATGCGAACGATAGGAGACGAGAAACAATGTTTGACCCCTGGTGTGTGCGGTGCGAAGCTTGGCCATCTGCTGCTTGAAGATTCTGACAAACGTTCCGCTTCGCCGTTTGACTGTGAATGGAACGGAAAGAATTGGAAATTTGTGGTAAGGTCTTGCGCACTACTTAATCGTAACTTAAACTAACTTATGCTAAGGACGACACACATATACCCATGCCCGAGGGAGGACTCGAACCTGCTACGGGGAAGCCGCGCGGGCCGCGACAAGGCGCCCTAGACCGCACGGCTACCACGCGTGGCTGGATGGAACGGTGCACTAGTTAGATGCTGTATGCCATTGCGCTCACAGAATGTTTTCATTTGACGTCTACTGAGGGCCGTCGTCCGACACTATGACTTCAGGCAAACCTTCGTGGCAAAATACAGGGGACAACGCCTGAATCTTGCTACGTGACGTTGTCGAGTTCATTGGCACAGCAAAAGGAAACTTGTTATAAGAGTCTACCACAATCAAACAACCCATGTTCCTAAAAGGTACCGCAAAGTATATGTGCACACGTTGCCATGGTGTTGGGGACTTAGGCCAAGCACAGAATTTTTGTGGCGGAGCGGACTGATTTTCCGCACGTGCGTGACACTGTGACGTCATCTGTTCTATTTGAATGTCCGTACCTGGCCAAGTACTGCGTCGACGAGCTAACCGTTTCGTACAAACAATCCTCCAGTGTCCTTGGTGAAGTAACTGCAACACTTCTTTTTGCAAAGCTTTGGGGATCAACACACGTGACTGTCCACTGTCACTTTGAACAAGAGTAACACCTTGCTGTATAGCGAGGCTACGCTGACGTGCAGAGTAACGGCGCACTACTGAGTCCCTTATGCTATACAATGAGCGAAGCCAAGATTTGCGAATGTATTGTAGCAAAATGTTCAGTTCTGACTCAGATTCCGTGGCATGTGCAATTTTCCTACAGTTCAGAGGAAATGATTCCAGCAGTTATGAATCCTGAGCATCGATGTGACAACAAGATGCAGCAGAAGAGTCAATGTCTGTATCAGGGCCAACCGGAAGACGTGAAAGTTTGTCTGATTTTCCATGTTGAGCTGTCAGACGATACACAATCTCGTACTATACTGACACAACAGTAGAGTCCATCATTGCTATTTTTGGGCAGTTCGTACAGGAACCGGCTTCATCGGATAAAACAAGGACTGCAATGGCTTTTGATCCGTTACTAAGTAGAATGTTCTGCCATACAAATAGTGGTGGAATTTGGTGACACGGAAAGTCATCGAGTAAAACAGAAGTAATATCAGGCGTCCCCCAAGGAAGTGTTATAGGCCCTCTATTGTTCCTGATCTACATTAACGACATCGGAGACAATCTGAGCAGCTATCTTAGATTGTTTGCAGATGATGCAGTCATTTACCGTCTTTGGAGTACTGCTGTGTGGTGTGGGATGCGCATCAGGAGGGACTGACAGATGACGTCGAAAAAGTACAAAGATGGGCAGCTCGTTTTGTATTATCACGAAATAGGGGAGATTGTGTCACAGACATGATACGTGAACTGGAGTGGCAATCATTAGAACAAATGCGTTTTTCGTTGCGACGGGATCTTCTCATGAAATTTCAATCACTAGTTTACTTCTCCGATTGCGAAAACATTCTGTTGGCACCCATCTACATAGGGAGAAATGATCATCACGATGAAATAAGAGAAAGCAGGGCTCGCACGGAAAAATTTAAGTGCTCGTTTTTTCCCGTGCCATTCGAGAGTGGAACGGTAGAGAGACAGCATGAAGGTGGTTTATTGAACCCTCTGCCAGGCACTTTATTGTGAATAGTAGAGTAATCACGTAGATGTAGATGTAGATAAACGATAGGCAATGCCTCTTGCTCTATTTGTGAACAGTTACACTGAGCTTTGGACAACACTTTCGATACGAAAGCAATAGGCCTGTCTTTATCATCAATTCTGTGCGAAAGCACTGCACCGATGCCCTAACAGCAAGCGTCAACTTGCAACACAAGTGATTTGTCATAGTCAAAGTGAACCAAGCATTGATCATTGAGTAATGCATCTTCCAGTTTTTGAAAAGCTTCTTGGTACTCATCTGTCCAAACAAAGAAGACGTACATGCGACGCAAGGGATGCAATGGAGTTGCGATTTGTGCAGCATTTGGTATGAACTGAATATAATAGTTCATTTTCCCAAAGACAGACTGAAATTCTGTGACATTGCAAGGAAGTGTCAGGTCTCGGAAGGCAAACAAATGTGACTGAAGAGGATGTACACCTTGACTGTTTGTGACATGACCAAGATACTGCAATTCAGGTTTTAAAAAATCATATTTGTTTAGCCTACACTTTAGTCCTGTGTCACGTAACACACGAACAAATGCACGCAAATTTGCAATTGTTTTCTTCAGATGTACGACCTGCTACGACTATATCGTCCAAATAATTTGAACAGTTTGGTACTTGAGCAGTCAGCTGTTCCAAATACCGTTGGAAAATGGTGGGTGAGGAAGCATAGCCAAAAAGCAAACGCAAATATTTAAACAAGCTCAAATGAGTTCACAGCACACACGTATTGAGATTCTTCATCTAGTTGCATTTGAAGATATGCGTACAGCAAATCGATTTTTTAAGGTAGCGATCAGCGCCTAATCTGTCCATGAAATCCTCTTGGCGTGGCATTGGATAAGTATCAATCATAATTTGTGGGTTGACTGTAGAGTTAAAGTCAACACAGCCGGCCGATGTGGCCGAGCGGCTCTAGGCGCTTCAGTCTAGAACCGCACGACCGCTACGGTCGCAGGTTCGAATCTTGCCTCGGGCATGGATGTGTGTGATGTCCTTATGTTTAAGTAGTTCTAAGTTGTAGGGGACTGATGACCTCAGATGTTAAGTCCCATAGTGCTCAGAGCCATTTGATCCACAAATTGTCTTGACGGGCAGTCTTGGCGTTTGTGCCGTGAATAGTACCGAGAGCATGACTTAATTCTGTTCGCCTGTTTAGAGAACTGTTTACGCGGCGTGGCACATGCGGGCTGTTTCTGCCTAATGCACCGGTCGCGAGCAAGCGACGACACAGGCCAACAAATTGCCGGCTGGTCAAATTTATCAGCCGCTATGGCACTAGAATTTGCTAGAATTAGCACTACGTTCTGAAATGGTGGATTGGACTGTTTCAAAATGTGTTCTCTGACATCAGTCACAATGTATACGATCGCGTCACACAACATAACATCTGAATATAAAGCACCACAAGCACATCTGAATTTGTATTTCCTTGTCATACCCTGCAAATCTGTTACTCACTCGGATAAGTTTGTTCTGACCTTTTCTGGCAACAAAATAATGGTACCTATCCGCCACCACATTCACTTGTTGGTCATAGTTAGCGAATCTATAACCTGATCGTAGCAAAGTTCACTCGGATTGGCATTGGGAACAAATTCTGAATGAGGCGAAACACTGCACTTCCTACGGTTGAGAAAAAGTAATGTAGTTTCAGAGTACCTGATACGGTTTGAGCAGTTACGTGGGCTTCATACTGTTGCAACCACTCGAGCCATTCCTCTTCTTGTTCATTAAACTGACGAAAAGGCGCTATAGCACTTACAGCTGCAGGTATTGTTTGTTGTTCTGTTGGGCGCTCAGCGTTCGTGGTTTGATTCGCCAGAGGCTGCTGGCCAGTGTAGCAGCTTGGCTATCTGCTGCGTCTGAAACTGAAACATCTGTTCAAATGGCTCTGAGCACTATGGGACTTAACATCTGAGGTCATCAGTCATCTGAGGTCATCAGCCCCCTAGAACTTAGAACTACTTAAACCTAACCAACCTAATGACATCACACACATCCATGCCCGAGGCAGGATTCGAACCTGCGACCGAAGCGGTCGCGCGGTTCCAGACTGAAGCTCCTAGAACCGCTCGGCCACACCGGCAGGCGAAACATCCGTAGTAGCTGTGTTGCATCTATCGCTTGCAGCTGTGGCGCCTGAGCAGGGAGTGGAAGAGGTTCAAAAATGGTTCAAATGGCTCTGAGCACTATGGGACTTAACATCTATGGTCATCAGTCCCCTAGAACTTAGAACTACTTAAACCTAACTAACCTAAGGACATCACACAACACCCAGTCATTGGAAGAGGTGGGTTGCTCATTGTGGAAGAGGCAAATGCAATAAACAGACAATGCAACCAGTAAGCACAAAAGCAAAGAAAATTTCCGCAACGCCCACCTGCAAACACTCATTAGCAAAAGGATTATAACAGACATTATTAAAACATGTAAATACCCTTGCAAAGAAAAGACAAAGTAGAATTAAGGCGTCAGCAAAACAAAAAAGTGCACGACAAAAGAAAAGAGTGGCAGCTAGGGGCTGAGTTCTTCTTTCAGCTTGTTGCCCAATTTTATGTTCCTATGTTCCTTATCGAGTATGAGGAGTCTAGGAATCCTACGTACTGGGTTCGCTAGACAAACAATTCAAACAAATCGTATTAATGAGTTTTATTACAAAATAAAAAGAGAGTATATTTAACTTTGCGATTACACAGCTGTGTCGCAAGCAAAGGGCGACACACGAAATAATCAAGTTTCTTCAGTATAGACAATCCTAAGTCTGTTGCAAAGAGTGTACAAGCGAAATAACGAGCTTTGATGCTTCTATCTGAGTTGCTAGTCTTTAAGTAGCTATTGAACTGGGCCGCGACCCACATAGGGGCCGCTGCTGTTGCGTTGTCGTCCTGGAAAGGGGTCGGTCAGCGTGCTACTGGCTGACCTCTTCTCATAGTCATCTCTTCTCTATCGTCCCCGACTTACGCGCCGGAGCTTGACTTTACGCCGTAACAGGGTGCTTCATAAGCCGGGTACTGGAAGGCAGGCTGGAATTCTAACGCCACACATCAGTGGCCCAAATTTCTGTAACAGGAAAACGTGGCGCAGAAGACGTCAAACCTGGACTATGGAGCAAAGGAAGGAAGGAATTTTGTCGCAGGAGTCTTGTTACACACTGTTTCCAACTTCTGGACGCGTTTAAGTCCCGAGAGTGAAATATGACTGGTGTTCGGTGATGACTTAGGTGGGCACATTGTGTATTCAACGGTCATCATGGGTACCCTGATCAGATCCATCCCATTTTACTATCTTTGTTCCCCAATGGTGGTGCTGTGTTCCAAGACGGCAGGGTTGCCGTTCACACAGTTCACATCATCCAGGACTGGTTGGCCGAGCACGAAGGTGAACTTTTACATCTTCCCTTGCCACCACATTTACCAGATCCCAATATTATTGAGTCTTTGTAGTCTATTATGTAGAGAAGTGCACGCAATCGCTATCCACCTCGTTCATCGTTAACTGTACTTGCCGACATTTTGCTGGACGAATGGCATAACATTCCCTTGGAAACGAAGCAGGGCCTATATTTATGCGTCTCGAGACAACGACCGAAAGCTGCTTTGAGTGACGACTATTTTCCTAGACCGTATTAGGCATAGTAACGTGCTGAGTTTATTGTATTTCCACATTTTTGTCCACCACTTGTAGTTATATATCCAACAAGTAGTTGTGGACTTTGGGTGTAAGTGCTGTCTGAGTTGAACAAGTGGCACAGGAGAGGAAAAGAAACGAAAAGAAAGGGTGAGAGAAAGGGGGGGAGGAGGAGGAGAGAGCGTGAGGGAGAACGTTCGTAGAGGTGTGAGGGATTCAGTTGATGCGCTGAATGATGCTAAGGGTAACACTAATAATATTAATAATAATAATCATAATGAAATAAAATATAGAGCGATTTTCTTTTTTCTTTCCTTTAGTTATCTGAACTAGTCACCACAAAACGAGCGATAGAGGGAAGAAAGTGCAGGGGAAAAAGAGATTTGACTATGTCCAACAAATATTGGGTGTGAGTGCAAGTCCGAGTGGAAGAGTTTGGGACAGGAGAGAAAATTATGGTCGGTTGCATCAGACCATTCACAAGACTGATGGCCCAAAATGTAGCCTGTGTTCGCGGGACAGAAGTTAACGACATCACAATGTTATGTTGAAAATAAGACAGTCACGATTGCAAAGTAATTATTTATTTAAAAATGACAGTTTTCACCGTGATTAAGAATCATCAGATTATGTAAAACTGCGCCGATTACCAAAGTTCTATGTCAACCACATCCACATAAAACCGTCTGAATGAAAATCCGGTCATCAGGATAATGAAAAGGAACTTCACTTGACTGACTTTTGTCAGTCTTTTGAACTTCATTTGATAGTTTTACGTAATCTGATGATGCCTAATCACAGTAAAACACGTTATTTTTAAATAAAAATAACTTTGCAATCGTGACTGTTTCATTTTGTGTGTACCCATGAAAAGCGTTTGCTGTATCAGTCAGACAACGATGGAATGTAGTGAATACATCACAATGTGACAACAGACAGTTCGAAGTCTACAGATTACGATGATGCATACACATATATTACACTTTAGGCTGAAATGGCTCTGAGCACTACGGGACTAAACTTCTGAGGTCATCAGTCCCCTAGAACTTAGAACTACTTAAACATAACATACATGCCCGAGGCAGGATTCGAACCTGCTACCGTAGCTGTCGCTCGGTTCCAGACTGAAGCGCCTAGAACCGCTCGGCCACACCGGCCGGCTGCACTTTAGGAATAGTAGTTGTGACAAAGGCGTTACTCACGACGGGTCAGTCCTTTGAGGTCGCGAAAGGCCTTCCCAAAAGCACGTGTTCGGTTTCTGTTTGAAAGGGTGACCGCCTGCGAACAGCGTGGCTCCGGTACACAGAAGTCGCCGAAGTGGCGCCCAGCTGAAAGACTTGCAACAAGCCGTTGGCCATACTAGCGTATTATTATTAGTCATTTGAGATGAGCTGCCCTTCCGGCATATGGAATGATGCGACTTCTTGCGGCACTGAAACTTACGAGCCTAGCTGCTGGAACATGTGGCTGAAGCTTATTTAGAGAGCTAACTATGGATTTTAGACAAATCTAAAGACGTAGGTTTTTCGGGGGACGTAAGCTTTGTAGAAGACACAGTATTTGGGGATTATTAGTTAGTGGAAAAGCGGTCTGTTCAGCAACGTTGGTTATGCTACTCGCCTGCAAGTGTAGCTGTAGAGGTGTGTACTGTAACTCCCGTTATTCGTCTTCTGGATGAAATAGGGCGACTGGTGGTGTTGGATGGGATGCTTTTCTGGATTGATAACCTGCTATATCATAAGCTGTTACTGCTGTTTATGTCGAGAATTTGCTTTTCTAGTTCTTCTTGTTCTGCCTGCTTTTCCATTTGAAGTTCTTCCTGTTCTGCCTTGTACTGCATTTGAAATTGCAGCTGTTGCTGGCACAATTTCATGACTTCTGGATGCGTGATCAATGAACTTAGTCTGCTGTCCTTACACATGCTAATTCCGAGGCTCCGTCGGCAATATTACATTGCCTATTAATATTGCCTATGATACTGCGTGAAGAGTTTAACAGAGCACTGAAAGATTTGAGTCGAAACAAGGCCCCCGGAGTAGACAACATTCCATTAGAACTACTGACAGCCTTGGGAGAGCCAGTCCTGACAAAACTCTACCATCTGGTGAGCAAGATGTATGAGACAGGCGAAATTCCCTCAGACTTCAATAATTCCAATCCCAAAGAAAGCAGGTGTTGACAGATGTGAAAATTACCGAACTATCAGTTTAATAAGTCACAGCTGCAAGATACTAACGCGAATTCTTTACAGGCGAATGGAAAGACTTAAAGAAGCCGACCACGGGGAAGATCAGTTTGGATTCCGTAGAAATGTTGGAACACGTGAGGCAATACTGACCCTACGACTTATCTTAGAAACTAGATTCAGGAAAGGCAAACCTACGTTTCTAGCATTTGTAGAGTTAGAGAAAGCTTTTGACAATGTTGATTGGAATACTCTCTTTCAAATTCTGAAGGTGTCAGGGGTAAAATACAGGGAGCGAAAGGCTATTTACAATATGTACAGAAACTAGATGGTAGTTATAAGAGTCGAGGGGTATGAAAGGGAAGCAGTGGTTGGGAAGGGAGTGAGACAGGGTTGTAGCCTATCCCCGATGTTATTGAATCTGTATATTGAGCAAGCAGTAAAGGAAACAAAGGAAAAGTTCGGAGTAGGTATTAAAATCCATGGAGAAGAAATAAAAAGTTTGAGGTTCGCCGATGACATTGTAATTCTGTCAGAGACAGCAAAGGACTTGGAAGAGCAGTTGAACGGAATGGACAGTGTCTTGAAAGGAGGGTATAAGATGAACATCAACAAAAGCAAAATAAGGATAATGGAATGTAGTCGAATTAAATCGGGTGATGCTGAGAGAATTAGATTAGGAAGTGAGAAACTTAAAGTAGTAAAGGAGTTTTCCTATTTGGGGAGCAAAATAACTGATTATGGTCGAAGTAGAGAGAATAAAAAATGTAGACTGGCAATGGCAAGGAAAGCGTTTCTGAAGAAGAAAAATTTGTTTACATCGAGTATAGATTTAAATGTCTGGAAGTCGTTTCTGAAAGTATTTGTATGGAGTGTAGCCATGTATGGAAGTGAAACGTGGACGATAAATAGTTTAGACAAGAAGAGAATAGAAGCTTTCGAAATGTGACCACAACAACAACAATGAATATTGCACCCATTACAGTGCAGCACAGTCTTTATAATGCAGATAATACGAAACATTTGAATTTCGGTATAGTTCTCAGGTCCAGTCCGCACCGGATCGTCGTAACTGTAGAACACACCGAGGGAATAACCCAGATAGTCTAGCAGCCTATGATTGACGACCCTCACCTAATGAGTGAGTGGTTTGCAGCCTTTAACTGTGAGCTTTCACCGTGACAAGATCATATTGAACCTGAACAGCACCGTACGTATGGCTGTTACTAGGAAGACGCTGCAAAGGTGTCCTTGACCCAGCTGGGGAAACCCTGTGCATCAGTAAGGCCGGAAGCATCCCGGACGAGGTGTGGGATGCTACCTTGCGGATGAGCTCACGGGCGACACCCCGCCGGTTCCCACGGCGACAGCTCGCGGCACAAGGCTGCGTTACGTCACGCCAGTGCCGCCCCCGCCGCGCCGCTATAAGAGCGGCCCCATCCGTCGGCGCTGCAGACTCGCCAACCCGCCACAGCACCATGAGGACCTCCGCAGCCGCCACTGGAGCCGCGCTCCTCGCGTTCGTCGCCGTCGTGAGTACCTTGCTGGCTGCAAGTCCTGTCGACACCCTTACTTAATGTAGTAATTAAATAAGTAAACTCCGTCCGAGTACCGACCGACCGCCGTGTCATCCTCAGCCGATAGGCGACACTGTATGCCGATATGGAGTGACATGTGGTTAGCACACCCCTCTCCCAGGCGCTGCCAGTTTTCTTGAACAGAGTCGCTACTTCTCAGTCAAATAGTTCCTCAATTGGCCACAAGGGCTGAGTGCACCCTACTTGGTTCGGCAGTCGGCGGACTCGGAGGTCATCCATCCAAGTGCCAGCCAAGCCAGACAGTGTTTAACTTCTGTAATCTGACGGGAACCGGTATTACCACTGCAGCAATGCCGTTGGCACCTCAAGTATACACGCACTCGTAAGCCTTTACTGGTCTAGTAAAAGGTTAACGCGTTGTCCCTGCCTAGTGCCAGGCAATAATCAGAGACGTTTTACTTAGTCCTTTGATTTCTTTATCTTTAGTATACCCGACATGTTTGGTGCGCTACAACTCAGCAGCTGTGCTATTTTGCTTTATATAGGTTAGGATCTGCAACCAAATGAAGCTTCAGGAAACATTCCTCTCACACAAAGAAAGAAAATATGTTACTCGGACGTGTGTCCGGAAACGCTTACTTTCAATGTTAGAGCTCATTTTTATTACTTCTCTTCAAATCACATTAATCATGGAATGGAAACACACAGCAACAGAACGTACCGGCGTGACTTCAAACACTTTGTTACAGGAAATGTTCAAAATGTCCTCCGTTAGCGAGGATACATGCATCCACCCTCAGTCGCATGGAATCCCTGATGCACTGATGCAGCCCTGGAGAATGACGTATTGTATCACAGCCGTCCACAATAAGAGCACGAAGAGTCTCCACATTTGGTACCGGGTTACGTAGACAAGAGCTTTCAAATGCCCCCATAAATGAAAGTGAAGAGGGTTGAGGTCAGGAGAGCGTGGAGGCCATGGAATTGGTCCGCCTTTACCAATCCATCGGTCACCGAATTTGTTGTTAAGAAGCGTACGAACACTTCGACTGAAATGTGCAGGAGCTCCATCGCGCATGAACCACATGTTGTGTCGTACTTGTAAAGGCACATGTTCTAGCAGCACAGGTAGAGTATCCCGTATGAAATCATGATAACGTGCTCCATTGAGCGTAGATGAACGAAACTAAAATGAGCTCTAAAATGGAAATTAAGCGTTTCCGGACACATGTCCACATAACATCTTTTCTTTATTTGTGTGTGAGGAATGTTTCCTGAAAGTTTGGCCGTACCTTTTTGTAACACCCTGTATAGGTTAGGATCTGCAACCGAATGAAGGTTGCTTCTTCTTCATTTCACGGATTAGTATTCTTGCGCTTTCCGATGAAGATTTCGTTCCTTTTTTTATCTGCGGGAATCCATACCTCAATCGATAAAGATGAATCACATAAAATCACTCTGTTGTCTGTCCGTCAGCCTATCTGTCTGCTGACAGGCTGTTGAAACCCCTTTCATCAGGAACGGGTACACGTATTAAGTTAAAATTTATGTCACATATTAAGGTGAAGTAAAAAAGCGAAGTTTTTCAGTCAGTGCAATCAAGTGATACGGCCTTTATATCACATATTTTGATAATCGCTAACTCATCAAAACCTACACTGTACTTCCCGTTGACCGAGAATCATGAAATTTGCCAAGAACGAAGGTTTCACACTAAAACCAAAGGAAATCACTGTTGATGTGTAATGATATCATAAGAAAAAAAGTCTTTCGTCATTTGTTATCTTTCTGTTCGTCGATCTGTCAAGCACCCGTTTTCTCAACAACGTGGCAAGTTGAAATTTATGTAATTTAGTGGTGTATTAAGCTTCTAAGGCAATGCAATCAAAAGATACGTCCATCTACCTCACATATTTTGATACCTGCAAGCTCAGCCATCAAAACCGGTGGGGTACTTCCCGTTGACCTACAATCATGAAATTTGGCAATATGAAACATTTCACAGCACAAGTAAAGGGAAAAATCCAAAAGAATTGGTAATTACATCATATTTCTTTTGTAATTTATTATACGACTTGAAACGTCAAATTAAAACATTCTCGGAAGTTCTGGAATCCCTGCGACTAATGTCTTGCCAGTACAGATGTCAACAGGCGAAAGTCGTCAATATCCTCCATTCCCAGAATGGATGAGCTGTCTGTATATATAATTACGGAGTCCTACTAGCCCCTGGCCAGTTTTGGTGGTAGCTTTTCGGTTTTCTCGCCTTTAAAAAATATAGCTTTTATGATGAGGTGACAGTGCAGCTACAAACATATTACAAAAGTAATGTGAGTGGCCCGTGCTAATGGCCTGGATTCGAAATGCTCTTCCATAATCCATTATGAACGCTGAAATGTTACTGTGTTACTCGTTGCAAAAGAAATTTGAGTATTTACAGTATACCAGCCATTTCAAAAAGTTTCGGGACTGGATTAATAGAAAGCAGAGAAAAGCTTTTGGTATTCTACGTAGTCTCCCACACGTGGGCATAACGCACAGAATGTTCGTACAACAATGTGAAACGGTAACATATGTTCTTCTTTGGGATGTTGTTACTACAAGAAAAGTTTGTCTTTGGAATGTTGTTCACTCGCGCGTTACAGTGGCTTGAAAGACAGTTATGTCGTCAAAGCGTTGACCTTCATGTGAACTTCTGCAATTCGTCATTCCCTTGTAGGTTCGCATTGATAACACCAAGTCTCATCACATGTGATGATTTTGCATTCCAGTCAAGTCGTGGCAGGCGTCCACAAGTCATTATTTTTGTTTTGGAGTCAAGGTTTGCGGGGCAAACTTTTCACACACTTTCCTCTTCTGCAAAACATTCTGGAGAAAATCTTGAACGCCTGATTTAGGGTGTTGCTTCATTGTGATTTGTGACAACAGCGTTGACACACAACAGCCACACACCTACTACCTAACACTGTCTGTTGACAACTGACTGATCGAATGTTCATATGTTGTTTACAGATGCTAGTTCATGCTGCCACCATAGTTATACCCGCTGACATCGTTTATCCGCCAGGAACAAAGTCAGTCTCGGATCTTCTTGGACGGTCTTGTAAAAGCTAGTAAGCTAATATCAGATCCTTCTGAATTTCCAACTACCCATTGAGTTCCCCCTTACAAAAATGTCTGTGTGACGAATTTACTCCCAATATTTCTCTCTCTTTCATGAGCCTGGTCCCGCAGTTATGCAGGGTCGGCTACCGTTAATTGGATGTGGCATGTTAATGTAAGGGATGGCCAGATGCCATTCCTGTCGTCACCCCGTATTCCCTGGGACGGAAGTGGCGTACCCCAATTGTCTGCGTCTGGTGTAAGCCATGGAAGAGTACGAATGTCTTCAGATGTCTGCGAGTCGTGTAACTGAGGTGGAACGTGGGAACAAGCCTGGTATTCACCTAGTGGGATGTGGAAAACCGCCTAAAAACCACATCCAGGCTGGCTGGTACTCCGGCCCTCGTCGTTAATCCGCCTGGCGGATTCGAACCGGGCCTACCCGAATGCAGGAAACAGCGCATTAGCGCTCTCTGCTACCCTGGCGGGTAATTTACTCCCAATATTTACTCCTCAGAAATCTGGATGCCAAAACTTTAACAGTCCTTTAAAAATTACGAGACACAATCTTGGCATCTGTTAATGGCAGTGTTCAATGTTTCGACAAACGACCATCACTTTATCACCATTTGAGACTTTTATTGTACTTACCCAGTTACACAGTAGCACTCAGGCAGTATCGGAAAAGACAAGCAGGATAATACGAGCACAATGGCATGCTTCCAGAAATTTTTGAGCTTGCATTAGTTAAGGATACCCAATAGTTTATCTGTGACTGTTTGTTGAAATGGAGAGAAGACAAAAGGTATTTGTTCGATGCAAAGGACCCTCCATAAGTCAAGGATACCTAACAGTTTATAATGAGTGACATGAAATCGAGAAAAAAATATCTTTGATGTAATGTTTTAGTTTATTGTAAACAGTTTTGAGCTTAATTACTGACTACAGGTGCTCCCAAGCGTTCCTTCTTACAGTGTTCTAAGACGATGCTAACAGAATTTCACATTTGATACCAAACGAGAAAGGGAAGAGGTGTATATAATTAGTTGGGCGTCAGTTCATTGTTTTTCAGTTTTCTTGTGTGTACAGTTCTACGGATTTTTCGAGTTGTTTGGTCCTCAAAATGTGACTGGCTACAGTGTTATTTCATTTCGTCATAAAGTTTGACGATTTGGTACTAAGTATATGTAACGAAATGAATCTGAGAGTTGCAAAGACAACAAATTAAGGACTGCTATCATCATAATATTTCTTCACATGCACGAAGGTTCATCCTGTTATAGTATTAAAAATTAATGGGTGTATTTATTGTTACCAGTATTCTTATTCCCAAAACAGGTTGTTCCTAATTTCAAAACAGCCGTATAAATACCTTATTCGAGGTTGCCAAGTGTAAGTCACGTTTCGATAGAAAACTGCTGCAGCATCATCAAAAGATATTACTACTAGCTCGTCGAACTGCAGGTTCAATTTTAAGTTTCAACTTCGAGTTAAACTGAACCTGGGTAGTGTGCTTCAGCAGCACTTAGTTTCGTGGCCCCACTCGTAAAATTATCGATGTCACCAATCAACTAGTGCAGATTTGGCGTTGATGGACTAAAAAAGTGGTACCTACTACGTAAAATACTTCAGAACTACTCAAGTTTGGGAACAGAGTGAAAAGTTGATAACATGCAGAACGCATCAAATTATTTTAAATGTCGAGAAATCAAAATCACAAAAGAAATTTAGTTTGTTTCCAAGGGACGTATGATAGGTCTACTACGGCTCATGGTATTTATCACTCACTTAGCGGATACTGTATTACTAGTAGCAATTTCAGACTATGTCGCTATTGGCTATGATGGTTTATCTATGAGGAACTAAGTAGCAGTATCCACTCAGATATTCACAAAATATCAGTCTGTTTTAAAGATTCACTACCAGCTCTGAATATGGAGAAATATAAAATACTGGATACACATAAAGCAGTAGCCGTTAGCAACAAGAGAAATGACCCCCGAAGCGAGTGAGACATGTACAAGAACGTCAACTCGCAACAATACTCGAAGGAAGATGCCTCTTGTAAAAGGGAAACACCTTCAGCAAATACTAAGAATCGATTTTCACATCGCAGTCTATAAACATTAGATTAATAGCTACACATGCGGAGCATCTCATTCCCCGTTAATAGAAGGGAGAAAAATGCTTATATATGATACCAAAATTACCCTCTTCTGTGAATTTTGTATTGGGCCACGAAGAACAGGCCTACATCTCTACGAACGCCATAATATACATTTACAAATATTTATGCTACATTTCTAACATATGCATCTGAAACTTTGGCAGAAACAGGTGAGACGTCGGATTCTCGAGAAGAAAACAGGCCGCGAAGTCTTTTTAGTAGTAAAGTACACTCACAGTTGTGAATTGTGATTCCGAAAGACTCTTTTTAAAGAACCTAATATTAAAGCAGAAATGAAGGGTAAATGATTAAGTGGAATAGTCATGTAATGATATCACAGAAAAAGAGCTGCATTAAGTTTGCAGGTCAAAAAGGTAGAAGAATCATTAGAAGGTAGAGCCAAATAAGAAACAGATATGGTTCTTTAGACAATATGGACAGGTGTGGATAATATCGAATCATCGGTAATGATTCATGTTGGCAAAATACTAACGCGAAATGCTTACAGAAGAATGGAAAAGAGGTAGAATGGGAGCTGGAGGAAGATCAGTTCGGCTTTCGCTGATATGTAGGAAAACGAAAGGTAATACTGATTCTTCCAGTTGTCTTAGAAGGTAGTGTGAAAGAAAAGACCAAACCTATATTCACAGCACTTGTAGAAAAAAGAACAGATTTTTTCATCATTAACTGGAATACCTTTTATGAATATTTAAAGTTATCGAAGATAAAATAAAGGCAGCGATAGGTTATCCACAACCTGCAAGACAGGGTTGTAAGCCTATTCCACATATCATTCAGCCTCTACAGCAATGATGCAGAAAGGTTCAAAAAATGGTTCAAATGGCTCTGAGCACTATGGGACTTAACTGCTGAGGTCATCAGTCCCCTAGAACTTATAACTACTTAAACCTAACTAACCTAAGGACATCACACACATCCATGCCCGAGGCAGGATTCGAACATGCGACCGTAGCGGTCGCGCGGTTCCAGACTGTAGCGCCTACAACCGCTCGACCACTCCGGTCGGCTGCAGAAAGGGAAACAAAAGAGAAATTTGATACACTAATTATAATTAGGAGAGAAGGAATAAAATCTTTAAGGTTTGCCGATGACATTGCAATTTTTTCAGAGTCTGGAAAGGAGTGCATGGATAGCAACTCAGTCGCTGAAAGCATTGGCCGTTAATAGCAAAGCTCAAGGTTGAAGTCACTATCCGGCACGCAATTTCAATCTGCGAGGGAGTTCCGCAGCAATGGCCCCATGACCGCAGAATGAAATGATCGTTCCGCCACTTTTGCTACACTACTTCAGTTACCCATCATGTCTATTTCACTTCCGATGTTTTATAGTCTGCAGTGTAGAATTACTCTCATACTCCATATTTTACTACAGACTTCAATGCTTGAGAAGAATTATCTTGAAAACACTGATACTTGGTCAATAATGATTGCTACACATTTACATCTAACGTGAGTGTTTCTCCCATCTTTGTGTAGTACGCCACAGAAATATTGTGTGTGACCATCGACTATTTCATTTTTAGTTAAGGCTTCTAAGGAGCCTTTTCTATAATATCTGATTTTATTTATGACACTGGCGAAACGAAGATAGATCTATTTTTGTGGCTTATTGGGGACCACCATTTTCTTATGTGTCTGTTACATAAGACTTAAAACGTTTTTATTTAACGTATTCTTCGATCTATTCCCAGGTATCGGCGATGGAGATGACGCCGGAATTCATGGAGATCGTTAACAAATGCAAGGCAGAACATGAGCCCACTGAAGGTAAGACACATGTGGAAGTGATTATTGTTTACTCTGCACCGAGGAAGTCACGCTAGAGAAGGGATATAAGAGTCAATCAAGTGCTTATTTCTAGATGTTTCGCCCGAGAGGTTTCATTATTGCATGATATTCCTGTTTACTTCTTCGGCTGTGTGTTCAATAATTCCACACTCAGTAATGAACCTAGGAAATTACATGGAACATCATCTTTCCCCCTTCTCCGCTCCTCCTTCATTCTCGTAAGAAAGTAAGGAAGACAGAGCTGAAGTCACGTCGACTCCCAAATCATCAGTCGATCAATAATTCAAGCTAGTAACTAGCTGCGCCATATTAAACAAAGCATCCCAAAGTTAAAATAAAGTCATTTTGGGATTTCAAGGGGAACCTAAATGAGGAAGGCTGGTCATAGATTTGAATTATCATCCCTTTCCAACACTAGTTTAGTCCCACAATCACAAACGTTACTACGCTCACTACTTTCTCGGCAATGTCTCACACAAGACGGGTTTCTCGTTCACGTCTTCCTACCAAATTGGGAATGACGTGTCAGGTTTTTGTATATAAGGCATGGATGCTGTAAAGGGAACTTCTGAAGTGTATGTTTGTTACGGATGTTTATGCAACGAAGGAAAGAGAGAGAGTGGATTCCGGTTCCGAGATAACCTACTCCTATCAAATAGCCCCAAATGGGAAGCTGGGATCCACCCAGAACTGAAAATTCCCAACCGAATATCCCCTACTGCGAGGCCATGGGTAAAATGGTCTGGTGCTAGCTATTAGACTGAAGTCCACTCCCGGTAGCTGAGTGGTGCCGGCACGGTAGCTCAGCGTTTTCGGTCAGAGGGTTAGCTGCCCTCTGAAACAAAAAAAACTGAGTCAATGGCTCAACACTGATCTCGAACGGGTGTCCTGGGACATCCGCACCGAACAAATGCAACGAACAAAATCGAACAAAAAAAAAAGTGGTCAGCGCGAGAGAATGTCAATCCTAAGGGCCCGGTTTCGATTCCCGGCTGGGTCGGAGATTTTCTCCGCTCAAGGACTGGGTGTTGTGTTGTCCTAATCATAATCATTTCATCCCCATCGACGCGCAAGTCGCCGAAGTGGCGTCAAATCGAAAGACTTGCACCCGGCGAACGGTCTACCCGACCGGAGGCCCTAGCCACACGACTGAAGGCTCGGAGAGTTTGAACCACTTACGCGGATGGAAGCTGAAGAACATTTTATTTCACCCTAGCCGTCTGTCTTCAGAATTAATAAAGCAAACTGCTGCAGCGTATTCACGAAGGCTGCTTTCACGATAGTTCTTTCTGAATAGGAGAACCCGACATTGTTTGAGTAATTGGCACTACAGGACCCATGCATTTTCACTATTGGCGAACTGCGAAAACAGTTGTTACGGTCACTTTGACGAAAGCACCCGTTGACATGAAATGTTTCGTCGCTATAAAAAATTACTTCTTGAGAACGTTTCGTCATCACCTATGTTCCCTAGACATCTTTCTCTTAAATTTCCTGGCACAGTTGAATTTTTCCTTATCTAATGATAATAAATTACATATAATAAATGCATAACTGATTTATAAATACAAGGCTTCAAACTAGGGGCTGGTGACAAATTTCACATGCTTCGAAAGCACATGTACCCAATATGATAGCATTCCCTTACTACTTTTCTTAACGCAGTAAACCATGGATTTATCATGTAGTACACTAACGATATTCTGTCTTATCTTTGTTTGAACTTACCCTGAACTGCAAAAATAGGGGAAGCGTAGAATACATCTGGCATTTTTCCTTGCGTGGACGTTGGAGTCATAGCGCTCTCCCAAGCTTCCAGTGCATGAGAAATTAGCACCGCCAGTGTTACTTCCATAGTGTTTCCTGGTGATATAAATGCATACAGGTTGATACTTCTGTCAACTAAAAAGTTATTACTGCGTCATTATTTTTCGGAAATAGACATGAAAATAGTATGAAGAATAATACTTTCGTTTCAGCAGCGTGTTCTGCCAATATTGGTATGATTATATATGTTTGCACACCAAATGAAAGTCGATGGCTTATATAGTCAAAGTAAAACTGAATTAACTAATCCATATAAAAATTATGATGTCCTAATATTTTCGCAAGATAAAGAAATTTAAGAGATCCTCCATGGAAGGCTGGAGATTTTGCAAACTTCTCCTCATGAAAGCTCGAAGTATTTACGAACATGAGCGAGCGTCTGAGACAACCAAAGTAGTATCACGGCTAGCGTCCCTCTTACAAAATTTTTATAGTCAACATCACTCTTCTACTGTAAGAATATGTTAGATGATTATTAACTGAATATGACTTCAATCCACAAAACACGACATGCTGCCGAACTCTGCTAAGCACGTAAAGTGGCTAGCAGAGTTTAGATGTAGATTTAGTACTTGTATATCCACATCCGTTCTTCACTTCTTTCCTTTGCTTTAATTCATATCGTACAATTATAAGATGCGGTCACCAACGTTGCCCCTTCCACAATTAGGAAAGCAAGTGCGAATGAGAGTTATAATATCTTAAATCCGACCCCACGCTATCAACCATCACTTGTTTTCAGATCACGATGATGCCTAATGTTACATTACAAACTTGGAAGTCTAACAACAAAAGCCCTCAAATAGTAAGGCACTTGCGTCTTCACCCCTAATTAGATAATTTTTTTTCCAAAACTACGAAGCGTAGTGCTCTGGTAGACTCGACGGCAGGGTTCGAGAATACGAATGTCATAAACACATTTCCGACGTAGCAGAGACATGAAGAATGATTTGTCACGAAAACTACGTGCTGAAGGACATGTTTCGACTTCAACCCCTGTTTTCTGATCAATGATTCCCCATATGAACGGCCGTTTGCACGACTCGCCTAAAAACATAGCATCTCGCTATCTATTGCTCTAATTCGATCGCTGTCTCACCAGACATAATTAAAGCTGATGATCATAGAGAAAACATACGGAATTCGTATTAAACGTGGTAATCTCCTATGCGCAAGCTTCCCTTTATAAAACTTGGTGATTGATACTGTTGTCCGGTCTAATGTACACTGTAGTGTCAAATGTGACGCATAATAACGAAAACAAGAAAATAGGAAAAAGAGAAAAGGTGAGCACTCACCCAACATCATCGTACATATTTACGTACGAACCTCACTTGTGTGCTCTGTATAGGAAGTGTGTACTCTGTGCAGTGAATAGCAGCGTAAGAAGAAAGGTAAAAACAAAAAGTCCATGAGACCACTTATGTCACAATATTGTCTGTCCGTTCATAGTGAGCAGAGCGTAGTCTCTTGGTGAAGTTCACAAATAATGCCACACAGTCGCCATTTGGACCCTGTTTTGCAGGTTAGAATACTCGGCCACCTGAAGCTAGACCAGACACAGAAAGAAGTCTCAGTAAGCTTGGATATGCCACAAAGTGTCATTTCGAGGTTTTGGGGACGGTTTCGAAACAGGTAAAGGTCGTCTCAGGCCTGTACAAGATCGACCTAGAGAAGTACACTTGCAACACGACTGGATGTAGAGCGTGCAGCTGACTCAGGAGTTTCTGTTTCCCGACTAACTGTGCACCGGAGAATCAGAACAATAGGGCTGTTTGCCAGTCATCCGATCATGCGCATTCTGCTCACTGCAGCACAGAGACGGGCACTTGTATCGTGAAGGCTGGAGCATTCAAGCTGGACCATGAATAAATGGAGGAATGTACTGTTCCCAGAAGAATCCTGCTTCTCTTGTCGCGTATTACTTTGGAGAGGACCTGCTGGTAGCCAATATAAACCCAGAAATAACGTGGAAAGAGATCGGTTTGGTGATGATTGCGTCATGCTGCTGGGAAGCATCATGCTGAATGGTCGTACTGAGCTGCACATCTTCGTTGGTGGTCGAAGGGATTCTGTAAACGAGCAGGGTACAGAGATGAGGTACAGAGACGAGATGCTGCTGTCGCATGTTCGCCTTTCCAGAGGTAAAGGTGGTCTAGACTTCCTCTCTATGGGCAGTAACGCCCGCCCTCATTAAGCTGATATGGTGGATGGGTTTCTTGAAGATGGATATATCCATCACAAGGACTGGCCAGTGGCGTCCCCGGATCTGATTCCTAGAAATCATTCTTGAGATATGTGAGGGAAGCAAAACGCTTCCCGTCAGCTTCCACGAATGACTTTTTCAGACATCCGCACTCCTCTTGCTTAGGAATCGGATCGACCACCAAGAAAGCTCTTGAACCATCTCATGGAGAGCATTCCCTGTGGCTGTGCAGCATGTGTGGCTGTTAGGGGTAACCATATCCCCTACTAATAGCTTTTTTGCTCTGGAGGAGATTTCCCAGTTGTGTTATTTTCTTATAAATGTGAATCTTAGCTGTCAGAAGTTTTCTAGCATTATATTTTCGGCACTGTCGCATCCCAAATATCTTGAGATTAAGCTGTGCCGTATTCAGTAATCCTTACGACATTATGATAAGGCAGTATGTCCTCTTTTCGTTATTATGCTTATCTTTGGGATTCCAGTGTGTTTTACGTTCCATTCCTGGTAAAAGTAGTTTGCTGAACAAATTACTGGAAAAGTCAAGTCGATAATATCTGAAGGAAGCTGCAATTTATCAGTTCATCAAAGTGCGGACGTATGTCTTGGTATACACTTTTTGCGTTAGAACTCCTTAAAACCAAGTACTTAGGAACAAATGATATTTCCCTGAAATACATTGCTCTTATTGTCAGTGTGTCTAAAATGATAAACTTATAAATTATGTACTTTTTTTCAGATGAGCTGAAAGGAATCATGATGATGAAGGTTCCAGAGAGCGAACACGGCAAGGTAAGATCCTTTCAGATAAACCTCCGATATCTGCTTGCAGCAGCACATTAAAGAAAACGGTCACCCTTGTTCCTACCGATTCACACTTCTTTATTTGCCCAAAATATATTCTGATTGCAAAAACTATCGAGAAATCCGGCGTTACTTACAGTTAGGTTTAATATTTACTCCAGTCACCGATGCGGTCATCAGGGACGAAGTACGTACTCGAAGTGGGTCACACAGCCGCCTATGTATCTTTCCTAGGGAGTCATTTCGGCATTCATCGTAAGAGATTTAAGAAAGCACGGAAAACCAAAGACTGGTACTGGAGCCACCGTCATCCAGAACGCGAGTTAATTGTCTTAATTAACGCTGCACTTCGGTCGGTACAGCAAAACCAGAGCTCTCTAAAGTGACTGGAATTTCGTCCTAAATACGAGGGG
This sequence comes from Schistocerca piceifrons, assembly GCF_021461385.2. Taxonomy (NCBI): domain Eukaryota; kingdom Metazoa; phylum Arthropoda; class Insecta; order Orthoptera; family Acrididae; genus Schistocerca; species Schistocerca piceifrons. Next base: position 298,202,138 of record NC_060140.1, read on the forward strand.
GCAGAGTGAGATAAAAACTGAACATGTAAAGCCTCCTTTGTGCGAGAGACTGGGATGACAATAACTGTGATTTGTGGCTTCGGCCAAATAACTTGTCATGAGAATCTTATCCGGTACAAAATGGTATCAGTATGTGACTTTTATCACGGGAATGCAGATGTGAGACCGAACTTCTGTGGGAGAACTCTAGTGCTACGCAGTTCCTCAAAAATAAAGAAAAATGTTACTAGAAGCTTTCGTGATCCATTCATCCGTGTCACCTAAAAGTAACTCGGAAAGTTCAAAGAACTATTGTACGTTAGGCATGAGCTCTATGTCGTGATGCTAAAAAGTTCCACTGGGAAACTCAGTTTGTACAAAGCCGTCGTCCTACTATGCTACTCTGAAAACCTGAGACCTCACTTCGACTGAATATTCCAAGGGGATAACGTTCACACTGACAAAGTTATTGCGCTCTGCGCACTTACAGAAACATGTAGGCAGTTGTTTTAGCGGGTAGCATACGTAAATGAAATGGAATGTTAGTAAGCAGTGATGCTACAAAGAATACGTTGCTATACCAGTTCGGGTTTCCAGCATTACAAGTATAGTTGCAATTATGTCTTCAAACATGAAAACTACCGTAGTCACAAACAGCATAGGGCAACATCTCGTGCAAACCCTGCTTAATGAAAAGAATTTTCTGGTATCAGTCTGGGACGGATTTGAGAAATGTAGTTAAGAGAATGTGTATTTCGTAACTACTGCGAAATCTCCTCATACTTCGTGGTAATATCGCTAGATAAGGAGAACCGAGTGATTCCAACGTGGACATCAAGTATGTAGCCTGGCATGAAATTACTGTTTGGAGACTGCACTAGAATACGAGCTCATGAGTGATTGTGCTTAGATCGTCAGCAGTGACAGGAAGAAAGGCCTAGTGTATTGCAACCAATAAAAGTACACAGTCAGAAATCTCTCTAGTGTTCTTAGGTTGTTTTACATTACAGTATTAATCGTACGGTCTTGATTAATTGCAACCTAAAGAAGTTTCAAACACAACAAAAAATAATTTGTCCTCTTTTTCTACCTTTACAGTGCTTCATGGGGTGCGTTCTGCAGGAAGTTGGAGTGGTAAGTACTGCCAATCCACTGGTCTGTGATACCACTACATTATTCTTAAGAATGTTAAACTATCTTGGGCGAATTTCAATCACGTGCACATTGAGTTACCGAATTCTTTATGAAAGAAGTTTGGAATAGGTGCCTGGAAGGCCAAACAAAAAAAGCGTAACTGATTTGTGATTTCTTTTGTAGGTTAAGGATGGCAAGTTCGACAAGGAGGAGGCAAAGAAACATGCCGCGGCCAAGATGTCCGACAAAGACGAGCTGGAGAAGCACATGCAGCTCATTGACAAATGCAGCCAAGAAGGTAAGACACCACTACGTAGGAGACCACTCAGCAGAGTGTAAGGTTACAGTGCTGCTTTTACCACCCGTCATTTTGGCAAAATACTGGCTAAATGGTTCAAATGGCTCTGAGCATCAGTCCCCTAGAACTTAGAACTACTTCAGCCTAACTAACCTAAGGACATCACACACATCCATGCCCGAGGCAGGATGCGAACCTGCGACCGTAGCGGTCGAGCGGTTCCAGACTGTAGCGCCTTTAACCGCTTGGCCACCCGGCCGGCGGCAAAATACTAAGTCTGTAGATACTGCCTAGGGTGTTTCACTGTCTTTGCATCAAACGTCGAGGCGTGATAGATCACATCACGGTGAAAACTTCTGTTGGAGATAAAATGTCTACTTACGCTCCCCAGCGACTCTAGGTGTCGTTCAGTATGAACCGACCCCGACACGATGAGATTTCACGGAACCTGTAGGGACTACTAACCAGTTGTGCAGCATCTGCATACTGTCTACGCCAGTAAGCTGACAGAGTGATTGAACAAGAAAACCTTAAGTGTTTTTAAGCAGAGGGAGATATTTTAGAAGCGAATCAGGAACTCTGACTACGCTTTTCACGAAGAGTTGATGACTGGCCTGTAGGCAACACACAATGCATGTACACGCTGCAGAGCACCTACGCCTTGATGTTTCTCAGGGGTATAACAAATAACAAAAGGCAGCATCGCCGACAAAGCATCAGCGAACATACTCGCTCTAACAAAAGTTGTTCCTCACGGCGTGATATATCACTCCTAAATGTTTGGTGCAAAGGCTTAGAAATATTCTGTCTGTTGTTGGATATGCAGATACGTGGGTACGACGATGAACTGGACACTGACAGATCATGGTATAGCTGAAATACACATGCTAACATGTTCACGATACATTAAGTTTAAAGGCAGCAAATGCGCTAGATAAATAGAGCTACGTTTTATCTTCATACTAAGCTCTGTTTAGAAATCTGTTGTCCTTCCTACTTTTCTGAAGCACATTCGTCAGAAAGTAACGCTGTTGGGCGAGACTTGGCAGTTGCAAATTGTACCAACAATACACTGCACGATGCAACTCGCTGCTCTATGTCGTTGTCAGATACTTTACTTACAAATATCGAACTAAATCCTGTAAAAAATCTTTTCTAATACGGTAACGCATTGTTGACGAAGTTCAGTTACTCTTTTGCGAATGAACTGTGTTGGAGACTGTTCGACTAACTGCGTGACTGGCCGCATTCGTTTCTTCTCGCGTTTTCTTGGGTACACTATACGGTCTGTATTTGACGCTGTCTGAAAGAAAAGCACATTTCTATCAAGCAGGGTTGTTATACGATTTCAGACCTGCCCAAGTATCCTTGAAACGTATTTGTCACGTCTGGAATTCTTTATCCTGCCTGTGGACGTTTTTGCCCCAACACACGTGCCACTAAGCGCTATCTACTGACTCCTGCTCGTATGCTACATTAGTTGTTGACATGACCGCACTTGTTGCACAATACTGAATATAGTGTGTTTTTGTTTCAAAATTTAGAGACAATCATCCGAGAAAATTTTTACAATTCTTTGGAAACTATCATTAACCTTGCTTTCTCTCGAATAGGTTTTATTATAACAGTATTATTTTATTGTAACAGTAGCATCAACTGCAAAATGTATCAATCCTGCCTGCTGAATGTCTTGCGGTAGGTCATTCACGTATCTAAAGAATTGGAGTAGCCCCAAAGTTGAATCCTGTGGACTCCCTTTCCGATTACTCCAGTCACAAAAATTTTATACATTGCCGACGTTATCTGAATTATTCAGTTCAGCGTTTTCCATTCTGTTTGTTAAGTATGATTCAAACCGAATATGCATAAATCCATCAGTTCTATTAAATCTGAGTTTTTCTAAGAGAGTAATATGATCTACACCATCATACACTTTGGAAAGATAATTAAAACATGCCAAATGGCAATACTTTATGATTTAAGGCTTACATTATTTGATGAGTGACTGTACAAATAGTATTCCCAGTCGAGCAACCTTCCTGGAATCCAAACTGTGATATGCTAATTAAATTGTTTCCACTCAAGCGTGTGACTACTTTGAGTACATTACTTTGTCGAATATTTGGAAAACGATTTCAGTAACGAAACTGGATGACAATTGTTTAAGGCTGTCTTGTCACCTTTTTTATGAAGAGCAACTGCATATTTTAATCTGTATTTGGCTGCTCACCCTGTTAATGCGTTCATTCCGTTTTGTTCTGTTTTCATGCATTTTATTTTTTAATTTTTAGCTGTTCAGTTCATCCCTGATGTTAATAATTTTGTCTAATCTACTATATCCTTATATTTCTCCGATAAATTTCTTTTCTGCTGCCTCACTTCTATTCCATTGTTGTTAACATGACACATGACTCGGTTCCTTAAAGCACGAACACCCACTGCTCTATAAAATTTTTATCGTGGCTCTTTCCGTGTTTTGTATTCGGGTTCCACATATATCTGGCAATATTGCTAGTCTCGTCTCTGTACTTTCTATCATAGTCATATGTAATGTCATATGCTCGTGTAGAGCATTATCAACAGTGTCGTATGGTGACATTACAGGTTTCTGACTCAACAATCCACTGAGTACTCTGAATTTTGTTGCAGTAAATGGCGAGACGGACTCATGCGGAATCGGCCCGAAGCTCATGGAATGCATCAAGCAGTTTGCACCAGAGGTAAGGACCAGTTGGGTAATGAACATGTAGCGCATTTGCTGTTTTTAGCTTCATTTCGATGCAATTTCGCGCCTCCTGTATAAAAGGATGTTCCCTAAGGTTAACAGGACACATAATGTTTACCAGAATCATGTTGCTGACAGTCACACTCACAGGCTGTGTATGCACGGCCATGCCCGGTTTCCACTCAAAAGCTATTTTCAAATACCCCTTAAAATGCAAGAGGTTTAAACTGCTACCCAGATAAATATTTATGCGTCACTTACAACAGGTAAAAGTGAAATATTGCACCAAGCAACCACTATCAGATCAAGTAATCGCCGCTATTGACTTACTAGGCAGCATAGTATTCTCAAAACTATACACCAGCTGAATGAGAGGATTTTTTTTATATAGATGAACAGTCATTCAGCTGATCTTTTCACTGCAAATATTAACGAAGTCGTTTAAGATGTCATAATTCTTTTTTCACTGAAATTAATTGCAATAAAGTCAACAAAAATCGACGAAAAATCCATTGCCGTAGCTATAACCCGTACGAAGATACGAGTATGAACTTCCCTTATACTATAGCAAATTCTGATGCATTAAAGCGTAGACAAGAAATACACCACCCAAGGACGGTTCTCCAGTTCATCAGTTAACAACGGTAACATTTCCGCTCTTGTTTCTGCAGAGCCATGAAAGAAGAGCAAATGTCACAAATTGAATGGTTCGTGATAATTTAATTTGTTCAGTATCTCTTCACAGAACGCCTTTCGTAATCGCCCTAAATTATCGGAGCGCAAGCTTTCAGAACGATAATGTTGGAAAATATACGTAGACTAATTCATAGACATATAATCAACAATTACAATATTCCAACCGCAAAGCATTCTCATCGCATTTTAAATATGTTCAATATACTTCATAATTATTGAATACTCAGCTTTTTAAAAGCTTTACGAGAAGTCACGTTGAGTATTTTTCACTCTGCTGATATCGTCTTTAACAGAAAAAAGGCGAACGAGGAACCTATAGCAGTTATGATTTGCTGACTTCGCCGCATACATGGAACAGAAAGAAATTACGCAAAACACACGCACGCTGAACAAGTCTCAACATCATTTTGTGGACCGTGACAACACGTTTCCCGGTGATATAAGCTTCCAAACTCAAGGCTGTTTAATAGCGATCAAAAACGGAAACGCTTATTTAATAAGTAATAATTATTTAGTAGATGCAAAACGAATATAGAATACAACTGAATAGTCGGTACAGAATCCACAACCATAATACCTTCGTTAGTAACATGTCACGGAAGACGTAATACGTCGCGTATAACAATTACATTTTTCTAATATGTAATCTCTGATTACATCCATCAAACTTATCAAGCTCTTCTGAAGATGGACAAATATTCCCAAAGTATAGTCCAGGGGTCTTGTATAATAAATTGTATTGCATATACTAGATGATTATCTTATGCAAGAAATAGGAAACATACTATAAGAATGTTATTAGGCCATGAAAGAAAATGTTTACAAACTGCTCAAAAATAGTTCACAGGCAAACAAAATTTGTTTAGAAATTATTCATTAAAAATTAAGGTAAAAGCAAACGAAACAATAATATTCCCTGCGACATGGATACTGGTTGCACGATATGCGTTCACATGTACTTGGAATACCTGGAATGTGAACATCATGTAATAAAATACGCATCCCCAAGGAATTACATTACTCATACTTAACACCGGTGGTACCATTCCATCCACCTGGGGATTTCGCCTTTACGCTGACGCTTGTATTTTAAATAGACCGCTAGTCTAACAGCTGAAGAGGCTTCTAGTAAAGCAGTTGGCACAAGTTCACTTTACGATGTTTTCATGTTGACTCCAAGTCGAAATCGACGGATATTTATGGAAGTAAAATCCAACACAATGAAAGCTGTGCCATACAGAAAGATCTGATTTACTATTTCATCAACAATTTCCGTTCGTCTCACGAACTCTTGTGGCTGATAGCAAAGATATTCAAAGTTGTATCAATAGCTGAAGAATTGTCAAAAATCACATGGCTTTCAATTCATAGCCGAGAGGTGTGCAACCCCATTATAGCAACTAAAATGTTCACATTATTACATAACACCCACTCTTTGTCAATACTGGAAATAATTTTGTTAGCATGTTTTTATGGAAGACAGAGATGAGGTACTTGAGCTACCCCGTTACCTCTTGTACAGACTAACAGCTGAATGTATTTCATTGGAGACCTGCGTTGTACGTGACATTTCTCCGTTTTGTTTGCAGTTTGACATTGCCCTCCCGCACGCCCCGTCAGAATAAACGCGGCACGACGCTGACGATGCTGACGTCGACGACCCGGCAACCATCTGCGTCCACACCAAATGACATCGACGGCACCCAGACAAGAAGAAGTGTTGATATCTGTACTGCTCTGTGCTCACTAAATAAAAAATAACTGTAGATATGGGATGCCCTGCAGTTGTCGTTCATTTGATACCTACCTTTCAAATGTACTCTTTTTCAGGCACAATTTCTCTGTCGTAATAGTGCTGATCTCAAGGTAACCAACTCAGTTGTATGAAAGCATGTATTTACGAGCTTAAGCTCACCGGAAAAATATCACACTGGTTGTTTTAGAGCGCTGTACACAGTTGTAGAACTGGTCAAGTGACCTGCACCGCTGACGCTAGTCTTGGCAGTGAAGTGTTACGTGTGTGCCAGTCGGTTGTGTGGTATCAGAGCAGCAAGACGAGTGAACATCGAGATACTGCAGGATGGCAGAAAACAGCTAATGTGTTTGAACGGACCTATAACCACCCTGTGAATGAAGTTATTTGATTTGTTGGTGTACGAGTGCGGACTGTGTATCATGTATACAAGGAATAGTGCAATTCTCGTCTCCACTTAATGTGACGTAAGAACAGTGATTGTAAAGGGATGCTGGCCTACAGGGACAAGAGATGAGTCACTGACAATCAGTTTAAAACTCGATAGGAGTCGATGCTATCTATGAATGCAGGTTATTGAGATCTTTCCATTACTACGAAAAACCATTATCATGTACACCTTTTAGGGTACCATAACGCTAGTATACTGCAGTCATTATGAGTGAGAAGGGAGCTCAAATAACAGTAAAACATAGTCCAGAGAGTTTACATGCGATTATTTCTTTTACTAATATTTTCGGAATTAATTACAGAAATAACAATAATGTAAATAATTTCGAATGTGTTTTACAAATTTTGAATTAAATCAAAAACATAAAAACCTGTTATTTGAAAAATAATTAACTGATCCTCATTTATGCAACATAAGTCATTTGAACATAAATCTTTAAATTCGTATAAAATAAAATAATAAATTCCTATTTGTTCATTCAAAAGTTCAAATTTATGTAATATTAGAAAGACGTTTAAGTATTGGGTGGTCTAATTCTCCTAGTGTAGCTCAAGTACAAAACGTAACGAGAATAGGATAAGTGATCAGTTCCATTACAAGGTCCATCTCAAACAGTTCCCTAGAGAACCATTTGGAATCGGGTACTCTACACCAGAACTTAATCTGCATTTATTCGATGAAGTAAACGATCTAGAAACTGTGCATTAAGTAACTGGAGGTGTGTAGTGTCGTCCGACGAGTGGCCATTTTGCTTTTGTTTCAAACGATGCAAGGCGTCTAGCGTACCGACAGTGCAATGGCGCGTCCAACCGCTAATACATGGAGGACCGGAGTTGGTCCCGTGATGTTAAGGGACCTTTTCGTAGCATCACTTAGACGCACTCCGTATTACCATGAACATGAACCAAGATGTTTTTTTTTTAACATTCTCGGTGAGCAAGTGTTACCCTTTCTTTTACACCTTCTTGATTACTATGCTGTGGATACTCCCTTCTTCCAAGCTGACAACGGACGTGTTCAGAGGGCTGCACTCGTACGTTTCTGGTTCGACAATATCCGCATAACGAATAGCCCACTACATCAACGGATATTGATTCAAAAAACTGCGATTCGGACTATTTGGAAAAGCAGATGAAACGTAGCAATCAACATTCCAGTAGGTCTATTGGATTACATAATCAGTGGGTGCATTCAGCTAGATATGGCTTCACTGAAGAAACTTGTAGACTGTCTTCCTCGTCCAATGAGGCAATTGCTACCGACAAAGGTGATGTTACACAGTATTATTCCGGTGTCTCCTTTGGGTGACTAATTTTTTGAAAGGTGCCTAAACCAGTTATTAGCTCCATAAGAAGGACTGCTCTATTTCTAGCTCAATATGTATGCACGAATTCAACATTTCTTCAAACTAATCCCCAAAGGAACTGCTGTACGAAATTGCTAAATATGTGAATTACTAGAATCCAAACCATTCCTTGATTATGTTCTACCTGAAGGACGTTCGGAGCCTTAAGCATAGATGGAAACCACAAGGAAGTTCGTTGAACGGCGTCGGGCAATCACTGTGTTTGAAATAGCTGACAGTAGAGGTATAGTACGATATAAGCCCTTTACATTATACAAGAAGAACTATGTGGGAGAAAGTTTTGGCTAGGACTATGCCCAGTGCTAAATACCATAGTGGCTGACTGTTAGCTGCTTACAGGACGACTTCTTTAGAAACCAATCAGGGAACGAGATTGCGTGCCCATCCGAGTTAGTTGTTACATGAATGATACCGACTGAGTAAATAGCACTGAAGTACGACTGAATACTGCTCTTTCACTGATACGGTTATGAAGGAATGCCTGATGGACTGCTAGCTGTCACTTGTCAATGAAAAACATTCAAAATGCTACTACCGAGCCTGCTGCTCTTTTCTCTAAATGGATCAATTCTAAATAAACAGCCTTCCCTGGATCTACAGTGACCATCCGGTCTGCCGAGTGCTGTTGGCAAGCGGGGTGCAATCAGCCCTTGTGAGGTAAAACTGAGGAGCTACTTGATTGAGAGGTAGCGGCTCCGGTCTCTGAAACTGACATACGGCCGGGAGAGCGGTGTGCTGACCACATGCCCCTCAATATCCGCATACAGTGACGCCTGTGGGCCAAAGATGACGCGGCGGCCGGTCGGTACCGTTGGGCCTTTCAAGGCCTGTTCGGACGGAGTTTTGTTTAGTTTTTACTAGATCTACATGTAGCTAAGTCTCCATTTCTCTCTTGCATATGAAAGGTAACTTAATTTCAGGCAGACTTACACATAAACACACTTATATAGAACAGATACAAATACAAAATCATAATAGTATTTATACAGGGTGTCCGAAAAGTCTTTCCCTGATTACATAAATTGATAACTCAGGCTAGAAGTAAGATAAAAATATGAAACTGGTGTCTAATTGTTTACAAACTATCAAAGTTTTTTCACACATCAGTAAACTTCCACATGAGCACCCTTGGTAGCACGTAGCACATCTAGGCGATATTCAATTTCCGTCCACACATTAGCCAACATCACTGGAGGGATCGATTCAACGACTGTGGCTATCCGTTGCCTCACGGTTTCGAGATCGGGTACAGGTGTTCGGTAGACCGCGTCCTTGACATAACCCCATAAAAAGAAGTCTAATGGGGTTATGTCAGGAGAGAGTGGAGGCCAAACCGTTGGCCCATCACGACCAATTCATCGCCCAGCAAATGTCATATCGAGATAGGCACGGACGTCCAAACCCCAATGAGGCGGTGCACCGTCTTGCTGAAACAAGACATCGGGGTGATACTGAAGCAGCTGAGGAACAGCGTACAGTTGCAACATGTCCAGATACACTGCAGATGTGATGGTAGCCTCAGCGAAGAAGAATGGCCCGATAATTGGATCGTGCAACAGCGCGCACCAAACATTCACCTTTGGACTGCCTCTGGTGCACTCCATGACCTCGCCACGCCTTCGTCGGAAAAGGCAATTCGTCTGAGATAACCATCATCGTCCTCAATACGTGATAGCATTTCGACCGCAAAGTCATATCGACGTGTACTGTCATTGGGCAAGAAGGCCTGAACGATTTGCACTTTGTATGCACTAAACAATAAACGTTTGTGTAAAATGTCATGGAGAGAGCTTTTTGGCATCTGTAATTCACGTGAGGCCCTTGCGCACCGATTTCTTCGGACTTCGCAGAAAAGACTGCCATACACCTTCCACCCTGTCTGTTGAGGTTCTTGGTCGACCAGACCTCGGAAGGTCAGCAACCGATCCTGTGTTCTTGAACTTGTCATACCAGGCTTTAATGCTCTTGACATCAGGTGGATTCCTTCCAAATGTCGTCTGGAAGTGTCTCTGCACTGTGGTTGGTGATCGTGTCTCATGGTACCACATGACACACTGTGCCTTCTCCTGATTGGTTAACACAGCTTCTTGGGCACTGCACCTCATCCACTACTTACGTACAGCGAACCTAAAACAGAAAAAAAACTTTGATAGTTGTAAACAATTCGACACAAGTTTCATATTTGTATCTTACTTCCAGCCCGAGTTATCAATTTATGGAATCAGGGAAAGTCTTTTCGGACACCCTGTACAACAATTTAATTGACAAGTTGTGTTCTACACATCAGTTTAAATGGAGTGCATTTTCTTGTGTAAAATTAAGACCGTTTAAACTGGTATGAATTACCGAATCTGTTGCGCAATCTGTACATAGAAGTGAAGATTGGACAGAAACGGTAGCACGAAGTGTCTGTTATAATGTTACTGCTGCAATGTCCGGAAATGTCGGGACTGATGGGTGCCTCTTAACAGCTGAAGAATGACGAAGGTTGGAATGTGATGGCGACGGCTTGTCGCGCACATAGGGGCGCTAACGAGACAGAATTAGCGATTTCTGTTTCGTACTACAACTGAATCACCTCCTCCACAACAGCGGTGACAGCACCAGAAGCGGCACGTAGGATTATATCATGCTGATGCATTTACCCCGGCAGTCTCGAGGACGTCGGGGTGGTCACAGCCGCTAACACAGCAGACGGGGAGGCATGCGCAGTAGCCGGCCCGGCTGTTGGCAGGCGTTACTCGACCGGCAGTGAACCTTAACAGCCCGACGACGCCGTTTACTAGGTTGAACCTGTGGACGTCGAAGATAGCATCTTGGATTTCCCACGAGAGGAAGGCTGTGGATGTTGGTCTCCACTCACAGATGCAGCAGCTAGCACTCCTCCCAGTTCAGTGACAGTTCGACAGCGCTCCGAACACTATCAATTTGGCCTCCATTGAGCAGGTGGTAGAGGGCTCCAAGTCTTCACGCCATCGGAGAAGAGGACAGTGGCTCACAACGGCTAAGTCCAGATGGTTGGGCTATCTGCTGACCCGAAGGCAGAAGTAATGTGGTGAATGGTACTCAGCGCATCACAGGTCCTGCCCCGAAACTGGCTCACTGCAACTGAACAGCAGAAGGGCTTGGAAATCCGAGGATTCGCAGTTGTCTGTCAGGGTAATGTCATCATTATCCTTTCTGGGTCAGTCAGCATTCTTCATCCCGCCGTGATGTGCCATCTTTTCTTTCCAGGCTTTCAGCTCTTTACTTTCTGCTGTGTCAGTGAGCTGAAAGTCGTTTCAGGGTACGGTTTACGCGATTTACCTGTTGTTCCTCTACTGTGCGTGGTACTCAGATTGACGTTACGCTACCTTTCCAGTGAGGTCGTACTGCTCACTGACGATTCATACACCTCGCTCGAGCCGGCCGCGGTGGTCTAGCGGCTCTAGGCGCTCAGTCTGGAACCGCGCGACTGCTACGGTCGCAGGTTCGAATCCTGCCTCGGGCATGGATGTGTGTGATGTCCTTAGGTTAGTTAGGTTTAAGTAGTTCTAAGTTCTAGGGGACTGATGACCATAGATGTTAAGTCCCATAGTGCTCAGAGCCATTTGAACCAACCTCGCTCGAGCGATGTGTGCCGCCTTATCTGTAGTTCCGGCAATGCTGCTTGTCTGACGTTCCGATGCAAACGTTGCACATGAGCTTAGATTGGCTTACCTCGTCAGTGGCCAGGAGAGACTTCAAAAATTTTACATCAACCCAGGTTATCTTTCTGCGGTGCAACACTCCCCTCTCGTTTAGAACATTCGCCCCGTATTTTCCTCAGGCTATTTTTAAACAAACTCTTTACACATTTTTGTTACATTGACGACTAGTAGAGGTTTCATTATTTGGATGCTCATGAGAGCTGGACCACGATGTTCTTCTTTTGTTTCCTAACTTTATGACACCATCTTCTACGTTCGGTTCACTGAACTCATCCGTTTCATCATACGCTCTCCCTGTTTACTGCTTATAACTTAATACAAATTCACAGTGTAATTACGTTACATTTTTTGTTCCTTATTTATATTCATAAGCCACTCCATAGGTATCTGATATTTTGACAACTCAGGGTGATCGACAATTTAGGGTTTAAAGGAAAATTTGAGGAAACCAGCTGCTAGCAAAACCATCTCAACATTGTTAGTTGTGATACTTATGATCGTGAAGCTATAACTTTTTTATTTCTGTATTGATAGATATGCTGAAACATCTGTTCCGAGGAAATTCATCCTGTGTGTGATGCTGCAAGATCACCCAGTGATGTAGTAGATCGGAGTTGAAGATGTTTTTTAGTAAAGTCTGATTTGGCACTGATAACACTTCCAACGGTTTTCCCGGTCATTACAACGCAGGGTATGATAAATTGACTATGATAGTACCGGTGATGCTCATTAGAAAGCAGAACTGCACTCCTGCCATATAACAGGCTGTACTAGTTATCACTATTTCACTGTTCTATAATTCTTCTTTCGTCAGGGGTTTGGGCTTTCCGTTTACGTAAGAGCTCATGATAATGATTTCCACTGCGAAGACAGAATAAATCCAGTGCGCCCTCACTCTCTGGAAATCAGGTCTCGGGGCCATGACTTATCTTTGACGCTCTGTTGCTTCCGCTTTCCCTAAGAATACCTATATTTCACATGCGTGTCTGTTAGTGTGTCACACTACGGCTTGACAAAATTCTAATGCTTTTTCTCAGACATTTTCACAAATCTTCCAGTGAAATGAGAATAAGCTTCTCTCTGCTTTGCCTCTCCTAAACAATGAGCAATGGGACCTCATCCTACGTCGCTGCCAAACTTGCCAAAGATTTTGGGGTAGTGCGGGACAGCTTATCATCGCTAAATACAATACGACGGCTTTCATCAGAAGACCATGCTTCGCAGTCATAGCACCACTCCAAACACAGTGGTCCATGGTGCGATTTCAACAACAGCCGAAGTATGGGACAGTAATTCCCTAGTTTCGTTGTTGCTAGTCTCCTGGCTGCGGCGCTAGATGACAGACAATGTTGAAAGGAATCCATTGCTTCTTCCCGGATGGCACCTGCATATCTGAGGGGCGCAATACAGTGATCCTCCTTTATAATGGCCAGACCTGGTGACCAGCAGCTTTTACTATGAGTAAGTCTGACACCGCATTCACATACAGTCCTACATCAGACTACTGTCACATCCGGTGCCCCACAGACCTGGATGTTGAACGATTCGACCATCTGACAAAATGTACACCCATAATGAAGCCTCTTTAAAACTCTGTCAGCTGCTAATAACAATATGCGACTGTACAGCACGTCCGTGTTGAACAAGCCCCGTTTAACTAGTTACTCTTGGTTGAACCCTGGAAGTGAGGTCATATGTAACCATAACTTCAGGAATCATGGGGATAATGAAGTGAAAGAAATAAAGCATTGTGACATAAGGTTCCATTTATCTACACTCCTGGAAATTGAAATAAGAACACCGTGAATTCATTGTCCCAGGAAGGGGAAACTTTATTGACACATTCGTGGGGTCAGATACATCACATGATCACACTGACAGAACCACAGGCATATAGACACAGGCAACAGAGCATGCACAATGTCGGCACTAGTACAGTGTATATCCACCTTTCGCAGCAATGCAGGCTGCTATTCTCCCATGGAGACGATCGTAGAGATGCTGGATGTAGTCCTGTGGAACGGCTTGCCATGCCATTTCCACCTGGCGCCTCAGTTGGACCAGCGTTCGTGCTGGACGTGCAGACCGCGTGAGACGACGCTTCATCCAGTCCCAAACATGCTCAATGGGGGACAGATCCGGAGATCTTGCTGGCCAGGGTAGTTGACTTACACCTTCTAGAGCACGTTGGGTGGCATGGGATACATGCGGACGTGCATTGTCCTGTTGGAACAGCAAGTTCCCTTGCCGGTCTAGGAATGGTAGAACGATGGGTTCGATGACGGTTTGGATGTACCGTGCACTATTCAGTGTCCCCTCGACGATCACCAGTGGTGTACGGCCAGTGTAGGAGATCGCTCCCCACACCATGATGCCGGGTGTTGGCCCTGTGTGCCTCGGTCGTACGCAATCCTGATTGTGGCGCTCACCTGCACGGCGCCAAACACGCATACGACCATCATTGGCACCAAGGCAGAAGCGACTCTCATCGCTGAAGACGACACGTCTCCATTCGTCCCTCCATTCACGCCTGTCGCGACACCACTGGAGGCGGGCTGCACGATGTTGGGGCGTGAGCGGAAGACGGCCTAACGGTGTGCGGGACCGTAGCCCAGCTTCACGGAGACGGTTGCGAATGGTGCTCGCCGATACCCCAGGAGCAACAGTGTCCCTAATTTGCTGGGAAGTGGCGGTGCGGTACCCTATGGCACTGCGTAGGATCCTACGGTCTTGGCGTGCATCCGTGCGACGCTGCGGTCCGGTCCCAGGTCGACGGGCACGTGCACCTTCCGCCGACCACTGGCGACAACATCGATGTACTGTGGAGACCTCACGCCCCACGTGTGGAGCAATTCGGCGGTACGTCCACCCGGCCTCCCGCTTGCCCACTATACGCCCTCGCTCAAAGTCCGTCAACTGCACATACGGTTCACGTCCACGCTGTCGCGGCATGCTACCAGTGTTAAAGACTGCGATGGAGCTCCGTATGCCATGGCAAACTGGCTGACACTGACGGCGGCGGTGCACAAATGCTGCGCAGCTAGCGCCATTCGACGGCCAACACCGCGGTTCCTGGTGTGTCCGCTGTGCCGTGCGTGTGATCATTGCTTGTACAGCCCTCTCGCAGTGTCCGGAGCAAGTATGGTGGGGCTGACACACCGGTGTCAATGTGTTCTTTTTTCCATTTCCAGGAGTGTATATTGTCACAATAAAATGCATACTTAGTCAAGCGTAACATAAACAGATAATAGACGATACAGTAATAGTAAAAAGGGAAGTATCGATATATGAAAAACTGTCAGTTGTTAAAAACCAGTAGGAGTTTGTTGAGGCAAGAAGATCCTTCCCGTTAACACTCTCATGTGTCCGTCCTCACAAAGCAGACGTAGGTATGAGTAACTGGCAAATCTTATACTTTATATTGTTCTGAGGAGTAACTTGGCCTGTTAATCAAAAGCGTCTACCGTTAACGAAGCTCCTTATGTATGTAAGTATGGTGTATTTTCTGTTTTAGAGATGGTGTGTCACATTGTTCGGAAGCAATGAAACAGATCGGGGATCGCGTCTTGCTATTTCAGCATTGTATTCCGAGTAAAAACTACATCTTTAAATACGAAGTCCGATTCAGTTTTGCCACCATTATTTAAGGTGAGAAATTGTAAAACTTGTCACGGTCAGTCTATCTATCGAACAATAGCACGCTCGTCAGCACCCACGGCCTGATACACTCACCAACCAGTAAGCGACGGAGATTTCAATTTTCTAGCAGGAATTCACCTCACTATTCAGTGAGACATTTAATGTATTCGGATGTCTCGATGTAAATCCAATACGTCGTGGAATCGCTTCTGTGATATGTCATTCTCACGGAAAACCTTTAATTTAAGCACTGCATGCTATTGAGCAGATTCAGTTAACTTCATCATTTTCGTATATGCTCAGTGTTACCCGAAAAAGGATACTTTAAAGTGTCTTTCACAGTGACGATTCAACGTCCGAAGCTGTTTACGGCCTTTGTAAACCTACCAGAACTGGTAACAACACTGATGACGAACAACAGTAATACACTTTGGTGGCAGCTCTACCTCTAACAGAAAATCGTAACTTTATAAATATTGACGCCCCCAACGACGGTGTGCAAGAGTGCGAAGTTACAATGACATCCGACCACGTCTTCTGGGATCTTTACTTTTACTTTCAGGAAGTGTATTTTGGAGCCACTAAGACAGAAGTGCATAAATGAATATAACACCGATTATTCCTGGAACTCCAATTCTTGACTCATATTATATGTATTATTTGCATGCTTAGCTAAAATTCTTACTGATTAGAAGCACATTTATTTCTCTCCCTGTAGTAATGCTAAGCGATTGTGTCTCGTGATGTACCAGAACAGCTTTCTCCCCGAGACACATAGGTTATATGTTCAGTTCTCAATTGATGTGAATGATGGGGACCACCAGTACCTCAAGAAATAGGTATCGTTTGGTGAAAGACAGGCATAAACAGCTTCAGAAGTGTAACAGCATAGGCTTTCCGGCCGGAGTTCAGTAAAATTGACCTGTGTGGGTGACCGCATTATACACAATGAAATTACCGATTTTTCGGCTGTGTCGCAGTGCCTCACCGTGAAAAAAGCTGCTTACAAGGGAACCTCCCCATCGCACCCCCCTCAGATTTAGTTATAAGTTGGCACAGTGGATAGGCCTTGAAAAACTGAACACAGATCAATCGAGAAAACAGGAAGAAGTTGTGTGGAAAAATAAGCAAAATATATAAACTGAGTAGTCCATGTGTAAGATATACAACATCAAGGAGAATGTGAGCTGAGGAGCGCCGTGGTCCCGTGGTTAGAGTGAGGACCTGCGGAATGATAGGTCCTTGGTTCGAGTCCTCCCTGGAGTGAAAATTTTACATTCTTTATTTTGGCAAAGTTACGATCTGTCCGTTCATTCATTGACGTCTCTGTTCACTGTAACAAGTTTAGTGTCTGTGTTTTGCGACCGCACCGCAAAAACGTGCGATTAGTAGACGAAAGGACGTGCCTCTCCAATAGGAACCGAAAACATTTGATCGCAAGGTAATAGGTCAACCGATGCCTCCACAGTAAAACACGTCTGATATATTCTATACGACACTGGTGACGGCATGTGCGTCACATGACAGGAATACGTTGTCGACCCACCTAACTTGCACACTTGGCGAATTGGTAAAAAGATTCTTCTACGTTGCCCGATTTAGGTTTTCTTGTGGATGTGATAATTACGCACAAAAAAGTGATGAAAACATAAGAGTTTGTCACATAAACTGCAACAAATGAATGCAACAGTTTTACAGTCGCACAGTTTTCCCTGTGGTCTGTCAAAACATATGTTTTTTACGTTTTCAGATGTTCCCGTGTGTAGACCGTCAAATCCTGCATATGTCCAATCAAATCTGAACATGTCCTGGAATTTTGGAGAGCGAAGTTGATTATGTGTGAGTGCCTGAACTTTGATAATTGTCCGAAAATAAAAAATTAAACTTTTTACTCGAGAGAAGACTTGAACCAATGACCTCTCGTTCCGCAAGTGCTCACTCTAACCACGGGACCACGGCGCTCTTGATCTCACACTATTCATTATGTTGCCTATCTTGCACATGGACTACTCAGTTTGTATATTTTGCTTATTTTTTCATAGTTCCACACAACTTCTTCCTGTTTTCTCGATTGATCTGTGTTCAGTTTTTCAAGGCCTATCCACTGTGCCAACTTATAACTAAATCTGAGGGGGGTGCGATGGGGAGGTTCCGTTGTTAGAATAGTGTCGGAAACGTTCGCGGTTTTATCACGTATTAGAACTTCTTTTACTGAAATACCTTCAGAGATTTACTTGAGAAACCCAATAAGCTTTCTGATATGATGACTTTAATAATTTTTTAACAAATGTTTATTTGTAAATGGCTGTTTTAACATGAAATCTAAATAATTTCTCCAGCAAAGCAAGAAATAGTCTCAGCGAATTGGTACGAAACCACAGAATAAGATTTCACGTAAATAACTTAATTTTTCTGTGTTGTCAGCGAAATATGTTATGCAACACCAAATCTAAGGAACGAAACCTATCACAACACGATTCAAAATAACACATCCAACAGAAATGCCAGTAGAATTATCATAATAGTAGGCACCTAGTACTTTTTAGACAGACTGAAACAAACAGAAGACTAAAGCATTTTTTTATTGATCTACGGCCTCTGCACACTATTACACTTATTTTAACGGTATTATTCGCCCCAGAGGCTAAAATATAGAATACACTATTATATATCTTGGCATCATTTATTCTGACCCATTCTTCAGATGTATGTACACCTCAAGCCGCATTAATGATTATGATTTATTTATCAGACCACAATCGGAACGGCATATCTTCAGTGGTATGTAAACATGAGCACGAACACCAATCAGTCCAAACGTTAGTTTCATTACTTTTAGAGAACATTCAATATCGTACTTATCGCTTAGCGGAAGTTTCTTAAAATCCTTAGATACAGTCGAGATCACAGATATCAGTTTCTTAAATATAATCGTTAATGCAGCTCGTAAGGTACCAATAAGATGTCTTCATAGAGTGCATGCAACCTGCGAAGCAACCAACACACAACATTTTTAGTCTTCACACTAGTAAATAATTATTGTTAACATTTAAATAGACTCTGAAGTACTGTAACACATTTTTTTCTTCGTTGCAGAAGGCGTCGTATGATGGTATGTTTGGTGTTCCCTCCATGCCGCGCTCATACATCTACAATTTCATCTACAATAATGAGCCAAAACATCCATGTTTGGAACGAATCAGGGATCCGACAGTTTGTTTGTAGGTCTGCGGAGGTATGTCGATTAGATATCTACGCACAGGTCATATAATTCCCATAAATAACGGGCTCCTGATCTGCGTAAGCGGTGATGGTGCCCGATAGCTACCCAGATCAGTTGCATAGGATTGACATAAGGTGAATTTGGCCGCCGAGACATGAACGTGAGTTCACTGTAATGCTCCTCAAACCACTGTAGCACGGTTCTGGCTACGGGATACGGACAATTATACACCGCTATCCGGAAAGACATCAATCGTGAAGGAATGGAGGTGGCTCGCAGCTGTCAGCGTGTCTTCGATTGCTTCCATAATTCCCATGCTAGTCTGGCACCCACAACGTAATACTGCTCTCTCCGGCCTGCGTCCGTGGCGCGCTTCACGTTCCGAGCCGCTGTTCACCTCGATTGCGGCGTCTGTCGGGACGACCATCGACCTAGTGTAGCAACAATGTGATTGGCCAGAAAGCCGATACTTTTCCATTGATCGGCTGTCGAATCCCGATGGTCCTGTTCTCACTGCAATCTTAACTGACGATTTCGTTGTGTCAACATGTGAACACGAAAGGGCGGTCTGCTGGGAAGCTCCACGTTCAACAATGTACGATGAACGGTATTCCGAAACACTTCTACGTGCACCAACATCGTGAGAGATGCCACAGATCACCATCTATCCTACTTTACAGAGCAGACAAGGCTACAAACACCATCTTCTGTAAAGAGTTGTTTACGTCCATCCATCTGGAGCCTAGTGGTTATTCCACTGTCCTTCTACCCCTTTCTGTAGATGCACACGACAGTAACGTGTGAACATTGGACCAGCTTCGCCACTTCGAGATACTCGTGCACACGTTTTAAGTAACAATAATTTGCCCTTTGTCAGAGTAGCTTATCTCAATTTACCCATTAGTAGCCCATATTTTCGCTAAGATGATACCCCGTCCGCTTACATACCCGTACTTTTGTTACCGCGTCATGTGCCCGCAACGTTACCAGGTGGTGTCCTACGTCGCAGTGGGCAGTGATCATAATGTCTTGACTCATCGATGTATACTTTGCGAGCCACTGCAAATGCAAGGCAGAGGGTTCATCCCACTGCACAGGTTACTGAGGCTTTTTACCGTTACTGTTTAAATGTCTCTTTGCGTGCTGTAACTAATCTAATCTGGTCCTTACTATATGGAAGCGATATGTAGGGGCTTATAATATATTGCTAGAGTCATCATTTGAAGCCGGTTCTTGAACCTTTGTTCATAGACTTCTTCGGGACAGTTTCTGTCTATTTTGAAGAGTCTGCCAGTTCAGTTCTTTCAACAACTCAGCGACACTCTCACGCGATTCAAATAAACGTGTGACCCTTCGTGTTGCATTTCCCTGTATATATTCAATATTTCCTGTTGTCCTATTTGGTATGGGACTCACACAATTAGCAGTAATCTAGGATGTATCGCAAGAGTGATTTCTAAGCAATCGCCTTTGTAGACAGATTGCGTTGCCTTAGTATTCTACCAATCAGCCGAAACCTGCTACCTGCTTCACCGACGATTGAGTCTTTGTGATCGTTCCGCTTCATATCCCAACTAAGAGTTACATCCAAGTAATCGTATGAGATTACAGATTACAGCTGTTGCTCACTAATATTGTATTCATAGGATATTATTTCTTTGCGAGGTGCATAATTTTACATTTTTGAACATTTTAAGCAAGTTGGCAATCATTGCACCGCTTTGAAACTTTATCAAGGTCTGACTGAATACTTCGCCAGCTTCATTCAGACTGTATTTCGTTGTAGATAAGTGCATCATGTGCGAGAAGGCTGAGGTTACTATCACTATTGCCCGCAGATCGTTAATATACAACATGAACAGCAAGGGACTCAATACCCATCCCTGGCGACCACCCGAGGTTACGTCTACATCCATCGATAATTCTCCATCCGAAATAACTTGCTACGTCCTCCCCACTAAGAAATCCTCAGGCCAGTCACATATCTGGTCTGATATCCCATGTGATCGTACTTGCGGCTGTAAGTGTAGGTCTGGTACTGAGTCAAACGCTTTTCGGAAATCGAGAAATACTGGATCTTCCTCACTGTCTAGACCCATAGTTTTCAGGATGTCATTTGAAAAAAAAAAATATGAGTTGGGTTTCACATGATCTATTTTTCAGAAATCCATGGTGGTTGATTTGGAGAAGATCGTTCTGTTCTAGATGCCTTATTACGTTCTAGGTTCTACAGCAAATGGATGTCAAAGATAGTGGACGGTAGTTTTGAGGATCACTTCTGCTACCCTTCATATAGACAAACGTCAACTGTACTTTTTTCCAACTACTGGCGACGGCTTTTTGTTCCAGGGATATACGATAGATTATGGGTAACAGAGGGGCTAACTCCTCTGCGCATTGGATGTGGAATGTGCTAGGTGTTCCATTGGTCCATGGGCTTTGATTGGTTTTAACGATTTCAGCTGTTTCTCAACGTCTATTTCACTCATATTTTCAGTGGTAAGAAATTTAAGTTGTGCGATACTCTTGGATTTTCCTTTCTAAAGGAACATTTGAAAATAGAGTTAAGCATTTCTGCTTTTGCTCCCCTGCTTTCACCAACAGTTCCAGTCTCGTCCATTAGTGACTGGACACTAACTTTTGTGTCACTAACGGCCTTTACACATGAACAGAATTTCTTTGGGTTTTGTGAAAGATCATTTGACAATATTCTGCTATGGTAGCCATTCAAGGCTTCACTCATTTCTCTCTTGACTGCCAAACGCGTTTCATTTAGGATCTCTCTATCTATAGCCCTATGCTTTATTTTGCTTTTGTAATTGGCTCATGATCACTGATACCAGTTTCGATGCCAACTTCACAAAGAGATAAATTTTGTTTGTTGCCATTTGATACGATATATTTCCATCACGAATGGGATTCTGAGCTATCTGTCCCAGGTAGTTTTCAGGAAAGGCATTTAATAACGTTTCACAGGATGTCTTGTTACGCCCACCACCAGCAAAACTATAATTATCCCAGTTCACTGTTGGATGATTAAAGTCTCCTCAAATGATTACAGTTTCATTGCAGAATTTACGTACAAGTGTACTGAGGTTACCTCTGAAGCGTTCCGTTACATCAGGAGGAGAATCTGGTGGTCAATAGAAGGCCCACTCTTGATACTAAGTCTGCCCAAGGAACCGAACATACAGCTTCAACTTCTGTCTCGGTGAATTTGAATTTTTTGTCTGGTACAACAAATACAACACCTCCATTTACCGTTTCCTACAGTCAAGGTTTTAACCAGCTCTCAGGTGGCTATCCATTATCCACGGGTGGCTATTCATTATAATCAATGAAGTTTCTGACTAATCCATAAGACAGTATATTACTCCTCTGATAGACCCCACAATTCTAAAAGGGTCGTAATGAATTCTTCGGAATTATTTTCGAATAGCGTCATTCCTTACGTTCGTGGGAGGAGCCGATAGAACTTAAATTTCGTCCATACTGTGCAGCTTTGAAGCATGTTCAATCGAATGTTGCCAAACGTCTGGTGGCCAGAAAGCTTGTGAAATGACTAATATTATCCGGATGTGAAAACGTTCTCCGGAATGAGGATTTAAATTTAGGTATTCAGCACGATCCCCAGCTTCCTACAATACAGAGAAGGGAAAAAGCTCTAAAGCACCGAATGCAGTGGATGCCGCCGTGGGAATAGTACTCTAACAGTAAGCAAACATGGCTTTAGTGCTAAAGCGTTGCAAGCAAGGTATGTCCCACGAAAAGACGATGTAGGTGAAATCAGAAAGATTCGAGCCCACCATGAGGCTTACCAGCAATCGTTCTTCCCGCGAAGCGTTCGTGAATGGACAGGAAAGGGGGTAAGTGACAGTGGTACACAAAGTACCCTCGGCCACAAACCGTGAGTTGGCTTGCGGAGTACACGTGTAATGTGTGAGTACCCTGTCCCATTATGAATGTGAATGTGCGAAACACAGCTTTCTTCGTAACTGAGATTCTCTAAAGTTTTCGGTTACATCAGGAGGTGAATCTGGTGGTGGATGGAAGTACTCCAATACAATTTTCTGCTCACACTTGAAACTGAGTTTTGCCCAAATAATCTCACATACATCTTGAATTTCGATCTGTACAAAAAACAGTCTTTTATGACGGTTATTCTAATAGAGTAATCTGATAGGTGTTCTGTCCAACATATTTATATTTTTACTAAAGCAGTAAGAAACAACACATTATATACATTGTGCATGATGAACTGCAACTGCTATTTAAATTCGCGGCTTATGTAGGTATGATACGCAACCACTTGTCTCTCGAACCTAATACGATTTATTGTACCCCTAAATACTTTTCAAGTCACTGCAGGCTCTTCACCAGATGGAGGTATCGGAAGCACATTATTCGCTGGGCCATGTGAGAGGGCGAACAATGTTCATCCCACGCCAGTTTTAATTTATTCAGGATGGCGGCTCTTCTTGGGTTCCCCCCCCCCCCCCCCGCCCCCGGCCCCCGCCCCAACTCCTCGCCTCAGGAGAGCTATGCATTGCACAATACTAACACCTCTTCCACTTTCTCTTTCTGAGCTGAACAACTCACTCATTGTAGAGGGATGATGACTCTGTTTTTCAGGATAGTGAATGGGAAGTTGTGGTACAGAAAATGGCCCAGAGATCACCAGTGCGCGCGCGCGCGTGTGTGTGTGTGTGTGTGTGTGTGTGTGTGTGTGTGTGTGTGTTTTTGTGTGTGTAGTGAGTGAAGGGTTATGAAACAGAGTGTGTATAGTGTGTGCAGTGACTGAGAGTGAGATATGAGTGAACAGTGTGGCATTACGTTATTTAATAAGTTATTTGTAAAAAAAAAAGTATTGTATACCAGGACTAAATCTAATAATTGTCTCTAACTAGAAATCTGTAATAGTATTTACATACGAATTAGCTTATTTTAAATTGGTCTAAACTTGTAAATACATTGACATGTCCTACATCCTTGTAAAAAGAGATCTACAGATGAATAAAGCTACTACTACTACGTAGATGTGAGAACGTCACATTGTTGACATCACCACCTCCACTCCTACCGCCTTCTCCACTTTACCATCCCTCCACCACTTCCACCTCTCGCCACGCCAACTTGTGATTTGGCAGGAAGAAGACAGTCTGTGCCGGGCTGCTGAAGAAGAAGAACATAAGGAACTGTATTTATTTAATTACATCATTTATTTTTCAGGCTATTATTCTGCTGCTTAAATTTCCTAAATTTTGGTGGGGAAACCGAACTGACAATTACTCTACAGCCTTACTGCTTGAAATTCAAATAAACACAACTGCTTAAAATTTGTCGGCAACAGATAAATGCTCTCGTTAAAAAACGGTTCGCATGACATGAAATGGGCAGAAAATTTGAGCAATGTATTCTTTATTTATTTAAACAAAAGTTAAATTAATTAAATTGCTGGGAAACCTATTCAGTTTATTAGATGTTGGTGTTGGACGCAGAGTTTAATAAGTACATCAACTGTAATCATACAGCTGAGGATTGCACCCATAGCCTCTTACATGAGGAATAGCAGAAGGTGATAATGGATGAGTGTAGGGGGAATATGTTTCAGTTAATAAAGGTGATGCAAGAGGATGGACTGAGGATGGGTTTCTCATCCACAGTGCAGGACACAACTTCATCCTACTCCACTTTCCCAGACTGAATGAATCAAAGGTGCTTGCCTTAGCATACTTGACTGATGACCCTTGAAATGGGCTTTGTTCCCGATTCTGATCCTGTGCCTGTACATGTTCACATTGTTTTGTGCCCTACTCCACAATACCACTCCAAATTCGCGGTAAACTGTCCTACAGCTCCTGCCAGAAGAACTGTAAAATGTAAACTTTCACGGCCGGAATTGTCCCAATTAACAAAATACTGGCCTATTATGCGATGGTCTAAGGCATTTCACTTCAAAACTCGACAGTTCATCTGCGGAGGATATTTTCATTGTGTCAGAAGAACTGCCTCTCACCAGCCTACAAGTGTATACATCCCGATGAACTTGAACACAATACATGGTAAAAGGGAGTAGGATGGCAAACTATCACTGAAATACAGTAATAGTACTCTCCTACCGATCTACAAGTTTAATAGCTGCTGAGGAAGCTGTATACGGACGTACATATATTGTAAGAAGGGACAGGACAGCAAAACGTCACTGAAGTTTACGAGGAGTTGCCTTCTGTCTATCTACGAGTGTACAGCTGCTGAGGAAATTGTACACACATAAACAACGTGTACCACTCATAAACAACGCATCATAATGGAACACATGTAGTACAAATTGAGAAAAATCATTATAATAACACAACTATTACAAAAACTAACCCCAAAAGATTTCGCCAAGACTGAGTGACAGCGGCTGCAAGTCTGTTACTCTCGATGTGGTTGCAGACTAAGTAGCTTAGAACCTGTCTTAGCTCCCTTCCTAGCCCCTTCTCCGTCACTCTCCTCCTCCATAGCTAGAGATACCAGTTACCCAGGCCTGTTCCAACCTGACGCTGATGGTACAAAAAGAGATACATCTGCCGGCAGATATACTATTTCCGCCTGCAGAAATCAATCACAGATGGACAAAAGAATCAAGAACAGGATGCTTCGTGCAACCTGTCAAAAGTATTTCTCGAAAAAGCTGCAACCTCCCCCCCCCCCCCCCCCCCCCACAGAACAACAGCAAAGTATCTGAAAATTCGTCATGGATGAAGAACTGAACAGTCAACAGGCAGAAATGCCAACCCTTGGACCAAAGCGAACTAGAATCCTACAGTTCAAAATTAGTGTCTGTGGAATTCTTGTAAACAATTGTCATGCATGTGGGTATACATTTCAGATGCTCAAATATCCGTACAGAACAGCGGCTTTCGCACTATCTGTTCACATGTCAGAAAAAAATACATTCATTTTTACACCCAACAACAAGACATTTCGCATCTCCTCCCTCCTCAATATCTCGTAACATGTGTCTGAGTGATCTATGAACGCTATCTACTATACTGTTTTCGATAACGTAGAGGCAAAAAGCAGAGGTCAGAGCTCTATAATCACACTTCTGTAGTATTTTTATCAATTTTACGTACTTTCCACCAATTTTCGTAGTTTTACCAGGTTTTCCGTATTTTCAGTGCATTTTACCCTATTACTCGAGTTCCCCATTGCTCTCGACGACTTACGTCAATAAAACATCTCATCGCGTTGATCTCACGTTGTTATCAGCCAATGACACTGCAGCATGGTTCTCAGTTTCTGTATCATTGCTAGACCACCCTCTCCATTACTTTGTACATGTGGATCTATCACGAACCCTGTTACACTGCCTGCATCACATGACATAAATACTGTTTCGTAGTGTGGCAAACAGTGATGATGTTTGTTTTGTGGGGCGCTCAACTGCACGGTCAACAGCGCCCGTACAAAGTCCAAATTTTGACACAATCCAATTTGTATTCAATCCAATCTAGCCACTGTCGCGAATGATGATGATAAGGATGAGGACAACACAAACACCCAGTCTCTGGGCCGGGAAACGAACCCGGAACCCCATGATCCAGAGGCATCAACACTAGTCTCTAGACCATGAGCTGGGGACGTGGGAAACAGTGGGCAGCAGAGAGGAGGTGCTTTGGCCATCTCTCCCTATGTGGACGGAACTCGCAAAGTATTATCGCATTCGTAGGAGAAAGTCGGAGATTGAAGGATCTCACCAACACCTCTGATGGTTACCACCCTACGAAGCAACCAATCTGCCCTGCACCATTGTCTTCGATTTCATTTGGAACTGAACAGAAGTAGGAGTGCACTATACCTGTTACTTTCGATGTCTCTTGAGGGAACAGAACCAGCTGGGTTTCAAGTAACCAATAAACTTCCTTAGCTTCTTTTCTGAAAGAGCATAACACTTGTTACACACTTCAACAGCTGACCACCGCTAGCGATGTAGAACGGTATTGTCAATCCAATACCGTTACTGCCGTTCTGCAGAGACTGTTCCATACCAATCTTAAATCACATCGTCCATATAAGTACACTTGATGCTCTAGGTGTCTATATTTTGAGGAGGTTAGCACTCCTTATTACTGTATAGTACAAACGAGAATGGTAGATCTGAGAGTGTTGTGATGATATAAAAGACGGTTAAGAAGAAGAATAAATGGATGGTTTATACATGCTGGAGCTCCAGTTAGAAGGAGCTTGAAACACTTCACGTAAATCACTTGTGCCATCAATTCTGGAGTATTGCTCTAGTGCTTGGAGTCCATAT
The DNA here is from genome assembly GCF_021461385.2 of Schistocerca piceifrons. NCBI lineage: Eukaryota > Metazoa > Arthropoda > Insecta > Orthoptera > Acrididae > Schistocerca > Schistocerca piceifrons. Next base: position 298,229,393 of record NC_060140.1, read on the forward strand.
CAAGAAGATATCGGAAACAGAGAAACGATCATAGAACATAAATACACATTCCTAAGGACACGTGGTTCTGGACCTAAATGTGCCACAATGTGAAAGCAGTGAGGTTTCTATTAGACTAGTGACGGAACGCAACGCTGCTAATACTCCAATACAGGAAATATATTTCCAAAACCTGACGTACATTCACCATACAAGTTTCCCGTCCCGCTCAGTATGGTTACAAACTTTAACACGACTATACTACTACCTTCTACAACAACGAAAAATGAACGTAAATTCTCAGTAATATATGTGCTATATATGTGCTAGTGATATATTTGCTATATCGGACGTGAACAGTGGGCACTATACAGCACATATATCACTGATATATGTGCTATGGATATAAGTATATATGGATATAAGTATATAGTTCTGGCAATACCGGCCATGACCTTCTTCTTCTGTGAGGATGCACACATATTCCCCGAACTCTTACGGGACTTGGTAAGAATGTCTTCCACGAGTAATGAGTGTGCTGGGGTGGGAAACTACGAATGTAGTGTGTGGACATACAAGGTGAGAATGTGAGTCTCGCGGGAGGCGTACGCGAGATAGTCCCTGCAGTCGTACTATCCTTTGTGCCCTCGGTGGCTCAGATGGATATAGCGTCTGCCGTGTAAGCAGGAGATCCCACGTTTGAATCCCGGTCGGGGCTCACATTTTCACCTGTCCCCGTTGATATATATCAACGCCCGTGAGCAGCTGACGGTATTAATATAATTCTAATTTGATTGTGGAAGTGGCCGGCAGCAGCGGTGGTGATAGCGATCGCTCACACCGCTCAACAGCTGCGGGTCGCGGTGGCCGCCCCTCTGGCGAGTGCAGCCCCCTGGCACTGTTCCTGTCCATCACGAAATGTAACTGAGGGCCATAGCATGCTGTTGTCTGCTGGCCGTTCTTCTCCCAGAGTGCTGCCAGTGACGAATACTCAAGCATTTCATAATTGTATCAGGGGTTTACATTTCCTAGAAATACGTTTGATATCTGCCTGTTGAACATTCAATTCTACATCCGCGACGAATAGTCAGGTATTTCACTGTTGTCTCAAGAGAGCCAGCCATTCCAAGAAACGGCTTGCTGGAAGAATCCTGTTCTTGAATCTTCTGTCCATCTGTAGCTGATTTCTACAGCCGGAGACACTACATCACTGCCAGCAAAAGGATCTCTCTCTGTACCTACGGTGATAGAACAGGCCTACAAAACGGATATTCCTGGCTACGGTGAAAGAGAAGGAGTGGAGGCAGGAGGCTAGGTAAGACTGATTCTAGACTATTTAGCCTGTGTCCACACATCGAGGTGAACACACGTGCAGCTGCAGCCACTCTCTCCTGGGAGATCTTTTGGGATCTGCTTTTGCAGGAGTTGTGTTATATAATGATTTTTCTCAGTTTGCAGCGCTTGTGTGGTATTATGATCCGTTATTTGGAAATTGTGGTTTTTTTCGCGACAATTTTGATGAGTAATTATAGCAGTGAAGCATTTTGTATCAGTTGTGGTGGCGTGTATTGGCTTTCCTACATGTCAGCGATAGTTTGCTACCCTGCCCCTTCTTACCATGTATTTACGGGTGTGTACAAGTTCCTTAGCATCTATACACTTGTAGATGGTTAGGAGGCAATCTTCCTACATTTCAGTGATAGTTTTCTGTCCTATCTCTTCTTACGATGTATTTGTGTACAAATTCCTAAGCAACTATTTCACTTGTTGATCATTAGGAGGGTACACTTCCTACACTTCAGCGATTGTTTGCTGTTCCGTCTCTTCTTACGATGTATGTTCCTCATCAGTTATTTCACTTGTAGATCGGTAGGTTTCCTTCCTACGCATAAGTGATAGTTTTTCTTACCATGTATCTGTGTACAAGTTCCTCTGCAGTTATACACCTGTAGGCTGGTGGGAGGCAACTCTCTGCCGCGCGGGATTAGCCGAGCGGTCTTGGGGGTCATGGACTGTGCGGCTGGTCCCGGCATAGGTTCGAGTCCTCCCTCGGGCATGGGTGTGCATGTTTGTCCCTACGATAATTTAGGTTACGTAGTGTGTAAGCTTAGGAACTGATGACCTTAGCAGTTAAGTCCCACAAGATTTCACACACATTTGAACATTTGTGCAACTCTTTCGGCAGCGGCTGTAGGACAGTTCCCTGCTAAATCGCGTGGTTTTGTGTAGTAGGGTACAGAACAAGGTGAACATATACACAAACATGATCAGAAAGGGGAACAAACCCCGTTTTAAGGGTCCTCAGTCACGCCCCAAACACCAAGGCGAGCACCTCTGCTTCGGTCAATGTGGGGTAGTGGAATAGGACGAAGCAGTCTGCTGCGCTATGGATTGAGTGGCCACTTCAAAAACCTTGCAGGCAATAGTATGTATGAGCTGAAAATGCATCCTCAGTCCACCCAGATGCAGCACTATTATTTGGTGAAATGTATTGCCCCTATGCTCATTCATTATAACCTCCTTCCATTCCGCATGTAGGAATTTAATTAATTAAGTTATATTATGTCTAAATAAATAAACAATATGTTTCTCAAATTTACTACCCATTTCATGTCATGAGATCCGTTTCTTACAAGAGCAGTTTTCTATCTTCCCATCAATTTAAGCACTTGTGTTTATTTGAATTTCAAGCAGCAAAGCTGTAGGGTAATTGTCAGTTCGTTTTCCCCAACAAACTTTAGGAAATTCTTACAGCTGGATAACACCCCCAAAAATAAATAAAGACGGTACCTTACGTCATTCCCCTCCAGCAGTTCAGCATGCACTGTCTTCTTCCCACCTACCCACAAGTGGGGGAGGGTAGGGAAAGGATGTGGAAGTGCAGGGTTGTACGGGATGGAAGTGGTAGGGGTGCTGAAGTTGAGGTGTGAGAAGAGTGGTGATGATGATATCAACAATGCGCAACGCGACGTTCCCACACATAAGCCCTGCAGAGAAGAGGTGATGGGACCACACAGGGGGAGCCGCCGTCGAGAATAAATTAAAAGTGGCCTAGAACGAACCTTGCTACCTATTCAGACGCATGTAGACGCCAAGGTCGTGGCGGTGACTAAAACAACGGAAATTGAGGCACCAGTTAACTAGATGTCTACGAAACGAAAAGATCGTTATGTTTTTGAATACTTACTTTGCATAGCATTATGGTATCCACAAGAAATTCATTACAGCAATGTAATATTTTAGCCCACCCATCATCTTAGCATCAATCTGCACATGATTCAGAAACTACTTGGTCTACAAGTTTGCTTCCGCCGTTTTTTCCCGAAGTTCGGGGCTTTATTGTGAAAAACTACAAAATAGTATTGCCCATCGCTGGCCACTACATTCTCCCATCTTTCGGATAGCATACGAATCCCGTGGCGGAAGGACTGGGCATCTTTTGCGAGGATCCATGAATCGATTCAGTTTTGCACTAGTTCATATGATCGGAAGTGCTGGTCAGCCAGACTGTATGCCACTGATCGAAAAAGGTGGTAGTCAGAGAGAGCAAAGTATGGAGCATACGGCGGGAGGGATATGACTTCTCATTGCAACGTTTCCACGTATATTTAGACGGGTTCCGCGACATGGGGTCGAGTACTGACCTGCTGCAAAATTACCTTTAGTGTCTATCGCTGTATTGTGGCCGTTTGTGTCTCAGTTCTGGGCTCTGGCGCATCAATAATGATGTCCTGTGACTGTCTTCGTCTGTTTCAGTAGCTACGAAAACATTGTGTCTTCCACCACCATGCCGGTCTTTGACATCAGAATCACCGTTCTTAAGGCGCTGAAAACATTCTCTGCATTTCTTCCACTAATACTTCCCTCACCATTGGTCTTATCCAGCGTTTCAAGAGCCACAGCCGCAGATTTCTTCATGTTGAAGCAGAAAATTGAAACTTCCCGCAAATGGCGAGAAATGGGTACGTAAGTTGATGTACTTAATCGAGAATAATCTTATGATGCAATCACAAATCGACTAATGTTTTTATGACATTATGTTTACAGATGCCTGAGCTTATTGTATTACACCTATGACCAACCACCCGAACCCTACTTGCTGCTACTACCGTATATTGCAAAATTGAGGAGGCAAAGTTGTACACCTAATAATGTTCGTGTAATAACCTCGATTTGATGATTACCCTATAGTCATTCCAAAACTAGATAATGGCACCGTAAATCATATTAAATTCAAAACACGAATGGTTGTATGTCATATCTACTTAAATCACCAGTAACAAACAATGTACAGTACTAGGTATTATGGCATCCAACCAAGACTATCGTCATAACCAAGAGGAATACAACTCCAGAATGAGATTTTCACTCTGCAGCGGAGTGTGCGCTGATATGAAACTTCCTGGCAGATTAAAACTGTGTGCCGGACCGAGACTCGAACTCGGGACCTTTGCCTTTCGCGGGCAAGTGCTCTACCAACTGAGCTACCCGAGCACGACTCACGCCTCGCCCTCACAGATTCACTTTGTCCAGTACCTCGTCTCCTACCTTCCAAACTTGCCCGCGAAAGGCAAAGGTCCCGAGTTCGAGTCTCGGTCCGGCACACAGTTTTAATCTGCCAGGAAGTTTCATATCAGCGCACACTCCGCTGCAGAGTGAAAATCTCATTCTGGAAACATCCCCCAGGCTGTGGCTAAGCCATGTCTCCGCAATATTCTTTCTTTCAGGAGTGCTAGTTCTGCAGGTTTCGCAGGGGAGCTTCTGTAAAGTTTGGAGGGTAGGAGACGAGGTACTGGCAGAAGTGAATCTGTGAGGGCGAGGCGTGAGTCGTGCTCGGGTAGCTCAGTTGGTAGAGCACTTGCCCGCGAAAGGCAAAGGTCCCGAGTTCGAGTCTCGCTCCGGCACACAGTTTTAATCTGCCAGGAAGTTTCAGGAATACAACTGTTCGAAGTATATAGTATAAGACGGTCAGAAACATTTATCATGTTAACGTAACGAGAAGTGAATACGACAAGGCCACCTGCAGGTGGTGCACGATCTTATAAAACATTCCCTCGGTGACGCGGGTTCTGACGTACTACGACCAGCAGTGGTAGACGGCGCTAGAGCCGCTGCGGTGCGGCCGTCGGGGACGCCATCGAGATAGCGGAGAAATCTTACATCACCCTGTAGTTTTTACAGTGCCCTCGGTATAGTCCAATTAGAGCGTATTACAACGACGCAGACATAAATCCTCATTCAATTTCATGTTGAAAACGTTCTGAAATCAACCTTTCTTAACTCGTACTTATTGACATTCTTTCGCACAGCGTAGCTCGGAAAGAGGGCGGACCACTCCTGTTAATAAGAAGGCTACAAGGATACGGCTTTTCCCCTCACCTATCCAGGACCCCCCCCCCATCCATCTGCCCTTGGCTGTGGGTGGTGTGTCATCTTCGTGCCGACTTTTTAGTGCAGTGTTTCCAGTGATTGTTAAGTGTTGTCAGTCTTTTCCGAAGCGTTGCGAACGGACATCATACTATATAAGAACGTAGGCTTCCGCGGCCGGTGTCATAGTGATTAAAATTCTTCTGGGTATTATGCCACGTCATTGCTAAAATTTAACAAGAACAATAAACTAAAAGCAACGTTTCGGCCGAATTGCAACGGCCTTACTCAGGGCACAGTCGTGTTTAAAAATTCTGTAGGCTGAAGAGGAGCGTACTAAGCTGCTGTCATACCGCCCCCTTCGGGGGGGAATCGAAATTCATTAAAGAAAAGAAAAAGGATACCGCAGAGGCAGAGGCAGGGTCAGGTGCAATCTGTACGTAACTACAGTGTGAGGTGAACATTCCTGTTTTTAATTTTCAAGTTACTGCTTCTCAGAAATCGTTGAGAACAGAGTCGATATAGCAGTAATACAGTTTTACTTCTTCGCTGATATTATGAAACGTTTATACTGCATCCGTCAGTGCCTCATATTAACCCCTGCAGATGTCGTTGATAGCGGATATCCGCAGTCAGATGTCACTTCATTCTGTGCTGGGACTCGAAACCGTATCTCTAAGTTTCCAGGATATCGCGTCAAAGTTGCGATATTTTTTTTTCCTTTTTATATCTTTTCGAATAAATTGTTGTTCTGACCTTCATTCACTGTATGTAGGCCAGTCAAACAGTAATTACTCTTACCTTTTGAACTAGCTTGAAACGGCACATTTTTTATAAAACAATGTCTTTCTGCTTCATAAAATAAACTCATGGTATTTCTTTCTGTAAAAAAATATCTTCTTTGTAAAAGTTAAAGAATCTTCTTGAAATGAAACTTCCTGGCAGATTAAAACTCTGTGCAAACTGGCAGAAGTGAAGCTGTGAGGACAGGGCGTGAGTCGTGCTTGGGTAGCTCGGATGGTAGAGCACCTGCCCGTGAAAGGCAAAGGTCCCTAGTTCGAGTCTCGGTCGGGCACACAGTTTTAATCTGCCAGGAAGTTTCATATCAACGCACACTCCGCTTCAGAGTGAAAATCTCATTCTACAATCTTCTTGAAAGCTAAAATTGCTCATGCAAATCTGAGATCTGGAATCTCGGACCGAAATACTGGAGGTGGCGCTCATGTGTGCATGAGGTATGCTAGCTTGTGGGTATGAATGGCGAGTGTTCTTTTCTTTTTCTGATGAAGACTGTGGCCGAAAGCTCGATGTTAGTATATTTTAATTGTGCCTGTCTGCGGCTTGACGAAGCTAGTGATATTGCTGGACAAAATAGGGGTGTACATCACAAAGAGCACGTTGCGTCGCAGTACCCGTGTGTGGACGAGCATTAATCCTGCTGATAAATCGGATCATCTTCCTACCCAATACTCTTTCAATTGTGCCTGTCTGCAGCTTGACATGTCTTCTTTGCGGTAAGTAACAATCTATCTTTCCTTACATTGTTTGAATATCACTAGATTTTTCGTCAATTGACCATCCATGGGACATGATGAAGTGGAAAAGTAATTGTTCTCCATAGTCTGAAAGAATCATTGCTGAAGAGCAACAAAAGACGCAATTGGGACAGTCTATCGCTGGATGCCATTCGGCACCTTAAAGATCGTTTGCGTGCGGAAATACACGCCTACATTGCCGCCAGAGGAGAAATCGCTGTGTACTGATGCAGCTGTTTGGGCACTCTTTAAGGTGCCATGTGTGTTTTATTTGGTCTGAATTTGTTATCATATACTGTTACTATTAAGACCTACTTGCCAAACTTACCGTTCGTTGAGGGCGCTGCATATTTTCTGACAGTTTATCTATTGAGAGCCCAGTGTAAGAACTCCCAGAGCCTTCAGTAGGGGTCGACACGAGGGTGCGCCAATCTACGCCACACATTATCCGAGCTACATAGTAAAGATCTGCAAGCGTACCCTTGACCCACCTGGGGAAACTCTGCGCAAGAGTTCAGCAGTGAGGCCGGAAACATCCTGGATGAGGCGTGAGATGCCACCTTGCGGATGAGCTCACGGGCGACACCCCAGCGGTTCTCACAGTGACAGCCCACAGTACAAGGCTGCGTTACGTCACGCCAGTGCCGCCCCCGCCGCGCCGCTATAAGAGCGGCACCATCCGTCGGTGCTGCAGACTCGCCAGCCGCCACCGCACCATGAGGATCTCCGCAGCCGCCACTGGAGCCGCGCTCCTCGTGTTCGCCGCCGTCGTGAGTACCTTGCTGCCTGCAAGTGCTGTCGACGCCCTTAGCTAATGTAGACACTCAAGATTTTGAGCACATCGTACATCACTACTAATCCAGTAAAATAACTAACGTGTTGTGCGCACATTATGAGACGTTTTACTTAATACACTACTGGCCATTAAAATTGCTATATCAAGAAGAAATGCTGATGATAAACGGGTATTCATTGGACAAATATGTTATACTAGAACTGGCATGTGATTACATTTTCACGCAATTTTGGTGCATAGATCCTGAGAAATCAGTACCCAGAACAACCAACTATGGCCGTAATAATGGCCTTGATACGCCTGGTCATTGAGTCAAACAGAGCTTGGATGGCGTGTACAGGTACAGCTGCCCATGCAGCTTCAACACGATACCGCAGTTCATCAAGAGTAGTGATTGGCGTATTGTGACGAGCCAGTTGCTCGGCCACCATTGACCAGACGTTTTCAATTGGTGAGAGTTCTGGAGAATGTGCTGGCCAGGGCAGCGGTCGAACATTTTCTGTACCCAGAAAGGCCCGTACAGGACCTGCAACATTCGGTCGTGCATTATCCTGCTGAAACGTACGGTTTCGCAGGGATCGAATGAAGGGTAGAGCCACGGGTCGTAACACATCTGAAATGTAACGTCGGCTGTTCAAAGTGCCGTCAATGCGAACAAAAGGTGACCGAGACGGGTAACCAATGGTACCCCATACCATCACGCCGGGTGCTAAGCCAGTATGGCGATGACGAATACACGCTTCCAATGTGCGTTCATAGCGATGTCGCCAAACTCGGATGCGACCATCATGATGCTGTAAACAGAACCTGGAGTCATCCGAAAAAATGACGTTTTGTCATTCGTGCACCCAGGTTCGTCGTTGAGTACACCATCGCAGGCGCTCCTGTCTGTGATGCAGCCTCAAGGGTAACCGCAGCCATGGCTCCGAACCGTTCGTGCAGATGGTTGTTGTCTTGCAAACGTCCCCGTCTGTTGATTCAGGGATCGAGACGTGGCTGCACGATCCGTCACAGCCATGCGGATAAGATGCCTGTCATCTCGACTGCTAGTGATACGAGGCCGTTGGGATCCTGGACGGCGTTCCGTATTACTCTCCTGAACCCACCGATTCCATTTTCTGCTTACAATCATTGGATCTCGACCAACGCGGGCAGCAAAGTCGCGATACGATAAACCGCAATCGCGATAGGCTCCAATCCGACCTTTATCAAAGTCGGAAACGTGATGGTACGCATTTCTTCTCCTTACACGAGGCATCACAACAACGTTTCACCAGGCAACGCCGGTCAAATGCTGTTTGTATATGAGAAATCGGTTGGAAACTTTCCTCATGTCAGCACGTTGCAGGTGTCGCCAGCGGCGCCAACCTTGTGTGAATGCTCTGAAAAGCTAATAATTTGCATATCACAGCATCTTCTTCCTGTCGGTTAAATTTCGTGTCTGTAGCACGTCATCTTCGTGGTGTAGCAATTTTAACGGCCAGTAGTGCAGTCTTAGTTTTTTATCTTTGGTTAGGATCTGAAACCGAATGAAGGAGCCTTTTTTTAATTTTTAGCCGCTTTCCCGTTTTATCGCTGTTAAAAATATTGCTTTTGACGTAAGGTGATACTGAAGTAATGAATGTAGTGTAAAAGTAATTTCAGTGGCCCATGCTCATAGGCTAGATTCGACACATTCGTATCTCGACCACTATGAACGTTGGAATACCAGCACAGCTCCTTAGCTGTCCATAGAGCATTGTTACCCAAAAGAAACGTTTCGGCCATAAGGAAAGGAAGATAAATTCGAGTTTAATTTCCTGTCGACTGTGTTGTTATTAAAGTTGGAACCCGAGCTCGAATTACAAAGGGCGAGAAAGGAATTCAACCGTGCCCTTTTCGAAGGAATAATCCCAGCATTTGACGGAAGTGAATTACGACAATCACGAATAACCAAAGTCTGGATAACTGGATGGGGTTTCCTCCCGAATGCGAGACCAGCGCAAATTGCTCAGTTGACCACAAAGAAACAAATATCTTGCCAGTAGCCATAGTCAATACATTGTCTTGAAGATGAATTTTTTTCTTTTTGTTTCCTAAGGGACTCTATTATCCGTTTCAAAAGAAACATAAGGATTTACTGCATACAAGGTGCAAACGATAACTGACTACAACGTATTACAGTGGTGTACAGTCAATCTAGTCGAACAATTTGATAGTGGACACTTGTGGTCTATCAAGTCGGCAAATTACCTTAAACTGGCCTTAAGACGTATCAAAGCTACAGCGAAGGCCCGTCGCGAGACATTTTCATTATTCTCTTGCTCCATTCACGCATACTGTTAGTTATAGATAAAAAATTAGTCAACCTTTTTTGAAGGAGAGTTAATGTAGTTTAGTTTTGTACTGGGATACATTTTCGCCAGAGACCGCAGTTTTCAAAATATCCAAGACAAACTTTAAAAAGTCGTTTTCAAATGCACCCCAACCTACACACTCTGCCCACCCCTCCCCTACCGGCTAGGATTTCTAGTATTTTCTTCATGGCCCATCCTCTTATCACTGTAGAAAAAAGTGCGACTACACTAATTACTTTCTTTATTTCCTACAGTCGACCTTCTCGGGTGTTCATTGACTGGTCTGTTGCGCCACCGGCGAAGTCGTGAACTTTCAGATTGTAAAATTGACATTTGTGCAAATTTTATCTCAAAATTTTGTGTGTTTCAGCAACATAAAATTGAGTCAAATCGTTTTTTTAGTCTGATCTTCTTACTACGTAACTGCTATATTTGTAATTGCTAAACGTTAATAAAAAAATGGTTCAAATGGCTCTGATCACTATGGGACTCAACTGCTGTGGTCATAAGTCCCCTAGAACTTACAAGGGGAGGCCGCCAATTGTGAAATTCAGATTCGATTCATACTGCACATAATAAAAGCTCATGGCCAGAGGTGTAATGTGGCAAAGCACCAAGATGCACTTCTCAGCCGTTGTCGAGAAAATCGACAGTTAAAAGAAACCGTTGCGGTGAAATACTCTCTACGATTAGTAGCTTTCTACAGCGTCGTGGCGCAGCGGTAAGCGCTCGGGTTCGTAATCCGAAAGTTGCGGGATCGAATCTCGCGCCATGCAATTTTTTTATTATTAGTTTTTTGTAATTCATATATATATATATATATATATATATATATATATATATATATATAAACTATTAATGAATTGCTTATGCATGTTGGTGAAGGCGGATTGCTCTCCAATTGTACCGCCTCCATTTTTCCGTTTGTTTAACAGGGTGTACCAAAGCTCTCACGGCCGCACTGATTTTTCGACGATGTTATAAGTTGCGCTAGGGACCGCATCTACCTTCTTTCGAAGTTAGCAGGCAACTACGCTGCTACGCGGCGGCTCGTTTCGGCCCATTCAACATCTGTCCTTCAAGTGTAACGAGCAAGTAACGGAGTTTATATTTCATATCTGCCACAGCGAATTTGTGTTCGTGGGGTCTCATTTCTAATTCGAACGTTTGACTTACGTTATACGTATTCGTTTCGGAATATCGTTTCTACGTCTTCCGTTAACTATACGTGGTTAACATTATGAAGACAATTAATAACATTTGTGAAATACAACTTTGTTTACGGAAAACATAATGATGTTCGAAGTCGCCAGTTTTTCCACGACAAACGACTTTCAACAACTTATTATATGCATAATTGTTGCAACTGATTGCCGGGAAATATATATATATATATATATATATATATATATATATATTTACAAAAAACAAATACTAAAAAAAAACTTGCATGGTGCGAGATTCGATCCGGCGACCTTCTGATTTCAAACCCGAGCGCTTACCGCTGCGCCACGACGCTGTGGAAAATTATTAACCGTATAGAGTATTTCACCACAACTGTTTCTTTTAACTGTCGATTTTCTCGACAACGGCTGAGAAGTGCATCTTGGTGCTTTGCCACATTACACCTCTGGCCATGAGCTTTTATTATGCGCAGTATGAATCGAATCTGAATTTCACAATTGGCGGCCTCCCCTTGTTAGAACTACTTAAACCTAACTAACCTAAGGACATCACACACATCCATGCCCGAGGCAGGATTCGAACCTGCGACCGTAGCGGTCGTGCGGTTCCAGACTGTAGCGCCTTTAACCGCTCGGCCACTCCGGCCGGCTAAACGTTAATAGGTTTTGCATAATGCTTAAAATAGGTTTTTTTTTCTTGTATTATCCTCACCGGAATGACTGAATTAATAATGTTAAGAAAATAACCAACTAAACCGTAGCGCAGTATCCCACTCAGTGAAGGCCAGCACGGGCCGAATATACGAAATAAGTCGCGTAGTAGCACATTTTACAGTGGTAGGAGGAAGTGCGATGAGCACATTCTAGAAATCCTAGCCGGGGGGAAAGGGGGGAGGGGGAGGGATGAGTGTTAGGCGTGAAATGAGTCTGAAGGCCACTTTTTTCAGTTTATCTTGAATGGTTCAAATGGCTCTGAGCATTATTTGACTTAACATCTGAGGTCATCAGTCCCCTAGAACATAGAACTACTTACACCTAACTAACCTAAGGAGATCACACACATCCATGCCCGAGGCAGGATTCGAACCTGCGACCATAACGGTCTCGTGGTTCCAGACTGAAGCGCCTCGAACCGCTCGACCACAACGGCTGGCTTATCTTGAATAAATCGAAATAGTGGCCTCTAGCGGAGACGTATCCCAGTACAAAATTAAACTACATTAAATTTCTTACAAAAACTATTAATTTTTCATCTATGACCATTAGTTTGCGGCCAATCTCTCTCGTCGTTCATGCACTTCAACTCAGTTAGTCTTTTAGCACAATTTGAGATAGTTTCCCGACTAGATACACCACAACACACTTAGCGTCCTATATCAAATTGTTCCCATTGACTTCCTCTGCATCATTACGATATGTCGTAAACAGTTATCGCTTACACCTTGTTTACTTTGATAATAGCAAAAAGCTGCTGACCTAAAATAAAAACTTTCTATATTTCTGAGTATCCATTGTCTTCCTCGTTACAAGTAGGTGTGACAATTATTTCCTCATCGGAAACCTGGATGTCAGAACTTTAACAGTCTTTTAAAAAACTAGGAGATATACTGGTTGGAATCTGTTTTCAACGAACAACCGTTAATTTATCACCTTGTGGCACTGTTATAGATTATTTAGTTATCTATGTGGCCTACTCGGAAAGTAAGGTCAGATCGGGCGCGAAATGAAAACCACAGTGTACATCGGATGAAGGTTTGCACATTTGTGTTGACGGTGTCTGTAGTATCCTCCGCCATTTTATTTTTCGGTTTTGCACAGGGTCTTTCTCTTTTCCTCTGATATGTTACTTTATTTAAAAAATTACCATCCATATTTATTCCGATCAGAATTTTTAGTTCCAAAATAAAGTGCTCCACATTTCAAAACAGCCTTATAAATCCCTCAGACAAGCTGCAAAGTTATGTTTTTAAGTATTGGCCATGTTTCGACAGAAAACCGCTGTAGGCTCATCATAAATCATTGGCTAGTAGCACGCAGAACTGTGTGCTCGATTTTACGTTGCAACTCCATGTTAAACTGTGCAGTTGATAGAGGTAAACAGATAGATTAGGTGTCTCCAGATTTTCTAATACCCTTAGGTTCAACGCCACACGAATATCTACTACATAAAATACTTTCAGATACTAAAGTCTACGAATGAATTCAAAAGTTGTTAACACGCAGCGCACATCACATTATTTTAGACAGAAATAAAATAAATAACGCTAAAGTCAGCGCGGCTCGTGACGTATGTTATTAACTTATCACACGTTACTAGTTGCAGTCTCAGCAACACTGCTGACTATGAGGATGTGTCATGCGAGAAAAAAATTAGGAATATCGACTCATATTTTCTAAAATATGAATCGCTTTTAAAAATTCACTCCTAGTTCTGAATAAGATGGAATATAAAATATTGAGTACACATAAACCAGTAGCTGTCGGCTATACGAGTAAAGATCTCCAGGACGAGTCAGTCAAGCACAAGGAACACCAGATGTTGGTGTGGACCGTGGTATAACCTGGACCGATCCCCTAGTGAACGGGTGACTTCGATTTCTTAGTAAGATGTGGGAAAACTCCGGTTCATGTACAAAAGAGATTGCTTACACATTACTATTGCAGACTCTAGTGAGATACTGTCCAATTATGTAAGAAATGGTCATTAAATCGACACCCTAGCTACAAACAGGCGTTGATATACATCACTGGGGACATGTTGAAAATGTATGCCCCGTCCGGGACTCGAACCCGCGATCTCCTGCGTACGTGGCAGACGCTCTATCCATCTTTTTTTGCATGTTTTGTTCGTTGTTGATCGTTAGGTTTGGTCGTTGCGTACGTCACATGACACCCGTTAAAGTTCGTTTGTTGATCCTTCCACTCGGTTTTTTTTTTATTTCAGAGGCCAACCAGCTCTCTGACCGAACACGCTAACCTACCGTGCGGGCAATCCATCTGAGCCACCGAGGGCACAGAGGATAGTGCATCTGCAAGGACTTATCCCTTGAACGTTCCCCGTAAGACCCACATTCCCAACATGTCCACAGCACTACATTCGTAGTGTCCTAATAGATGTTTGCCCATCACACTCATTACTCGTGGCATATTAATCTACCAAGTCCCGTACGAGTTGGGGCATACAGTGTGCGTTCGCCCAAGAAGGTCAATGGCCGGGTAGCCATATTTTTAACTATATATGAAGGTAGTATCAGTTCCCGAAAGAACAGATACCGTTAATGACCGTGCAGCTTCTCTAGAATGAAATGATAATTAAATCGACATCGGGTTCTAGTCCCGGTCCGGACACACATTTTCAACATGGCCCAGATGATGTAGCTAGGGTGTCGATTTAATTATCATTTCATTCTAGAAAAGCTGCACGGTCATCAATGGTATCTGTTCCTTCAGGAACAGATACTACCTAACCTACTCACAAAAGACATATGGTACCAAAAGTATCCCCTTCCGTGCATTTTATAGTAGGACATGAAGAATAGGTCCAGATCTCCTCAAAAACCGAAATATACATTTATAAATACTTCATGCTACCAGTTCTAACACATGACTGTGAAGCTTGGCCACTGAAAAAAAAAATAGATGGAAGGCCCTCGGGATATTCGTGTAGAAAATACACCTTTAAGTTTATTTTTAGCGGGGAAGGACGCTGTTAGTGGAGAAAATGGCTCTGAGCACTATGCGATTTAACTTATGCGGTCATCAGTCGCCTAGAACTTAGAACTAATTAAACCTAACTAACCTAAGGACATCACACACATCCATGCCCGAGGCAGGATTCGAACCTGCGACCGTAGCGGTCGCTCGGCTCCAGACTGTAGCGCCTAGAACCGCACGGCCACTACGGTCGGCGCTGTTAGTGGAGAACTGCTAGTTCCATAAAACCTCTCTCAAGGTTATAGCACTGTAGCACAGGAGTGGCCAAGGATTCGGCTCGCGAACCATGTCCTGGCAGAAGTGCCACAGTGCTCGAACTGGATGGTACATTTCCCTCACCAATGCGCTACGCTGTCTGACCGCGAGGAGAGGCAAGAAGAGGAAACTGCGAACTCGCCGCACTTGAATCGCAGTGCAGTCACACTGCATATGGTTTGCTTTATATATTTCACATTTCTCAACAACATGGATGAAAGACAAAACAAATTTTCAGAATTTATTATTTTGGGCGCGCTGAGAAGATTATACAAATTTTTTCTCATACAAATTCTCGGAATACGGACAGACGCAGATAATTTCACAGATTTCCGCACTAATGTTGCCACATATCCGTGACTCATTCAGTTTCATAACCGAAGAATCGTTTTTCACTCACGTATGTTGATCGAAATACACTCCTGGAAATGGAAAAAAGAACACATTGACACCGGTGTGTCAGACCCACCATACTTTCTCCCGACACTGCGAGAGGGCTGTACAAGCAATGATCACACGCACGGCACAGCGGACACACCAGGCACCGCGGTGTTGGCCGTCGAATGGCGCTAGCTGCGCAGCATTTGTGCACCGCCGCCGTCAGTGTCAGCC
The DNA here is from genome assembly GCF_021461385.2 of Schistocerca piceifrons. Lineage (NCBI taxonomy): Eukaryota > Metazoa > Arthropoda > Insecta > Orthoptera > Acrididae > Schistocerca > Schistocerca piceifrons. Next base: position 298,245,171 of record NC_060140.1, read on the forward strand.
AGTTTGCCGTGGCATACGGAGCTCCATCGCAATCTTTAACACTGGTAGCATGCCGCGACAGCGTGGACGTGAACCGTATGTGCAGTTGACGGACTTTGAGCGAGGGCGTATAGTGGGCATGCGGGAGGCCGGGTGGACGTACCGCCGAATTGCTCAACACGTGGGGCGTGAGGTCTCCACAGTACATCGATGTTGTCGCCAGTGGTCGGCGGAAGGTGCACGTGCCCGTCGACCTGGGACCGGACCGCAGCGACGCACGGATGCACGCCAAGACCGTAGGATCCTACGCAGTGCCGTAGGGGACCGCACCGCCACTTCCCAGCAAATTAGGGACACTGTTGCTCCTGGGGTATCGGCGAGGACCATTCGCAACCGTCTCCATGAAGCTGGGCTACGGTCCCGCACACCGTTAGGCCGTCTTCCGCTCACGCCCCAACATCGTGCAGCCCGCCTCCAGTGGTGTCGCGACAGACGTGAATGGAGGGACGAATGGAGACGTGTCGTCTTCAGCGATGAGAGTCGCTTCTGCCTTGGTGCCAATGATGGTCGTATGCGTGTTTGGCGCCGTGCAGGTGAGCGCCACAATCAGGACTGCATACGACCGAGGCACACAGGGCCAACACCCGGCATCATGGTGTGGGGAGCGATCTCCTACACTGGCCGTACACCACTGGTGATCGTCGAGGGGACACTGAATAGTGCACGGTACATCCAAACCGTCATCGAACCCATCGTTCTACCATTCCTAGACCGGCAAGGGAACTTGCTGTTCCAACAGGACAATGCACGTCCGCATGTATCCCGTGCCACCCAACGTGCTCTAGAAGGTGTAAGTCAACTACCCTGGCCAGCAAGATCTCCGGACCTGTCCCCCATTGAGCATGTTTGGGACTGGATGAAGCGTCGTCTCAGGTGGTCTGCACGTCCAGCACGAATGCTGATCCAACTGAGGCGCCAGGTGGAAATGGCATGGCAAGCCGTTCCACAGGACTACATCCAGCATCTCTACGATCGTCTCCATGGGAGAATAGCAGCCTGCATTGCTGCGAAAGGTGGATATACACTGTACTAGTGCCGACATTGTGCATGCTCTGTTGCCTGTGTCTATGTGCCTGTGGTTCTGTCAGTGTGATCATGTGATGTATCTGACCCCAGGAATGTGTCAATAAAGTTTCCCCTTCCTGGGACAATGAATTCACGGTGTTCTTATTTCAATTTCCAGGAGTGTATTACAGCACCTTTGAAATCTCTTTGTGGAGAGATGGAAACACTACCTAAGGAAAGCAATGTAGACAGTTTTAACGATACAGGTATTTGTCTTTAAAACGGGGATTACCTTGTAGATCAGACAGCTACTCTGCTCATGCACAGTGGCGCTTTCAACTGAAAAGGCAAACGGTCCCGAAAACGGCTTGAAGACAGATGTAAATTGATAGAGCTCTCAAAACTTCTAGGAAAGTCCACAATGAATTCTTAAAACTTCATGTTTTCTTTAACACCACTTAGTTTAGATAACTCGATTGTCTTTGTCACGAATGTGTCCCTCCTAAAACGCTTTTTTTTCTTTTTAAGTGCAACCCCATAAAATCAGAAAAATTTATCTACATCTACATCCACATGGTTACTCTGCAATTCACACTTAAGTGCCTGGCAGAGGGTTCCTCGAACAATTTTCATACTATTTCTCTATCATTCCACTCTCGAACGGTGCGTTGGAAAAAGGAACACCTAAATCATTCCGTTCGAGCTCCGATTTCTCTTATTTTATTATGATGATCATTTCTCCCTACGTAGGTGGGTGTCAACAAAATATTTTTGCATTCGGAAGAGAAAGTTGGTGATTGAAATTTCGTAAATAGATCCCGCCGCAAGGAAAACCGCCTTTGTTTCAGTGACTGCCACCCCAACTCGCGTATCATATCAGTGACACTCTTACGTCTATTGCGCGATAACACGAAACGAGCTGCTGTTCTTTGCACTTTTTCGATGTCCTCCGTCAATCCTACCTGGTAAGGATCCCACATCTTATAAGTGTTCTGCCAACAAAACGCAGTCTTTGTTTCGGCTTCCCCAAAATATTATCTATGTGGTCTTTCCAATTTCAGTTTCTCGTACTTGTAATTCCTAGGTATTTAGTCGAATTGACAGCCCTTAGATTTGTGCGATTTATCGTATACCCAAAATTTGTCGGATTTCTTTTAGTCCCCTTGTGGATGACCTCACACTTTTCTTTGTTTACTGAGAGCGAAGAGTAATCAATCCCACTTAAAATGCGAAGTCTGCAATCCATTCCGGTTGTACTAATGTTCGTTCCGGCACTCTTTTTTCCTTCATAAATTCGACAACAGCGAGTTTAAATCGAAAAAGCTTTCCAGGCATGCCCTCTGACTTAACCACCGTGCTTTTCATGGTATATGAAGTCTACGTACTCTTCATTCAGTTCCATTGAAAACTGTTTCAGGTGACAATGGAATAATACGAGCAACTTCAGAAATTTTACTATTCGTACACCAATGTCTATATACGTTTCAAGCCCGCAAACTCAGCGCAAAGTGCTTCTTGATATACGGAATAATTAACTTTCTGCATGATATTATAAAGTGGTTTCATAGCAAATATGCAGTAATTACGCAAATTGAGAATTCTCATACCTTTCTTCTGTCATTCCCATTTCAAAAAGTCGAGAAGATAGATCCCTAGACTGGCTCTTTTAGCGCAAACAGCCACTGGACCTGCGACATCCTTCATACCACGAACAAATAGTGAAGGGTAAACAGCGCTGACAGCACGATTCTGCCGAACTCAAGAGAATTGTGTCAGTCGAAAAATGCCGCACCACAGTGCTAAATGAAATGTGGCACGGTTCCTTCCGAGAAGGACTGAGCGAAGTCGAGTGACAGGCTGGGCCTTGGGTCACACGCCCTCCGCACACCTTCGCACACGTGAAGTTTGGCACGCAGTGGCAGGCCCTGTAAGAGGGTTAGATGGATTCGTCATGTACTGAGATTACAAGAAGACGTATTCATCAAGACTGCATGTCAAAATGGTTGAAGAATCTCCAGAAGGTAGAATTAAATTAGAATCACATCTGATCGGCCCAAAATGAAATTTTTAGGTAATATGGAAAAGGAACCAATTTCTGAAAATGCCCAAATATCGAACCATCGGTTTAATAGACCACCTTTTCAAAATACTAACACGAATTGTATACAAAATAATGGAATGACTGTGTAACAAGACATCCTCCTCCACCATTACTTTTTCTCGACAGTAGTTGTCGATACCAATGATATTTTTCGAATTTTGGGTGGGTCAGTATTATCTCCATTGCTTTTCTGAAAACTTACATATAATTTTATACACAGTATGTTGTATTTCATGCTAAAATTTATGATAAGGAATTAATTTATAAAATATTTTAGTTACAATGTTATATCGGTAAGTACTAGCTGTGAATGAACAGTTAAAATTATTTTTTTAGAAGCATTAAAATTAAGAATTATTTGCACATTTAAAATTTATATTATTAATTACGCAATCCTGTACTGCTTTCTGTGTTTATTTCTGGGTTCATTTATGAAATAATAATCGAAATTAATAATGTAAAGAAACTAGTAGGGATTCATTTGTTAAGAAAAATTGTAAATCCTTTGGAATACTGTTATTTTCGCGGAGTGTGGTTCAAATGGTTCAAATGGCTCTCAGCACTATGGGACTTAACATCTGAGGTCATCAGTCCCCTAGAACTTAGAACTACTTAAACCTAACCAACCTAAGGACATCACACACATCCATGCCCGAGGCAGGATTCGAAACTGCGACCGTAGCAGTCGCGCGGTTCCAGACTCAAGCGCCTAGAACCACTCTGCCACAACGGCCGGCTCGCAGAGTGTGAGAGTCGCAAGCTTGATTCTGATGTGATCGGACGTATGTTTGTATAATAGTTGCGAAAGATGTAATTTCGGCGTTGTTAATGTGAAAAATCAAAACACTGTATGATATACTAAAATTTGAGAAAATTAGTGGAAAATATACTTACGTAAGAAATTCTGCAACAACAATCTCTCAATTTATTTAGGTCAGACCAACGGTGAGGACCTGATGTTAGATTTTCAGCTTCAAGAATGAGACACTTAGACCAGAAGAACTGGAGCCATCTCAGCATAATAAGCTGAATAAATTTGAAAGTTTCTTGTAATCTTCGCTCCTCTCAAATCTTCGTAAAATACTAATTAATTACTTGGATTGGTCATTGTTTAATGTGGAAAATAGATGGAAGAAGGAAGTAGGGGGTGATTACAACTGGTGAAATCCAACATGGGAAAATATCAGTTCGAATGTCAGAGACATGTAGGGAAACGCGAGACTGTACATACCCTTCGACTTATCTTAGGCGATGGACTGGAAAAAGGGCTAAACCTATATTTATAGCATTTGTAGATTTAGGAAAATATTTTATCTGTGTTAATTGGAACACTTTTTCTTAATTTGAATTCATCAAGGGTAAAATACAGAAAGCGAAAGGTTATCTACCATCTGTAAGGCAGGGTTGTAGCCCATCGCCCATGTCGTCCAATTTCTACAGCGATGATACAGCAAAGGAAACCAAAGAAAAATTTGGAACACTAATTAAAATTCAGACAGATGAAATAAAAACTTTGATGTTTGCCGATAACATTGTATTACTGTCAGAGTCCGGTAAAGGAATGCATGGATAGCTAAGTCGCTGAAAGCACTGCGAGCGAATAATAAGTTCATGATTCGCGTCCCGGTGCGGCCCAAAATTTTGAACTCACAGGAAGATCCATCCCGGCACCCACATGACTGCAGAATGAAACGATCATTCTGCAGTTTTTTCTGTGCTACTTCAGAAACGTATCATCTCAATTTCACATTTGAGGTTTCGCAATCAGCACACTAGAATTAGTCTGATACTCGTTGTTTTATTACCTACTTCAGCGCTTCAGAAAAATTGTCTGCAACACTCCAATAATGCTTCTTACATCTTTACTTGTAACATGAATGTTTCTCTTATCTTTGTGTAGCACACCACAGAAATATCCTGTGTGGCCAATGACTATTTTATTTTAGTTACGGCTTACTGAAGGCCACCATTAACTCGAGGCTTTTGATGCTCCTCTTTCATAAGGTCTGAAGCCTTTCTATTTCATATATTCTGACTGATTATATCTGTTCCCAGGTATCGGCGTTGGAGCTGACACCGGAATTTATGGGCATCATTAATAAATGCAAGACAAAACATGAACCCACTGAAGGTAAGCCGTATGCAGTAGTGCCTGTAGTTCGCTCCGCACAGAGAAACTGTATAGGAGAAGGAATATGAGAGTAATCAAGTGCTTAATTCTGGTGGTTTCGTGCGACACGTTTCATTATCGAATGACATTTCTGTTTACGTCCTCTCCTATGTCTTGAGTAATGAATCTGGGAAACTATACGCAACATCCTCTTCTCCCCTTCTCCCCACCTCCTTCTTTCTGTTATGAGAAGAAGTTTCTTCTGAACGTCCCGTCGACTCCTAAGACATCAGCTGGTCAATATCACTGGTGGCGGAAAAGTCAAGCTAATAACTGGCTGTGCCATATTAAAAAAAAAAAGAAAGAAAAGAGCATCCCAACGTGGACATAATATTATTTTGGAATTTCATGGGAAACCTACATGAGGAAGACTAGTCAGAGATTTGAATTATTGTCCCTTTCGAACACCAGTTTAGTCCTACAACCATTAACGCTATTACGCTCGCTGTTTTCTCGGCAATGTCTTAGATAAACGGGTTCGTTACTGACGTCCTCCTAACACATGAGAATGGGGTGTCAGATTATATGTAAGGCGTGGATGGTATACAGACCACTTTTACATTGTATGTTTGTTACGTATGTTTATTGAATTAAGGAAAGGGAGAGGGTCTATTCCGGTTCCGAGGTAACCTACTCCTATCAGATAGTCCCAAATGGGAAGCTGGACTCAACCAGAACTGGAAATTCACAACCGAATATCCCCGTTTACGAGGCCGTGAGTAAAATAGTCGGGTGCTACTTGGCTGAGGGTTCGGAGAGCGTGAACCATTAACGCATGTGGAAACCCAAGGATATTTTATTTTAAACCAACCGTCTGTCTTCAGAATTAATAAAGCAAACTGCTGCAACATTTTCACGGTGGCTGCATTCGCGATAATTCTTTCTTGAAAGGAAGACCCGATATCGTTTGTATAATTGACGGTACAGTACACATACGTTTCCATTACTCGCGGACGGCATAATTTATCAGCTGCGAAAGAAGTTATTATAGTTATGTTGACTTAAGCTTCCGTTGGAATGAAATGTTTCGTAGGTTCTGAAAAAACTGCCTATTAAGAACGTTTCTTCGTAACCTATGTTCCTTCAACACTGTCCTCTTCCATTTCGCAACTTAGCTGATATTTTTCCTTATATAACCAAGTTATCTTTCATATAATATAATGACCAACTGATTTGGAAATTCCACATGCTTCGAAATCACGTGTGTCCAATATGCTAGCATTCCCATTACTTCTTCTGTTCAAATAGTAAACCATGGATTTATTATCTAGTATAATGACAACATTGTGCCTTATCTTTGTTTAAACTTACTCTTCATTGCAACAACAGGGTAAGCGTAAAACACACCTTGCATTTTTTCTTAGGTGGACGTTATAGTCACAGTGCTCTCCCCCAAGCTTTCAGAGCATCATGAAGTACACCAGCTATGTAACTTCCGTACTGTTTCTTGGTGATACAATGCAGTTTATTACGTCTACCGACTAAGAAGTTATTACTATGTTGGCTCACTACATGCTTGAGAGAAGTATGAGAAAGTCCACTTTCATTTCAACAGCGTGCTGTGGCATTACTGGCATAATTATCTATGTCTATGGACCCAACTTAAATCGAAGATTTACTTTGCCGGAAACAAACGGGCTATCCATTTCATGTAAAAATTAAGATGTCCTGGTATTTTTCGCTCCATAATGGGGTTCTAATGATTGCAATAGACTCAGCATGGGTATCCTCTACGGAGATTTTGTGAACGTCACCTCAGGAAACTCAAAGTCTTGACTAACATTCCTCTGCTGGGTGACTTCACCTCATAACGGCATTTCTCATCTCCCCTGAGCGACCACCAAAGCGATCTCGGATTACATCTAGCGTCCCTCTTACAAAATTTTTGTAGTCAGCATCACACTGGTACTGTAAGAAAATGGTAGATAATTACTGAGTATCACTTCAAAATGCAAAAGGCGACTTGCTGCAGGATTTATACCTCGGGAAACAGGTTGTTATCCTGCTCGCTTTACACATTCGCGAAGATAACTGTATAGATGCGTAGTGACAATGGAAAAATTACGCCAATCAGGAGCAGAAGCCAGATTTACTGCTTGCCGCGATCATCTGAACGATTCGCACTGATGTTATTTCATATCAAGGCGTCTTCGGACAGGTACCAGAATGAGATTCATCGAAAGAACTCTCAGAAAGTGCAGTCCACCCAAGAAGGAGGTAGATTACAAAACTCTTGGTCAACCGATAACTTAGTCTTGCTTATCAGTCTACAAGCCCCACCAGATAGAATTGATAGACAAAATAGAAAATATCCAAAGGAGAGCAGCGTGTTTCGTGACAGTTTCGTTTAGTAAGCCCGAAAGCGTCACTGAGCTGCTGTTCCAACTTCACTCGGTGGGCGGGTCGTCGTGGATCACGAAGTGGTTTACCGTTACAATTCCGATAGCGTACGTTCGTAGAAGAGTCAGCCAGTATATTAATTCCTCCTAAGTATGTATCGCAAAAAGACCATGAAGGTAAAATGAGAGAGATTCGATCTCACACGGAGGTTTAGCATCAATCTTCCCCTGCACTATTAGCGACTGGAACAGGAAAAGGGGAAGTGACAGTGATATACAAAATACCCTCCGCCACACACCATAAAGTTGCTTCCGGAGTATAGACGTAGATGTAGCAAGTGTAGATCCCCATCCATCGATTCACTTTATTGCAATGTATTTAACCTCTTTAGTATAATCATATGGCATAATTCGTATAATCCAACCCCAGTCTATCGGAAGTCGCTTTGTTTCAGATCGCGATATTGTGTAATTTTCCGTTACAAACGTGAAACGTATAGCTACAGACCACTTCCTTTTTCAGCCCTAATCAGATATATTTTTTTCTACCAAACCTACAGAACGGGCGCGCGCGCTCGCACGTACTTGTGTGTGTGTGTGTGTGTGTAAGAAGGAGGGGGGGGGGGGGGGGGGGTTGGAGCTGATAGGCGCTTAACGGCGAGGTTATCAGCGTCCTTACACTAATTAAAAGAAACTGAATGTGGGGAAAATCTCATGCATTCGAACTGACCACACAATCACCCTATTTCACGTGCACTACAATAACGTAAGCTAGTAAAAGTAGCTATATATGAGATTAAGACTCAAGTAAAAAGACAAATGGGCTAAAAGAAAAGTACAGGGAAATGTAACTGGCTGATCGCTTACAATACAATCTCCCTAAAATCTTTGGAAAATTATTGGACAATTCACAAAATTTTAAAACTAGAACCACGTTCTTTATAACGATACTGAAAACAGAGGGCAGATCCGTCGGCTAATCCGCCGCGGCCCGCTGGTCGTCAAAAAAGATACAGTCCAATAAAATGTGGGGCACAGGAATCTGTACGCCACAAACACCACACAATGGAGGAGGCTCCTCTCGCCGGAGCAAGAAGCCATGTGTCATAGGGCTATGGCCTATGCGGAGAAGAGTAAGTACGACCTCGTCCCGTCGACGCGGCTAGAAGGAGGTATTCATCGGCCACATTATGAGCTTATCAAGATGAAATTTGTCACTTACAGCCACTCATCTTCCCGCCGACACAAGACTCGGGATCTCAACAGCGAGACTGTAGCATGCAGGGAGATGGCACACTGAAATAACTGAGGATCACGACATGCCTTCTTGACTGCTAGATCCGCCCTTTTGTTCCTTTCAATACCCTTGTTCCCTGGTACCCAGTAGAAAGATACCCTGTTTCCCGGCCGTTGTAGTTGGAGGAGGGCATCCTGGGTATTCTGGACTACTTTGTCTGCTCGGTACAAACGTTGCATAGACTGAAGCGCACCGATCACTCAGAGAATTGCAACAGAAAAGAGGTTTAGCACTGGAAGAACGTCGCATCTGCTCCAGTGCCCGCAAGATCGCATAAAGTTCTGCGTCGAACACTGTAAAGTCTTGAGGCAGTCGGGCCTTAAAGATACGATTCAGGAAAACAACAGAGCACCCAACTGAGGCCCTCTGTTTGGATCCAACCGTAAAGACAGCTACATAGTTGTGGTGCTCAGACAAAATTCCAGAAAATATCGCAAAAAAAAACAGAAGCAGGAATGCGTCTTTCCTGTAATGCACCAAATCTAAAATAAGTGTGGGCCTCTGCAGTAACCAGGATGGCAAACCCTGGATTTGAGGATATATTTGTGCCATACCGACTGACTCCAGCACCCGCTACACACGATGCCAAACGGCATTGTGGCTCATGGTTGAAGAAAAGACATTCCAAAGGCGAACGAGCAAAAATGTGGTATGCGGACAAAGACGGAGCTGCAAGGAACTTGCGTGTCTGGTGCACCATGAGCAGCTGCCGGATAGTGAATGGTGGTTCCTCGGCCTCAGGAAAGAAACTGGTGGTGGGAGAGGTCCTGTAAGCACCTGTGGCCAGCCGAATCCCCTCATGGTGGACAGCGTCAATGATCTTCAAAGAAGAAGGCTTTGCCGATCCGTACACCGCATGCCTATAATGGAGCCGCAAACGCACGAAAGCCCCTTCTGCTCCCGACGACCTGTGGCTAAGACACTTTATGATGTTCAGCTTCTTCGGGGTCCTTGATTTCAGGTCCCTCAGGTGTGGCAACCGCGACAATTTAGAGTAAAAAATGAGACCCAGAAACCTCGCTGAGTCTCTAAAATGTAGAATGGAATCCCTCATCTACAAGTAAGGTGGATTTAAAATACGAAGAGGAAAATTCAAATGAAGACACACACACTTATCTGCATAAAACTGAAAACTCGTCTCTGCAGCCTACCCCTCTAACTTCCTCAGTGTAAGTTGCTACTGATGGCTGGCTGTAGCAACAATGGAAGAGAAACAGAAAACAGCAAAATCGTCCACAAATAGGGAGCACTGTGCAGAAATCCTTACTGTAGACTATGGCTAAGAGCGACACTATTCTCCTGCCCAAAACGTTCTGACAGCATGTCACTAACTCGGGTCCTAACAACCCGCTGAGACAGGAAAGATCTTATGAAGATATGGAGGTGGCCACGAAAGCTCTATTGATGCAGTCTTACGAGAATACTGTGTCTCCAAGAAGTATCGTATGCCTTGCTGATATCTAAGAATAAGCCGATACAGTGACGTGTCGGCCTTCTGAATAGACGCCTCAATCAGGGTCAGGTTGTCGACACTGGACCGAAATCTGCGGAATACACACTAAGAGCGGTTAAGGAGTTGTTGGTCTCTAACAACCACACCAGACGACGGTTAAGCGTTCGCTCCAGGGACTTTTCGATACAACTCTTGAGGCGATATTTCAGTAACTACTATAACGTGTGCGGTCCTTTTCTGACTTGAGGAGAGGTATCAGAATTGCCTCCCTCTACGAGTTGTGGAAGGTACCAGTTTGCCATATAAGATTAAAAGATTCGAGGAGGATTTCCTTCGATGCTGGTGGCAAATGTCGAAGCATGCAGTACCCGATTTGGTGGTGACCGGAGGCAGTGTCACGTGCCTCAGACAGTGCCGTTTCCAGCTTCCACATGGAGAAAGGGGAGTTGTAGGATTCAGAACTATTGCATAGAAAGTCTGACTTGCTCCTCTCTATAGTCGCACGGCATGCGCGAAACGTCTGATCTTGGCTGGAATGGGCAGCAGTTTTTGCAAAATTCTCTGCCAGCGTCTGAGCGATATCTCTGGGCGTCGTTTGGAGACCCCCTATTTCAGCACTGCTGCTATTGGTAAACGACTGTGTTTACCGCAAATGCTCTTGATAGTTTCCCAAACTTTTGCAAAACAAGTGGAGCGGTTGATAGTACAGGCACTCATACACTCAACGGTGGGTCTGGAGAGCACAAAAGACGTAAAATCATTTCTGGTAAAATCGAGACACGAGGAACCATTTGTCACCAAAGGAACGTGCTGAAGAGCGTGCTTCGGCCATTCTTTTTTGTTCAATGGCTGCTTGTTCAGACGGACGTTTGCACGACTCGCCTAAAAACCTGCGGTCTCGACACCTACTGCTCTAGCGCGTTTGCCATCTGGTCACGCATAAGTAGTGATGATTGAACAGAGACACATATGGAGTTCTTGGTAATCTCCTTTGTGCAGACCTTCCTTATAAAGCTAGCTGACTAAAACTGTTGTCCCAAGTAATGTACACTTGTATCCAAAAGTTGAGCATAACTGCCGGCCGGTTGGCCCGAGCGGTTCTAGGCGCTTCAGTCTGGAACCGCGCGACCGCTTCGGTCGCAGGTTCGAATCCTGCCTCGGGCATGGATATGTGTGATGTCCTGAGGTTAGTCAGGTTTAAGTAGTTTGAAGTTCTAGGGGACTGATGACCTAAGATGTTAAGTCCCATAGTACTCAGAGTCATTTGAACCATTTGAGCATAATTACGAAAACACGAAAGCAAAAAGAGAAAATACAAGCAAACATCCAACATCACCGTATATTTACGTACGAGCCATACTTGTTCGCTCTGTATAGGAAAGGAGTACTCCGTGCTGTGGAAAGCGGCGTAACGGAAAGGTAAACACAAACAATGCATGAGACCAATCATGTCTCAGTCTTATTTGACATACCGAGCAGAGTGTAATCTCTTGTTGACTTTGACAACATAATACCACAAAGACGCCACTTGAACCCTGTTTTGCAGGGTAGAATATTCGGCCCCCTGGAAGCAGGCCAGGCCCAGATCGAAGTCTCATTATCCTGGGATGTGGCACAAAGTGTCATTTCGAAGCTTTGGCGATGGTTTCGAGAAAGAGAAAACATTCGTCCCAGGCCAGTACAAGGCCGATCAAGACTAACTACCCTACAGCAAGACCGATATCTGCCCATAACTGCCGCCCGCATCTCGTGGTCGTGCGGTAGCGTTCTCGCTTCCCACGCCCGGGTTCCCGGGTTCGATTCCCGGCGGGGTCAGGGATTTTCTCTGCCTCGTGATGGCTGAGTGTTGTGTGCTGTCCTTAGGTTAGTTAGGTTTAATTAGTTCTAAGTTCTAGGGGACTGATGACCATAGATGTTAAGTCCCATAGTGCTCAGAGCCATTTGAACCATTTTTTTTTTTGAACCCATAACTGCCCGACAGTTGGCTTTAGAGCTTGCAGCTGCCTCAAGAGCTGCTGTTCTCCGACAAACTGTGTATGGGAGAATCAGAAAAACAGGTCTGTCTGCCAGACGTCCGACCGTGTCGAACCCCCTCACTCAAACACCGAGCCAGGCCCTTGTATTGTGGAGTATGCAACATTCAAATTGGAGCATGACTGAATGGAGGAATGTGCTGTTCGCACTTGAATCCTGCTTCAGTTTGCAAACTAATTCTAGTCGCACATTACTTTGGAGACAACATGGTAACCGATACAAACCCGGAAACGTCGTGGAAAAAGATCGGTTTGGTGGTGATTGCGCGATGCTCAGAGGACGCATCGGGTTGAATGGCCGTACTGAGCTGCACATCTTCGTTGGTGGTCGGGGGAATACTGCAAACGCGCAGAGGTACAGAGATGAGGAGCTGCTACCACAAATTCGCCGTTTAAGAGCTGAAGTTGGTCCGAAGTTCCTCCTTATGGACGATAACGCCCGTTCACATAGAGCAGCTGTCGTGGATGAATTTCTTGAAGGTGGCGATATCCACCGCAAGGACTGGCCAGTGAGGTCCCCGGATCTGATTCTTATAGATCATGTCTGGGAAGTATTAGGGAAGCGAATTGCATCCCGTCAGCCTGCACTAAGGACACTTCCAGACCTCCTCACCTCTCTTGCAGAGGAATGGGATCGACCGCCGAGACAACTCTTGAACCATCTCATGGAGAGCATGCCACGTAGCTGTGCAGCATGTGTGGCTGTTAGGGGTACCCATTTCCGCCACTAACAGATTTTTTGCTGTGGAAGAGATTTTCCAGTAGTGTTATTTTCTTACAAACATCAATCTTAGCTATCAGAAGTTTTCTAGCATTTTATTTCGGGCACTGTTGTATGTTTCATTTCTTGTGATTTAGCTGTGGCGTGTTCATTAATCCTTGCGACATTCTGAATAGGCAGTATACCTCTTTTCGTTATCATGCTCACCTTTTGGACTCTAGTATACTTTACGTTGCCTTTCTGGTAACAACAGTTTGCTGAAAACATTATTGGAACAGTATTGTCAATAATATCACCTATCTGAAGGAAGCTGCAATTGATCATTACATCAAAATGCGGACATACGTCTTGCTTTACATTTTTTGCGTTGTTGTTGTTGTTGTGGTCTTCAGTCCAGAGACTGGTTTGATGCAGCTCTCCATGCTACCCAATCATGTGCAAGCTTCTTCATCTCCCAGTACCTACTGCAACCTACACCCTGCTGAATCTGTTTATTGTATTCATCTCTTGGTCCCCCTCTACGATTTTTACCCTCCATGCTGCCCTCCAATACTAAATTGGTGATCCCTTGATGCCTCAGAATATGCCCTACCAACTGATCCCTTCTTCTAGTCAAGTTGTGCCACAAATTTCTCTTCTCTCAATTCTATTCAATACTTCCTCATTAGTTATGTCATCTACCCATCTAATTTTCAGCATTCTTCTGTAGCACCACATTTCGAAAGCATCTATTCTCTTCTTGTCCAAACTATTTATCGTCCACGTTTCAGTTCCACACATGGCTACACTCCACACAAATACTTTCAGAAACGACTTCTTAACATCTAAATCTATACTCGATTTCTTCAGAAACGCTTTCCTTGCCATTGCAAGTTTACATTTTATATCCTCTCTATTTCGACCATCATCAGTTATTTTGCTCCCCAAATAGCAAAGGCGCTAATGACCGTAGCAGTTTTGTGCCCTAAAACCATAAAAAAATAGCAAAACTCATTTACTACTTTAAGCGTCTCATTTCCTAATCTAATTCCCGCAGCATCACCCGATTTAATTCGACTACATTCTATTATCCTCGTTTAGCTTTTATTGCTGTTCATCTTATATCCTCCTTTCAAGACACTGTCCATTCCGTTCAGCCTTAGCAGGTCCTTTGCTATCTCTGACAGAATTACAATGCCATCGGCGAACCTCAAAGTTTTTATTTCTTCTCCATGGATTTTAATTCCTCTCCTTAAAACCAAGTACTTCGTGAAATATTTTGCTCTTATTGTGAGTGAATCGAAAACCTTAAACTTATAAATTATTCCCTTTTTTTCAGATGAGCTGAAAGGGATCATGATGATGAAAGTTCCAGAGAGCGCCAACGGCAAGGTGAGTTGCTTTCTGCTAAATCTCCGATATCTGCTTGCAACAGGACTTGAAAAAAACGTTCACCCTTGTTCCCACCGATTCACAGATCTCTGTTTCTCAGAAAAAAAATTAGATTTGCGAAAACTGTAGAGAAATCCGGCACAACTTACAGTGAAGTTTAACTTCCGGTCGACGATGCGTTCTCGGAGTGCGTCAGAGCTTGTCCCTTTTCGTGGGATCCATTTAGGAATATACCTTAAGAGACTTACAAAGTATTAAGATATTTAGGAAACCAAGGAAAACCTACGTCTAGATGGCTCGATTGAATCTGGAGCCATGGTCATATTTCAGTGTCTTAAGCACCGCTGCACCTCGCCCATGATAATAAGTGGCATGTGTGGCTTAGGCCAAATAACTTGTCGTGAGAATCAGATAGGTACCAAATGGAACAAAGAAGTTAATTTTATCACGGGAACGCAAATTCAAGACGTAACCTGTTTGGGAGAACTCTAGGGCTACGCAGTTCCCCAAAAAGAAAGAAAATTTTACGAGATACTTCCGTGATTCAGTCACCCGTGTCACCTAAAAATAATTAGGAATGGATAAGTTCAAAGAACTATTGCACGGTTCTCGTCGACGTGTTCGTTCGGCATGACAGTTGTGTTGCGATGCTCAAAAGTCCCACTGGGAACTCAGTTTGTACAAAGCCATCGTCTACCCCATGACCTTTGCTCTTTTTAAAACCCAAAAGTCCGCTTTCACTGATTGTTCCATGTACATACTATTCTCGTCCCTGTGATGAACACTATGATAAAACTGTAGCGATTTGTGCACTTGCAGGAAGGTATAGGACGTTGTTTCCCATGTAGCGTACGTAAATCAAATAAGAGGGTGATAAACATTGATGCTACTAAGAATACGTTGCTGTAGCAGTACGGTTTTTGAGCGTTACAAATATAGTTGCAAGTATTTTTTCAAATAGTTTCAAACAGCGTATGGCAACATCTCGTGCAAAACCTGGTTAAGGAAAAGGATTTTCTGATGACACTGTGGTACAGATTTCAGAAATGTTAGCTCTACAAGTAAATATTTTATAACTACTGCGATATCTCCTCCTTTTCCTGTAAATAGCACGAGACGAGAAGAACGTGAGTGATTCCAGTGTGAATATCAAATATGTAACATGACATGGAAATACAGCTTCGCAAATTGCACTAGAATACAAACTCATGAGCGAGTGTACATAGATAATCACCAGTGACGGGAAAAAGGTGCTATTGTATTCCAGCCAATTACCGGAATACTGCCAGAAAACTCTCCCGTGTTCTTGGGGCTTCTACATTACAGTATTACGCATGTGGCCTTGATAAATTGCAACCTAAGGCAGTGTGAAACGCAACAAACAATAATTTGTTCGTTTTTTCTGTCTTTACAGTGCTTCATGGGGTGCGTTCTACAGGAAGTTGGAGTGGTAAGTAATCAGAACACAATGGCCTGTGATATTACTACATTATTCTTAAGAATTTTAAACCATCTTGAGCGATTTTCAACCACGTGCACATTAATTTTCACGAATTCTTTATGGAAGAAGCTTAGAATATATACTTCGAAAGTTATTAAAAAAAGACAGCATAACAGATTTGTGAATTCATTTGTAGGTTAAGGATGGCAAGTTCGACAAGGAGGAGGCAAAGAAACACGCCGCGGCCAAGACGTCAGACCAAGATGAGTTGGAGAAGCACATGCAGCTCATTGACAAATGTAGCCAAGAAGGTAAGACAGCAGTACGTAACAAACCACTCAGCAGTGTCAGTGTTAAATGTTACTGCCGCAGATATTATACAGGTTGTTTCATAGTCCTTGCCTCAAACGCCTTGGGGAACAACTTTTGCTGGAGACAAGATGTCCGCTGATGCTTGCCAGTGACATTAGGTGTAATGCAGCATTAGCCGGCCCTGGGACGATGAGGTTTCACGGAACTAGCATGGTCTACTAAATAGCTTTGCAGTGTCTTCATACTACCTATCGGAGTAAGCTGACAGAATGATTCTCAGCAAGAAAACCTTAAGAATGGGCGTCTTTATGCAGAGGAAGATATTTTAGAAGAGAATCAGGTCCTCAGCCTACCCCCGTTGTCACGGAGCTTATGACTGGATATAGGCAACACACATTTCATACATACATCGCAGAGAGCCTACGCCCTGGTGCTTCTCAGGGGCATAACAAATAACAAAAGACGCTTAGCGTTGTGGGAAGCATCAGCGAACATTCTGTCTCTAACAAAAGTTGTTCCTCATGACGTGATCCATCACCCCTACATGTCTGATGTAATACATTATATATCGATGGATGTGTAAACAACAGACGCAACGACTAACTCGACACTACAGGTCACGATATAAATGAAGTACACATGCTTACAGGTGTTCTGAGGTTCAAGAAGCACTAAGGTAAAATCAAATGATGCGTTAAATTGAGATGACAAGTACTCCTTTCACATCCGTTCTATCTTCACACTAAACTCTATTAAGAAACCTGTTATTCTCCCCATTTTTCTGGGGCACATTCATCAGAAAATAACGCTCTTGAGAGAGATATGGCATTTGGAAATTGTACCAAAAATGCACTGCACGTTGCAACTCGACTTTCCATGTCGTTATCAGATAATTCACTTACAAACATCGAACTAAATCCTGTCATTTTCAAATCTTTTTTAATGTGCTCATACATTGTTGACCTACTCTTTTGCGAGGGCATTTGGTTGGAGGCGCTTGAACTGGTCGGGTGACAAGTCAGTTCACTTTCTTTATCGCGTTATTTTGCGCAATATACAGGGCCTGCCTTTGAAAGAAAAGTGCATTTCCATCAAGCACGTTTCCTATGAGACGTGGGACCTGCCAAAGCGTCCTCAAAAGGTTCTCATTGTCTCTGACATTGTTTACCCTGCCTGTGGACGTTCGTGCCCCAACATACATGCCACTAAGCGCTCCTCAACGGTATAACTATGTCTGCCCACTTCAGCTATGGTATCAAAACTGTAGCACTGCAATACTGTATTTAAACAGTACAATACTGACTCCAATGGTCTCCACCAACTTCATTTCAGTAAAACCAGTAAAACAAGTACTTCCCAAACTATACAACATCAAGAGGAGTACACGGATTTCCCAAACATACGGATAAAGAAGCTACGAAGCAAATACGATGAATGTCTTCAAACATGTGAATAACGACCTAGCGCAAAAGGCTTTCTTTTATCGAAATGATGTGGATCAACGCAATTTACAGGATATGTTTATATTTTTTAAAAAAGGTACTGGCTATCTAGAAATTCGGCAATGGAAGAGAAGAAGATGTCCAGGAGAAATGATTTTAAATTAGATTTAAAACTTGCTTTCATGCCTGTAAGATATTTTATGTTATTGGGAAAATGATCACAAACTTTTGTTGCTGCATATTGAACTCCTTTCATACCCCCTGACGTCTTGAATAATTGATACTGAAGGTCATTTTTTCCTTTGGAGTTGTAGGTGTGGTCATCACAGATCTTCTCAGAATTTTGTGATGGATTGTGACGAGTTTCGTTAAATGTTTGTAAATAAAAATATAACTCCGCCCGAAAGGGCCGCCGCAGTTAAAATGCCTAGCTCGTTGAAGAGTTACTTACATGGCGTCTGTGGGTGAACACCATATGTTATTTTTACTGCTCACTTTTGGGCAATCAATAATTTCCTTCTCAGTGATGAGTTAGCCTTGAAAATTATTCCATTAGACATTATGTAGTGAAAATAAGCATAATATGTCAGGAGGTTGAGTCGTTTGTTTCCAAGATTAGCACTTAGAGGAAGAGCAAAAGTGCTTATGTGCTACCTCAATTCGTGGTATGAGTTTACTTGTTATAGAGAATTGAATTTTTTTTTCTTTTGAAATTTAGGGACAGTCCATTTTCAGAGACCCATTCTGTAATTCTTAGGAAAATAACATTTCCCATCTGCTTTGCTGATTTCTCTCTACCGTCTGGAGAAAGTACCAGTTCTGCCTGTTCATTGTTGAGTGGAAGGTCATTCACTTATACAAGGAATGGGAGTGCATACATAATTTATACCTATGGGGCTCCCTTTGTGATTTCTCCCTACTCATTAAAAATTTTTTACCCATCCGAATTGCTTTGAATATTTTACTGCAGTCTTTTATATTCTATATGATAAGTATGATTCAAACAGCTGTGCGTAAAGCCATCAGTTCCATAAAAGTAAACACTAATAAGAGAGTAACATGATCTACACAGTCAAATTCCTTTGAAAGACCGCAAAACATACCAGCTGGTCATGTTTTTTTTTTATTTAAGGCTTGTACTATTTGATAACTGAATGTATAAATAACATTCTCAGTCGAGCAACTCACCTGGAATCCAAAATGTGATATGCTAAGTAAACCATTTCCACTCAAGTGTGAGTCTACTTCGAGCACATTACTTTTTTGAATACTTTAGAAATAGATTTCAGTAAGGAAACTGGATGATAATTGTTTAAGACTGTCTTGTCGCCTTTCTTGGCTAAAATGGCTCTGAGCACTATGGGACTTAACTTCTGAGGACATCAGTCCCCTAGAACTTAGAACTACTTAAACCTAACTAACCTAAGGACATCACACACATCCATGCCCGAGGCAGGATTCAAACCTGCGACCGTAGCGGTCGCGTGGCTCCAGACTGTAGGGCCTAGAACCGCTTGGCCACCCCGGCCGGCTCGCCTTTCTTATGAAGAGATTTAACAATTGCATATTTTAACCTGTCCTTGGTTACTCATCTTGTTGCCGATGTGACACATGACTCAGTTCCAAACAAGAAAGTAGGAACAACTATGTTCGTACAAAATATTTATCATGTCCACTTCCGTGTTTTGTTTTCAGTCACCTATTGATTGTGCCACACATATCTGAGAATCTTGCTAGTTTCATTTCTAAACTTCTATCATTTTCACATGTGATGTCATATGCTCGTGTAGAAGGTTACCGACAATTTCTTACAGTGACTTAACATTACAGGTTTTTGATGCAACAATTCACTGACTGCTCTGAATCTTGTTTCAGTCGATGGCGAGACTGACTCCTGCGGAATCGGTCCGAAGCTGATGGAGTGTATCAAGCAGTTTGCACCTGAGGTAAGGACCATTTGGGTAATACTGAACATGTTGCCTATTTACTATACTATTTTCAGCTTCGTTCAGACGTAATTTCTTGCCATCTGTTTAAAAGGATGTTCCCTAATAATGTTAACAGGAGACAAAATATCGTAGATCTGAAAAAGAGGGCGAATTAGCGAATTAGAAGAATTCAACGCCAATTCAGTATTTGAAATCCGATTAATTGCTTCGGGGAATCCACTGTATTTAACGTAATATTTATATGATTTGAACATCAGAGGGACTGCCGTCTTATGCGGACGTTCGTGTTTTCAATTGGGAGTGTCGCATACGGCTAGTGGAACGCTTCAGCTTGATACAGTTAGAGGAGTCTGATCACTTATTCTGAATAACTGCGGAAACTTTAAAACTGATACTAATCACACTACATGTGGCTGGGCCGAAACAGCAACTGTAAAGCATATGACGTAGTATCCAAGGATAGTTCATCCGGTAACTACAGTAGCAGTTCTGATCTTGTTTCTGCAGAGCCAAGGAAGAGAGTGAATGTCACAAATTAAATAGATTTATACGAATAAAACTGAAAATTGATGTACAGAGATTGTCAAAAGAGCTAAATACTAAGTCCCAAAAAATGTAATTTCTTTGAAACTTGTTATGAAATTTCTGAGTTAGAAATGCCGTTGGAATGAATACGACACTAGCAGCGGATATTACTATAGTTCAGTTTTGGAAAAAGAAGTTGTCACTGATATGTCCATAATTTATATAGCTATGACGAATGACTGTAAGTAATTTAGTGAGGAATATCTTACAGTTAATTTGGGTTCCAACAGAAATACGATACCTCGAACAGCTCCAGAAATATGAGGTGAACAACGTCTCTGAATCGCCCTGTATCTCCCACTACATGCTGCCTCCAAGTGGCAATATCGCGAAATTCACTAACTGTAAGCCGTAGGGTCCCACGTTACTCGGAAAAGAGTAATCGTATATTTTTTAAATATTTCGAACATAAATTATGTTACATTCTTCTTTTTCAACTAACACACGAACGTATTTCTTCACCATTTCGTACATTTCTATTTCTTCCAAAGCTGTAATCAGCCTACCATTGTCTACCATAGAGAGATTGTCATTAATGCTGTTATGTTTATAGCTCAGTAGGTTTACTCTTAAATCGTATGATAAATTTTGTCTTTAACTGCTCAAGTTGACCTGAGCTTTAGCTGATAAACATCATAGTATAATATCTCTGTTACTCATTGTAAACGATCTGTAAATATTTCTTTAGATTATAAATCAGAACTGTTTGAAGATGATGTACAGAAGTCAAAACAGGTCGTAGCCATGTGTGAGAGTGACTAATAAACAGACTTTGATGTATTTACACTCGCTTTCAACTTTGACGAACACGAACTAAATATGAGAGACAATAAATTTTATATGTTCTCAGGACCACCACTGATTATAGTATACTGTTGTTTACATTGAGAGAGATTCGTTAATTTTCACCGCATCTGTATGGGAATGAAATAGAAAAAAAATTTTCACTTTTTATTTGAAGGAGAGTTAGTCCAAGCACTACTCACAAATAGTTGGAGATTCATACCTGAATTCGGAATACGAGCTGTGTCTGAAACTGGCAGCCTAAATAAAGTAATTTAATACACAGCCTGGTAGAATAATGTCCTTCTTCAAATTTATTGAGGTTGTGCGGCCCACTCAGAAGAATCTGAATGCTAAAGTAATTACAAGCCAATTTAACTTGTTAGTTTCTCTTCATAGGATACCTTTCACAATCGGCAAAAGCTTCCGGAATGCAAGCTTTCAAAACTATAATGTTTCAGAATATACTTAGGCCTACTCATAGACATTTAATCAACTGTTAAAGCATTTACAACCTCGATGCATTCTTATAACGTCATTAATACGTTCCAAACTGTTACGTAATTACTGAATACCCTAGTTTTTAAATATAGGGTGATTCAAAAAGAATACCACAACTTTAGGAATTTAAAACTCTGCAACGACAAAAGGCAGAGCTAAGCACTATCTGTCGGCGAATTAAGGGAGCTATAAAGTTTCATTTAGTTGTACATTTGTTCGCTTGAGGCGCTGTTGACTAGGCGTCAGCGTCAGTTGATGCTAAGATGGCGACCGCTCAACAGAAAGCTTTTTGTGTTATTGAGTACGGCAGAAGTGAATCGACGACAGTTGTTCAGCGTGCATTTCGAACGAAGTATGGTGTTAAACCTCCTGATAGGTGGTGTATTAAACGTTGGTATAAAGAGTTTACAGAGAATGGATCGGCCGCCAGGCAGCCTGTGACAGAGCACTTCATCACTGGCCTCCAAGAAGCCCTGATCTCACCCCCTGCGATTTTTTCTTATGGGGGTATGTTAAGGATATGGTGTTTCGGCCACCTCTCCCAGCCACCATTGATGATTTGAAACGAGAAATAACAGCAGCTATCCAAACTGTTACGCCTGATATGCTACAGAGAGTGTGGAACGAGTTGGAGTATCGGGTTGATATTGCTCGAGTGTCTGGAGGGGGCCATATTGAACATCTCTGAACTTGTTTTTGAGTGAAAAAAAAACCTTTTTAAATACTCTTTGTAATGATGTATAACAGAAGGTTATATTATGTTTCTTTCATTAAATACACATTTTTAAAGTTGCGGTATTCTTTTTGAATCACCCTGTATTTTAAGCGAAGTCACATTTAATGTATTACATTCTGCTGGAATCGTTTTTAAGAGAAAACAGGCGAACAACAATGAAGGTACATGAACTGCAATGTACTTACTTTACTACGTATACAGAATAGCAAGAAATAATGTAAAATACACACTCGCTGAACAACACTCTTACGCCATTTTCTGGGCTGCATCGACGAATTTTCCCGGCTCCATAAGCTTCCAAAGTCAAGGATGTTTAATTTTGATCAAAATCGTAAATGCTTATTTACTAGGTGGCAGTGATCTAATAAGAAGAAAACAAATATAGAACATAATTCATCGGTGGGTAGAGAAACTACAATCACGATATTTTCGTCAGTAATACCTCACGGATTTACGTAACATGTTTGGCATTTCAGTCATGTTTTCGTAATATTTAATCTCTGACTACATCCACAAAATATGTCAAACCCTTCCGAACATGAGAAAATACGTCAGAAAGTATAATGTAACCGTCACTGGAATTGTATAACATATGCTAGATGGTTGTCTTATGCAACAAATAGCAAATATAGTGAAAGTATGTTACCAGGACATGAAGGAAGAAAATATATAAAACGTTCAAAAATTAGTGAAAATTAAATAAAATTGATCTGTACATTATTCAACAAACAATAAAAGTCAAAGCAAACACAATAGCAAATATCCCCTGCGACATGGATACCGTTTTCAGGGTACAGGTTCGCATATGCTTGAAGCATCTCCAATATGAACATCATGCACTAAAATTCGTTGTTCGCACTTTTGTAGAAATGGTACCACACTATCGACGTGGGCATGACGCCGTTGCACAGCCGCTCGTATTTATACGATCCGTCTGCCTAACAGATGAAGTGGCTTCAGGAACGTAATTGGGACACGTTTACTTTACAGTATTGTTACGTTCGCTCCAAGTGGAACGTGGAGGATATTTATGGAATTACAATCCAACACAGTGAAAACTGCATGATAAAGAGAGATCTGACTTACTTCTTCGTTAGCACTTGGATTTCAGTTCGTAGAAAAGAGTTATACAAAGCAACTGCAGCAATTAAGAATACGTTCACGTTATTCAGATATGAATGCCACCACTTATCGACTATTTTTGTGTAATAGTTTTCTTTCCTACGAGATTCATCCGAGTGGCCGGAAAGCCAATCTTTAAAGAAATACACTCAGATAAACGTCACACGACAGATTTTTGTTGTTACTTTTCGAATATCAGCTTGTGAAAAGTCTATACTGAAACGACACTTTTTCCTTCGTTGTGTCCTCTTCTTCTGTCGTATTATTCATACATCTGTCGTCTTCTTTCTTTATAATAAAACTAAGCCTTATTTGAGCACACTCTTTGTCAATATTGGAAGGACGTTTCTTCGCATGTCGATATAGGAGTAAGAGACTTGGCACTTGCTTCAGACCTTCACCTCTGCTACAGACTAACATTTGAATGCCTTATGTGAAGACCTGCCTTGTACGTGACATTTTTCTGTTGTGTTTGCAGTTTGACATTGCCCTCCCACACGCGCCGTCCAAATAAAGGCTGTGCGACGTTGAAGATGCTGAAGTCGACGACCCGGCAACCATGTGCGTCCACACTGAGTGACATCGACGGCACCCAGACAAGAAGAATTGTTGATATCTGTACTGCTCTGTGCTCACTAAATAAAAAATAACTCTAGATATGAAATGCCAAGCAACTGTCGTCCACTTCGTAACCACCTTTAAAATGAACTCTTCAGGCAAAATTTCTCTATCATAATAGTACTGAACTCAAGATAACCGACTCAGCTGTATGGAGACATATACAGGCGTAACGGGTATAACTGAAGAGATTTTATACGTGGTACCTTAATATGCACACACATCCGTGTGGCTATTGTTTCTTCTCTGCGGCGTATAGTCTTCCCACAAACAAAAAAATGGTTCAAATGGCTCTGAGCACTATGGGACTCAACTACTGAGGTCATTAGTCCCCTAGAACTTAGAACTAGTTAAACCTAACTAACCTAAGGACATCACACACATCCATGCCCGAGGCAGGATTCGAACCTGCGACCGTAGCGATCTCGCGGTTCCAGACTGCAGCGCCTATAACCGCACGGCCACTTCGGCCGGCTTCCCACAAACACATGACAAACTTTACGACCTGATGTTTTCTGCATGGCCGTAACTGCAGCACTACATGGACTACGCCTGTCAGTATAGACTAACACTTTTGTGTACACGCGTCCATACTTGAACAACTGAACTGCTGTCCCGGAGAAACTAAGCATTAATGGCTTGCTCTTGCCACATGTACTTGGAGGCAGAAGCCAACCTAAATACATACGACTTGTAATAGCTATAATTATTAGTCTGCAGAAGACGTAAATACTGATGTAATGTTATTCTATAGACCGTCCTCAGCCACCAATGGAAATATGTGCACTTATACCCGTTATACCCCGTATTTGCAAAAATAATCTCCGTGGGCAAAGACCACAACAGTTGCTTTAGAGCGCTGTAAACGTTGTAGAACTGGTCATGTTACACTCGGGCGCTCACGTGTCTTTAGCAGTGAATTGGTGTGTGTGTGTGTGTGTGTGTGTGTGTGTGTGTGTGTGTGTGTGTGTAAGTGTGTGTGTGTGCGTGTGTGTGTGTGTGACTGTATGTGTATGTTGGTGGGGGGGGGGGGGGGCAGTTGGTTGTATGGAATCAGCATAATAAGAGGGATCGCCGTCGAGATGTGGCAGAATGGCCGAAAGAAGCTATCCTGTTTGGACGGGCCCATGGCCACTCTGCCAATGAAGAAGCTAGATTTGTTGGTGTATCATTGTGGAGTGTCCAACTTGTTTACAAGTAATGGTGTAACAATGGCAGTCCTTAAGTATAGCTTAAGAACAGTGGTCGTAAAAAGTTGCTTGCCTACAGCGACCCGAGACAACTGCCACGCCTGTCAGTGACAATCGGTTCAACCCCCGACAGGAATCGCTGCTGCCAGTCGATACAAGACTATCACAACCAATTTCCGACCGAATATTGCCAATGGAGCTGCGTGCAGTGGACATTTTGAGTCGGGTACCTTGCAGCGGCACTTAATGCTGCACTTCCCAAATGGGGCAATCATCATACTCGAAGGAAGATGCTTCAGAACTGCTTTGCGCGCCCCTAAATACACACGCCTCGTAGCCAGGTAGAGATACTAGTGGGACTAGTTCCTGTCACGTGGCCCACGGAGACAAATGAGTCCGTGGGGTCGGCGTTCGTGCTGCCGCCTGCGCGCCTAGGCAGCGTGTGTGATTGATGCTCAACCCTTTGAGGTAAGGCCACTGGCAAACCACTGCTGTGAGAAAGAATGCCGCACTGTAGGGCGTACAGCCTGTACACAACAGTTTTGTCCTGACAGCCTCCCGTAAACTCGTCAGGAGGTTTCGGTAGTATTCTCCTGATATGGTTTGCCTCTTGCGAGCATACTCCGTTAACATCATACCTTGACACAGCCAAAAATGCTAAGCCAATGACGACTGGATTCGACATTTTAAGTAATGTGGTATCCACATATTTACACTCTTTGTTTAGCTAAAAAAATGTTCAAATGTGTGTGAAATTTTATGGGACTTAACTGCTAAGGTCATCAGTCCCTAAGCTTACACACTACTTAACCTAAATTATCATAAGGACAAACACACACACCCATGCCCGAGGGAGGACTCGAACCTCCGCCGGGACCAGCCGCACAGTCCATGACTGCAGCGCCATAGACCGCTCAGCTAATCCCGCGCGGATTTGTTTAGCTCCTTTGTTTCGGAGTCACAGTGGTAAACCCAGCATTCGTGTAATGTGGTTGGCGTGCCATAGCTGCAGCATTTCCGCTGCTAACTCCGTTCAGTAGATTATCTGAACGCGTGTGACCAGTCACGAAACGTAGCGATTGGCGACGTTTGCCATGTTCGAAACTGTATGCAGCAATCTGACAACCATTCCATGACTTTTTCATTTTGTCCAATATCGCCTCTTTAAAGACAGGCGGGTTTTCGAACATTAAAGACCTTCACTTTTCTCACGACTTCCAATCATTTGATAGTGATATGCACATATACACATGCCAATAGTATCATGTATACAGGGTATAAAAGAGTAGTATATTGGCTGAGCTGTCATTGTATTGTCTAGAGTAGAACATACAGTCACCAGAGATCTTTATTTTGCAGTTACCATTCCCTACTTTAGCCCATATGAACAGATACTCGTCTGCATTGAGCTTCTTCTTCCTCCTTGTAGAAAGAGTCAACGGCTTGTCGGGCACCAATGTCCCACAAGGAACCTCAGCAAGGAATCCTGTGCTCTCTGCTATACACCACGTCTTTCAAGCCAAAATGTTAAAGAGTCTGGAAAAGCTTCAAGGCCACCATAATCTGCGTGGTTGCCCCACACAACTGCCAAAGTGTGTTAACGTGCCTCAGCAATGCCTTTGCGACGTGGATACCGTCGTCGCTGGTGGCGCAGTGCACCGATTTACATTGAGGGCGATTGAAATTGATCTCGCTGGAAAGTTTAATAAGCAACAACTGATGGGTGGTCCTAATGTGTTTCGTGGACTACGAATGCAGTTTACTTGTGATGTTGAAGCTGTGTTTGGAGGCAGTACATGTATGGGAGCCTTTATATTTTATGAAGTAACAGCTTTTTCATGAGATGAGAAAACATTTTATTTTCCAAGCACAGATCAAAAACTAACAAGAATAAACAACTCGTAACCAAGCCGACTACGGCAAAGATAAATATCTATCAGCTGCAGCTTTCACCCGCTGTTTTTGGCGCAGTGGATAAATGACGTCGCCACATCAGCCCCCCTCCTTTTGAAACCGGGTGCACCAGGTGTGTGGGGAAACTTGCACTTAATTTTTCTACCAGCTCTCGTGAAAACATTTGGTGTAGGCAATGGCTGCTACTGTTCTGCACTTGCTCCTTCGTTGTCCTCTTCTGAAACCGAGGGCTCGGCGAGACTCTCTGCTGTTTCTTTGGCCTCCACGTTTGAGGGTGATTTTGCAGACCGAGGAAGGAGTGTACCCTCTTCGGTGTAAGCAGGTTTAAGCTGCTCAATTGAGACTGTCTCTTCTTTACCATCCTTATCGATTTTGAAGCTGTGGCTTCCTCTTGTGATTACCCTGTATGGTCCAGAGTAAGGCGAAACAAGCGGCGGGCGCACCGTATCATCCCTAAGCCACACTTGGGACGTTGCTTGCAGATCTTTATGTACAAACACTCTCCGGTCTCCATGTCTGACAGGGTTAGTGGGTTTGATGTTTCTCATTCTAACGCTGAGTTGTCTCGCGAATTGCGTGCATAGCTCAGGGGCGAACGGCTGTGTAGATGCTGGAACGATAAATTCTCCAGGAACCCTCAATTGCTCGCTATAAACCAATTCTGCGGAAGAGCATTGTAAGTCCTCCTTCACGGCCGTTCTCAATCCGAGTAGGACCAGCGGTAGTGCTTCAGGCCATGAAGTGGAACTACACATTAATGCAGCTTTGAGCGTGCGGTGTAGTCGTTCCACCATTCCATTACTAGAGGGATGATAGCTTGTGGTGCGTAGGTGGTTGCACCCGCACAGTAGTAAAAGTTCATTGAAAAGTTGGCTTTCAAACTGCCTTCCGCGATCTGTTGTTATGTTTTGCGGAACGCCAAACCTGGAAAACCTGGAGAACCATGAATGCAACAGTGCTTTTGCAACCGACTCCGCAGAAATGTCTTGTATTACAACTACTTCTGGCCACCTGGTAAAACGATCAATGATTGTGAGCAAATAGCGTTGTTCTGAAGAGCATGATAGCGGGCCCACAATGTCCACATGTATATGTGAAAATCTTGCAAATGGCTTCGGGAAGTCAGCAATAGGTGCAAAGACATGTCTGCTGATTTTATTACGCTGGCATGTTAGGCATGCACGCGCCCACGCACGACAATCTTTTTGTATTCCAGGCCACACTACTTTGGAGGAAACTAACTTGGCTGTAGCTCGTGCTCCTGGATGTGATAGGTTATGTAGTGCACTATAAATCTCGCGACGATATTGTTCTGGTATGTAAGGTCGCTCCTTTCCTTTTGCTACATCACACCAAATCCCGTCTGGAACATTTGGGACAGACACACGTCTGAGTCGCAGCGCAGTTCTCTGTTCCTCTATTAGACGGCGCAAGAAAGGATCTTCTCGTTGTTTAGACGCTAACTCGGTCCAACGAATTGAATTTAAACTGGCACAATTCCTAGACAGGCAATCTGCCACCAGGTTGTCTTTTCCTGAAATGTGACGCACGTCAGTTGTGAACTGTGCAATGTACTCGACTTGCCTGCACTGACGTGGTGAATTGAGCTCAGTGTCTCGTTGAAATATAGTTACTAACGGCTTGTGATCGAAAAAATTGCAAAGTGCCTCCCTTCGACAGACGTGCGAAAATGCTTTATGGCTAAGTAAATAGCAAGCAACTCACGGTCAATAGCACTCCATATTTGCTGCTGTCGAGTCAGGTTTTTAGAGAAAAATGCGAGCGGCTGCCATCTGTCATCAACTTCTTGCTGTAGCGCTGCACCCACTGCTGTTGGCTCGCATCAACCATGAGCGCTAAAGGAGCGCTCAGTCTTGGATGTCCCAGTAGTGTTGCCCGAGAAAGACATTTCTTTAAGTCACGGAAAGCTGCTTCAGCATCTGGACTCCATGGAATTTTACCATTTCCTGTTGTATTTTTACCTGCAAGTAACGTTGTGAGTGGCTCTTGGGCGGTAGCTAATTTAGGTAAGTGACGTCTGTAATAGTTGAGCATGCCCAAAAATCTGCGAAGTCCTTTGTAAGTTGTGGGAAGGGGCATCTGTTGTACTGCTTCAACCCGCTCAGGCAAAGGTGACAGGCCTGCTGCTGAAACCAAATATCCCAGGAACTTAACCTCGCGTTTTCCAAACGTGGACTTTGTTTCGTTAATAATTATGCCATACTCTGTCAGACGGCGGAAAAGCTGCCGCAGATGTTCGACATGCTGATATACAGAACCAGAGAATACTAAAATGTCGTCCATATAACAAAATACGAATGGTAATTCTCGAAGCACCTCATGCATGAATCTTTGCCATGTTTGGGCAGCGTTTCTGAGGCCAAATGGCATAAAATTGTACTCAAACAAACCGAATGGTGTGATAACTGCTGTTTTTTTAATGTCAGATGGAGCCATGGGAATCTTGGAAAATGCTTTGGCGCAATCAATCACACTAAATATTTTGGCATTGCTAATCGTACTGTTAAAATCAGTCACATTGGGTACTGGGTAGCGGTCGGGAATTGTGCGGGCATTGAGCGCCCTGTAGTCTCCACATACTCTCCATGAATTGTCTTTTTTACGGACCATGTGAATTGGAGATGCCCATGAACTATCAGACCTACTTACAATACCCGTTTTTAGAAGTCTGTCGAACTCAGCTCGCGCCGCGAGCAGCTTCTCTGGAGGCAGACGCCGCGGGCGGAAGGCAACGGGTTGACCTTGTGTCGTGCTGATGTGGTGTTGAGTATTGTGTCTGCATTTCCTGGTTGCGTTGACGGGTTCGGTAAGTGCTGGAAAGTCTTGAAGCAGTTTACGAAAAGGTGATTCCTCCGACAGTGCTCTGATATTGCCAACAGTATACGAATCGTTACGACTGTCGGGTGTCTTCTTGCGTGACGCACACGTGTGCGCCCCGCTTAGTTGCGGGTACGACATCGTATCACAATATCCCGACGCGGATGACGCGGTAGAGGAGCCGGAAATCTTCGTGAGGAAAGACACGGGCACATCGCACTGCGCTTGAACCGACGCGGAAGACGCAGTAGGCAATATCCCTTCTGTGGGAACTGTCACCAAACGACAGTTAACCAGGTCGGGCATAAGTCGGTAGTTCCGTAAAAAGTCCGCTCCAATTATAGGACTCGGCACATCAGCAACCACAAAAGTCCATTTTGGATGGAAGTTGGAATTCAGATGTAATGCCAACTGTTTCTCACCATAGGTAGATATTCTGGAATTGTTTGCCGCAGTCAGCACATGTTGCGTTGTTGTCGTGAGTATATCACCTCTCTTTCTTGGATACACGCTGACTTCTGAACCTGTGTCAATCAGAAACTTCTCACCTGAAGAGAGGTCCAACACGAACAATCGGTGTGATTGGTTGACTGCAGATACCGTGGCGTTTTCACCTCTTTGAATCACGCTATGACTCGGGCGGCTATGTTGTTGTTGACGAACGTTAGCGCCTTTTAACGCCCGCCTTTTAAGTTTGGGTAGCTGCAGGGTTGAATACATTGACGGGCTGTGTTACCGAAGCGTCTGTGGTACCAGCACCATTGATCTGTCAAATCCTGTTGGATTGCATTTCTTCGTCTTTTCCAACTGCGACTTCGTAGCTGCTGGTGGAGTGAAGTTACTTGCACGTTAATTTTTGCCACTTGTGCTGCCAGTTGCTGTATGGTGGGTTCGGTCGATGAGCACTGCTGTTGGGAAGTATTATTGCATGTTCCTGGCTCACTGACGTCAGATTCCATCACACTATACGTTCTTGGGCCTCTATCCTGGCTGTAGTTGAATTCGGAACACGCAGAAACTTCGGTTAAGGTGTTTGCGATGGTGTCTGCCTTTTTTGCTAAGACTTGCAATGGTAAGTCTGTTTCTGCTGCAATGACGGCACGGATGTTGGCAGGAAGTTTACGAAGCCATATTAGACTGTAACGTTCCCTGGCAACATACACACTATTAACAAACTAAAATTTAATTGTACTATATATGCCGCTATGAAGCAATTTGTATATACTGTAATTATTTAACAAAAAATATTATTTAATTTTGTGTAAAGGACATTCGTTATTATTGTAATATTTTCTGTAATAATATTATCGATGTATTTATGATTGTAATATTTCTATACTCATAATGTAATTACGAAATGTGTCAATATCTGCGATAACAAAAATGTAACATACAGCCGCAGACTGCAAAGAGACAATAACGGTTGATAGTGATATAAATAGGAATACGTAGCGTGCATTCTTTGTCTTCTTCCTCGAGAGCTGAGAGAGAGAGGAACCTGTGACGTAGCATTTTATGAATGGGTAGACTTCATTTGTCTGTATCTAGATTTAGCCGCCATTAGAGGAGAAATTACAAACTAATGTAAGTTGAATTATTGTTGTGGTCTAAATACATTATAATTTATCAAAAGTGTGTATTACTAATGTAAATTAGCTTGCCCATGTTATCTATAATATTTCTTTAAAGAATTTTCAGCATTTTTAGCGGTGTTGCTGGGCTGTGCCGCGACCGAACGATTTGCAGCGGCGGCACATTTAAAAAATTGTTCTGCTAAGAAAAATTAACCAAACCCGTAAATCGGGAGCAGACAAAAATTAGCAGTGAATTAAGAAAATGTTATTCTTTTACAGCGATCCTGAGACTGACGGAATTTATTACTAGTTTCACATTTGTGCATTCATAGGCGGATAGTTAACGTTGAAATTTAACAATTTGTTGGTTCTTTCAAATAACTTAAATGTATAGTGAAGTGTGTTTTATCAATGATAATTAAACGTCGGCTTGGCAATATTTAACCATTTTCTGCTAATAGAGACAGTCTTGTGTTCCATAGCTAACGCCGGGAAAGAATTCAGTAAATATTTAAAACAAAAACCACTGCATTTAGAAAATGTGTGCCAAGGCCGAATTATGTAAAAGATTTAATTCTCAACTAAATATTCTTAATCAGTTAATATGAATTTATCAGCATGAGGGAGTTGACTAAGTTCACGTAATTTTAAATGTACTTAATTCTGTCTAAATGAATTTTTATTACCAGACGTAAATAAGGGGTTCTACAACAAAGTTCGTACAGAAAGAAAGAAAGGCAAAATAACAAAAAACAAATTTTTAAAAAAGGTAACTTTATTTTTTTTTATTTAATTTAATTTCATTAAATTGGCGCCCAACGTGGGGCACGAATATGCAGTGGCCACAAAATACCCATGAGATAACTAGGGAATTATTGTAGTCGAACTTTGTTGGAGAACAATTAATAATTTTTTTATGTATTGTATGTATTGACTAACCAATATTGTGTGGTAATACCTGTATATGATTTTTTGCATGAGAACACTATATACTCAGAGGCAAGCTGAAGAAGAGAGCTCATTATATCAAAAAATTAATTACCTACCACAATACCAGGGGGCAGCTGCACCCAAGATAGATCACCAAAAGGTAAAGCTACAGTGTAGTTGTCCTGTGGGTAGTAAAGTAGCCTCACTGCAGTGTTCTCGGACCATTAGTGGTGTGCTTGTCGTTAGTCTTCTTTTTTAAAAAATAACAGGACATTTGAGTAGTTAGTCATCGTAGTATATAATAAGTGTGTTTCAACAAATGACCATTTCTTGTGTGATTATGTCAGTGAAACCTGAGTGTTAGGATATTTAGTTCAGATTTTGTTTCTTTTGTTGACTATGGTTAGATTGCGTAGTCAGAAAGATATAAACATGGATAATGAACAACAGTTAGCAAGCAGTGATACCGAGTTAGAAAGTGGGGCACAAAGTAATGTTAGTGGCGTAGTTCAGGAAGTACAATGTGAGAATCTGGGGGCAGAAGGGCAAAAAATGTTGCCACTGCCAGCCAGGGATTCAGTTGAAAGTAGAAATACTGTTCCACCCACAAGCACTAGACACGGACCAGAGAGTGGTGAGGTGTCAGAAGTGCAATCATTAAGAGTTATGTTCGAGCGTATGCTCAATTTCCAAGCTACGTTTGTGCATGAACAAGCAAAGCGTGACAGAGATTGGTAGCTGAATTTGCACGTATGCAAGCAGAACGCGAAAGAGAACGTGATGCTAAACAAGCAGAGCGCGATCGACGCCAGCATGAGAGAGACTTGCAGTTAATGCAATCTTTGGAAGCTATGCAAAGTGAGATTGTTAGTTTGAGACAAAACTATGAAACCATACCCAAAGCGGCGCAAGAACTGAGCGAAAGAGTAGATAATATCCAGGTGGCTAACGCCAGTATCGTAGATGAAATCAGTGTACTGGCTAACAGGATGGAAAAATTAGAAATTGACACAAGTCAAGCAATTGAGCAGAAAATGTCCGAACAAGTGCACAAAATTGAAAACCAATTTATAAAAAAATAGACGAGAAGGTGCACGCTGCGGTTGAGGCCAAAGACTTGGGCTCCAATGCGGAAGTGCAGGACCTAAAAAAGGGCGATGCACACTGACATTCCGCTGTGGCAGCGGAATGTCAACCGTCGTCTTGCGGAGCTGGAAAACAGCTTGCTGCACGGCGACGCACAGGCGTGTGTCACGCCAGCCAGGTCCAACAATGATAGGCATATAAGTACAGCAGTGAAAAATTGCGACTGCGAGACAGAACAGGCAACCAATGTTAGCGAAACAAACAAATGTCACTCCAAAATAGTGATTGAAGAAAGCCTGATTAGAAACCGACAGTTTCAGATCTTTACAACGGAGAAGAAATCTGTTCATCCTGTAGTATTTATCAAGGGATTTAG
The DNA here is from genome assembly GCF_021461385.2 of Schistocerca piceifrons. Taxonomy (NCBI): domain Eukaryota; kingdom Metazoa; phylum Arthropoda; class Insecta; order Orthoptera; family Acrididae; genus Schistocerca; species Schistocerca piceifrons. Next base: position 298,279,097 of record NC_060140.1, read on the forward strand.
AAACATTTTGCCTAGCGTTTGGAGTCATACACAGAAAATACAGTTCGTTATGTCTTACATACAAGGAGATGCTGCATTATGGGCAACCGAAGCAGCTGACAGTTGCGACACATATGAGCAATTTGAAAAGGCATTCTTGGCCAAATATTGGTCAACACGTTTTCAGGAGAGATTACGGAAAGAGGTATATAATCCAGAGCCGTATTCTCCACGATTAGGCAATTTGCGAAAATATTTTGAGAAATACATTTATAGACCCGTTACTGGGACGAGCAGATTTCATCCCGGGATTTGATCAGACTTTTGAAATCACACTTGCCGATACACGTAAAGGAAAAACTTATACACGTACCGGAGAACGACATGGAACATTTCTTGTCTGTTCTGGACTCAATTGACCTGATTCAGGAGGATGTTACGCAGCCTCGGAACAGGCTAGAAGTAACGGAAACGGTTACAGAAATGGTCGAAATAACACGCCTCCACCAAATAATGGAAACGGCGGAGGTAACAATAGGAGACAAGATTATGTACAAAACGGGAATAGAGGTAGAGACCGGAACGGCAATAGTCCTCCGGTGAATAATGACCGGAAAAGGAGGACCGAGGACCGATATGAAACAGGCCCACCAAGCAATAGTAGATGGAAAAATGCCAGGGGGCCGTGGAACACTAATATCTATAACGATGCAAACCGAACTTGGCCACAGAACCAGAGGCCCAGTCCGGACCGGCAAAACAGTGAAAGATATGACAATAACCGAACGCCACCACAAAATGCGCCAATTGCGCAACCGTGGCGGCCGACGCAACACAACTTACACATAGTGGAGGTCAGCGACACAGAGCAGCCACACCCATCCACCAGTAATAATCCAACAAACTAGATTCAGCCGAGATACGGTCTCCATCGTCGGCTGAGGTTTGGAGTGAGAGCAGCCCGACACAGAACAAAACATCGAGAATCTGTATCCTCAGGTATAATGACGGGGTACAGATGAGACATGAATTAATAACTGAACCATCCACGTGCATAAAGGAGCACAAAGACAAAGTACAAGCGATAATAGAGATCAAAATTAACAATATTGATGTGCACGCAATCGTAGATACAGGTGCTACTGTCAGTGTCATGAGTATGGACTTATTCAGAGTACTGGGGAAAGAAAAGCGTATGCTGACTTTTCCTGTGAACAATTGCAAAGCCATCAGTGCACAGCGACAAATAATTAAACTCCAAGTGCGGGTAGGGATGTATATAGGGGGAGAAGCCATAGCGTGCTCATTCCTGGTAGTAAAGGGTTTAAAGGTAGCCTGCATTTTGGGGGTAGATTTTTTGAGAGAAAGGGACGCAGTAATCGACCTTTCTCGGGGAAAATTAAGTTTGATGAACGCGGGTAGGAGGATAGAATTGTCCATGCTCAGATCTGAAGAGGTACCTGTGCCTAATTGTAATTCTATTAATATAAAATGTAGGAATCAGTGGATACTACATTTAGACAATCATTCTCTAGGACAAAATCTCTATTATCCAGACGTACAAAGTGATCAAGTAAAAGCAAAGTATCACAGTCCGAAAATCTGAACTCAATGCAACAGCAGGATTTGGTACAGTTATTATCTAACTATGCAGATGTATTTTCAGAACGAACAGGAATTAAGGGATATCAATACAATATTGAGGTGAAGCCTCACAAAACCTACTGTCGAGCCTCATACTCCATGCCTTAGTCCAAGAAGAAAATAGTAGCTACAGGGTGTTTCAAAAATGACCGGTATATTTGAAACGGCAATAAAAACTAAACGAGCAGCGATAGAAATACACCGTTTGTTGCATATGCTTGGGACAACAGTACATTTTCAGGCGGACAAACTTTCGAAATTACAGAAGTTACAATTTTCAACAACAGATGGCGCTGCAAGTGATGTGAAAGATATAGAAGACAACGCAGTCTGTGGGTGCGCCATTCTGTACGTCGTCTTTCTGCTGTAAGCGTGTGCTGTTCACAACGTGCAAGTGTGCTGTAGACAACATGGTTTATTCCTTAGAACAGAGGATTTTTCTGGTGTTGGAATTCCACCGCCTAGAACACAGTGTTGTTGCAACAAGACGAAGTTTTCAACGGAGGTTTAATGTAACCAAAGGACCGAAAAGCAATACAATAAAGGATCTGTTTGAAAAATTTCAACGGACTGGGAACGTGACGGATGAACGTGCTGGAAAGGTAGGGCGACCGCGTACGGCAACCACAGAGGGCAACGCGCAGCTAGTGCAGCAGGTGATCCAACAGCGGCCTCGGGTTTCCGTTCGCCGTGTTGCAGCTGCGGTCCAAATGACGCCAACGTCCACGTATCGTCTCATTCGCCAGAGTTTACACCTCTATCCATACAAAATTCAAACGCGGCAACCCCTCAGCGCCGCTACCATTGCTGCACGAGAGACATTCGCTAACGATATAGTGCACAGGATTGATGACGGCGATATGCATGTGGGCAGCATTTGGTTTACTGACGAAGCTTATTTTTACCTGGACAGCTTCGTCAATAAACAGAACTGGCGCATATGGGGAACCGAAAAGTCCCATGTTGCAGTCCCATCGTCCCTGCATCCTCAAAAAGTACTGGTCTGGGCCGCCATTTCTTCCAAAGGAATCATTGGCCCATTTTTCAGATCCGAAACGATTACTGCATCACGCTATCTGGACATTCTTCGTGAATTTGTGGCGGTACAAACTGCCTTCGACGACACTGCGAACACCTCGTGGTTTATGCAAGATGGTGCCCGGCCACATCGCACGGCCGACGTCTTTAATTTCCTGAATGAATATTTCGATGATCGTGTGATTGCTTTGGGCTATCCGAAACATACAGGAGGCGGCGTGGATTGGCCTCCCTATTCGCCAGACATGAACCCCTGTGACTTCTTTCTGTGGGGACAATTGAAAGACCAGGTGTACCGCCAGACTCCAGAAACAATTGAACAGCTGAAGCAGTACATCTCATCTGCATGTGAAGCCATTCCGCCAGACACGTTGTCAAAGGTTTCGGGTAATTTCATTCAGAGACTACGCCATATTATTGCTACGCATGGTGGATATGTGGAACATATCGTACTATAGAGTTTCCCAGACCGCAGCGCCATCTGTTGTTGAAAATTGTAACTACTGTAATTTCGAAAGTTTGTCTGCCTGAAAATGTACTGTTGTCCCAAGCATATTGCAACAAACGGTGTATTTCTATCGCTGCTCGTTTAGTTTTTATTGCCGTTTCAAATATACCGGTCATTTTTGAAACACCCTGTATCTCTTAGCAGATCCCCAATCAGGGAGAGTACGGGGACTGTATCCGCGTAAGGATGTGAAAATATTCCTACAGTAAATGACTAATAGTCCTATGTGTTATGTGTAAAAAGGTACGCCATTCTTTTGAAAATGAATGAACATTAATGATGTGTGATCTGTAGAGATAATGTACTAGTGTAGAAGTATTTAGTTATAAGAATATGATTGACTTTCTCTTTTGTTTATGAATATTTGTGTTATGTCTTTTTTTAATTAGTGTTAGCTTAAACATGCCTTAAATGTCTGGACAGATAACCTGATTAGTGCAGTTATTTGTAGTGTTAAATTGTGACAGAGATCAGTCAGGAGGAACATTTTAGTAGTGATTAGTTTAGTGATTAGTTTGTGTACTGCATAATATTCTATATGTGTGTCAAACTTGAAGTATTTCTTGGTACAATCTTTTCTATTATATATATATATATATATATATATACACACACACACATATATATATATATATATATATATATATATATATATATATGTGTGTGTGTGTGTGTGTGTGTGTGTGTGTGTGTGTGTGTGTGTGTGTGTGTGTAGCTGTCAGATTGACAGTTTCGAACCCAGAATAATATCAATAATATGAGACCCTGAGAACTTTATTTTCAAACCAGTGTTATCAAAGAGAATAATGCACCCAGTAGTGACCCGAGGGCACCATGGGAGGCAAACGTATTGCAAATTTAAGTAACGCAAAGTTACGCACAAAGAAGCTTCAATTGAAGCATGTGCAGATCCAATCAGTTAAAAGAGCTAGCCTGATACAGTCCAAGTCAATTTTAGCCTACAGAGACTACACTGTAGTTACGTAGGACCTTGCAAGTAAAGTGAGACATAATTTCAAAGGAGTTATTGAACAATATGCCTGAATCCGGCTGGAATGCACAAATAAAATCTACTCGAACATAAATATAGATGATTTTTGGGCAAACTAATACGAAATTTTAATATTTCTTACCATTTGTCACACACCTTGGTAAAGAGCGAACAAAGAAGTTACGAATGTGCTGTTACAAAAACAATTGCACAACGGACATTGTAACTGAAAAAACTTAAACAAAAGTGCAGTATTGTGTGGCAGAGACAGACAGTGACTGTTAAACCTGCAGCAATACGTCACGAGGTTGTTTTGACCAAGCAATAAGAAACTGTATCATTGCCGTGTGTGCAAGTGGACAAGGAATTAGCACGACACGAACAGTGAGCCGATAACAGACGGTGGACCAAGCTAGTGTCAAACTATAACTCTTTATGTGTCAAGGGACGCCAGGAAAGCGCATTGACTACAGAGATACATTTTGTCCTAAGGTGAAAACTTGCGTGTGACTAATGACAAATCATGACATGGTGAAAAAATATTGTGTGCCCATAAAACGTGTTACTGTGACAACGAAACATTGTGCAAATCAGACTAGTGAAGGCCTACTGAATAATAACTGCCAATAACTGTGTGCGTTCTTTCCCACGGCAGGAAAAATGCCCATAAGGATAGTACACTGTTTGTGAACTTCTTGCATGTTTGCTGGAGCACGGCAAGAAGATGTCTCACCGGCGAGCTGATATACAACGCGCATCCGGCTGCTTCAGCCATGCAGCGGCCGCAGCAGCCCGTAGCAGACCAGACAGCCACACGCCTCTCCGCGCCGTAGCTGTCAACACCGGGGGCGGTGACCTACACGGAGCCGACGCGCCGCGCTAGGCGCCGCTCAACAATCACTCCGCACCGCTCACCAACTACAGCACTATTGACATATTCCAAAATATTTACACAAACTGCATAACATGTCAATGAACTCGATTTTTGATAAACATTGAACATTTATTATGTATACCCGTAAACTGACAAGAGAAAATGAACACTAACAAGATTTGTAACACGTAGGTAGTGGGAACATTATGAAAAGTGACGTTGTGCTAAATGATTTCAAAAAACTAAGTAATATATCCTAGGACAAGTGACCTTGCTGTATATCGCAAAAATAATAATTACGAGTTGTTAATCACACACAACAAACTTTCGTTGAACTGTATGTGACTGTGACATTATGTAACCGTTGATGACAAAATGCTAAATCAATTCAAAAGAATGACTGTTAAAGAGACAAGATTAATCATGAACCAACTGGGATGGCTGGGCTCCGGCACAGTTTTGCCCAGGTTTCCTGTCCGCCTTCGCCCGAATGGGGGAGCCATGAACATATATAACCCTGGGACTAATTAAAAGAGCCATTCCATATAAAAAAAATACAGAATTGTAAAGAACGTTACTGGCACCATTGTGTCAAAGTATAGAAACTCTTTGCCAAATGTTGCCAGGGGATAATGTAACGTTCCCTGGCAACACACACGCTATTAATAAACTAAAATTTAATTGTACTATATACGCCGCTATGAAGCAATTTGTATATACTGTAATTACTTAACAAAAAATATTATTTAATTTTGTGTAAAGGACATTCGTTATTATTATAATATTTTCTGTAATAATATTATCGATGTATTTATGATTGTAATATTTCTATACTCATAATGTAATTACGAAATGTGTCAATATCTGCGATAACAAAAATGTAACATACAGCCGCAGATTGCAAAGAGACAATAACGGTTGATAGTGATATAAATAGGAATACATAGTGTGGATTCTTTGTCTTCTTCCTCGAGAGCTGAGAGAGAGAGAGGAACCTGTGACGTAGCATTTTATGAATGGGTAGACTTCATTTGTCTGTATCTAGATTTAGCCGCCATTAGAGGAGAAATTACAAACTAATGTAAGTTGAATTATTGTTGTGGTCTAAATACATTATAATTTATCAAAAGTGTGTATTACTAATGTAAATTAGCTTGCCCATGTTATCTATAATATTTCTGTAAAGAATTTTCAGCATTTTTAGCGGTGTTGCTGGGCTGTGCCGTGACCGAACGATTTGCAGCGGCGGCACATTTAAAAAATTGTTCCGCTAAGAAAAATTAACCAAACCCGTAAATCGGGAGCAGATAAAAATTAGCAATGAATTAAGAAAATGTTTTTATTTTACAGCGATCCTGAGACTGAGACTGACGGAATTTATTACTAGTTTCACATTTGTGCATTCATAGGCGGATAGTTAACGTTGAAATTTAACAATTTGTTGGTTCTTTCAAATAACTTAAATGTATAGTGAAGTGTGTTTTATTAATGATAACTAAACGTCGGCTTGGCAATATTTAACCACTTTCTGCTAATAGAGACAGTCTTGTGTTTCATAGCTAACGCCGGGAATGAATTCAGTAAATATTTAAAACGAAAACCACTGCATTTAGAAAATGTGTGCCAAGGCCGAATTATGTAAAAGATTTAATTCTCAACTAAATATTCTTAATCAGTTAATATGAATTTATCAGCATGAGGGAGTTAACTAAGTTAACGTAATTTTAAATGTACTTAATTCTGTCCAAATGAATTTTTATTACCACCCGTAAATAAGGGGTTCTACAACAAAGTTCGTACAGAAAGAAAGAAAGGCAAATTAACTAAAAACAAATTTAAAATAGGGTAACATTTGAAAATAAAATCATTTCATTTTATATTTATTTTTTTAATTTTTTATTTAATTTCATTAAAAGACGTAAAGACTCTTCAGGTAGGAGTTCCGGGCCGGCTAATGTACGTAAGGCTTTGAGTACTTGTGACGGAGTCTTGTCGCCCAAATCTTCGTACGCGAAAATTTTTTGTCGTCGCAAATCTGGTGACAACGTATAATGCTGTATGAGAGCTTCCTTTAGCACAAAGTAATTTTGTTGCGACAAGGTTTCTTCTACTTGCTCTATCACTTCTAAATTTAGATGTGAAACCACTATATTAAATTTGTCACTGTTGTTAGACACCCCACGCTGCCGAAATATGCATTCAGCCTGCGTAAACCAAAGCTGGGGGCGCGTCGGCCAGGACGCGGAAAGCTGTAACATTTCCGTGTCGCGCGTAGGTACTCCCATCTTTTGCGTTAACATCTGTCGTTCCGTTTTGTGGCGAATCAAAGGGCGTGGACCGCGATCCTTGGTCGAACAGACTGTAGTCTTCAATCTTGATTCCATTGCCCCATGCTTTTGTCTCTGAATTCATTATTCTCGTCGGAATATATATTTTCTTTATGCTTCTGCTACGATTTTTCACCACTATGGGAGCCTTTATATTTAATGAAGTAACAGCTTTTTCATGAGATGAGAAAACATTTTATTTTCCAAGCACAGATCAAAAACTAACAAGAATAAGCAACTCGTAACCAAGCCGACTAGGGCATAGATAAATATCTATCAGCTGCAGCTTTCACCCGCTGTTTTTGGCGCAGTCGATAAATGACGTCGCCACACATGCCTTACTTTGGCAGTTGTGTGGGGCAACCACGCAGATTATGGTGGCCTTGAAGCTTATCCCATATAGGTCAATTCTAGTTACCGATTCCACTATTTGATAATTTTTAATGGATTTCCATTACGTGAATTTCTGCTTTGTTTAGGATTTGCAGTGTTCGTTTCTCCATATTTTATGTTAGTAAATCGTATTTGTTATGATTCGCTTTATTTCTCCAGCCCAAAACTCCAACTTTACTGCGCTTTTCACGTCTGAATGAAAATCAGTATTAGAATTAAGGTAACTTTGCAGTAGTACGATTTAATCATGCGCTATACTGTATTACAGTTTATGGTTCTCTGTGCCCATCCACTCGCATAAATTATGATAACAATTCTAATTAGACACAAATTTTTTACACTCCTGTCCTTATTTATTTCGGTTATGTTCAACTCGTGTGCAGGTAATTCGTGCGTAAATAAAAAGTGCGTTAAATGTATTATTTTATCGCATACTATATTCGTTTGTTTACGGGTATGGTCCGTTCCCTTCACAGACTGCCGATATGCAGCATCTTTGCCTTATGTATGACGTCATTGGTCATAGCCGACGAGTGGAATCGAACACTAGAATGTATCCCATGCATACATATAAACAGCACTTTGCAATGTAGAAATATACTGCAGTGCTTTATTGGTTTATGTGCAGTCACTTAACAACTCGTGACTCACTTTCATATTATGCATGTCAGAAAGCATTTCTAGGAGGCTGTTTACTAGAGCAATCAAATGTAGAAAAGCGTTACAAGCCTCATACACTTTATATCAAAAAGAACTTTTCGAAAATAAGATATTGTAGAAAGTAGAGTAAGTGAGGCAGAAGTATCAGTTACAAAAGCCGACAAAGACAATATAGCTGTTATGAACCATGGTAAAGAACCAGTTCTTAAAAACTGCAGAAAACGATATCACTCAATTTAATGAGATTTGACTAATAAATTCCACAAAGACTTGAACAGGAACACTGGCACAGATTTATAGACTCTACGATCATTATTTGCGTTCCCTTTTTATCCTTTGACAGTCTGAGTATCATAATGGGACGGAATTTTTCTGGTGTGTTTATTTTTTGCTTTATTTCTCTTAAGCTGACATTATATACCACGCAATATAAATCTGTATAAATGGGTATGTTGAACATGCATATTTTCGTTTGTACAGGGGCTATGCCCAGAGAGCTTATAGGCGTATCTATGTAAAATCAGAGAAACGAGCAGTTAAAGACCAATGAGTAAAAAGACGGTTACGAGTGATGTCCTGGACATCGAATGTATGAAAAATAAGAATTTGAACAACTCAGTAACTAACATTTAGTGAATAAGGTGTATAAATGTAGAGTAACGGATATGAGATTCCAAGTAATCAAAGTTGTTAAAATTCTGCAAGTGCTCTAGGAGCTTAAGGGAGTTGATGTGAGCTTAAAATGACAGAAGATAGTGCCTTTTACTGAATCATGGTTAGCATTGATTTTTTGATTAAAAAAAAGTCGCGGAGCACTGTTATCAAATGTGACCAGAAATTGCAATTGTGAATGAAGTGTGAATGTTGGCTTCATCTCGACATTCCTCCATACATTGGTGAGAATTTATCCCTAAATTTCAGAAAACCTGTTCGATTCAAATCAATGTGTTACATAATGGCGTCAATAGTTATTCTGGTGTACATTTAATTATTATCAAGAAAGACGCCACGCCACCTTAGCAAAATCATCGAATGCGGGCATTGTAGCATTAATCGCCACCTATCACGAAGGTAAAAAAAAGGGAGGTGTCATTAGGTCAAAAACTTCAAGCCTATGTTGACCATCTCAACTAGCTCAAAACTTTACGATCACTGCGGTGATACTTCCCCGTGACGTCATTCTGACGCCCCCGTGCTCAGTTTCGTCCATTGAGGATATCTATCGATATCCCAAAGACTATCTGATGCTTTGGTTGTGTGGAGACGTAGTTGTTTCATCAAAAATGCTAATCGATCCGAACGTAAATTAAAGTTTAAAGGAATTACATTTCATTCGTAAGTGAAGCAATTCAAGCAATATTTTCTTTTGTATACATGAATTATTGTTGCACTCTTTACTTTTATTATAATGGTTTTATTTGTCATTTGACTTAAGATTTGCGTTACTTTACTCAGTGTCTGTTCTTTCTCTTCTTTCCTGTGTTTTTCACTGCTTTCCAAGTCGCAAATGCTTTGACATTCTTGCCCTGCATAACACACTGCTAGGTAACCGTGGTGATTGTTTGCGGCAGCAAATGATGCCCTAAATTACTCTCACCGATAATTATTATTATTCATTGTTCACATTTTCTCCCCCTTTAAAAAAAGATTCTAGCCAGAACAGCCGGAGACAGCGATTATGTGTGCGTGAGTTTTGTGTGTATGGTTGTATGTGTATGGGTGCTGTGCTTCCTTTCTGAAGAAGGTTTTGGCTGAAAATTTATGTGCATCGCCTTTTCGTCGTGACTTCCTTGTGCTCGGCGTGTGAGTAGCAACCTATCCGTTTCACAGTATAGTTATTTCTTGTTTGTTGTAAATAATCCACTGCTCTGCAACGGGAACAATGATGTACAGAATTGCAGTACCAGAAGAAAAAATGACATTGATTACGCCACGTTAAGGTTTTCTGTAGCACTAACAGCACACTATCACTTACCCACTGATATAAAATACCTGACACACTGCAAAGTAAAATTTCAAACTAAACTGAAAACGTTTCTCTTTTATAACGCCTCCTATTCTGTGGAAGTTTATCTATTACTGTAATGTGTAAATGGTATGGGTAGGAATTACTAACATCTGTCTGTCTTCAATTAAAAAATGCAAAAATCTAATAAGTGATAAGCATGGAGGCAAATTTACAAAAAAAAGAACTATGTCAATATATACTGAATCGTTCCATATCATTACGATTTATCTTGCAAATGATATGTGGAACATGAAATTAAGTATCTAACTGTCGTTATGTTATAAAGCATGGTACAGGCTTACATTTCAGAAGGATGTAGGCTGCAGTAGGTACTGGGAGATGAAGAAGCTAGCACAGGATAGAGTAGCATGGAGAGCTGCATCAAACCAGTCTCAGGACTGAAGACCACGACAACAACGCAGACTTACATACGTTGAAAAAGCCCAAAATGAAATACAAAAGTAAAATCAGCCAGATGATCAAAGTAGATGTACGTTTCAGTTGTGCTATATTTGTTGTTCCTGAAAAACTGACACAGTTACCGGCAAGAAATATCGGGAAAAAAGCAAATGGACTCCTTTTGGAAAGATAGCCTAACCAATGCAAGATGTAGGCCTATCATAACTGAATTAGTTACTCACATACATGTTAAAGCAAAATATCCATTTTAAGGGGTCTTAAGCTATTGAGACCATTCACTTGATTACATTTATAGCATTCCATAATCCTGGGAGATGTTTAAAAATTGTATCTTTTTACCCTTCAAGTTGTTATTATTAGCCACACACTGAATGACGCATCTTAGGTAAGATTTCAGAGGAAGAAGATCGGTAAGCTACAGAGACACTAATGCACTGACAGTCTAATAAAAAAAGAATTCTATTATGCATGGAAGTATACATCTACGCGGTTCTGTTTCTTTGACATTCAAATAATCATTTGCTTTGTTGATATGCACAACATACGATAGAATGCCTTGCTTCTTTCATCATTTCCCATGGTTATGGGCTATGAAAGAACACATAGGTGAGTGTAAACGTGAACATTAAAAATGCTGTGCATACGAGTTGAAAGCTGAAAATGTAACGAACAAGAAGCGGTACCGTTACCAGCAATGAATCAAGTGTTATTTTCGGAGTTCCAGTTCAATTTGTTGCCTATACAGAAAAAGTAAAAGTGGAACTAAATGGATTACGAAAGAATGCTTTTCACATCACTACCTTCTGCTTCTGTTTATCCTAAATGAAGCACAAAAACAAGTTACGTTCATGAGTCCAAATGCGTCGTATTACTAAAAAAAATACGCATTCACGAACGGAAAAAGTTCGAATTGCCTTCCTGACATTATGCTATTCACGTAAGCTGTATAACTTTTAGTATTTGAAACAGCTGTTGTGCGCACACGACGGAAATAATGGACAAGCAGCAATCGTAAACAGCAGTCTGCTAATGTTTTGGGCTACTTAACATGGCGGCAGGTCCGGCCGCACTGGATGCCTGTACGGTCACGTCCCTTCTTTTTTTACCTCCATGCTACCTTCATACATGACGAGATAGTGGAGACTTGTATGCAAATATCTTTGGACATAAAAAGAAAAATGACAGCGAAAGTGAACGAAATGAGCAGCGTCATGTAAACATAGCAAGAATCAAAATACATTTAAAAACTTCCTGTTCTATTTAGCAAAAAATTGTTTCGGAGCTGACACGAAGGCAAAATTAACTGAAAAGTTCATCTAATTATTTGTTTCTGCTGAAGCACAGGTGTTTAAAAAGTAATAATAAGAGTTAGTGACTGTCACGGTACCTTGGCGCTAGCGATTTTAACGAAATCGTCGAAATGAATGGAATTGATTTGAAATTTCGTTAAAGAAGAATAATAAATTTTATCTTTTGCTTTTAAGTTAATTTTCTTTCGTGCGAACTTTGTTGTAGAACCACCCTCTTATTTTCGTGTGGTAATAAAAATTTTTACTTTCTTAAGAATTACGTACATTTAAAGAAAAAAAATAATATTTACGTGAACTCATATGAACTGGTTAAGAATATTAGGTTGAGAATTGAGTCCTTTACATCTTTCGGCCTTGGCATACACTTTCCAGATGCAGTGGGTTTTTTGTTAAATATTTTTACTGAATTTTATCCCGGCACTAGCCACAGAACACAAGATTACCTCTATTAGCAGAAAATGTTTTAATTATTGCCAAGCCGACATTTATCACTGACCAAACCTACTTCACTATGCATTTGAGTTATTTTAAAGAACCAAACTGTTTAAATTTCAATGTTAACTAACATTAACTATCCGCCTACGAATGCACAAACGCATAATTAATTCAAATTTTATCAGCCACAGGATCACTGAAAAAGAAGAACAATTTCTTAATTCACTATTGATTTTTATGCATCTGTTCCCGATTTACGGGTTTGATAATTTTTTAAATGTGCCGCCTCTGCTATTGTTGGTCGCGGCACAGCCCAGCAACACCGCTAAAAAATGCTGAAAAATTCTTAAAGAAATTTTATAGATGACGTGGGCAAGCTAATTTACATAAATAATTCACACTTTTGATAAACTCTAATATATTTAGATCAAACAACAATACAACTCACATTAATTCATAACGCATCGTCTAATGGCGGCTAAGTCCAGACAGAGACAAAAGAAGTCTACACATTCGTAAAAAACTCTTTCACAGTGTCCTACCGCAATGACTTCTGAACAGAGAAGACCAAAGAATACATAATGCATTGTGCTTAAATAGTATTGCTGACTATTAACATTTCTTTGCAAATTGACGATATTATTCTCTTCTGACAACATTTTATATCTCTGCTATCGCAAATACTGACACATTTTACAATCACATAATAAATACAGAAAAATTCCTATCCTAAATACAGAGAAATATTACAACAAAAAATATAAGGAGAATAACAAATGTCTTTTACACCACATTCAGTAATATTTTTGTTCAATAATTACGATATATACAACTTGCCCAGAGCGGCGTATATGGTACAAATAAACTCTTGTTCTTTAATAACGTGAGTTTGCCAGGGAACGTTACATTGCCCCCTGGCAGCATTTGGCAAAGAGTTTTTAGACTTTGACACAATGGTGCCAGTAACGTTCTTTACACTTGTATATTTTACGGAATGGCTCTTTCATTTAGTCCCAGGGTTATATAAGTTCATGGCTCCCCCATTTGGGCGTAGGCAAACAGGAAACCTGGGCAAAACTGTGCCGGAGCCCAGCCATCCCAGTTGGTTCATGGTCAATATTGTCTCTTTAGCAGTTATTCATTTGAATTAAATTAGCAGTTCGTCACAAACGGTTACACAATTACACAATATCACAGTCACATACAGTTCGACGGAAGTTTTTGTGTGTGACACTATTATTCTTGTGATACACTACAAGGTCACTTGTCCTAGGATATATCACTTACAGACATACATAGTAAATGTTCAATGTTTATCGAAATGAAGTCATTGACATGTTATTCAGTCTATGTGAACATAAAAAAAAATCAATAATGCTGTATTTGGTGAGCGGTGCGGAGTGATAGTTGAGCGGCGCTCGGCGCGGCGCGCTGACTCCGTGTAGGTCACCGCCCCCGGCGTTGACAGCTACGGCGCGGAGGGGCGTGGCTGTCTGTCTGGTCTGCTACGGGCTGCTGCGGCCGCTGCATAGCTGATGTAGCCGGATTCGCGTTGGATATCCGCTCGCCCGTGCGACGTCTTCTTGCAGTGCTCCAGGAAACATGCAACAAGTTCAGAAACAGTGTACTATCCTTATAGGTATTTTTCCTGCTGTGGGAAAGAACGCACACAGTTAGTGGCAGTTATTACTCAGTAGGCCTTCACTAGTCTGGTTTGCACAATGTTTCGTTGTCACAGTAACACGTTTTATGGGCATACAATATTTTTCACCATGTCATGACTTGTCATTAGTCACACGCAAGTTTTCACCTTTGGACAAAATGTATCTCCGTAGTCAATGCGCTTTCCTAGCGTCCCTTGACACACAAAGAGTTAAAGTTTGACACTAATTTGATCCACCGTCCGTTATCGGTTCACTGTTCGTGTCGTGCTAGTTCCTCGTCCACTTGCACACACGGCGATGATACAGTTTTTTATTACTTATACTCAACTACTCCGTGACGTATTGCTGCAGGTTTAACAGTAACTGTCTGTCTCTGCCGCACAATACTGCACTTTTGTTAAAGTTCCTTTATTTTTATTTACAATGTCCGCTGTACAAATTTTTCTTTTTTGTAACAGCACATTCGTAACTCTTTACCAAGGTGTGATATTTGCGTACATGGTAACAAAATATTAAAATTTGGTATTAGTTTGCCCAAAAGTCATCTATATTCGTGTTCGAGTAGATTTTATTTGTGCATTCCAGCCGGATTCAGGCATATTGTTCAATAACTCCTTTGAACTCATGTCACACTTTACTATCAACGTCCTACGTAACTACAGTGTAGTCTCTGTAGGCAAAAATTGACTTGGACTGTATCTGGCTAGCTCTTTTTTACTGTTTGAATCTGCACATGCTTCAATTGAAGCTTCTTTGTGCGTAACTTTGCATTACATAAATTTGCAACAAGTTTGCCTCCCGTGGTGCCCTCGGGTCACTACTGGGTGCATTATTTTCTCTAATAACATTGGTGAGACAATAAAGTTCTCAGGGCCTCATATTATTGATATTATTCTGGGTTCGAATCTGTCAATCTGACAGCTACACATATATACATACATACACATAATAGAAAAGATTGTGCCAAGAAATATTTCAAATTTGGGCACATAGAAAATTATGTAGTACACTAACTAATCATTACTAAAATGTTCTTTTTGATTGAACTCTGTCACAGCTTAACACTACAAATAATTGCACTAATCAGATTATCTGTGCAAACATTTAGAGCATGTTCTAGATAACACAAATTAAAAGAGTACATAACACAAATATCCATACACATGAGAAAGTCAGTCATATTCTTATAACTAAACACTTCTACACTAGTACATTATCTCTAAAGATCACACATCATTAATGTTCATTATTTACAAAAGAATGGTGTCCACATAGGACTATTAGTCTTTTACTGTAGGAATGCTTTTACATCCTTACGCGGATACAGTCCCCGTACTCTCCCTGAGTGGGGATCTGCTGAGAGATAGCTACACTCATGTGGCACACTTACTACTCTAAAAGGTCCATTGTACACCAATTGCCACTTGCTATTCTGTTTCAAGGATGCCGAGGACTTAGGATGATTGCGTAAGAGTACCAAGTCCCCAACACTAAATTTTTGGTTATTCGTCACATGTCGATTATATTTTTCTTCCCTTTTTTAGCGCACCTGGTAAGGTTGCACCCTGCTTTTCTTATCTTGTGTGCTTATATGCAATGTATAACCTGAACAATTTATTTAACTCTCCAAATGTTCGTAAAAAAAACTTTTTCCTTCTTGGGCCAAGGAATGGAGTATGAGGCTCGACAGTAAGTTTTGTGAGGCTTCACCTCGATATTGTACTGATATCCCTTAACAATTCCTGGTCGTTCTGAAAATACATCTGCATAATTAGATAATAACTGTACCAAATCCTGCTGTTGCATAGAGTTCAAATTTTCGGACTGTGATACTTTGTTCACAAGTGCGTCCACATTTGCTTTTAATTGATCACCTTGTACGTCAGGATAATAGAGATTCTGTCCTAGACAATGATTGTCTAAATGTAGTATCGACTGATTCCTACACTTTATGTTAATCGCATTACAATTAGGTACAGGTACCTCTTCAGATCTGAGCATGGACAATTCTATTCTCCTACCAGCATTCATCAAACTTAATTTTCCCCGAGAAAGGTCGATTATTGCGTCCCTTTCTCTCAAAAAATCTACCCCCAAAATGCAGGCTACTTTTAAACTCTTTACTACCAGGAATGAGCACGCTATGGCTTCATCCCCTATATACACCTCTACCCGCACTTGGAGTTTAATTATTTGTCGCTGTGCACTTATGGCTCCAGTGACTTTACAATTATTCACGGGAAAAGTCAGCATACGCCTTTCCTTCCCCAGTACTTTGAATAAGTCCATACTCATAACACTGACAGTAGCACCTGTATCTACGACCGCTTGCACATCAATATTGTTAATTTTGATCTCTATTATCGCTTGTACTTTGTCTTTGTGCTCCTTTATGCACGTGGATGGTTCAGTTATTAATTCATCTCCCATCTGTACCCCGTCATTATACCTAAGGATACAGATGTTGTTCGGTGTTTTGTTCTGTGTCGGGCTGCTCTCACTCCAAACCTCAGCCGACGATGGAGAGCGTATCTCGGCTGCATCTAGTTTGTTGAATTATTGCTAGTGGATGGGCGTGGCTGCTCTGTGTCACTGACCTCCACTATGTGCACGTTGTGTCGCGTCGGCCGCCACGGTTGCGCAATTGGCGCATTTTGTGGTGGCGGTCGGTTATTGTCATATCTATCACTGTTTTGCCGGTCCGGACTGGGCCTCTGGTTCTGCGGCCAAGTTCGGTTTGCATCATTATAAGTATTAGTATTGCTCGGCCCCCTGGCATTTTTCCATCTATTATTGCTTGGTGGGCCTGTCTCATACCGGTCATCGAACCTCCTTTTCCGGTCATTATTCACCGGCGGACTATTGCCGTTCCGGTCTCTACCTCTATTTCCGTTTTGTGCATAATCTTGTCTCCTATTATTACCTCCGAAGTTTCCATTACTTGGTGGAGGCGAGTTATTTCTACCATTTCTATAACCGTTTCCGTTACTTCTAGCCTGTTCAGTAGCTGCCTTAACGTCCTCCTGAATCAGGTCAATTGAGTCCAGAACAGACAAGAAATGTTCCATATCATTTTCAGGCACGTGTATAAGTTTTTCCTTTACATGTATCGGCAAGTGTGATTTCAAAAGTCTGATCAAATCCCGGGATGAAATCTGTTCGTCCCAGTAACGGGTCTTATTAATGTACTTCTCGAAATATTTTCGCAAATTGCCTAGTCGTGGAGAATACGGCTCTGGATTATATACCTCCTTCCGTAATCTCTCCTGAATACATGTTGACCAATATTTGGCCAAGAATGCCTTCTCAAATTGCTCATATGTATCGCAACTATCAGCTGCTTCGGTTGCCCATAATGCAGCATCTCCTTGTATGTAAGACATAACGAACTGTATTTTCTGGGTGTGACTCCAAACTCTAGGCAAAATGTTTCTAAATCCCTTGATAAACACTACAGGGTGAACAGATTTCTTCTCCGTTGTAAAGATCTGAAACTGTCGGTTCCTAATCAAGCTTTCTTCAATCACTACTTTGGAATGACATTTATTTGTTTCGCTTACATTGGTTGCCTGTTCTGTCTCGCAGTCGCAATTTTTTACTGCAGTATTTATATGCCTATCATTGTTGGACCTGGCTGGCGTGATATACGCCTGTGCCTCGTCATGCCGCAAGCTAAGCTCCATTTCGGCAAGACGACGGTCCACACTCCGCTGTCACAGCGGAATGTCTTTGTGCACTATCTTTTTTAGATCCTGCACATCCGCACTTCAGCCCACATCTCTGGCCTCAATTGCGGCGTGCACTTTCTGATCTATTTCTTTTATGACTTCATTTTCTACTTTGTGCACTTGTTCGATTACTTTGTCCTCAATTACTTGAGTTGTGTCAATTTCCAATTGCTCGACTCTGTTAGTCAGGACACTAATTTCCTCTACGATATTGGCGTTAGCTACTTGAATACTGTCTACTCTTTCGCTTAATTCATGCACTGTTTTGGGTATGGTTTCATATTTTTGTTTCAAACTAACAAGCTCACTTTGCATAACTTCTAAAGTTTGCATCAACTGCAAGTCCCTCTCATGCAGGCGTCGGTCACGCTCTGCTTGTTTAGCATCACGTTCTTTATCACGCTCTGCTTGTTTAGCATCACGTTCTTTATCGCGTTCTGCTTGTTTGCATGCAAATTCAGCTACCAATCTCTGGTCACGCTCTGCTGGCATATGTACAAATTCATCTTGGAAATTGAGCATGCGTTCGAACGTAATTCTTAATGATTGCACTTCTGACATCACACCACTCTCTGGTCCGTGTCCAGTGCTTGCGGATGGCACAGTATCACTGGGTGGCAGTGGCAACATTTCTTGTCCTTCTGCCACCAGATTCTCACATTGTACTTCCTGAACTACGTCACTAACATTACTTTGTGTCACACTTTCCAACTCGGTATCACTACTTACTGACTGTTGCTCATTATCCATGTTGATATCTTTCTGACTACGCAATCTAACCATAGTAAACAAAAGAAATAAAATCTGAACTAAATATCCTAACACTCAGGTTTCACTGACATAATTACACGAGAAATGGACATTAACTAATACACACTTACTATATACTACAATGACTAACTACCTAAATGTCCTGTTATTTTAAAACAAAGTACTAACAACAAGCACACCACTAATGATCCGAGAACACTGCACTGAGGCTACTTTACTGCCCACAGGACAACTACACTGTAGCTTTACCTTTTGGTGATCTATCTTGGGTGCAGCTGCCCCCTGATATTGTGGTAGGTAATTAATTTTTCGAAATATTGAGCTCTCTTCTTCAGCTTGCCTCTGGGTACATAGTGTTCTCATGCAAAAAATCATACACAGGTATTACCACACAATATTGGTTATGCAATACATACAATACATAGAAAAATTATTAAATGTTCTGCAACAAAGTTCGACTATATTAATTCCCTAGTTATCTCACGGGTATTTAGTGGCCACTGCATATTCGAGCCCCACGTTGGGCGCCAATTTAACGAAATCGTCACAATTGAATTGAATTGATTTGAAATTTCGTTAAAGAAGAATAATAAATTTTATCTTTTGCTTTTAAGTTAATTTTCTTTCGTGCGAACTTTGTTGTAGAACCACCCTCTTATTTTCGTGTGGTAATAAAAATTTTTACTTTCTTAAGAATTACGTACATTTAAAGAAAAAAAAATATTTACGTGAACTCATATGAACTGGTTAAGAATATTAGGTTGAGAATTGAGTCCTTTACATCTTTCGGCCTTGGCATACACTTTCCAGATGCAGTGGGTTTTTTGTTAAATATTTTTACTGAATTTTATCCCGGCACTAGCCATAGAACACAAGATTACCTCTATTAGCAGAAAATGTTTTAATTATTGCCAAGCCGACATTTATCACTGACCAAACCTACTTCACTATGCATTTGAGTTATTTTAAAGAACCAAACTGTTTAAATTTCAATGTTAACTAACATTAACTATCCGCCTACGAATGCACAAACGTATAATTAATTCAAATTTTATCAGCCACAGGATCACTGAAAAAGAAGAACAATTTCTTAATTCACTATTGATTTTTATGCATCTGTTCCCGATTTACGGGTTTGATAATTTTTTAAATGTGCCGCCTCTGCTATTGTTGGTCGCGGCACAGCCCAGCAACACCGCTAAAAAATGCTGAAAAATTCTTAAAGAAATTTTATAGATGACGTGGGCAAGCTAATTTACATAAATAATTCACACTTTTGATAAACTCTAATATATTTAGATCAAACAACAATACAACTCACATTAATTCGTAACGCATCGTCTAATGGCGGCTAAGTCCAGACAGAGACAAAAGAAGTCTACACATTCGTAAAAAACTCTTTCACAGTGTCCTACCGCAATGACTTCTGAACAGAGAAGACCAAAGAATACATAATGCATTGTGCTTAAATAGTATTGCTGACTATTAACATTTCTTTGCAAATTGACGATATTATTCTCTTCTGATAACATTTTATATCTCTGCTATCGCAAATACTGACACATTTTACAATCACATAATAAATACAGAAAAATTCCTATCCTAAATACAGAGAAATATTACAACAAAAAATATAAGGAGAATAACAAATGTCTTTTACACCACATTCAGTAATATTTTTGTTCAATAATTACGATGTATACAACTTGCCCAGAGCGGCGTATATGGTACAAATAAACTCTTGTTCTTTAATAACGTGAGTTTGCCAGGGAACGTTACACGATACATTAAAAGATAAATATTTTGGAACCAGTAACAAACTCATCAAAGGTATGCAGTACTACAGTTTAATTAACAGAAACTATCATATTTAGCAAAGGTTGTGTGCCCAGTGTTGTGTACAAGAGCAAATCCTGATAACGTTGGTACACTAGTAACACCAAGAAAATGGATGGTTGGTCGAAACCAGTTGTGGCGTTATGAAATGCTCTTGTTATTATGCCATATAAAACACAAAAAAACGAAAGAGGATACATTCATCAATCTCTGGAACTCTGTGGACAATATCTGATTTTTTCCAAAGAATTTAATTTGTCTTCAAACAGGAACATCAGACGTAAAACACAGTCAGTTTCTTCATTAAAATTTTTTTCCTCAAAAATTCGCTATTTTTTAATGTATTCATCATTTAATAAAAGATACCCAAGGATTTTCATAATTTGCAAACTGTAACACATCCTGATTTCCATCACCACTGCTTTCAGGTTCGATTTTTCAGATACATTGTCTTCAACAGTGACCTTCAGGTTCGATTACTTCCCGAACTGCACTCAGATGGATAGACGAGAAGCGGTGAATTCAGCAGGGACACATGCTGGTAGTGAGGACGACATTGGACCCCAGTGGGACCCCCGCCTTGGAGATGCGTCGCTCTAAGGCCTCAGTGACGTGGTCGCTGGACGTACCCAGTGTGTCAACCTGCGCCTACGGTCACAGAACGAATATCGATACTTTTTATGTCGATTACATTCATCTCGATACCTATACTTTACTGCAGGCATCGTATCGAATGATAGTAATGACAGTTTATTACATTATTAGTATTTACCCAAAATTTTCACCACATAAATCACTTCTAACACTTTCAACAATTGAGAATGCGAGCAACAATAGGCATACAACTGAATAAAGTGTGCGTACATGCCACAGAGTGAATGTGTGAAAACATTTGTTACTAGTTTGTTATTGTTACTAGTGGGACAAAGTATGTACCACCCCACATTCCATTGTTGTCAAATTTATTCAAGATGACGGCGATGAACACATCCAAGATAGCAGCCTGTAGACTTGGCAGCAGCACAAGGCCATCCAAGATGGGGGATTTTGGGAGGAAGTTTGAATTTTGTAGGGAAGATAGATCAATTGGGCTATGTCCACTAACCTAACCCTCCAGAAAAAAAAATTGACAGTAAATTCAAATTCCAGCATGATACTGCGTCACACCACGAAAATGGCGGAAAAATAGACCAATTGGGCTATGTCCACTAACCTAACTCCCAACCCCCTAGAAAATGGCGGCAAGTTCAAACTCCAACAGGATAATGCACCCCACCGCTCTTATGTCTACTAAGCAAAGAAAATCGCAGGAAAATAGCTCACTTGGGCTACGTCCACTAACCTAACCCTCCAGAAAAAAAATTGGCTGCAAATTCAAATTCCAGCATGATACTGCGTCACACCACGAAAATGGCGGGAAAATAGACCAATTGGGCTATGTCCACTAATCTAACTCCCAACCCCCTAGAAAATGGCGGCAAGTTCAAACTCCAACAGGATAATGCACCCCACCGCTCTTATCTCTACTAAGCAAAGCAAATCGCAGGAAAATAGCTCACTTGGCCTACCTCCACCAACCTGTCACCCAACCGCCACCTCTTCCTACGAACTGCCACCAACTTTTAAATTTTGCGGTAAACAAAATTCAGTTCCCATATGTCTACTAAGCTAACTAAATGGCGTCATAGAAAAGACTCTTTACTAACCTCAGTCGCCAGACTGCCACCATCTCCTAAGGATTCATGGGAAAAGGGCTTTATCATATGACTTTATTTAAACAATTGCATGCAGATGTGTTCACCACAAGGTCAGAACTCCAACTGACTTAGTACACATCGCCACCACCAGAGGGCACTCTCATCTGTGATGTAATCCAAGATGGCGACATCCAGTGTATTCACCACGAGGTCTGGACTCCAACTGAGTTAGTACACAGCGCAATGACTAGAGGACGCCACTGTGACGTCAGATCATGATGCATGTACCGTTATTCAAGATGGTTGCACCCAATGTATTGACCACGTGGTGTAAGATTGTACACTTGGCCTACCTCCACTAATCTAACCCCATCCCCAATTAAAAAAACGCGCGAAGTTCAAATTCCAGTATGATAATGGCGGAAAAACCGGACTTGTATTTATTATTTAAACAATATCATGCAGGTGTGGTCGCCTTGGGGTCCAGACTCCAGCTGGCTTAGTTGATATCGTCGCCACCAGAGAGAGCCACTGAGACATCATCCAAGATGGTGGATTTTGGCGGGAAGTTTAAATTTTGGCACGAAGAAAGATCAATTGGGCTACCTCCACTAACCTAACCCTTCAGAAAAAAAAGATTGGCTTTAAATTCAAATTCCAACAGGATAATGCGTCACACCTAAGAAAATAGGCCAATTGGGCTACGTCCACTAACCTAACCCTCCATAAAACAATTGGTCACAAGTTCGAATTTCAATACGATAATCGGTCACAACTACGAAAAAATGGTCTGAAGTAGGCTAACTGGGTCACATCCACTAACCTAAGTCCACCTCATCCTACGAATTCTTGCCAAGTTTGAATTACGGTGGTCACTTGTGTTTTCACTGCTAAGCTATGAAAATCGCGTCAAATAAAGTACACTTGTACTAACTTAAGTCACCTCCTGTTGATTGCTGGGGAAAGGACTAAAGTCTTTATTTCAAGCAGTACTGTCATCACTTATGCTCCAACAGACTTAGTACACATCTTCGAAATGGCAACACCCAGTGCGCACGCCACTAGGTCCAGACTCCAACTGACTTAGTTCAAATCGTCAACAGCAGAGGAGGCTACCCCTGGCACCACCGGTAAGCAGTAGCCTGCACACGCGCCACTGGTCCAGTGACCGCTCACGTCACAGCCCTCGGTCGGACGGCGCCAAAGTTGTTTTGCTGGACAGTGGAATCTGCCCTGATATCACACAATTGCCAGTCCACCACGTGGCTTGCTCGACTATGAACGCTCTTGCTAAGTTAACTGATCATGCAAGTCTCATTATTCAACCCACATGGCCCGATTACCTATTCCAAGATCATTGCGAAAACACACGTGCATACGTGTGAGCCATCGCTCGCGCCAAGCTACCTACCTTTGCAAGTCCATTTAACACAAAGCACCCAACTCAGATACCTATCTATAAAAAAATAACAACTCGTATAGGTAAGAAAAGGTGTGCACTATACTTTCAACTATCTAGTTTCAACTACTTTTTGATGTCCAGACGGCCACCTCTTCCCAGCAACCGGCGCCGAGTTTGAATTCTGCCAGTAAAGAAAGGTCACTTGCGCTTTCGCTACCAACCTGAGAAAACTGGGCGAAAGAAAGCACACCTGTACTAACCTCGGCCACCAGACCGCCACCTCTTCCTGTGAACCAGCGCTGAGTTTGAATTCTGGCAGTAAAGAAAGGTCACTTGCGCTTCTGCCACCAACCTAAGAAAATTGCTGCAAACAAAGCTCACCACCACTAACCTAAGCCTCCAGGATGCAACCTCTTCCTAAAGGGTTTCTGGTAAAAGGACTCAGCCTGCACTAGGCCCATGGATGGAGAAACGAACGTACTTTATTTAGGGATGGAGTATATGTATCACAGAACACATGCACTGACATGTCCCACAGCATACAGACCTGCAAACCACTCCTACGTAACTTATTTATAATGCTCTACACACATGCTTGCTAATTGTAAACCGTTAGAAATAACACATCGCACAGCATACAGACATGTGAACCACTCATAAATAATGCAAAACATTTACGTCCAAATAGCCAAACAAATCCTAATTTTCCGAAATATTTTCAGCACAGACCTGCAAACTGCTCCTAAATCATTCAGCACAGTGATGTGTAGACACACTAAGTACTCGTAAACTGTTGAAATAACGCATGTCACGGCCTACAGACACTTTCCCGAAATAATGCAATCAACATGTGCAAGCACAGTCCACCACCCACTGTCCTTTAGAGTGCACAGGAGGTAGCGATAAGTGAGGCATCCCACAGACGTCAAACCACGCACAGCCCCTGCTCGGCTTCTGCAAGCATGGGGTGGGAGCACCCCCATTCATACGTAACACCTGAGAAATTGCCACCATTTTCTAGGGGTTGGGGGTTAGGTTAGTGGACGTAGCCCAATTGGTCTATTTTCCCGCCATTTTCGTGGTGTGACGCATTATCATGCTGGAATTTGAATTTCTGGCCAATTTTTTTCTGGAGGATTAGGTTAGTGGAGGTAGCCTAATTGACCTACCTTCCTACCAAAATTCAAACTTCCAGCCAAAATCCACGATCTTGGATGACATCATGGGCTGTTGCCAAGTCTCCAGGCCACCATCTTGGATGACGTCATCGTCGCCATCTTGAATAAATTTGGCAACAATGGAATGTGGGGTGGTACATACTTTGTCCCACTACTGACATTTCATTCACAGTTCGTTCAACTGGCTTCATCTTATTTTTACAATAAGACTTACTAGTTTGTTTTTGCACTGATGTTTCAAACCATGTAACAGTAAGAATTACTGAATAAGCAGACATAATAGCACCTACAAAAAGGGAAACTTGGCAGTACTTTTTGATAAACTTTATAATAACGAAGTGAGGCTCAAAATTAGGTTAAATGATTTGAAGTCTTCTGGAGACATGAGAAAGCGTGTAAGAAAATACCCTGCAAAACAGAAAGGTAAATTCATTTGAAGAGTGGAAGTGGAAAAACTTCTAAGTTTCACATGTGTTTTCTAGTGGCGTTATGTTCTAGGTGCTCTACTGCATGTCCCTAGGCTCTTTCCAAGTGTCAAATCGCGAAGAAAATGTTTCGAACATTGCATGCTCTTTGTGCCACTCTGTGCTTCGCTCAGGAGTTCCGACAGCTAAAACTTTGAATTCATTCCATGTAATTCAGAAACACAAAATATTTCATTAATTTTAAACATATTGCTGAAATGTTATTGTCAATGCAGGCATGCAAAATCTCCGAATGCAGTATGAAGTGTCTCACACTCTATCTTCTCAAATAGCTATCAGTAAGTCATACATTGTAACAGAATATTGGAACAATTTCAGTGTGTTCAGAAGATGAAAACGTGGAAGATGTATGCTATATCGTACTTCATCTGAAAGACCAGGTCTGTTTATCAGTTGATAAACAGAAAGACCTATTGGCGATATTGCCATTTTTTCCTCAACAGCACAGAAAGTTATACAGTGTACTTATCAATATCTTATCCCAAGAATACAGTTGCATAAGAAACAGAACTTAATAGTCAAAGATTTTTTCATGAATTTAATTTGTTATCTTTTTGTAGAGAAATGCATAAGAAATAAGAAATGATTCTCATCGATTACAGTTCTGCTAGTTAAAATATTACTTCTGCGTTTCTGTACTTTTCTTATCACAAATAAAATGTAGTACTCCTGTATTAATATCACATGGAACAAAAACTTTCTTATCGCCACTTAGAAGCAGTCAGTTTCCTGGTGCGACACTTAGAATTTTCTTAATAAATTATTTATTTTCTAGTTGTCTGACTATTACTTTGGAAAGAGTAAGGTGGATAAATGTGAAGTAAAGTATATTAGACTGCAAGTGATCGAAGTTCTTAAAATACTGCAAGTGCTCTAGGAGAATAAAGGAGTTGATCTGTGAGCTATAAATGACAGAACAATGTGGATGTTTACAAAATCACCATTAACATTACCTTTATGAATAAGAAAATGTAACGAGCCGCTGTTGTTGAATATGACCGAAAATCGGAAGTGTGAGTGAACTGAGAATGTTGACCCTACCTGGATATTCCTCCGTACATTGCTGAGAATTTATTTGTAAATTGCAGAAAGCCTGTTTGATTCTAGTCAGTGTGTCCCACAATGGCGTCAGTAGTTATTCTGGCATATATTATCAAGAAAGGCCCCACGCCACATTAGCAAAATCAACGAATGCAGAGGTTATAGCATCACTCGCCACCTACAGAGCTTACAAGGCAGTGGAGACTTCCTTGCATATATTTTTGGACGAGATGGACAGGATAATTCTATCATCGGAATAATTTCACTATTTTTTTGGATACAACTAAGTAACGAACAAAAAGAGATACATTGTTTTATTGTTGTGCTGCCAAATGGGAAGTATGGCACTTCGAACGTTTCCACTTCCACTCGTCCTTTACTGAACAAGATAATAAGAGAGTCAACTTATCTGTTACATACCAATAAATACATGACGATATGTATGTAGGGAGGACATGAGTCAGTGCACCACATTGCTTACATAGCTCTGTACTGCCTGACTGCATTTGCACCATCTGAGTATATAACATCCGAACCGATTCTGTGGTCGAAGCGAGAGAGAGTATATACCCAGTTCTTTGTATCAATGATAAGTCTAGAAATCTCAAGATATCGATTCAGAGTATTGATACTTTTGTAAGTACAATCTATGGTAAGAAAAAAAAAGACACGAAGGAATTATCCGAATGGGGCGGAAACCGGTAGATGTTATGAAATTGTACTGATAAACAAATAATTCAATTTCACAAACATTGGATGATTTAGTGAAGAGAAGGGGCTTCACAAATTGAGCAAATCAATAACGCGCTGCTCCACCTCTGAGGCTTACGCAAGCAATTATTCGGTTTGGCATTGATTGATAGAACTGTTGGGTGTCCTGAGAGAAATCATGCCAAATTCTGTCCAGTTGTCGAGTAAGATCGTCAAATGCCTAGTTGGTTGGAGGGTCCTGTATATAATGCTCCAAACGTTCTTATTTAAGGAGACATCCGGCGATCTTACAGGGCAAGGCAGTGTTTGGCAAGCACGAAAAAAAAAACTGTAGAGGACGGTCATTATTTTGCTGAAATGTAAGCCAAGGATGTCTTGGCATGGAGGGCAATAAAACGGGGCGTAGATTATCATCGACGTACCGCTGAGCTGTAAAAGTGCAGCGGCTTTCATTTCTTTCTTGTCTTTTAGTGTACACTCATGAGCAACTGATACCTTCGACACTTCTCTTTCAAAACATTTTTAAGTACGATAATTTTCAGAAGATACTACTCGTGACTGATCATTACTGCCCCTACCCGCGCCGCCCGCAGTAGGCGTTCCCTGCGCTGGCGCTCCTTGGCCGCCTCAGCCCTCATCAGCTTCGCCAGACTCATGTCGCACTCCAGCTCGTACAGCCGCAGCACGCCTGCCTTGTCCACTTTCTCCTGCTTCTGCCGTCTGTAGAACTCTGCAATCTCCATTTCCTCGCGCCGCTGCTTCATGCTGGGTAGTTCCTTTAGAAAATCAGACTCAAATCAGTGGATACAAAGGAACGGAACCTTAAAAAAGGGGACAATAACGTTTTAACTCCGTCATACTGACAGAGAACGCTTTGCTATGCTTCTACAACGTTCTTTTAAGCGGATTAACACTGATTTTCAAGCGCATTTTGGTAATAGATCACGAATGTACATATCGTTGCGTTACAACCAGAATGAATTTGTTTGAAACACTCCGCACTCCATCTTCAGGCCACGAGTGGCCTACCGGGACCATCTGACCGCCGTGTCATCCTCAGTGGAGGATGCGGATTGGAGGGGCGTGGGGTCAGCACACCGCTCTCCCGGTCGTTTTGATGGTATTCTTGACCGAAGCCGATACTATTCGGTCGAGTAGCTCCTCAATTGGCATCACGAGGCTAAGTGCATCCCGAAAAATGGCAATAGCGCATGGCGGCCTGGATGGTCACCCATCCAAGTGCCGACCACGCCCGACAGCGCTTAAATTGGGTGATCTCACGGGAATCGGTGCAGCCACTGCGGCAAGGCCGTTGCCCTTGTTTGAAACATAAATAAGAAAATATTTAAGGAAAGTAACTGGCACTTCTTTTTAATTTCTTTGTATGGTGGTATATGACTGCGAACCACTGAAATGTATTGCCAGTATAGAGTCTGTATAGAGGGTGAACCAAAAGTCCCTTAACATTTTTTTTAATGCACTAATTTACGGAATAATGTGGGTCGAGAGGTAAAACTTGACAAACATGTCTGAAATGACGAGGGATTTTACTGAAATCAAAAACGAATCAAACAGATAGCGTTGGACAGCAATACGTCAGTGACGTTGCATGTGATTGTCTTATATATCGAAGGCAATGTCCTGCCTGGCTGATTGAGTGACTCATCAATGCCCAGACCAAACCGCTAAGGATATATTGTAGCCGTCCCCTAAGAAGGGATTTTTCTAAATGCAACCCTAAGGGGGTAGGAATGGGATGAAGAGTTCTATTTTTTGAATGTCTTTATTAAAGCAGTCTACAAAAAATGGTATTGGTTTCTCTGCAAGAAGTAAAGAAGTACGTGTTTCGTATTCTTGGAAATTTAGCTCTATGGGCGTAAAATCATGGGTGAAAACTGTTTTTGAAAATGTATCAGTATTAAAGAATTGCTGAACTAGTTTTAAAGCTGCATCTATGAACACTGGAATTTGACTTCTCGGTTGCAAATAAAAAAATACTTGTTTCAGTGTTTTTGGAAACTGAACCCCTGAGAGGATGAAAGGGGAGATGAGATTTTTTTATGAAAATATTTTATTGTGAAGCATTTTTAAAGCTAACTCTATGAAAATTTAAATTTGGCTTATCAATTAGAAACAAAAAAATACTGGTTTCACTGTTTTTAGGAATTCAACCCCCAATGGGAGTGAAACAGAGGACAAAATTTTTATGGAAATATTTCATTGTGCAAGAATTTTGGAAGCCTAATATACGAAAGTTTGTATTTGGTTTCTCCGTTAGAAATAAAACATGCATGTCACTGGTTTTGGAAATTTAATCCCTAAGGGAGTGACATACGGTCAGACTGATCGAATGATTCATCATCGCCCAGCCCAAGCCGCTAAGGATAGAAACTTGAAACTTGGAGAGGATGCTGATCTTTACTGTAGGCATCGTTTAAGAAGGGACTGTCCGAAATTCCACTCCTAAGGCGCTTAAATAGAGAATTAAAAGCTTTTCGAAAGTATGTCGTTGTTAACGAAATTAAACAGGTATTTGGTTTCTCAGCCAGAAAATGAATATGTGTTTCAGTATTTTTGGACCTCCAATGGGGTAAAATAGTTGGTGAAAGTTTTTTTGAAAATAAATAATTACTAAAGAACTACTAAAAGATTTTTGAAGCTACATCAATGACAAATTTTTAAGAAAATATTTCTTACATTAACAAAAATTTTAATGCTATATTTATGAAAATTGGTGTTTCACTTCTCGGTTAGATATAAAGAAATATTTGTTAAGGGATGAAGGTTTGTGTGGAAATATCTCCACAAGAACGCAAGAGTCATGATTAACAAGAACTTTGGACTCTAGGTATCAGAATTACTTTTTGCTCAGAAATACAATCGGAAAAGGCCATGCTTGTATAGTCTTAATTAGCGTGAAAATCTTTGGTGTTGAAATTTGTGAATAACTTAAAAATTCGATTACATAAAAACAAAAACGAAAATCATTGCAGGCCATACAGTCTACGCGAGAGAAGCTGCAGGTGCTAAGCCAGTCGTGTATAAAATGAGCTGTAGTGAGAAATGGAGTCAGGTGAGACAGTAATGGCAGCAAGAGGACTGTACCAGAAAAGGCACTGTTTTCAGTATGGAGAATCAGCTACTGCAACATTACCATCATTTTACACTCCGAGGGTCTGTGAGCACACACAATGCACGATCTGGGCTACCGAAAATCCTAAAACAGTAGTGGAAACCCCATTTCATAGTAAGAAAGTCACAGTGTGTTGTGCAGTTACCACATCATTCGTGATTTGACTCCTTTTCTACGAGGAAATGCTGGGCGCTGCTTTTCAAACGGTCCGTCTTACGGGTGCGAGATACGCAGATATATTACTGAATCGTATCAGTCCTAACCCTTTGACCTTGAACATGGTCATTGACCTTTAAGATCATTGTTTAATGCTGAAGGTCATGCATTACATCATCTATGATATACACTACATCATCCTTATTTGTAACATTATCATCCTCATCAGTGGGAAGCCAACTCCCTCCTTATCTCCAGTCATAGTGCAGTATTAAAAATCGAAGATGGCGAAAATGGTGCAGTTGTGTTAGTGGTATATCAATAACAGGTCTTTTCTTCCTTCTCCTTGTTTCCAACAAGTCATAGCTCAATAATCAAGATCTGAACCACTGGGCAGTGAACACCGCAGTCCCTGTCTTTGCAAAAATATGTGAGTGCAACGAGCACTGCAACTAATAAGAATCTATATTGTTGTCGTTGTTGTGGTCTTCAGTAAAAAGACTGGTTTGAAGCAGCTCTTCATGCACTCTATACTGTGCAAGCCTCTTCATCTTCAAGTAACTATTGTAATGTAAATCCTTCTGAATCAGGTCTGTGTATTCACCTCTTGGTCTTCCTCTACGATTTTTATCCTCCATGCTTCCCTCCAACACTAAAGTGGTGATCTCCTGATGCCTCAGAACGTGTGCTACCAACCGATCCCTTCTTCTAGGCAAGTTGTGTCACAAATTCCTCTTCTCCCAAATTCTATTCAGTATCTCCTCATTAGTTATGTGATCTACCCAACTAATCCGCAGCATTCTTCTGTAGCATCACATTTCGAAAGCTTCTATTCCCTTATTGTCTAAACTAGTTATCATCCATGTTTCACTTCCGTACATGGCTACATTCCATACAAATATTTTCAGAAAAGACTTCCTGATACTTAAATCTATACTCGATGTTAACAAATTTCTCTTCTTCAGAAACGCTTTCCTTGCCATAGCCAGTCTACATTTAATATCCTCCATGCTTCGGCAGTCATCAGTTATTTTGTTTCCCAAATAGTAAAACTCCTTTACTACTTTAAGTGTCTCATTTCCTAATCTAATTTACACAGCATCATCTGATTTAATTCCATTATCCTCGTCTTGCTTTTGTTGATGTTCATCTTATATTATTCTTTCCATTCTTCTGTCCATTCTGTTCAGCTGCTCTTCCCGGTTCTTTCCTGTCTCTGACAGAATTACAATGTCGTCGGCAAACCTCAACGTTTATATTTCTTCTCCATGGATTTTAATTCGGTGATAGGCTACAACCCTTTCACATTCCCTTCCAAACCACTGCTTCTCTTTCATGCCCCTCGACTCTTATAACTCTCATCTTGTTTCTGTACGAAGTGTAAACAAACTTTCGTTCTCTGTATTTCACCCCTGCCACCTTCAGAATTTGAAAGAGAATGTTCCCGTCAACATTGTCAAAAGCTTTCTTTAAGTCTACAAATGCTAGAAACGTGGGTTTGCCTTTCCTTAATCTTTTCTATAAGGTAAGTTGTAGGGTCAGTATTACATCGCGTGTTCCAATATTTCTACGGAATCCAAACTGATCTTCCCCGAAGTCGGCTTCTATCACTTTTCCCATTCGTCCGTAAGGAATTCGTGTTAGTGTTTTACAACCGTGACTTATTAAACCTATAGTTCGGTAATTTTCACACCTGTCAGCACCTGCTTTCTTTGAGATTGCAATTATTATATTATTTTGAAGTCTGAGGGTATTTCGCTTGTCTCATTCATCTTGCTCACCGGGCTGAAGAGTTTTGTCGTGGCCGACTCTGGTAGCTGTGGAACATACACTCATGCTCATAAATTAAGGACAATGCTGATATATGCTGAAACAGCGCTCTGGTGGGCGGTTTGCGGATTTAAATCACCTCGGGGTATGACCATGTGGTGCATTTGACCTGCGGTCGTCGCACGGCGGCGCTGGCAGCAGTCCACATTCGCATAGGTGTGTTGGCGTATGTCAGAGTACGGAGTAGCGAGTAAGTGTGCAGACATTTTCAGGCGTGCTAATGGTGACTGTGTGTTGAAAATGGCTCAAAGAACACATAATGATGCCGTTATGAGGCGTAGAAAACTAGGGCGATTGAAGGCTGGTCAAACACAGCAGGTAATAGCACGGGCCCTCCGTGTGCCACTAAGTGTGATCTCAAGATTATGGCAACGATTCCAACAGACAGGAAACGTGTCCAGGCGCTACAGTACGGGACGTCCACAGTGTACAACACCACAAGAAGACCAATATCTCACCATCAGTGCCCGTAGACGGCCACGGAGTAATGCAGGTAGCCTTGCTCGGGACCTTACTTCAGCCACTGGAACAGTTGTCTCCAGACTCACAGTCTACAGGCGACTGAACAGACGTGGATTATTCGCCCGGTGACCTGCAAGGTGCATTCCACTGACTCCTGGTCACAGGAGAGCCTGTAAAGCCTGGTGTCAAGCACATGGTCATTGGAACAGTGGTCCCAGGTTATGTTCACAGACGAGTCTAGGTATAGTCTGAATAGTGATTCTCGCCGGGTTTCCATCTGGCGTGAACCTGGAACCAGGAACCACATACCAACCCCTTAATGTCCTTGAAAGGGACCTGTATGGAGGTTGGGGTTTGATGGTGTGGGGTGGGATTATGATTGGTGCACGTATATCCCTGCATGTCTTTGACAGAGGAACTGTAACAGGTCAGGTGTATAGAGACGTCATTTTGCTCCAGTATGTCCGCCTTTTCAGGGGTGCAGTGGGTCCCACCTTCCACCTGATGGATGATAATGCACGGCCTCATCGAGCTGCCATCGTGGAGGAGTGCCTTGAAACAGATGTCAGACGAGTGGAGTGGGCTGCCTGTTCTTCAGACCTAAACCCCATCGAGCACGTCTGGGATACTCTCGGTCGACGTATCCCTGCACGTCTTCAAATCCCTAAGACACTTCAGGAGCTCCGACAGGCACTGGTGCAAGAATGGGAGGCTATACCCCAGCAGCTGCTCGACCATCTGATCCAGATTATGCCAACCCGTTGTGCGGCCTGTATATGTGTACATGGTGATCATATCCCATATTGATATCGGGGTACATACGCAGGAAACAGTGGCGTTTTGTAGCACATGTGCTTCGGGACGGTTTTCCCAACTTATCACCAATACCGTGGACTTACAGATCTGTGCCGTGTGTGTTCCCTATGTGCCTATACTATTAGCACCAGTTTTGTGTAGTGCCAAGTTGTGTGGCACCACATAAAGAAATTATCCTTAATTTATGAGCATGAGTTTATAAGAAACTAACTAAGTTCCAGTGGCCGAGCTCTTTACACCATCTCAAGCGTCGCCTAGCATTGACTACAGAAATGGGTGGCTCATGAAGAGCTGCTTCACCGTTGAACCCCATCCTTTTTAACTCCCTACCCACAAGTTATTGTGTCAGCTGGACTGTTGGTAGAATTTTGGAACTCACGAGTGATTTCTGCCGCTGAATTCATGCGGGTTTTTACAACCACCTTCCTCAGAGCTCGATGGTACCTGTCTACAAGTATAAGAGGCTGGCCTGGTCTTAGATTAGTTATGGCTGTCAACGTGGGTGGCTTTTGGAGGGCTGAAATGTTCCTGGTGGATTTTTCACCCAGGTGAATACAATAACTATTCCACGTTCAAGTCATGAACTCTCCTGACCGACCAAATCCGCTGTTAGCGCTTCTTCTACTGACAACACGATTTCCTCTGCAACCTCTCGTCTTTCTTAAAGGTGGGCCCGCCTCTTGTGACATTTAGTGGTTAATTCGGTATTACGTAGGGGTGTCTGGATAAACCGCCAGGTTAGCCGAGCGCGCTAACGCGCTGCTTCCTGGACTCGGGTAGGCGCGCCGACCCCGCATCAAATCCGACCGGCGGATTAACGACGAGGGCCGGTGTGCCGGTCAGCCTGGATGTGGTTTTTAGGCGGTTTTCCACATCCCCTAGGTGAATACCGGGCTGGTCCCCACGTCCCGCCTCAGTTACACGGCTCGCAGATATCTGAACACTTTCGCACTGTTCCATGGATCACACTAGTCGCAGACAGTTGGGATACGTTATTTCTTTCCCGGGGGTTACATGGTGGCGGCAGGAAGAGCATCCGGCCATCCCTTCAACTAACATTGCCACATCAGATTAACCATGCCGACCCTGCGAAACACGACACAGGCAAAGAAAGAAAGATAGGGGTGTTCAGATACTTTTGATCAGATAGAGTACGTGTCACGATATGTTCGCTTGCCTGACGTGTTTCTTTCATTATTTCATTGTGCGTGCAAATTCCTTTTCTTACGTTTTTTAATCATAACTTTATCAGTGATCCCAATATTCGTTTCAAATGTATAGTCCCAGCCATTGGCGTACTACAACAGGAAGACGGTAACTTGCACGGACACGGTGACAGGACAGTATTGCGTTAAAGTCGTTCTCGAAGGCAACTGCTCACTCACCGGGAGGCTCTGTGGCTCCTGACTAGAAGCGTGGCGGCTGTGCCGGCTGCAGGATGTCAGGTTGCAAGCGGTCCGTGGTCCAGCTGTGGCTCGAGTGGACGCAGTCGCCCGCAGCTGTTTCTGCTTGGCAGGAAGTCTTGTATCTTGGCGCTGTGGACTTGATTCGCTGCTGGATTGTGGGTGGCCTGAGGAGGGAAGGAAAATTGGGTTTAACGTCCCGTTGATATCGAGGTCACTGGAGACTGTGCACAAGCTCGGATTGTGTCAAGGATGGGGAAGGAAATCGGGCGTGTCCTGTCAAAGGAACCATTCCGGCATTTGCCTGGAGTGACTTGGGGAAATCACGGAAAACCTAAGTCAGAATGGCCGGAAGCGGGTTTGAGCCATTGTCCTCCCAAATGCGAGTCTAGTGTGCTAACCGATGCGCCACCTCGCTCAGAGATCTGAGGACATTTGTGTCTATGCTAAATAAAATAAGATGAGACAAAAATCTTGTACCCCTCTGCTACGTGATGCGATTATGTCATGAAGAACGCAGTAATACCACGAAGTACAGTGTCAACATTAACCAGCACAATATCTATGCTCCGAAAGGTGCATGAAATCGGCCACTCCATACCGAGAGATAACAGAGAAATACGCTAGTTTGTTCACACCAATAGAAACGATGGTATTCCTAGCATCCCTCCAAAGCAGTTATCAACGAAATTTCTTGCAAAAAAATGGCTCTGAGCACTATGGGACTTAACATCTATGGTCATCAGTTCCCTAGAACTTAGAGCTACTTAAACCTAACTAACATAAGGACATCACACACATCCATGCCCGAGGCAGAATTCGAAGCTGCGATCGTAGCGGTCGCGCAGTTCCAGACTGAAGCGCCTACAACCGCTCGGCCACAGCTGCCGGCTATTGTGGGCATATTTGTAATATATGTTGAGAAATATTAAATGTGAATTCACACTTTTTCGTGGGGCTGTATTAAAGACAATATGTACAGCAATAACCACAGAACTTTTGCTGATCTGTAAACAGCCATTCAATAGTTCATTGACATCATCGATGTTGCCACACTTCAGCGAGTCATGCAGAATTTCGCTATTCGTCAGTGCCACATCATCGCCAATGATGGCAGGCGTATCGAATATGTCATAACCTAAATCCGAAAATCTGTAGCGACGTTTCCATGTTGAATAAATGTAGTTTGCAACTAACTTACGTTTTTTTCATATACGAGGGTCACTCCAAATAAATGCACACTATTTTTTTTAAATCCATCTTTTATTCTACATGTTTGAAACTCTTACAGTGTGTAGATACATCCTTTAGAAACAAGATTTTCATATCTCCACATAATTTCCATCCCTCTTAACTGCCTTACGCTATCTTGGAAACAGCGCCTGTATACCCGCACGGTAAAATTCTGGACCAACCTGCTGGAGCCACTGTTTGGCAGCGTGCACAAGGGAGTCATCATCTTCAAACCTTGTTCCACGAAGAGAGTCTTTCAGTTTCCCAAAGATATGATAGTCACATGGAGCCAGGTCAGGACTGTAAGGCGGGTGTTTCAGTATTCTCCATCCGAGTTTTGTGATGGCTTCCACGGTTCTTTGACTGACATGTGGCCGTGCATTGTCGTGCAACAGCAAAACATCCTGCTTTTGCCGATGTGGTCGAACACGACTCAGTCGAGCTTGAAGATTCTTCAGTGTCATCACATATGCATCAGAATTTATGGTGGTTCCACTTGGCATGATGTCCACAAGCAAGAGTCCTTCGGAATCGAAAAACATCGTAGCCCTAACTTTTCCAGCAGAAGGTGTGGTTTTGAATTTTTTTTCATGGGTGAATTTGCACGATGCCACTCCATTGATTGCCTCTTTGTCACTAGTGAAAAATGATGGAGTCATGTTTCATCACCTGTCATAACTCTTCCAAGGAATTCATCTCCACCATTCTCGTACTGTTCCAAAAGTTCGCTGCATACCGTTTTTCTTGTTTCTTTGTGAGCCACTGTCAACATCCTTGCAACCCACCTGGCACAAACCTTTTTTAACGCCAACACTTTCAGTATTCTGCAAACACTTCCTACCCCAACGTGGCGTGACAATTCGTTCACTGTGATGCGTCTGTCACCAGTCACCAGTTCGCTAATTCTCTGCACATTGTCTGGAGTGTGTGGAGTACGAGGCCTGCCGCTGCGAGACAATCCTCAATATTCCCGGGTCCGATTTCATCACGTAACATGCTTTCCCACCGACTAACTGTACCGCGATCGACAGTAGCTTCTCCATACACCTTTTTCAACCTCTTGTGGATGTTTCCCACGGTGTCGTTTTCACAGCACAGGAATTCTATGACACTACGTTGCTTCTGACGAACGTCAATTTTTTTTTCTTTATTGAATTTCGATTCCCCCTGAAGGGGGCGGGCTGGCAGCAGCTTAGTATGCCGCTCTTCAGCCTACAGACGTTGTTTTAAAAAGGTGAAGATAATATATAATAAAAAACAGGCGATAAAATCGGAGACAAAGTGGTAACATGGCGAAAAAAAGCGTGGAACTTAAAACATAGAACAAAGGGATGATGATGATAATAAAATACATATGAAGCAGACAGGTAAAATAATAGACAGACAATTAAAAAACACGGCGACAGTCTGTTTTCTGTTCGCAAAAAGACATAAAATTCACACCCAGCGACAGCATGGTTTCTGTACACAACACGGGAAAAGACGAAACAACACTGAACAGTCACTGGAACACTGCACTAAAATATGACAAATATGACATACCACAGCCGAGAGCAGGTGGGGGGGATTGGACAGATGATGGGAAAATAAAAAAGGGGGAAGGTGAGGAAAAGCGAAGGGGTGAGGGGGGAAAGGAGCCAATGGAGGATGAGGACCCATAAGAGGGGTAGGGGGTGCTGGGCAGACGCGACAAGGAATGAAGGCAGAGGATGGGCATACAAAAGGACTCGAGCGGGAGGGGGGGGGGAGAAGGGAGGTAGGGAGAGGTTAGGCGGGTAGGAACACAGGATGGAGGGGGGGAAGAGGGAGCCCAGGGAAAGGACGGAGGAAAGGAGGGGGGGTGAGGATCAGAGTTGATAGGAGGAATAAATGGCGGGAGAGAGGGCATCATCTGGGAGGGGGAGTTGATGGAAGAAGCCACCTTGGGAAAGGAGATGAAGGGTGTAGAGATGGAGGGTAGGGGAAACACAACAGTGAAGGCATGGCAGGGGGTGGGGATGGGAGAGGACAGGAGCAACCAGGGGGTGAGGGGGATCGAGGCGGCGGGAGATGTAGAGTATGCGGATATGTTCGATGAACAGGAGCAGGTGGGGGAAAGGAATGAGGTCATAAAGGATCCGCGTGGGGGACAGGAGGTGTATACGGAAGGCGAGGCAGAGTGCATGACGTTCAAGGATCTGGTGGGACTTATAGAATTTGGGGGGGGGGGGGGGGACAGATATCCAGGCGAGACTGGCATAACAGAGGATGGGACGGATTAAGGATCTGTAGGTGTGGAGGATGGTAGAGGGGTTCAGCCCCCACGTCCGGCCAGAGAGGAGTTCGAGAAGTCGGAGGCGGTGGATTGGATGGAGCGGAGATGAGGGATGACGATCGTCAAGTTTAGCAGCCATCTTGAAGACATGCTGTGACGGCGCCACTCACGGGAACAGGTTGAACTAAGTTCGAAAAAAAAGCGGGAAGAATGTATCTACACACTGTAAAACTTTCCCACGTGCAGAATGAAAACTGTACTTTTACAAAAATAGTGTGCATTTCTTTTTGAGTGACCCTCGTAGTTCAATAGTCGTAACCCTGTATATAGACAGTGTCTTACCAATGGGCGGCACGAGCCACTGTGGCGCCCAGGTCGGCTTGACATAGCAGCAGGAAGGCGGAGCTCTCACGTAATG
The DNA here is from genome assembly GCF_021461385.2 of Schistocerca piceifrons. Taxonomy (NCBI): domain Eukaryota; kingdom Metazoa; phylum Arthropoda; class Insecta; order Orthoptera; family Acrididae; genus Schistocerca; species Schistocerca piceifrons. The sequence goes on from NC_060140.1 coordinate 298,317,902, forward strand.
AACCGAGCGCTTCGCCGGTAGCTGCGGAGGTGGCCGCGGTGGCTGCGGAGGCGGCCGAGGCGGAGGCGGCGGCGGCAGTGGGCGTTGCGGCCTGCGCAGAAGCTGCCTCTGGCGCCTGCAGAACTCGTCGAGGAAGTCCTTGTCGAAGGTCATGCGCGCGACGCCGCGCGCCACGAGCAGCGTGCCCAGGCCGGGGAAGTCGAGCGAGGCGTATCCGGCGGCGACGCGCCTGCGCAGCGCGGCCCGCAGCGCGGCCAGACACGCGGCCGCCCCCCGCAGCGCCAGCGCGCCGGCCCGCGACGCCGACGCCGCCGTCAGCAGCCGCGGCGCCGCCTCCGGCCCCCACTTCCTGCGCTCGCGCACGCCGAACTCGCGCACCAGCCGGCCGGACAGCGCGAACACGGGCGAGCTCTGCACCACTTTCCCTCCGTGCCGCCAGTTCGACACGGAGAACGTGCCCACGTTTATCAGCTGGCTGGCTTTGCCTTCCAGCAGCTTTTCCCGGATTTCTGCATTGACGGCGTTCCACAGTTTTGTGAAATTCTTTTGAGTGGACAGTTTTTCGTCGTTTCCCCAAAGTATCTTGCGCGCCTCTACGATGACGTCAATATCAGCACGATCCATTATTTTTAAATCTGCAACACCAAGACTCGTGTCAGTGGTCACTTAGTCAGTTACGTGTTTCATACAACGTTTGAATCATTTTTTGCCATTGAAATGATGAGGAACGAGTCAGTTTACTAGATATGTATACGTGATTAACATTAATCAACATATGCCTCAATACTATTGGTGCTTTTTTTTTAACAGGCTGCCAGCTTTAAATAAAAATTCGTGTATGGAAAAGCAGTAGTTGTCCAGAAGAAATTATTTTAGGTTAGATTTAAAAGTTTCTTTGCTACCTGTCAGACATTTCCTGTTACTGGGCAAATGACCAAAAAATTTTTTTCGTGTATATTCAACTCCTATCTACGACACTAACACCTTAAACAATGTGTATAAAGATCAGAGTTGTAAATATGAATGTCACTATTATTATCAAATTATGATGCACTACTTACGACAAATTTTGTATACATAAAATATACTATACAAACTCTCGAAACTTCCTGGCAGACTAACACTGTGTGTCGGAATGAGACTCGAACTCGGGACCTTTGCCTTTCGCGGGCAATTGCAAGTTCTGCAAGGTTTGCAGGAGATCTTCTGTAAAGTTTGGAAGGTAGGATACGAGGTACTGGCAGAAGTAAAGCTGTGAGGAAGGGGCGTGAGTCGTGCTTGGGTAGCTCAGTTGGTAGAGCACTTGCCCGCGAAAGGCAAAGGTCCCGAGTTTGAGTCTCCGTCCGGCACACAGTTTTAATCTGCCAGGAAGTTTCATATCAGCGCACACTCCACTGCAGAGTGAAAATCTCATTCTGGAAACATCCCTCAGGCTGTGGCTAAGCCATGTCTCCGCAATATCCTTTCTTTCAGGAGTACCAGTTCTGCAAGGTTCGCAGGAGAGCTTCTGTAAAGGTTGGAAGGTAGAAGACGAGGTACTGGCAGAAGTAAAGCTGTGAGGAGGGGGCGTGAGTCGTGCTTGGGTAGTTCAGTTGGTAGAGCACTTGCCCGCGAAAGGCAAAGGTCCCGAGTTCGAGTCTCGGTCCGGCACACAGTTTTAATCTGCCCGGAAGTTTCATATCAGCGCACACTCCGCTGCAGAGTGAAAATCTCATTCTATACAAACTCTCTCTCTCTCTCTCTCTCTCTCTCTCTCTCAATGTATTGGAACAGAGATCAACATAAACATCATTTCCGCCCTTTTTATTGCTCTTGAAGACCACACATTGCTTGTTGTACCACCATACAGCGAGAACTTCAGAGGTGGTGGTCCAGATTGCTGTACACACCACCGGTACCTCTAATACCCAGTAGCACGTCCTCTTGCATTGATGCATGCCTGTATTCGTCGTGGCATACTATCCACAAGTTCATCAAGGCACTGTTGGTCCAGATTGTCCCACTCCTCAACGGCGATTCGGTGTAGATCCCTCAGAGTGGTTTGTAGGTCATATCCCCCATAAACAGCCCTTTTCAATATATCCCAGGCATTTGCGATGGGGTTCATGTCTGGAGAACATGCTGGCCACCCTAGTCGAGTGATGTCGTTTTCCTGAAGGAAGTCATTCACAAGATGTGCACGATGGGGGCGCGAATTGTCGTCCATGAAGACGAATGCTTCTCCATTACGCTGCAGATATATTTGCACTATGGGTCGCAGGATGGAATTCACGTATGACCACTAGCGGCGACCGTCGGCCCCACATAATGCCACCCCAAAACAGCAGGGAACCTCCACCTTGCTGCACTCGCTGGACAGTGTGTCTAAGGCCTTCAGCCTGACCGGGTTGCCTCCAAACACGTCTCCGTCGATTGTCTGGTTGAAGGCATATGTGACACTCATCGGTCAAGAGAACGTGATGCCAATCGTGAGCGGTCCATTCGGCATGTTGTTGGGCCCATCTATATCGCGCTGCATAGTGTCGTGGTTGCATAGATGGACGTCGCCATGGACGTCGGGAGTGAAGTTGTGCATCATGCAGCCTATTGCGCACTGTTTGAGTCGTAACACGACGTCCTGTGGCTGTACGAAAAGCATTATTCAACATGGTGGCGTTGCTGTCAGGGTTCCTCCGAGCCATAATCCGTAGGTAGCGGTCATTCACTGCAGTAGTAGTCCTTAAGCGGCCTGAGCGAGGCATGTCATCGACAGCTCCTGTCTCTCTGTATCTCCTCCATGTCCTAACAACATCGCTTTGGTTCACTCCGAGACGCCTGGACACTTCCCTTGTTGAGAGCCCTTCCTGGCACAAAGTAACAATGCGGACGCGATCGAACAGCGGTATTGACCGTCTAAGCATGGTTGAACCACAGACAACACGAGCCGTGTACCTCCTTCCTGGTGGAATGACTGGAACTGATCGGCTGTCGGACCCCCTCCGTGTAATAGGCTGCTCATGAATGTTTACATCGTTAGTGATATCTCGGAACAGTCAAAGGGACTGTGTCTGTGATAAAATATCCACAGTCAACGTCTGTCTTCAGAAATTCTGGGATCGGGGGTGATGCAAAACACCTTTTTGATAAGGTGTGAGGCGCCTTCACGGTCCGCACGGTTTCCCCGGTGGAGCATGGGTGTGTGTGTTGCCCTTAGTGTAAGTTAGATTAAGTAGTTCGCAAGCTTAGTGGTCCCATAAGACCTTACGACAATTATATACATAGAGAGAGAGAGAGAGAGGGAGTTTTTTTAGTTTCTGTATGCAAAATATGTTATGACTATGACTAGTTTGTTTCCAATACAAGCAACCACACGAAGAGCAAAAGTAGCTCAACTTAATTGTTTGAGGAGCTCAGTAACATGCTTCTTCCGTTCAAGCTTTAATAAATACATCCTGCTCACTAACTGCTATTCATGTGCCACATCATTTGTTGATATAACTCTGTTTGTTGTACGGAAGTGAATATAGTACTTTATTTTCAAAAGTTACGGAGAGTCTATTTGCAGAGAACCCCGCAATAAGTTTTTGAAACACTTCAACAACGATATCTTCTCTTGATTTCCCTCCAATTTATTGTAACACAATTACCGTCTGCAAATACTACCAAATATGTTTGACGAATGTTAATCGGAAGGCCATTCACATGTGTGAGGAACAGGAGTAGGCCGAAACTACATCTCCATCTGCGCCTATACTCAGCAAGCCACTTTAAGGCGTATGGCGCATAGGATTTCGTGTATCACTGAATCGTGTTCGCATGCCCTAAACACTTGTGAGTCGCCTCTTAGTCGACGGTATTTTTCAACATAATCTTACTTTCTTTCGAAGCGATTCCACATTATGGAAGCATTGGTTGGATCCGCAGCTTTGTTATTCAAATTGTAAAGGAAAGAAATACAGCAAACAGCTACACATTGTTTTTCTTCCTAGCTTTATTTGCAGAAACTTTACTTCAATTCTTAATGCTGTCACTCTTCGAAGTCTGTGACGTCCACGCCCCCATTTTTATAAATCTCGGCTGTTGTCAGTCAAGGAGTGGACGTTACAATTTTTTGAACTGCACACTCCATTTTTATCGGTACATTTCCCAATCATATTACATTTGTTGCAGTTTTTTCTTTCATTTTTTGCGCACAATATGGTTATACTTTAGTTGGCGTTACGCATTTGTTGCAGTTTCGCAAACATGGAGGGATGCGGCCTGTCACATTCTGTGATGGGTGTCAGCACTACTAATGAAAATAATCTTTCTCAAATCGGTCTGCAAATAAAGATAGAGAAAAAAATATATATCTGTTTGGTGAGTTCTTTTCCTCTACAAAATGAATCTTCCTTTCTGTTTACAAAAGTCGTAGCTTACAAAAAACCCTCGTCTGAGCGATATTTGAGTATTGTTCCTTAGTCTGGGACCCTTACTTGCTCTGATCGATAGAGGAAGTAGAGAAGATAAAAAGTAGAGCAACTTGTTTCTTCACAGGGTCGCTCAGTAAACGTCAAAGCGTCTCGGAGTTGTTCGTAAACCACAGCGGCAGACACTACAATAACAAATATGGAATTTCCTGGCAGATTAAAACTGTGTGCCGGACCGAGACTCGAACTCGGGACCTTTGCCTTTCGCGGGCAAGTGCTTTATCATTTGAGCTACCCAGGCACAACTCACGCCCCGTCATCACAGCCTTACTTCTGTCAGTACCTCGTCTCCTACCTTCCAAACTTCACAGAAGCTCTTCTGCGAACCTCTCTTGTAAAGTTTGGAAGGTAGGAGACGAGGTACTGGCAGAAGTAAAACTGTGGGGACGGGGCGTGAGTCGTGCTTGGGTAGCTGAGTTGGAGCCGGCACGGTAGCTCATCGTGTTCAGTCAGAGAGTTAGCTGCCCTCTGTAATAAAAAAAACTGAGTTAATCGACCAACAACGAACTTAAACGGATATCTTACAACGTCCGCCCCGAGCAGATGCGCAGATGCAACGAACTCAAGCGAACAAAATGAGGTTAAAAAAAAAAGTTGGTAGAGCACTTGCCTGCGGAAGGCAAAAGTCCCGAGTTGGAGTCTCGATCCGGCACACAGCTTTAATCTGCCAGGAAGTTTCATATCAGCGCTCCGCTGCAGAGTAAAAATCCCATTCTGACTACAATAACATTTTGTTTATATGTGGGTCCACAGACTGCAAAAACTTTGCGAAGTAAAACATCGTCCGTAGTCGACTGTACGATTATACCCCTTTCTCATTGTGAGATTGGCCAGTTTCGACACTATGTCTTTTCCAATCAGTTATACACGAACATTATGCAATATGTAGCACATGATGTGGCATGCAATGGAAAAGTAATTCCAGATGTGGCAGAATAGGTGAAATAATCATCTATATTACAATATGAAATCGAAAATATCATGCTAGAACCCGTCACCTACGTCATGACATACATGAACCTCAACCAAGAGAAGTGTCATAGATCACAGAGTAATTTGCTATTAAAATTCTGTGAGGGTACACTCCTAGAAGAGTCAGCCAGCACACTGCAGTTCTTCACCCATCACTGGAAGTCATCCTTGCGCACATAACTGCTCTTCAAACGCTTAGACGAGAGTTGCTATGGAAACGAAATAAAAGTGACTCACTCAAATTGCGAATCACGAACCATAACTACAAACACTGGAGAAATATTACTATTTTTCGTAATATCCATTTATACAGTGTGACCCAATTATACTGACCACCCCAAATAACATTTTGTCCAGAAACAAAATAAAAAATGTTGCAAGCAAAAGTTGTTTAGCTACCAGAGTGACATCAGCCAGCATGCCTGTCTTTCTCGTAACTTTGTTCGTTACGAAAACATGAACAGCACTACGTCTTTTTTAAACAGGTCTTTTATTTTATGTTCGATAATCGAATTCTCCTCCTCAATAAATATTCATGAATGTACTATATGTTCAGGTAAACAAAACAGTCAACTTAATAAGAAACGGAAACGGGTATCTTTAATACCATTCTGTTTTACTGTAATACATTGAGGACACAAAAACTAATAGAACATTAAGATGCGCTCGAAGTTGTGTTCATGGATAGTGGTACACAGGTCCGCGAGTCGGATGAAAGAATTCATTGTTGCTTGCAGAACTGCCTGCTGAAGAAAATTATGAGGGGCGTTCAATAAGGAATGCAACACTTTCTTTCTCGGCCATTTTCGGTTGAAAAAAATGCATAATTTATTGTGGGACATCATGGAATATTCCCGCTACAGGCCCTACAGTTTCATGAAGTTTCGACAGGTGGCGCCGCTATACGTAGCCTTCAAAATGGCTTCTGTAACGGATGTGCTTTCCAAGGAGAAAGTTGTCACTGAGTTTGATTTGGCGAAAAATCAGAACATCGTCGATATTCATAGGCGCTTGCAGAATGTCTACGGCGACCAGTGAGTGGACAAAAGCAGGATGAGTCATTTTTCCATGTGTCTGTCATCCTCACCAGAAGATCGCGCAAACCTGTCCGATCATCCGTGCACACAGCTGTGACTCCTGTAATGTTGGAACGCGCGGGCGCATTCATTCGAGGTAATCGACGGATCACAATCTAACATCTCGATGTTCAACTAGACGTATCTGTCGGTAGTGCTGACATATTCGTCCACCAATTGGAGTACTAAAACGTGTGTACTGGGTTCCACGTCACCTAATAAAAGACCATAAAGAGCAATGAAGACTTCAATCTGTTTGGTCCAATGAAGGATGTAATCCGCGGTATGCAATACGTGGATGATGGGAAGAGCAAGTCTCTGGCTCCGACATAGACCGATAGAGTTGTACCATGTGGCTATACCAGGCCTCCAAGTAAGGGGCGTAAGGGGCCCACACTGAACGGAGATTATGTTGAAAACAAGGTATTGCAACCAAAAAAGTGGGCCGGCCGGAGTGGCCGAGCGGTTAAAGGCGCTACAGTCTGGAACCGCACGACCGCTACGGTCGCAGGTTCGAATCCTGCCTCGGGCATGGATGTGTGTGATGTCCTTAGGTTAGTTAGGTTTAAGTAGTTCTAAGTTCTAGGGGACTTATGACCACAGCAGTTGAGTCCCATAGTGCTCAGAGCCATTTGAACCATTTTTGAACCAAAAAAATGGGTAATGTTATGCTGTATTGGAATCCTGAATACAACCAGCCTGCTTTAAGAAAAAAAATTGTTGCGTTACATAATAAACGCCCCCCCCCCCCCCCCCCCGTACAAGCAAGCACGGTAGGTCCCTCTTTGTTATCTGGAGTTGCTGGAATACCGCAACGTCTGTTATGTATCCCCAAAGAAAAAAGAAGTCCAGAGGAGTTAAGTCAGGAGACAAAGCAAGCTAATCCACTGTTCCTCCCACGCCAAATCACCTGGCAGGAGACCTTTAGTTTAGAACACGTCGTGCGTGCAGTGCGTTATGTGCTGGACATCCAACTTGTTGGTACCACATAAGAGCTCTAGTTCTTATCGGCACTTCATCCTGAAGACGAGGAAGAATTCGTGTGGGAAGGTTGGCATATGCCCTGCCTTTTAGGTTACCCTTGATGAAATAAGGGCCAATAATTTTAGACCCAAGCATCCCCACATCAGACATTAACTCTCCATTGAAGCTGATGTTCAGCCTGTCTTAGCAATCTTCCGTTTTCACTGGGTCAGTCTGTATGTTCTTTGTATTTACCTATCCTTTATTTGAGAAGGAACATCCTCTGTGGAAAGAAGATCGTAGAAGAAGTTCTGTTCACCGAGAATTTGCTGTTGTACAACAGACAGAACTATACACAATTCGGAAAATTATTCTCATGCGAATTTTAGAATCCTTGTTGTAATTGGATACAACAGGAATGGAAATGTTGACGTGTTACAATACGATGTTAGAAACAGAAAAGCCAATCTCCTGTTCAGATTGTCCTGTGCTCACGTTGCCTTCATTGTAACAGAAGCAAGAATAATAACTTTGCCAGCTTCGTCCGTGTGAGTTCTATGACGATTGTGTTGCCTTGTTTGGAAACCCCGTTTCCTGAAGCGTCAGAACAAGATGAGAAAATATCCGCCGTAAAGTTGGGTATTTGTCAGGATATCGCTCTCTGTAGAAGTTCGCTGTCTGAATAGCACTACGCCGTTCTTCAACCAAAATAAGGGAGAAGTAATGATGATCCAGTTTTTACTCAAGAACTACCGTTACTGTAGTACAGTACTATACTGCATGCACTTCTACTGTAATTACGAAAATCTCATTGCGATTACTGTTCTGATAACTTAACATTCTCCATAAATGAGTTTCATTTCTATCTTCTCTTCGCTGGTGCACATTATACGTACAATAAACCTTACAACTGAAGTCGGTTGACTGAATGACCACTGTGTATTAAGAGGGCCAGTAATGTTAGCCAGAATACCTGCATTGTGTGCACGTACAGGACAGCCAAAGTCAATTTTGTGTTACATTTTTAATAACGCCATGTTTCCATGAACAGTACTACGTGACACGTTTTCGAACTGTCTTGAAGAGAGGAAGCGGATGTTATTTAGAAAATAACACAATTCAGGTATTCGGGCTAACATAACTTGCCCCCTTTATGGGGCAGACAGCAAACAAATGGAAACACAAGGAAAATACACAGTGGCCATTCAGTCAATCGACTTCAGTTGTAAGGTTTATTGTACGTACAATGTGCACCAGCGAAGAGAAGATAGAAATGAAACTCATTTATGGAGAATGTTAAGTTACCAGAACAGTAATCGCAAATGCGAAATGCCAAATGCTGTTCATATCTTCTTAACGAACAAAGTTACAAGAAAGACAGTCAGGACTAATTATGGTGCCTGATTCTATCCGCCAGGTTCGACCAATGAAATCATACCCGTAGGCCGCTATCACGCACTAGTTTATCGGCTGACCGACCGACCGACCGACCAATTTCGTGCCGACCGACTCCACTCATAAGGAGAGGGCACTACGCTGGGATCACGGATTAACTTCAAACTTTGTACACCTTTAGTAGGCCATTAAAATAACGTATTGTGCAAGTAGTAACGTGCACTATTCTGGCAATTCCGAGAGAAAAGCAAGAGAATTTCTACGCGCCTTTTATTTGACTGATGTATCTGTGCGTAGGTGCTAGAGGTTAGAATTTATGGTTGTCAAGTGGTTAGCGTTCGAACTTCCTTATATGAACGTGTATGAGGCAGCGTTTCGACTCCCGCTCAAACCTTCTTTTTTTGTAGCACAAGTGTAAATTTCTGTGTTATTAAAAAAAAATTGCACCTACACTGTTCGTTCTTGCTACGTTAGCAACGTCTCACCGCTACACAGGTTAACTGCCAAATGGGGGTCTGTCTCTACGTGTGTAGCTCGTACCGTCGAGTAGTTCCGGGTACCTTACCAGATTGCATGTATAAGCGATTTTGTAAATCACAATACGCAATTTTCAGGAAAACTCTATGCGTTTCTTCTCTCACTTGTCGATGGTTATAAATATGTTTATTCTAATAATTAAATTTAACTGAAAATAGTACGTAGTCACATAACAAGAAATTCACTAAAATTTCATGTAAATACACGCGGTTTTTTAATTACGAGGGTTTTTGAAAAGTTCTCGGACCGGAATAGAGAAAAAGTACTTACACCACTGAGACTTTTTTATTTTTCAATGTAGTCTCCTTCTAGATTAATGCACTTGGTCCAACAACGTTCCAGTGCTTTGATCCCACCTCGAAAATGAGTTTCCTCCAGGCCTGCGAAATAGTTGTCAACTCCAGCTAGCAATTCTTCGTTTGAAGTGAATCTTCTGTTTTGGGAAGAGATGGAAGTCTGACGGAGCCATATAAGATGAATAAGGCGTGCGTGGCAACAATTCATACCTTAGTTCGTGTAATTTTGCCATGGTGACGGCACATGTTTTTGTTCCTGCATCAAGAGTCGCGGCATCCATCTTGCAGATTTTTTTTAAATTTCTAATTCTTCAGTTAAAATGCTATATACCCTGATGACATCTGGCAAGCGTGAGCAATTTGACGCACTTACAATCGGCGATCCTCAATGACCATTTTGTGCACTTTTGCAATGATTTCTGGAGTCGTGACACATCTTGGCCAACCACTGCGCGGATCATCATCTAAACTCTGCCGAGAAAATTTGAATTCATTTGTCAACTTGGCAGCAGTTGAATATGAAGGAGCAGAGTCTCCCAGTGTATTCTGGTTCAAATGGCTCTGAGCCCTATGGGACTTAACATCTCAGGTCATCAGTCCCCTAGACTTAGAACTACTTAAACTTAACTAACCTAAGGACATCACACACATCCATGTCCGAGGCAGGATTCGAACCTGCGACCGTAGCAGCAGCGCGGTTCCGGAGCGAAGCGCCAGAACCGCTCGGCCACGGGGGCCGGCTGTGTATTCTCGAAATCGGCATGAATGTCCTTTGGTTTCAAACCTTTCTTTACGAAGTACTTAATCACTGCTCGAATCTCGATTTTTTCCACCTTCGCATATCTCTACGCGGAAACAACAACAGGCAACGTAACCGCCACAGCTCTCTTCCAAGAGCACTACCGTGACGCGTGTTTACAGGCAACAGCCCAATTAATATCACGTGAACAACTCACGCAAGTGCTGACCTCTCATGCTAATTCCGAGAACTTTTCAAACCACCCTCGTGTCAAATGGCATATAAATTAAATAATATGACCAGTGATGAAAAAAATATGGATTAAAAGTAAACTTGATTGGGAGTCGAACCGTCGCCTTGTAAATGTTCGCCTTCCGAAGCTCGAACGCTAAACAATTTTGTTTTTCACTTTTTTTATTATTCCACAGAAACAGAAACAAAAATGGCAAAATTACAATGAAATGACATAAATATGGTGACAGCTAATTGCATTCATAAATTACAGCTTTCATTTCATAGAATGAGGAACGATTTTCCTGGCAACCATGAACTCTTTAACACCTAGCACCTACGCACAGATACATCACTTACATAATAGACGCGTAAAAATTCTCTTGCGATTTTCTCGGAATTGCCAGAGCACTGCACCTTACTACTTGCACATTGTTTTGTTTTAATGGCCTGCTAAAGGAGCACAAAGTTTGAAGCAAATCTATGATCCCATTGTCGTGGCCTCCCCTGGTCAGTGATTACAGAGCCGACCAGTTGTGATTCGTATATCTCAAGTCCATTGAGTTCATATTCTGCGAGATCCCGCTTTGTTTTACACAGAAACAAAAATGGGGCTTTGCCTTAGTTGTTGTACAGGTAACAAGGCCAAAAAAAAAAAAAAAACGAGAGAAAGCTGTGGGCAAAGAAGTGGATAAAGCAGCTGGGAGCCTAAGATTCTCGTAATTTTCTAAGAAGGGATGAAACATGCATTTCGGAGCTCCTGAAAATCATCAAACCATTCTTAAAGAAAAAGAATACATTGATAAGAAAGGCTGTAAACTGCGAGGAGGCACTGTTAGCTACACTACGATTTCTAGCCACTGGCAGAAGTTAACACGACCTCAAAAACAGCGCTATTGTATTATTACGATTATTATCTAAAATGAATTCTGGAACCTGTAACGTGATTTATAGTTGACTGCCGGAAGACATCAGGGTAAAGAAAAATAAATAAAAGTCGTTCATGTACACGTTATTAATTTATTTATTTATGTTTCTTAAAATATGACCTGTAAGCTTAAGAAACTCATTTCAAATTCGTAGAATTGCTGCTGGTGCACTTCATCTAGTAAGTATAACGAAAGTTACATAAGAAATGAAGCATTTAGAAACTGTTACACTTTACGGACTTCTTTTTAACACTTACAACAATTAAGCAAGTATGTATCATGAATTATCGCCAGTTGAATATCGATATTTCGGTTTCTAGATTTCATTTCCGATAAGTATCGGAAATAAAGTCTCAAAACAGAAATTCAGAAGGTCGTCGACCTCTTATTCTATGTGCCATACGAAACCGCTATGGATTCATTAAAAACATGAAGAAAGAGCTTCATTTCTTGCATCTATATTGCTATACTCCTCTCACGACTTGTGCTACAAACAGCAGAAATTTTTTCCTTAAAGTTTCGTCCAACTCGCACCCTGTCATGTACACAGACCATTTCAAAAATTCTGCCCACTGTAAGATAGAACTGAGTAAAATACTTTATTTTACAAAATATCGTTACTGGCCTTCAATATAATCTCCATTTTTAGTTAAGACAGCTTCCCGGAGATTTGGCAACTTCCCTGTTCCGGATAGATCACCTTCATTGTTCAGCTGTCTGATAAATCCAGTGACCTCGCTGGAAGCTTCTTGAATTGTACCAAACGTTTCCCCGGAGCCGCTCCTTCAATCTGAGAAACAAGAAAGTCTCGTTGGCTCATATTAGGACTATGGTCGATGGGGAACTACTTCATTTGCCGAGCGTTTCTCTCACTGGTAGGGCAATACGCGTTCTCGAATTATCGTGCAAAATTGTGGCACCAGCTGCAAATCATGTCTGGTCTTCTCTGACGAATTCTCTGGCGCTAAGCACTTTGCAGAAACAGCTTGTACTAAGCGTCTGTTACAGATGTCCACTGGGGCACTCTATTTATAACTATGAATCCATTCATATCAAGTGAAAAGAGCCTCAGCATCATGTTCACCATCGATTGTTCGCGTTGGAATTTTTTTTCGGTTGTGGTTAGTCGGGACTTTTCCATTCTGACGACTGAGACTTCAGTTCTGGCTCAAAATCCTGTATCCAGGTTTCATCAAGAGCAACAATCCGTTTCAGAAAGTATTCTTCTTCTGTTCGATAATGTTGAAGCAATCCTTCTGCAAATCTTTTGCGACCTGCCTTCTACTCTACAGCCAGATTATACGGAAACCATTAGACAGCATCTTTCCCCATCTTTAACTTATGATTCTGCAAAGTGAAGTGACAGCCTCACATGCTTCGATCCTCTCTCAAAATGTCATTAACAATAATCTGAGAGATGTACTCTACTACAGTTGATGGCCTTTCACGTCTTGGGTGGTGTTCAGTGCGTACCTCGCCTTCACGGAACTGAGCAGACCTGTGTGTGCTACGGTCCGCTACATTATTCCCACACTCTTCTCTCAAAGCATTGTAAATTTCCGGTGTGTTCTCTGCACGTAGGGATTCGACTTTACTATAGGAATACTGGTCACTACGTGTAATCCGGCCTGGGTCGGTTTCAGCTCCCAATTTAAAACAGAATTACTCACGATACGGCCACGCGAAAATGCAAACACTCAAACGACTGTCACGCCTAAAGTCTCGCTCACAGCTGCCATGAATTTTATCTTGATACACCACTTAACGATCATGCATGAACAATGTGCAGGACTTTTGAAATGAATCTCGTCCATTAGAACAGCATTTAATCACTTGTTTACTGACAACAGAGGAACTACAGTCAAACAGCTAGACACGTTCAATTTGTATGTTGGTCGGTCAGTCAGTTAGTGCGTATGTAGGGCCCTTAAGACAACGACGCTGCACAGCGGCAATATTTGACCACTGTTACTCGTAAACAAACAAATGTAGCACAAGAAATAGAGATAATACACATACCATGATCTCTATGCAATCTGGAGGTAGAAGTCTGGTCTCTGAGTAGAGAACTGCAGCGTGTCTGCAGATCTATGTGCTTTGCATCGTCCGCCATGTTGTAGTCTGGCAAACAAATTTCCATCGGTCTGTACGTGACAAAAAATTGCTGACTGATTTCTTGTTCTGAGCTTTATATCAATATGTGATGGAATAGGCTGATTTGGGAGTGGAATCAAAAAGTATTTTCTTTTCGTGTTCTAGTGACATTTCCCAGCAGCCATATTGTATTTTGGCAAGAAACGGTATATGAGTATCCATGGCTGGCACGATCAGATAGCTGAAGTTCAACATCCAGGTATAATAGAGATGACTGTACACATACGTACGATAAGTTTCAGTCAGAGTTCACGCGATTAATTACTTAGCCACGAACTATGTCGCAAGGAAACTGGGGTAACGGAAAAAGAACATCAAAGAAGGGAAGTTACACGCCTGAAATAAATTAGCATCGCTGTTTACAAGAGTAAATAAATGAGCCACAGACGACATTTGAAATCCGTTACAGTATCATGTATTGTTAACCAGTAGTTTTATAGAATAGCGATAATTCTTGACAATAAATATTGAATGTAATGGGATAACCACGTAAAAGTGGGAGTTTTGAGGTGGGACAAATTGAAATGTAACACAACAATCGGGAAATAAAGTAACGTATAGGAAAGGTGAGAGTATCAGGAAATAAGGACATAGTGACACAGACATCATAAAAAGACACTAAAGAAGCCACGAAAATTCGCAAAAAATAACAAATATTGGAATTGGTGTAACTGTGCTCTTAGGTTCCTGCATAACAACATTCTCGAAAATCGTGACGTATTCGAAGAAATCAATGAAATTTGTTTGACAAACAGTGCTGTAAATACGATTACTTATTTCGTAGTTCATTACTTGCAATGTTTTTGTAGAGTGAATGAGCAGCAGCTTGTTATTTTGTGTTGCTATCTGAACTAATGCGAAAAATAATAAATCCTAGAATGGGTAACTAAGATTGGCCTAATTACGTGCAGTTACGGTATCGGCGTTTCCTGCGTGACTTGCTAATGTTGGCGACGGCGTGATGAATCATGAGAAATGAAGACGGCTAATCAGGAATGAGATGGAGATTGCCAATAAGAATGATGTTTGTGAGGTCGTTCGAAGACCGGGGTGCCAAAGCAAAGTTGACACGTCGCACCGAAACCACAGAAGACTATTTTGTTAGTCGCTGCATGCCGCACCGACGAATGAGCAACGTTGGCGTAGCCACGCCCTCTGGAGCTTCGCTACGGGCAGTTGTTTTACATAAATGGCTTCTTAAAATCAAGTGTTCTGTTTTTCGATTTAGTCAGTACAATGGCTGTTTCTCTTCACTATAATATAGGAGGTGCATAACTCCTCGGTCAGTGCAATATTGCTAATTTTCATTCGCTGCAAAAAATTCACCCCTTCAAGATTAGCCGACGTTATTAAAAGAAATTACGAATCTAATACCCCCAAGTAAATTTCAAAGTAGGTAGAGCGTCTTCATGGGAGCGAATATAGACTGTGGAAGAGGAAAATCGGTTTGTACACTTGAATTTCCAAAGTCGATAGTGGAGCATTTTCATTATCAGAAGCGGTATTAGGAAATCCGATTATGAAAACCCGGTTTGGGAGCCCATTCTGAATGTAGTGACTCCTGCATGGAGCGCATAAATTAAACTGGAATATAGGAGAAAATCATTACACTTTCAGTTCAGCTGTCACAATTTTCTAAGAGCTTTTGCTACTCACTTTCGATCTTAAGTTATACAACAAATCAACGATCGAGAAAGCAAAAATGTAGGCTTACACTTCGAAAACGAACCACAACAGTTGCGTTAACGGCCACAAGTGTTGTCAGCGAGGACTACGTAACTGTCATCATCACCTGAAGCAGAAGAGCGAAACGACAACGATGAGCAAAACTGAAGGAGCGACTATGTGCATTTTAATCGATTTTTGGGTAATTTTCAAAAATGATTGTCTATCGATACATATCGAGCGCGCGATCTTAAATCGATCATGCGACTCCGGTGGCGGGCGTTATGAGTATGTTTACGGTGGTCACTACAGCAACGACAAAAGAAGAGCGTTACAAAAATACTTGTAATTACAAAGGAGACGACTTACCTTACTCGTCGTCGGTGTTGTCGTCATGTGAAAATCCATTACGCTGGTCTGGATGGATAATTTGGAAGATTCGAATCATGTATTATTCCTGATACTAGTTCGTTTTCCACATTGTCCGCAATGAAACTGTAACGGTATTTCAGCATCGAAACTGTTCTTTCGAAGTTTTGTACACTTCGCACCACCACAGTTTACACAGTCCCTCCTTTCCTCGTCCGGTAGTACTCCATATTTTCGACAACAATTCGAACGGTTTTCTACGCTGGATAAGTATGGGATTAGATTTTTCCATGTGAGAGAATCCGCCAAAGAAACGTCAAGAACACCAGACATCCCACTCACTACCAACATAAATCGTCTGGGTTTCCCTACCAACTCACAAATAATTCGCGGAGGTATGTAATTTAGAGCAACTAAGGGAACGACGGAAAACAGATTAAAAATGACGATCACAAATATTTAATAACGCCCGCCACCAGAGTCGCGTGATCGATTTACGATCGCACGTTCGATATGAATCGTTTGGACCCCGCGACGTCGATAGGCAATCATTCTTCGAAATTACCGATTTTTGTTTAAAAATATTGACTGTTGACAACTAGCAATCATTCACACACTAATTCTTTTTCAGGTGTAGAGGTTATCCTTGGACACGGCCCTACCGCAGTGACCATGTATTAATGGTAACACCTAAGGCTAGAGCTAATACGAGCCTGATCATGCTCGTCGTTATGTCGAGATTCAAAGATGTCCTCGACATCCTTTGTTTCAATTCTAACTGTCAGACCCGACATAACATATGGATCAGTTGCATGGACTGCCTCAACCACACAAACTGCCAGGCGTTATGCGGGCTTAACGACTGCGACTGGGATTCTAATGATTCCCATCAGTTGCGAGACATACACCATGGTACGACTAAAAAACAGATTCGCGCAGAATGAATGACAAAAAACGAAATAAATATATCTCCAAAAATAAACAAATAGAATGTGCACAAATTGCAGATACGTCCTAAGATAGAAATATACGCACTGAAACAGATGTCCATCTCCAAAGAGGCGAGGCAAATAAATAACTAAATAGTAAGTAGACATCAAGGAGCTTTACATGCAACTCGAAGTACATCCGACCAGAAAGAGATGGCAACTGTCCCATGGAAATTCGCTATCACAAAACAAATCGAATAGTCCCCCAATTACTTAAAACACAAATGATGAAAACCGATTGGTTGTAACTTTATTCGTCTTGAGCCATCTCCCTAGACCATCAGTCTTAATTTCGGAAAGCCCGAAAAAACGAACGCAAATACGTATCGTAAGTAACTGAGATCAGAAATTGTACAAACAAGTTAGGAACTTCGTGCTTACCTGATCATTTTATCAAACCGCTCGCTCCGTGACTGCAGATGTTCGTTTCCTAGGAATGACTAGTCTCGAATCTCACAATGACTCATTGTCATCGGCTCGCTTTCTTAACGTTAAGAATTTCGCTCAGGCGCAAAAACATAAGATTTTAAAAGGATCCATAACTCTGCATCTAGATGCTCAGAGAGCAGATATAAAAACTCGAAGAGACATGCTTCTCTCGCAAAAGAAAACGCAACCTTAATTTCGTTAGCAGCGAAAGTGTCATTCATGCGTGTTAGGACTGAGTGGAGTTAAGTAGTATCAAGGTGAAGACTATAAATATACCTTCGTTCGTTGAAAATCGTTACCGGTGCATAAAAATTATACATGTACGAGGTCCGAAGCTTCAAGGAGGAGACTGTGCTCATTCATTGGCGCCCTTAGACAAGGGGGCAAAATTCTAAAACTACTTATTCAGTGGGTACAAGGACATGTCATGCCGCAACAACAACCTTTGTCAAGAAATACGCATATTGTATTTTATCTGACGCGGTTGATAGTCAGCCGCTCTATACCTTTTTTGGAAGATAAATTACTGTGGCACACATTAAATAGCGTATTTTCAAGTTGATATTTTTCTAACATTTAGATGAATGCGGGTGGCGCCTTTGTGATTTAACGATTTAAAATGACATCTTCATGTGATTAAATCTAGCGTGTCCAGGAAATTGGGAAATGAAGCTACAAATATACTCTATATGTATTTTCATTCATACAGGATGATTCACGAAGATATGCAAATATTTTAATACGTTATTCTGCAAGTAAAACTACAGAAAAAAGTTCATATAAACATCGGTCTGCAAATATTTAGTAACGGAGTTACGGCTAATAAAAGATTTTGCCTTAAATTTAGCAACTTCGCTACTATGAAGCCATCGCAAAACTGTACGAGGTTAAAGTAAGGCATGGTTTACATTTATTTTGTTGTTATTGATCTGCTGAATCTAATAAGACATGTCCCAGGCGTGTATCAGCAATAGTTTTCCAGAACATCCAGAGAAGCAAAGAAGTTATTTGATAAAATTTTTTAATTTATCAACACCTTGGTCCAATTTGTTTTTTAAATTCTAGACAACTGCACAAAGTTTTCAACAGAGGTTGTAGAGAATTTAACTTTGGAAAAATGATGAAAATAACGTTAACTGAAACTGTATGAAGGTGTCAGATATTTTGCTTTTATTAATACCATAGCATACGCGAATTCATGTTAAACCGGAATAAATTCACTGAACAATGCAGAAAACTAACTCGTTTCAAGGTTAGGAAACGACTGAAACAACTCACTGACGGTTACCAACAATGACATAAACGTTTCTACATTCTTAGTGGAAAGTAAAAATTTGCTTGTATAATCTTTGCTTCTCTGGCTGTTCTGGAAAACTACTGCAGATGCACGTCTGGGACATGTTTTATTAAATTCACCAGACCAATAACATCAAAATAAATGGAAACCTTGCTTTGCTTTGATCTCGTACAGTTTTGTGATGACTTCGTAGTAGCGAAGTTGGTAAATTTCAGGGAAAATCTTTTATTAGCCATAACTCCGTAACCAAACATTTGCGGACCTATGTTTATCTGAACTTTTTCTTTAGTTTTACTTGTAGCATAACGTGTTAAAATATTTGAATATCTTCGTGAATCACCCTGTATACAAATAATTATAGATTCACCCCGAAAATTAAAATTCTGAAAAAAAAATTAAGTGTGCGTGAGAGAATTGGGTGAGGATGAAAAATAGCCATAAAAATGCTGCTAATTAAAAGTGCAGAGACAGAAAATAAATGCCGAAAAACGTTTATTAAGCTTTTATGCCGTCTGTAACACTACGTGGCGGCAGCACTTAACTCCTGATCATGTTAACAGATTTATTGTATATTCTTCATGTCATCTATTTTTTACAGTTTGGTGCACTTGTTAGAAGTGAACAGAATGTGCTTTGAAAACTACTTTCTAGCATAGTAGGGGTAAAGAGTAACCCACAAGTCTCCTAAAATAGTTCTCATATCAGCCGATAGAACAGCCTAGGACTGGACCTAGATCGTCCTCATACAAGGTTTCCCACATTATTGTCCAGCCACGCCAAGTGAACTCCAGAATTTGTTTGTGTTCCATTACGTGGAGTTTGGGAGACCCCAATTCCTGGAGAGGACATCTTTTGGACCCTAAAACTCTACACTTTTTTCTATCTCTTCTATACCAACGGCAAAATACTGTTAGATTCAGCTTTGCAGCAGGGGAGACGGTGGCGTGAGGATTAGGAGCGGATGCTGGGCAGTGTACTCCGGCCATATTCATTTTATGCTGCGAATTGGCACCGGAAACCGTTTGCCGGCTTTCTGTGCTCAGTCGTGCTGCGTGAGGAAGTAGGACTATTATCCCCCAAAACGATGTATCCACTTTTTACATATTTTGGTTGTGTTCGGAGAGCACGTTTCAATTTCATAAAATGTCAGGCATTGTACTCATACGAATTTAGGTTTTCATTGTTTTTAAAGATTTTTTTTTATTAGTGTTATTTAATTTATCTCTGAACATACGCTTCTGGTGATTTGAACAACAACAAATAAACTTAATTTGAAACGTCAGGATTCCTTGAAGCGTGAAAGAAACATTCGCATGTGCTACGTGATGGGCAGAAAGACCCAGTGTCATGTTTCTTTCCATTGGCTATTCTTTCCTGTACTGGATACGAATATCTCGAGCAAAACTGCAGTTAGTGCGTTAACGTTGATCTGTGTTCCCGTTGCGTTCAAATTTTAAATACTTTAATTAGTAACTGTTGTGAATTACAACCACTGATTAGTGCTTCTAACTGTGGAACGAAATGGAAGTGCACATTTTCAGATAAACTACGGTAAAAATATTCTTGCTTTGAAGAGAGTGTTGTGAAAGCGTGACGAAATGTGAAGTGTGTGACGATTGAGTATTGGAAACAAAGGAGCAGGGATCTTGATAAACACGTGAGTAGCGAAACACACAGAAGATTTGTAAGTATAAATGGTCCTTCATCTAATACTGCAACATTTTTAGTATAAGAAAGTTCTTCGTTTCAGGAGATAGTTCAAGCTATAGAGGCGACTATGGCACTTCGAATGTAATTAGTGGATTGGACCTCAAAATTAAATAAAGTACCTGCATCTATCTTGAAGAGATCCTTTCTTTTATTTAAATTGCTTTTTTCACTAATAAACGTCCTGGTAACTCTGTGGGAAAGCGACGGAGAGAAGACTGGGGTTTCCGTTTCGGCAATGTTCTCTAAAGGTCGGCATCCTCGGCGACCGTAAGAATATTAAAAAAAGTTAATAAATACATAAAAAGGTATATCACCCATGAATAGCTTGACAATCCAACAAATCCAAGTTACATAACGGTTGCTAAAGCCACATTTATTCCCCTCACTCAATCAATTGAACATTCTCCAATGAAATACATTCGCAATAGAGCAATTCCAGTACTGCGGTCAAAAATGCATGACCACTTTAGAAAACGATTTGAAAGTTAAAAGAATTGACAGCGATATTTGTGAATGAATTATCTGACAATTACGTGGAGCAGCTAGTTGCAGCCTGCCGTGCTTTTTGTTGGCACCGTTCCCAAATTATGTGTCTCGCTCAGGAGTGTTATTTTCTAACGAATGCGCGGTGCCACAGTTCATACAAAAGGAATGTGGTTTCTAGTCCAAGAATCATTCTAGTGTGCTTTGCTGCGACTTCCAACGCTGCCTGGGGTCAACGCCTGCTGTCGAGTTACCACCCTTCAGGTACTATACGAGCCTCTCGTTAAATAAATAATGATGTTGTTAGCATGAAACTAACTAACTAACTAGCTAAATGGAGCGTTTCTGATTCCACGACCGCGAAATAGCTGGTAGTACGTACCAAACGTCTTAAACATTATCCTAGGCGACCATTTTGGCATATAACTGTAGTAGATGTTTAAGCATTCTGTGCACCTCTGTGTATATACCAACTATTTGGCGCACTTTGTTTATATCACGCAACTGTGGCGATTGATCTAATGACGTCATCACTGACGTCATCAGTCTTACAATTTTTGTAATCACCCTTATCAGTGAAAAGCCACGCCTCCTTCCCCTCTCTCCCCTATTCACCCTATATTCGACTAAGTATAAAAAACGAAAGAGCAAATTTGTAAAAAGAGACAAGATGTCTGCATATAATTCATTAAAATACAGGAAACATTAAATATTCATCTAGAGGACTCTTCCAGATCTAACCTCCAGCCGAGATTTAGCAAAGTAAACAATAATAAAAGTCGTGTGGCCCGACGGCCTGAAGCAAATCTTTCAATTGGACATCACTTGGGCGATGACAACATGTTATGGTAAGAGTTGCACGTTTCCCTCATCACCCAACCCAGGCTGGCTAAGACTTAATACTCCCATATGCAAATTGACAGTCTTTCATTTTATTTTTCGACAATTTCGGACTCGACGCTTCACGAAGATCCTCTTCAATAGCTAGTATTTCTTATAATGTGAATTACTGGCCACCGCTTTCGAAGCTAGCAAGAAAAGTAATTGCTTTTCCAATTCATTCGGGTCGACACATGCTGGCATTTGTTGGAGATGGTCTTCCAATCGTGAACGTCTTCTTCTTCTTCGTAAATATCGTCTTTCTCTTTTCTCCTCTTCCTTCTTCTTCTTCGCCTTCTTCTTCTTCTTCTTCCACTGCTTCCTCCCCATCATCATCTTCTTTTTCTCCACTTTCTATTTTCATAAATATATTGCCTTCAACGTCTTCATCTGTCTTCTTTTTGGATAGTTGTTTCAATCGCTAAAATACAGGTCGGATAAGTTAAAGTGCATGATTCTTGAACCACACTTCTTATCCTCTGCGGAAACCTGGCGAAATTTTTTTGTATCCGACATTAAGCACAGCTGGATTATCATCTGAAACTGAGAAAAATATCTCATTAATATATGTAGTAAGTAATGGTAAGAAACTATAGAAATATTGTTATTTTACATACCTGGTGAATATAATCGTTTATCGTCTGAAACTGAGAATAATATCACATTAATGTATTTATTAAGCAATGGTAAGAGACTCTAAAAATATCATTTTACATAACAAAATGAATACGATGGTTTGAGGTGTGCTTTGTGCGAATGTATTTTCGACCATATCCGTATGTAAGGCTCCCAAATCAATTTAAATGTCAACTCGCCTACCTTTTGCTCTGTGACTTCTCTTCTTTGAATTCATAAGTCTAGGGATAATTTTTCTCGTTGATGTGAGCTTTCAGAGAATAGCTACACTGGTTTCGTTTTGCAATCAGTCTGATGGACTGTTAAAGTGCATGCTTCTTTAAACACACCAGCTGTAGTTTGAGATGTTTTAACATGATGTACACATCTCCTCCTTAAGCTGGGATCTGATTCATTTCCACCCCTTAAGGAGGGAAAGTACCTTGTATTTTTGACGTATTAAATTGACCGTTTTCAGTCTACCTTCTCTCATGACGTATTAGCAGTAGAGCACTCTATTTGGTAACAACCAGACATTTTTTTAGTTAATGTATTAAAATTGGCTAATAGCTAATAGCTGAAAGCTCAAATCAACGAGAAAAATTATATGCAAGCTGACATACAAACTGACATTTGGGACTGTTAAATAAGGATTTGTTCGAAAATACTTTTACATTCGCACAAAAGCATACCTCAAAGCATCCTATTCACCAATAAAAAGAAATTTAATATTTTCATAATTTTCAAGGTATTTTATATACCAGTATATATATATATATATATATATATATATATATATATATATACCGGGCATGTTTGCTGGTCCCCGGCACGAATCCGCCCGGCGGATTTCTAGGTCCCCGGTTCATTACACAATACACAAACACCTGAAACAGAGAACTTGAAACTTTTAGGACAATGATGGTCATTTTATAGGGTGTTAGACACTCTCCCTATGTGACCATCATTTCCCCCTTTGCTTGGCTTCCAATCCCACTTGGCTGGTCAACATTCCCCATACACGTCTACCAGTTTACTCTTAGGTGTCCATCACTCGCCCTTTGGATGGCCATCATCCCCCCTTTGGGTAGCCACTACTCCCCCTGGGCGGCAACCCCCACCCCCTCACTACTAGGTGGCTACCAACCCCCTTCCTTTTGTGGTCGCCATTCGCCTGTATACTGTTGGATGCGTCATTTTCCACGATGACTGCCATTGTGCTATGATACTTACCTTGAGAATGTGAAGTTGGTAGTATGAGGCAATTAATCAGGTGCTATTCTAACAGTCTTACCCGATCGATGTCGAAACTATAACAGGAAAGACAGCTCACACTACACAGCTTAACTACGGAATACTGTCGCAAAAGACAGGGTGGGCAGTATCATTTTCACAAATATGCTAGCAGTGCATCTTCCTTTCACAATACCACACAGGACATGAATGCAGTCGTAGTTTTTCAGGAATTCTCTAGGATTTCATGCTATAAATGATGAGTTTTGCTGTGATTCGCTACAATTATTTTTTAATGCAGAATGCCTCCTCTAAGATTTGTTTTGGTGGATATGGTGTGAGGGCGTACATGCTTTCGAGATCATGTTGAGCTATGCTGCAAAGATAGATAGCTGATGCCGCACTGTGTTGGGTTGGGTTGAGTTGGGTTGTTTGGGGGAAGAGACCAAACAGCGAGGTCATCGGTCTCATCGGATTAGGGAAGGACGGGGAAGGAAGTCGGCCGTGCTCTTTCAAACGAACCATCCCGGCATTTGCCTGGAGCGATTTAGGGAAATAGCGGAAAACCTAAATCAGGATGGCCGGACGCGGGATTGAACCGTCGTCCTCCCGAATGCGAGTCCAGTGTGCTAACCACTGCGCCACCTCACTCGGTCCGCACTCTGTATGCCACAGATTTTACTTCCGAGTGTTGGCCGTTAGGAGGACTACACGACACGCGCTGAGGTCTGTTAGCGTGGCTACAGACTGTGGAGGAGGCCAGTCTGGACTATGATACGTTTACTTGAAGAGCAGAGTACATCTTTGGCAGCCGATCTAGTAAGGTATTCAAATGGACACGCAATCTGGGTCGGTGTTGGAGCACAGCCGATCACACCGACACCCTGGAGTGCGTCTCATCGACAGCACACGTCAGCTGAAGAGCATGTAGGAGGCCATGTGGAGAGCAACCTACAGAGGAGGGAACCGTCGATGGTGAGAGTACAGTCACAACACCTGTCTCAGGCTGCTGTCTTCTGGGAGGCCCCTGCCAAAAGGTTATAGGAATGCTTTTTTAAACAGATTTAAAACCGCGCTCCCTCGGCTGGTAACCTGATAATCTAAGCAGCCCCCTTAGATTGTTTGCAGATGATGCTATAATTTACCGTCTAGTAAATTCATCAGACGATCAGTTCCAATTACAAAATGATCTAGAGAGAATTTCTGTATGGTACGAAAACTGGCAGTTGGCACTAAACAAAGAAAAGTGCGAAATCATCCACATGGGTACTAAAAGAAATCCGATAAATTTAGGGTATACGATAAATCGCACAAATCTAAGGGCTGTCAATTCGACTAAACACCTAGGAATTACAATTACGAGCAACTTAAATCGGAAAGACCGCATAGATAACATTGGGGAGGAGCTGAAACAGAGACTGCGCTTTGTTGGCAGAACACTTAGAAGATGCGAGAAACCTACCAAAGAGGCAGCCTACATTACACTTGTCCGTCCTCTGCTTGAATATTGCTGCGCGGTGTGGGATCCTTACCAGGTAGGATCGACGGAGGACATCGAAAAATTGCAAGGAAGGGCAGCCCGTTTCGTGTTAACGCGCAATGGGGGTGAGAGTGTCACTTATATGATACGCGAGTTGGGGTGGCAGTCACTGAAACAAAGGAGATTTTCTTTGCGGCGAGATCTATTTACGAAATTTCAATAACCAACTTTCTGTTCCGAATGCGAAAATATTTTGTTGACACCCACCTACGTAGGGAGAAATGATCATGATAATAAAATAAGAGAAATCAGAGTTCGAGCGGAAGGATTTGGGTGTTCCTTTTTCCCACGCGCCATTCGAGAGTGGAATGGTAGAAAAGTAGTATGAAAATGGTTCGATGAACCCTCCTGCAGGCACTTAAGCGTGAATTGAAGAGTAACCATGTAGATGTAGATGTAGAAACCTGAAACGTTCAAAAATTCAGTTCCTTAATTAGTGGTACAGCTCAATCTCTCGTGGTGTACATTTACTAAAGTGTACCATTCTTGCACTCTGTATTTAATGAGTTCCTTTTTAATGTTTATAAATTCATTGTCTTGTTCAGCAGTACTGCTCAATCTCCCACCGTACAAATTTATTTAAGTGTGTCATTCTTGTTCTCCATATTTACTGAGTTCTTCTTAATGTTCATAAATCCAGTGTTTTGATCGGCAGTGCAGTTTAGCCTCTTGTGGTGCGCATTTAATAACGAGTTTCATTCTTTTTCTCTGTAATTAAAAAGTTTTAAGGTGGTTATTTAAATCATTATTGTGCATCAAACATTAACTGTATTTTCACATCTTATCCCTATGAGGTATGTTTTTCTTATCTCTGAGTAAATTGTCTACACTATCTCGCATTTCATTGAAATGTAATGGGGACGACGTTACCTTGCTAATTTGCCTCCAGACTACCATCTGAATAACATTAAATGATCTTGTTTTGGAAAGGGTTTATGTATTATTCTGTGTTGTTAGTTTAAACTTTGGGGTACCTTTTGATTGGTGGGTAACTCACCTCTTTCTCTCAGTTGTTTCATCTCTGAACACTGCGAGTTGTTCGCTGTATTTGCACTTGTATGTATTTTATGATATTTTGTGTATGTGTTTCAGGAGTGTCCAGTTCTTATGTTACTCAACCAGTTTGTGCGGCGTTGTGTTCAGACTAGTGGGTGATACTAGGATTTGAGTTCTGTCTCCCACTGTCTTGCTGTCTTGCCTGTATCTGATCAAGCCACTGATTTGGTTATTGCAACTCTTATATTATTTATTAATGTATCCCAGCACTTTGGGTCTTAATAGATAGTGTTTTGTTATGAATGACGCTAAATCCACATTGCCCAGTCCTCCCCAAGCAACCATTGACAGTGGGCTACGCATCATTAGGGTAGCTGAGTGTGGTTGCTTCTGGGAATAGGGCTGACTAATTAATGAATTGATTCAGCATCGTTTGCAATAAGGAAAATTGTAATGGGTATATTGGTGTAATTTTTATGGCAAATTGAAACAGTTTTGTTACACTTCTGAAGAAACACTGAGGGAGAAGAGGAGTTTATATATAACAAATCATTGACACCTTCAAAAAAATTAGCACCTACATATATTTATGATTGATTTATATCATAGCATTTATCTATACACCTTTGATCATATTGATGAAGTGCTATGTATCTTATCTGTCTATGATGAAGTTAAAAAAATAGTGCTAATGATCATATGATAAAACTATTTGAAATGAGCTTCGAAACGTATACACTGACACTGATTTACACTGATCAGCCAGAACATAATGACTGCCTACCTAATTGCCAGTATGCCCACCTTTGCCACGGATAACAGCGGCGACACTCATAGCATAGATGCAATGAGACCTTGGTAGGTCGCGGATTGAGTTGGCACCACATCTGCACACACAAGACACCCAATTCCAGTAAATTCCGGAGAGGGGGGTGATGAGCTCTGACGCTTGTTCAGTCACATCCCAGATGTGTTTGGATCGGGTTAAGATATAGCGAGTTGGGGGGGGGGGGGGTGGGGGAGGGCAGCACATCAATTGGAACTCGCCACTGTGTTCCTCAAACCACTCCATCACATTCCTGGCCTTGTGACATGATGCACTATCTTGCCGAGAGATGCCACTGCCGCTGGGAAACATTATTGTCATGAAGGAGTGTAAGTGGTCTGCAACCACTATAAGCTATTCCTTGGCCGCCATGGTGCCTTGCACGAGTTCCGTTGGAACTATGGATGCCCACACGAATGTCCCCCATATCTTAATGGAGCCACCAACAGCTTGTTGCCCATCCTTCTGCCACTGCAGTGCCGAGGGTCACGTGCCCAATTCAGTCATAGTTGCTGATGTTATGGTGTTAACATTAGCACGTGCATGAGCTGTCGGCTGTAGTGGGCCACCGTTAGGTGTGTTTGGTGCACACTTGTACTCTGTCCAGCATTTAAGTCTGATATTTTGGCATGCAAACATGTTTACACCCCTTTCAATATGCAACTCACATCTCATTCCCACAAGCTTCCCTATCCATAGTTCACTCTCACCACTCTCATCACTGTAAGTCACTCATACCCATCATCATTCTCATTGTCATAGACTCTATCTCTCATTATCAGTGGCTCTCACCACTTTCACTTTCTCTGTCTCTTTATCCCTCTTCCACTGGCATTCTCTTATCCTAGCACTGTTCTCTCACTGTCAACTATGTTCCACAGCCATTTTGTCCCTCTCTTGTCCATTGCTCTTTCTACGTGACAACACTGTCTACTACCGTGCAATTCTCCTTACTTTTCTATCTCTTTCCCACTGCCACTGTCTTTTTCTGTCTCAGCATAAATAAGTGTGAATGTGTTCTCATGCCAAAATTTTTGGGAAAATTCTTAAAGGTGCTGAGCAAGGTAGAATGAGGCAGCTGGTGCCATACTTTCTCAGTCACGTCTTTTAAACAGTAGCATAGTCTCCTTTTTCGTGCACCTAGGAGCATTATTCCGCTGGTTCACTTCTTTTCCCTACTGCAGTAGGATATGTCACTCATATGAAAAGGACTTTATGCGTCAATAAAACTTTGATAGTTTAATTATGTAAAACTGCAATAACGAAAAACTAGTACACTCCTGGAAATGGAAAAAAGAACACATTGACACCGGTGTGTCAGACCCACCATACTTGCTCCGGACACTGCGAGAGGGCTGTACAAGCAATGATCACACGCACGGCACAGCGGACACACCAGGAACCGCGGTGTTGGCCGTCGAATGGCGCTAGCTGCGCAGCATTTGTGCACCGCCGCCGTCAGTGTCAGCCAGTTTGCCGTGGCATACGGAGCTCCATCGCAGTCTTTAACACTGGTAGCATGCCGCGACAGCGTGGACGTGAACCGTATGTGCAGTTGACGGACTTCGAGCGAGGGCGTATAGTGGGCATGCGGGAGGCCGGGTGGACGTACCGCCGAATTGCTCAGCACGTGGGGGGTGAGGTCTCCACAGTACAGCAATGTTGTCGCCAGTGGTCGGCGGAAGGTGCACGTGCCCGTCGACCTGGGACCGGACCGCAGCGACGCACGGATGCACGCCAAGACCGTAGGATCCTACGCAGTGCCGTAGGGGACCGCACCGCCACTTCCCAGCAAATTAGGGACACTGTTGCTCCTGGGGTATCGGCGAGGACCATTCGCAACCGTCTCCATGAAGCTGGGCCTCGGTCCCGCACACCGTTAGGCCGTCTTTCGCTCACGCCCCAACATCGTGCAGCCCGCCTCCAGTGGTGTCGCGACAGGCGTGAATGGAGGGACGAATGGAGACGTGTCGTCTTCAGCGATGAGAGTCGCTTCTGCCTTGGTGCCAATGATGGTCGTATGCGTGTTTGGCGCCGTGCAGGTGAGCGCCACAATCAGGACTGCATACGACCGAGGCACACAGGGCCAACACCCGGCATCATGGTGTGGGGAGCGATCTCCTACACTGGCCGTACACCACTGGTGATCGTCGAGGGGACACTGAATAGTGCACGGTACATCCAAACCGTCATCGAACCCATCGTTCTACCATTCCTAGACCGGCAAGGGAACTTGCTGTTCCAACAGGACAATGCACGTCCGCATGTATCCCGTGCCACCCAACATGCTCTAGAAGGTGTAAGTCAACTACCCTGGCCAGCAAGATCTCCGGATCTGTCCCCCATTGAGCATGTTTGGGACTGGATGAAGCGTCGTCTCACGCGGTCTGCACGTCCAGCACGAACGCTGGTCCAACTGAGGCGCCAGGTGGAAATGGCATGGCAAGCCGTTCCACAGGACTACATCCAGCATCTCTACGATCGTCTCCATGGGAGAATAGCAGCCTGCATTGCTGCGAAAGGTGGATATACACTGTACTAGTGCCGACATTGTGCATGCTCTGTTGCCTGTGTCTATGTGCCTGTGGTTCTGTCAGTGTGATCATGTGATGTATCTGACCCCAGGAATGTGTCAATAAAGTTTCCCCTTCCTGGGACAATGAATTCACGGTGTTCTTATTTCAATTTCCAGGAGTGTATTACAGCTCAAACTGGATTCTACATACAAAAAAATTTTGCAGGTACTTCAGTATTGCAAAATGGCATTCCCAGAACCATTCAGGTGATAATGGAGCAGTACTATGACGCTTTATAAACCACTTTGTCTCCTCACGCCGGATTTTACGTGCATATTTCACGTGTACGGGTACCATAGTGTAACTCTGAACCTCTGTATCTCACAAACGGCTAAAGATATCAATAAAATTTTGAAGTTTGTTTGAGATCGGAATCTTAGGAATATATCATAGAAATTTCAGCCACTTTTTGTGCATCACCATCTTGCAGTAAGAGCATACGTTTTGGAACGAAAAAATAGTAAAATGAACGATATGCTGCGTTTTCCTTAGCAAGAGGAAGTGTGTAATATTCATACTTTCATCCTGTATTGTAGAACAATGATACCAAGACGATCCTACTGTTGGTTACACAAATGGTTCCAAGACCAAAAGCTATCCAAAACACTCAATCTGACCTTTCTGCTACCAGCAGAACCCGAGGTACGAGCCCCAGAAGAATCCCATTTTTATGCACGACATTTTGGAACATATTAGGTAGTGCACGCTATTATGTGTGTACCAACAAAAAACAAAGAACAGACACAATCTACACCCATTTTTGACGATGATGTAATTTTTAGAGATATTAAGTGCCTTGTGATGTCTTTGATGTTCGAGATGTTCACATGTAATACATATGAAAGATATGTGCTACAGAAAATAACAAAAGTATGGTTACCCACAACACGACATGGTGAAAACTGGAACAGTATTGAATTTAATTAGTGTTACATTTTTTGAGCATCGTAAACCTAAGTGTGATGTTGACTCACATGCATTTCCATTACCAGAAAGAAATATTTTAATTGTTAAAAGTATACCACATATAATACCATTCTGCTTTATACCTGATTTAGCAGATGATATGATTCCTTGAGTTACGTAAATGTTAATTGTATTCTATCCAATGATGTAAAGATTGTACTGTGCATCAATTGTTTAAAGAACTTTATAATCTGTGTGTAGTTATGTTGTGACTGAGCTATTGGTCATAGGGATTGCGTGTTGTTTCAGAGGCAAGTAAAACGATTCAAGGAGAAAAATTATATACCTATGGATGATATGATGATTATGAGTGTCCATTGTCCTAATTACATCATGGAGAAGAAAAAGGACTCGGAGAAAACACTCATGTAAAATGTAATATTGCTTAATAATTTATGTAAAGTCATTGTATGTATACTTGCTTAAATTGTTCTTTGTCAAACACGTTCAAGTAATATAATTAGTTGGTAATACTTACTATAGTTATGCAACACAAACAGAGGTACACAGATACTCATCCAAATTATTGTACAAAATAGCCCTATTGTGATGCATGCATACTATGATGAAGTCTCACCCATCGTTCTTATGGGGGGGTATAAAGTAACAGACTATGAACATTCTTAATGAAAAATCATGACTCCTTGCTAAGTGAACCATACGATACATTTCACGATGAATCCTGCTGAGCACATGCTCTAATGTAACTGATTGGCTAAATTAATACAATAATGATACTTTGAGCACAGTTATGATGAAATATAGTTTCTGTTCAAGATTATACTCAACAACTGTACAAAAATAATAAAATTTCACACTCATAAAAATTGCACCTAACTGTTATTACAGCTTAACTTAATGGAACGCACCAGGAATTATGTTAGCAATAAAATACCAGCTATATTTAAAAGGTTGTTACAATTTCTAAAACAAACATTATTGTGAAAACATATTTTCAGCATTTTGGCAATGTTGATCATAAAAATTCGATTTGTTTATTATTCTGAAACGGCTGTCATTATTTATAAATATGACGTCTGTAACTATTTCTGGAAAACTGTTCAACTTTTAATTCTAAATTATGAAATTAACACTTGAAACAACACTCGTACCCAAACTCCCATTATTGTAACCTATAGAGGGATGTGTGGCAGAATGGGGTAGCGAGACAGAAAGGGGTGATAGTGTTTTTTGCCTTATATTATGATATTTGACTAAAATGGAAGCTCAGCTATTTGTATTAACTACTAATAAACTCTTAGAGTTATTCGATGAACAAGCTAATCGTAAAAATTTGCCTCGCCAATTTGAGAATGATAACTAAGCATGATTGGAATGGATAAGATTATCACCAATCTTACCTGCAGTGGGCCAGTACCCTGTTCAGGGACTCAACAAACGAACTTGCTGTGCTCAATATAGCCTCGGAAACAGGACGGATTCCCGGAGTACGACATGGGCAAGAAACAGGCACAAGATAAAATGGTTTAATCGAGCTTGGAAAGTTGCCACATGGAATGTTAGGGGAATTCTCTTAAGGATGTCAAATTAGCTACACATTTGAAAGAAAACGAAATAGATTTTGCAGCAGAAGATAACATATACATATATGTAGTCGAATATATTATGATCTACAGCGGAGTAAAGCAGAAACAAAGAGCAAATAAATGTATTGCCATCTACATTCATAGAAAATGGGAGATTTAAATACTGGACTATAAATATATAAATAAATGCATTGTACTGTTAGTAATTATAGACCCAAAAGGAATTCTAAGAATAATAGCAACTTATGCCCCAGAAGAAGGAAAAATTGACAGGTTCAGTAAACGGGAGAGCTCAATGGTAGAATTGGAAATTTACCAATTCCAAAAATAGTAGGTACATTTGGAGAAAACATATTTAATAAAAACCGAAAAAATGTACTCAGAGAGTTTGCTGCCTTCAATCATTAAAAGTTACCAACAGTTTCTTTAGGAAGAAATACCTACACAAGTTTATCCAGACAGCAAGAGGACGTAGAACTAGTGTAGATTATATAATAATAAGTATGGGATTTCCTGGACAGGTTACTGACACCAGAGTTTATCAAGGAGTGAACACTGGATCGGATAACTTTTTATTGGTGTCAATAATTGTTATCTATGCAAAATGGAGAAAACCAAAACAAACAGTTAATGACCAAAAGGAAGAAGAACCTTTTAGAAGGTAGCAACGTAAGAGATCTCTACCAAAAGCTGATGAGAAAAACATCAGCAAATTTAGAAATGATAGAAGACTTGGAAGATGAATGGAAAAAAACAGCAGTATTGAACATAGCTAATGAGGTTCTGGGGAAGAAAATGAAATACATGAAACATAGATGAGTAAGGATGTGAACGCCAGAAATGGATGCAGATGTTAAAGAAAAATAAGAAGCTTTGAAGTACAACATAAATAATACACAAATACAAATTGTAATGAATATTAGGAGAAGAGAAATAATGCTAAATACATAACTCGGAAAGGGCATGCAAAATCATGGGAGTGCTGTATTAGCAATATGGAGCACGATTTATGTAGCACACAAACTATTTCTTAAAAAGTCAAGAAATCACTCAACACATAAGAAAATGATTGAATATGTGTTAATAATATAGAACAATGGACAACTCATTACAAAAATTTGTGGTATGACGATACTTTAATTCAGATGTTACCTGAACTGAATGGCACAAAAGGCCTGGGCGATATTGATATGAGAGGACCGACAGAAGCTTCAAAAGTTAAAAAACACAGATGACATTAATATGAAACTGTGAAAATACACTGTGTGATCAAAAGTATCCGCACACCCCCCAAAACGAGTTTTTCATATTAGGTGCATTGTGCTGCCACCTACTGCCAGGAACTCCATATCAGCGACCTTAGTAGTCATTAGACATCGTAGGAGAGCAGATTGGGGCGCTCCGCGGATATCACGGACTTCGAACATGGTCAGGTGATTGGGTGTCACTTGTGTCGTACGTCTATACGCGAGATTTCCACACTCCACAGCATCCCTAGGTCCACTGTTTAAGGTGTGATAGTGAAGTGGAAACGAAGGGACACGTACAGCACAAAAGCGTACGGGCCTACCTTGTCTGTTGACTGACAGAGATTGCCGACAGTTCAAGAGGGTCATAATGTGTAATAGGCCGACATCTATCCAGACCATCACACAGGAAATCCAAACTACATCAGGACCCACGGCAACTACTATGACATTTAGGCGGGAGGTGAGAAAACTTGGATTTCATGGTCGAGCGGCTGTTAATAAGCCACACACCACACCAGTAAATGCCAAACGATGCCTCGCCTGGTGTAAGGAGCGTAAACATTAGATCATTGAACAGTGGAAAAACGTTGTGTGGAGTGATGAATCAAGGTACACGATGTGGCGATCCGATGGCAGGGTGTGGGTATGGTGAATGCCCGTTGAACGTCATCTGCCAGCGTGTGTAGTGCCAACAGTAAAATTCGGAGGCGGTGGTGTTACGGTGTGGTCGTGTTTTTCATGGAGGCTTGCACCCCTTTTTGTTTTGCGTGGCACTATCACAGCACAGGCCTACATTGATGTTTTAAGCACCTTCTTGCTTCCCACTGTTGAAGAGCAATTCGGGGAAGGCGACTGCATCTTTCAACACGACGAGCACATGTTCATAATGCACGGCCTGTGGCGGAGTAGTTACAAGACAATAACATCCCTGTAATGGACTGGCCTGCACAGGGTCCTGGCTTGAATCCCATTGTTTTGGAACGCCGACTTCGTGTCAGGCCTCATTGACAGACATCGATACCTGTCCGCAGGGCAGCACTCCGTGAAGACTGGGCTGCCGTTACCAAAAAAACCTTCCAGCACGTGACTGAACGTATGCCTGCAAGAGCGGAAGCTGTCATCAAGGTTAAGGGTGGACCAACACCATGTTGAATTCCAGCGTTACCGATGGAGGTCGCCACGAACTTTTAAGTCATTTTTGGCCAATCGTATGTAGGCCTATTCCTACATATAAAATTTCCTCACATATCTAATCAACGTTGGAGGAATAAGAAATTACCAAAAGACTGGCTGAGAGCCAAAGTAATATCTATCTTCAAAAAGGGTGATACGAATAAACTAAGTAATCATCGAAGTACAAGCCTTCTGGATTCGTCCTATAAATTATATGCCAAAATCCTGAATGCAAGACTTAAAAATATCATGGAAAAACTAATATCCAAAGAACTATCAGGTTTTAGAAAAGGATGATCAACAATTGACAATGTTTTTACAATGCAACAAGTTATAGAAAAGAGACGGGAGTTTAATAGGAAACCCATCTTGCTTTTGTGGATTTTGAGAAAGCATTCGTTAATGTGAACACAGAAACGCTATGGAACATCAAGGTTGAACGAGGTTATCCATCTCACCTCATAAAC
The DNA here is from genome assembly GCF_021461385.2 of Schistocerca piceifrons. Classification (NCBI taxonomy): domain Eukaryota; kingdom Metazoa; phylum Arthropoda; class Insecta; order Orthoptera; family Acrididae; genus Schistocerca; species Schistocerca piceifrons. The sequence continues at coordinate 298,352,652 of NC_060140.1, forward strand.
GATATTAAGGGTCCATAAATAAACTCTGTAATTGTTATAGGTAAGACATAACAACAAAGCCAATGAACACAAACAAAGGGGTACGACAAGGATGCCATATTTCTAAAACACTCTTCAACATATATACATGAAGTTATCAGCAAATGGAAAATGTTGAACATAACTGTAGTTCTTTTAGATCTTAACACTAGACTAAATGTACTTTTATATGTGTATGACCTAACTCTGATACAGAGAATGAAGATGAACTTCAGAGGGGAGTCTTATAAGTTGCAACAGATAGCTTCAGGTTACAAATTAACAGTGTCATTAGATAAGAGTAAAATGATAGGATTTCAGGTCAGACTACCAGTAAGATCTAAAATAGACTTGAATAATGAAATGCTCCAGCAAGTAAAACATTTTCAGTATATTGGATGCGACATCACTGACGAATACAATCATGATGTTGAACAAATATGCGACATCACTGACGAATACAATCATGATGTGGAACAAAAATTAAATAAATTTATTTCCATATTTGGATCCATCGTAAAAGGTTTGCAGAATAAAGCGAGGATAGAAACTAAGCTGAAGTTTTATAAAACAATAACAATACGTATGGACGCGAAGCAAGGGTAACCACAAGACACCAAGAATGTGGAATACAGGCTCAATAAACGGGATTTCTAAGAAGAGTGGAAGGATGTACAATGGAAGACAGAAAAAGAAATGAAGATATAAGGAAAGCTTTAGTAATATATAACCTAAACGAAAAAATAAAGGAAAATAGGAGAAAATTGAAGGAACATGTAGACCAACATAGGTGGAGAAAGATTCCCGGTAAAGGCTCTCTGGATAAGAAATATAGGAAGACCGTACAAGAAATGGAGTACCGCAACAGACAATTTGCCTAATACGTGAATCGAAGAAGAAGAAGAAGGCGGCATTAAACACAGTTTATGGAAGCAAGAAACTGCTTCAGCCTACTTCGACAGCTCGAGCTATGGGCTTCAATATACCAGCAGGTGACGAATTCCTTAAGTTTCTCGATAGTATTGTCGATGAACACAAGCTTATTAGAGATAGACTATTTACCTGTGATGAGACTGGAACATCAGTAAACCCTAAAGGCCATTCAAAAGCACTTGCTGTGAAAGGGCATAGGAAAGAGGAAAATCTCACCTCTGCTAAAAGACGTGACACTGTGACAGTGGAGATATGATTTAACGCTTCTGGTGTGTGCGTCCATCCTGTAGACTGTTAATTTTCCCAAGGAAACGGATAAGGCAGGAGTTTCCGAATAGTCTCCCACTTGGTGCAATATCAGAGGTTCACGAAACAGACTGGACGACTAAAGAGCTCTCTGTGGGATGGTTCAAACACTTTGTATGATTCACAGGAGTGAATAGACAAAATCTAGTCGTTCTCATTCTACATAGATTTTCGACTCACACAGAGAGTTAGAAACTAGTTGACCTAACAGGGGATAACAGGGCTGCACTTCAGTATTCGCCACCACACCTCTCTCAAAAGCTCCAGCCACTGGACGTAGCCTTCAAGAGATCCTTAAGCAAGTATTATGAGGAAGAAATTCGTAAATGCTGAGATCAAATACTGGAAAAATGATCACAGTGTTTGAAATTGCGACTTTGTCTAACAAACTCATTTGCATCCCTCAACGATGTTACATGCTGTTAATGGCTTCCGAAGATCGGGAATTTGGCTTGTTGACAAGAATGTCTTTAGAACTGAAGATTTCCTACAATCAGCAACCACTGATATTGAGTTGCATACTTTGAAGAAGACTTTAGCACGGCCACCACACTCGTTTGAAACTCCATCACACGGGACAAACCCTTACACCCAACTTACCAAACAAGCCACCTTGTGGAGTAGCGATATCTTCAGAATGTAGTTTCCAGGTTTCCAGTACAATGATCATATTGCCCAATTCCGAAAGTGGTACAGAAAAACAAACCTGTGTCAAAAAATAGAGGCCAAACAGCTATTTTGACCTCTTCTCCTTTTGAGATGGAGCTAATTAACGTAGATAAGGAAAAAAACAAGAGGAAAACTAAGGCATACAATCTTAAACCTACAAACAAGTGCCTTGAATTAGTCCAGGAAATCAAGGAAAAGTATGAAGGAAACAAAAAACGTAAGGCTACGACCGGATCGAAAATAACTGACAATATGGTCCAAGCTCCAAAACAGCCTTAAAACTAATGCAGCCGAATTCGTCCAACGATAACGGTAAATTAGAAGAAGCCAATAAATGCCATTACTGTACTGACTACTCTGAAGATGGTTGGATCAGATGTAGCGTGTGCCTCAAATAGGTTCACAATCCATGTGCAGGTGCAGATAATGAGGACAAGGTTATCCACATATCTATGTGAGGCATAAACGTTTATATTTTATATGCCATATGCATATGCATATTTTATATGCCATTTGACCTACTGGTGGGGCAAAATGGGGGATATTAGCATTTCTCAAGTTCTTCATTAAAAATACGAAGTTAGGTAATTAAATATTGATATGGTGTAATGTTTTTAAAGTTAATATTATAGTAAAGGATCTGAACCAGTTTGATGGCTTATTATAATTTGTACCTCAAAATGCATGTTGAAAATTAAGTACACAGTTCTGTCACAGGTTCCCCTATAAGGAACTGCTTCAAAAGCGAATCAAGTTCAGTGTCATTATAGCTTTTACCACGCTCACTGTGACGTCATTTGTAATGCACTAAGTGTATTATAAAGCAAATTATTTAGTAACTATGACATAAATTGCCAGACAAACTGAAAATCCAGGATCTATTTTCAGGTAGAATTATTACTACGAACAGATAACTTTAGTCTCTTGATGTTTGAAGGTTGGATCTAAGTGGTTACGTTATACACTCCATCTACGATTTGTCACCTGGTTGTCTTACGAATAATTTGCGGTTGCCATTCTTAAAGTTAATTGCTTGAGTGGACCTGCAATGCAGGGCCACTGAACCGTGCTGTTGGACGTCTTCATCTTGTTGTGATGTGCGGGTCCTAGAAGACAGCTCTGATCTGTTCAAGCTGCTAAATGACATACACCATTTTGCAACAACTCTTCTGTATTGTAATTGAAATGTCTTCTCTATATAATTACTTTTACATTTCTGGGTGTACAGAGCGCTCATATGTCGTAGATCATAATATGTATGTGTACTGCTTTAACATTAGACACCGACATACAGAATGGCAGATCATAAGACTTCTTTATTTGTTCAGGCATTGACATTCTTTCCCATGCTTTTTCTCTGAGACTTTCAAGGCACCACCAGTCTGTGATAGCAAAGCATAAGCAGCTCTCCACAGCAGATAGACACATGCACTCGGTATCATGCATTGTTGATGTTCCGAGCTGATGGCTTTCACAGTCCACCTGCACGTATGTTAAAACAAAACACGTGCAGTGATATGTTCTACACTGAAAAATTGTATAAACACCATTTTGGGTTTCCACAAACGTCTTTCGTCAGCCTAAGTCAAAGGTCGTCAAACTGCAGCCCGCAGTCTGTTGCAGTCAGAATCAAGTATTCGTGCATCCCACAGTTCTCAGCCGTATTTTGAAACAATAAGAGATTTGTTCAGAAAATTCCGGAACTTTGTCCACAAAATCTTCTCTTTTACTTATTGTGCATATTCGCCTTCGAAATGCTCTACTCCACAACCGATAAAAAGCTCCCAACAACGTTTCCACTTCCAGCCACCGTAGTTTGCGAATTCCCTTTTATCTGGTCTACCGTCGCAAATGTTCGTCCTTTCTGCAGGGTTTTTCAACTTTGGAAATAAAAAGAGGTCTGCAGGAGCAGGTCTGGAGAGTACAGAGGATGAGACAGCACAGTGATTTCGTTTTTTTGTGGAATAGTCACGCACCAACAAGGATGACTATGCAGGTAAGTTATCGTGATGCAAGAGCCATGAATTGTGTCACATATTTCAGGCTGTTTCCTTCTCACATTTTCTCACAGGCGTCGGAACACGTCCCAATAGTACCATCGATTAACAGTTTGTCCCTGTGGCATGAATTCATGATGAACTAATCATTCAAAGTCAAAAAAACTGTCAGCATGGCGTTACATTTGACTTGACCCGACAAGCTTTTTTTTGTCTTGGAGCCCATTGTAAAGATTGAACCTTGGACTCAACATCATAACCGTAGACCACATCTCATCACCAATTATAATTCTCTTAAGGAACATCACGTTCTCATTTGTGCAATCCAAAAGCTCTTCACAGGTTGCAAGGCAAAGGTCTTTCTGGTCTTGACTCGTTAGCTGTGAGACGTACTTGACAGCAACATGATGAATTCCAAGAAACTGTCAGGATTTCATGACACGATCCAACTGAAATGTTACATTCTTCTGCAATCTCTAAGGACAGACACTCTTCGATTGGCATGCACAATTTCATTCACATTCCTGATGTGAGCATCGTTAGTAGGCGTTGAAGGAGGTCTTGAATGAGGGTCTTCTTTTACTTCCGTCCATCCAGTTTTAAATTGTGTGTACCATTCGTGTAATGCGCGCAAAATGCCGTGCCCATTACATGCGCAGTCGGCTGTGGAAGCATGGGGAGAGTGGCAGTGGTGGGGGTCACTCAGAGCGCTGTAGGGGAAATGCCCAGTGTTGGAGGGGAAGTGCCATTCTAAACTGAAGCCTACACTCACATTTTTCGTAGATATTAAACAAGGACATTCCACAGCCACACTTGCATGATGACCATTGGAGAAGACCCGTCACCCTTAAAAATTACGCTCCGTCATCGGAAAAGTCTGTAGTTAGTGGAATAATACGGTAGATAATGAAGTTTTTGCATAATAACGATACAGCAAAATACTCTCCTCTTTGTGTGCTATCATTTGCCAAAATCTCATTGCGATATATCAAACCGTTTATGAAATATGAGGAATGTGGTTGATATTTCACTCTGGTTTTATCGCTGGCGCAATGCTATCGCAAATGAGTGTGTTACGTCAGATCAGTTTCCTAGAGATTGGTGACAGATAGAAACATCCAACCAAGTCTAAAGAAAAATTCTGTACGTTTGCTAAATTTCGGGTGCAGCAACATATTATGTAATATGCACCAGACGCAAAGTCGTAGGGACCCTGAATTTCGCGCAGCGTCTTCCTTCCAGGTAAATATCACAATAAATATGGCCATTAATGAAATGCTGGGCACATTATAATGAATCTGACTTATAAAGCAACAAGTAAAGCAAAAATGGCATTTTTTACCAAATAGTTTCTGTAATATCATACGAGAAAGACAGCAGGGCGTGCGCATTGGTCCAGTCATCACTGACGGCCAAAAGTGGCAAACACCTGTCGGCCCGCCTTCTGAACAAACGAATAAACTCACCCAGCTCTTTGGACGAAAACTGGTCACTGCACCTTGGCCACTGTATACTGCGCAACTTAACACCGAGTATGGCTTAAGAACTCATCATCGTAGGCTTCCTGCATCATTTGGTGCGTCTCTCTAAAGATTTTCTTGAGTTTCACGCCAAATGCAATGCAAACTCGTTGCTCCTCTTAACTGTGCCATCTCGAAATTAGCAAACTCTGTGACACAAATTTCTACTCAATACAGCACTGAACAATAACCAAGTGATATACAACAATGAAACTTCCGTCAGTTACACATTAATCACCGGGGTGTGAAGGATACCAACCGAATTTCGCTCAGACACACCTCTGGCGCGAAATTACGAATATTCCCTAATTTTTTGAACAGACCCTGCATCTGCCAACTAATACCCGAATGCAAAAACATCAACTAGAGTCAGGATCTTCTTAAGAGTGTAGTTTTCCCACTTAGTAAGCAACAAAAATAGTTAGATAGGCAGTAATATTTTAAAATGTCTTACATTTTAACTGGCATTGATGATTTTTGAGGGTATTTTAATTCCATGTCTGCAGCTAAAAGAAAATGCATGTTTTGTCACCAGATGTGTTTCGTTCGTTTTATCGAAATTAAACGTCATCTGTGATGGTGTCAAGCTTGTGAGCGAAAAATCAGAAATGGAATACCATCACTGAGGACGTTTTATTTCAATAAAACGCGTTTGGTGACAGACCCAGATCTACGACGTTTCCATCCAGATTAAAATTTTATAGTAGAACCTCCACCTCCTCCCCCCCCCCCTCCCCGCCATCTCCAGCTTTTGAGGTAGGACGTCAAAAATTAAAAAAAGAAGAAACGATTTTTCAAAAACATCCATGTTGTAGTGCACATCTTTCTGAAGCATTTGATATATAAAACATATACGTTTGAGGAAATGAAGACATGTTATTTGGTCTTAAATCTGCTGAAGTGTAGTGCCACACCTTTTCACACAGTGTTCGCTCATCACTGTATTTCGCTCTGTGGAATTCAAATGTGTATATTTTGTGATGGAAGTCATAAAATCTACTAGAGGAAATTAAAACGTCCTGTGGTGCCTGTCCTGCTCCCAGTCGGTCAGTTTAACATCCTACCCCTTTAAGAAAAAACTGTTGGGTGGGATTATTTGTGACCAGGAGGATAAAAACTCTTCATAAAATTTGCACTCTTTATTGCCTATTACCTAACAACTTTCTCTTTTGTGTGACATAAAATTAAAAATACACTCCTGGAAATGGAAAAAAGAACACATTGACACCGGTGTGTCAGACCCACCGTACTTGCTCCGGACACTGCGAGAGGGCTGTACAAGCAATGATCACACGCACGGCACAGCGGACACACCAGGAACCGCGGTGTTGGCCGTCGAATGGCGCTAGCTGCGCAGCATTTGTGCACCGCCGCCGTCAGTGTCAGCCAGTTTGCCGTGGCATACGGAGCTCCATCGCAGTCTTTAACACTGGTAGCATGCCGCGACAGCGTGGACGTGAACCGTATGTGCAGTTGACGGACTTTGAGCGAGGGCGTATAGTGGGCATGCGGGAGGCCGGGTGGACGTACCGCCGAATTGCTCAGCACGTGGGGCGTGAGGTCTCCACAGTACAGCAATGTTGTCGCCAGTGGTCGGCGGAAGGTGCACGTGCCCGTCGACCTGGGACCGGACCGCAGCGACGCACGGATGCACGCCAAGACCGTAGGATCCTACGCAGTGCCGTAGGGGACCGCACCGCCACTTCCCAGCAAATTAGGGACACTGTTGCTCCTGGGGTATCGGCGAGGACCATTCGCAACCGTCTCCATGAAGCTGGGCCTCGGTCCCGCACACCGTTAGGCCGTCTTCCGCTCACGCCCCAACATCGTGCAGCCCGCCTCCAGTGGTGTCGCGACAGGCGTGAATGGAGGGACGAATGGAGACGTGTCGTCTTCAGCGATGAGAGTCGCTTCTGCCTTGGTGCCAATGATGGTCGTATGCGTGTTTGGCGCCGTGCAGGTGAGCGCCACAATCAGGACTGCATACGACCGAGGCACACAGGGCCAACACCCGGCATCATGGTGTGGGGAGCGATCTCCTACACTGGCCGTACACCACTGGTGATCGTCGAGGGGACACTGAATAGTGCACGGTACATGCAAACCGTCATCGAACCCATCGTTCTACCATTCCTAGACCGGCAAGGGAACTTGCTGTTCCAACAGGACAATGCACGTCCGCATGTATCCCGTGCCACCCAACATGCTCTAGAAGGTGTAAGTCAACTACCCTGGCCAGCAAGATCTCCGGATCTGTCCCCCATTGAGCATGTTTGGGACTGGATGAAGCGTCGTCTCACGCGGTCTGCACGTCCAGCACGAACGCTGGTCCAACTGAGGCGCCAGGTGGAAATGGCATGGCAAGCCGTTCCACAGGACTACATCCAGCATCTCTACGATCGTCTCCATGGGAGAATAGCAGCCTGCATTGCTGCGAAAGGTGGATATACACTGTACTAGTGCCGACATTGTGCATGCTCTGTTGCCTGTGTCTATGTGCCTGTGGTTCTGTCAGTGTGATCATGTGATGTATCTGACCCAGGAATGTGTCAATAAAGTTTCCCCTTCCTGGGACAATGAATTCACGGTGTTCTTATTTCAATTTCCAGGAGTGTAGAAAACATAAAACCAGTAAAGACAAGAGACAAGCAAGACAGTACACATTTCTTCAATCCTTAGATCCCAACAATTTTTTCTCTTTAATCTTGGGCCTTTCTAATATTGCAGCAATTGTAACCCACGCCAAACAAACGAGACTATTTTGGCACAAATGGTCATTTTTGCATAAATAACACAATAGAGTATAATTCACGAAGTACCAATATCAAATGCCTATTGGCTCTACTACAAGCAAAAAGTTTTATATTAGGAAATAATTTCACATTTCATTCAAATGCATCTGTTTCTCAAGCATGGAAACGAAAAGTAGTAGTAGTACAAAAAAGTAGTAGTAGTACAAAATTTTTATATAAATTTGGTATCCTCATATTCATCCATATAATTTGTGTGATATCCCCGTTTCCTGTCCTTCCTCATTCTACCAAATAATCTTTTTGTCACTAATTCTGTAACTATTCCTGCCATTGTCAGAACTTATTCTCTGGTTGAATTCAATAACGCTACCAGAATCACCAGTTTAGTTACCTCACGTTTATTCTCCAGTTAGCCATTATTACATGTTCGTGCAATGCGTTTTCCACACTGTTCTGAGAATATAACTTACGGGGAGTTGGAACACCCTATGGCGAAATGCTAAATATAGCGACTTGGCGTCCCTGTATTTCAGGAACCATAGTAGCCATTGACATGAAACTTTCACGGGACATTAAACTGTATATTCTGTGTCTACTGAACTACAATAATTGCGTTTCAGCCACTGATGTCTGCCCCCGGTAGCTGAGTGCTAGCCGGCACGGTAGCTCAGCGTGTTCAGCCAGAGATCCGGTTGGCCTCTGTAATAAAAAAACTGAGTGGAAGGATCAACCACCGAATTTGAACAGGACGTATTGCGACGTCCGCAACGACCGAATAAAACGATCAACAATGGAAAAAAAGGTGATCAGCGTGACAGAATGTCAATCCTAAGGGCCCAAGTTCGATTCCCGGCTGGGTCAGAGATTTTGGGAATTTTGTTTAAAAGAAACACCTTCACAAGTTGATGATCCTTTGGCTCCTCGAAACTGAAGTATATCAAAGGAGTATGAAAACAACAAAGCCAGCTCACTGCACACTTTCAAAACCCTAAAGGAATACTACAAAGCTATTTACATTGAAGTTTGTGAAAAGATGCAATCTTGCATTACTGAGTGGTTTGCTTCAACAGGACGCACACACGTCATTGCAGTGGATCAAGAGTGCTTGCTTTTAGTAAACAGAGGTGAAACAAATTTGGAAAAATCAACTGAGTTTGTCAAAAATGACCTACACATTGAGAGAATGTGCTTGCACTTGAATATGTTAGCCGATATCGCTAATAAAAAAGAACTGGTCTTAAAAAACATGCATGATGTAAGAAAGTACATTACACAAGAGCCTGCAGTTGAAGTAGCAAAAGCATTAAGTTTCTCCAAGTAGTTCCAATCATGACAGCAACAGCAAAACGGTCATTTGTGCCCTTAGACATCTGAAGTCATATCTTCGATGTCCATCCTGATAGCTGAGTGGTCAGCGTGACGGATTGCCATCCTACGGGCCCGGGTTCGATTCCTGGCTGGGTCAGGGATTTTCTCCGCTCAGGGACTGAGTGTTGCGTTGTTTTCATCATCATTTCATCCCCATCCGGCGCACAGGTCGCTCAATGTGGCACTGAATGTAATAAGACCTGCACCAAGGTGGCTGGACCTGCCACGTCAGGGGCCTCCTGGCCAATGACCCCAAATGCCATTTCATTTCCATATCTCGGATCAACAATGGGACAGAAGCTATTGAACAACTTGGCTGTTCTTCATGCCCACTGAAATGTTTTGGATGAATTGGATATATGGCCAGTCATCAACGACTTCATAGTCAGTAATACAGTCAGACGGTTGACATTTGCACCGTTCTAAAGACGCTCTAGCCCTAATAATGGCATTTAGAGCAATATTAAAAATCTTTATAAAATTGAGAATTAAATATATACATAGTGTTAAACTTTCATTGTCAAAATATTAGTACTAGTTTAGTACTGTACTACTAAAGCACTGTATTAGTTATCTTTAAATACCTAAATATTTGTAGGGTGTAAGAGTAAATTAAAACTTCTTGACTGACAGCATTAGACATACTGTATTAACTTTATTAATTGTATTAAAGCATTAACTTTGAGATATTGTTTTTATTTAATGAACCCTGAGCCTTATTCAAAGCAAGCTTAAATTAGCTATTTCACTTATTAATCAAAGTGCTATTACTGTGCAACAGCAATATTTTATATTTTATTCTTTTAATGATAGTTTGGGGTTTATTTAAATATAATTTCAGCCTTTTGAGAGCTATATATTCACTTCTCAGTAATGATCTATAAACATGAATATTACTGAAAATTAAATTAGCATTTTATGAAAATACTGTGAGTGTTTATGTTTTGTTTATTTTTTCAAAGGCGAAAAGCTTTAAAACTCACTATTTTTCATCTAAAGTTTAGGAAATTTCCCAGGGTGAGACCCCCAGTATGCCCCTCCCCCCCCTCCCCAAAGTTTTTTTATAAATCGGTGCCCTTATTTGAGGGTAAACTGTAATTTAAGGAATTTGAACCATTTTTCAAACAAGTGTGTTTCATTTAATTTGCTGAAAAAGAGACAGTAAGAAACGAGATTACAGAAATGCTTAGGTGAGGAATTATTGGGTGGTCAGATAGTAGATACAACAATCCCTTAGTAGTTGTATAAATGCAAAATGGAGGGGGCAGAGTTGTACTAGATGCTAGAAATTTGAATGAAATAGGTTTGAAAGAGAATGACAGACCAGGTAATGCAGATAGTATCTGGAAAAATTCCATGGACACAATTTTTGATGTAACTTGTCGGTATTGGAATATCTACCTAGCAAAGGAAACTTGGCCGTATACAGCTATTACACATGAAGGTAAATGATACCAGTACAGTGTGATACATTTGGTTTGAATTTGCCTGTTTGTGTTTTTATGAGGGCTATTGCTAAAGTGTTGGAATATGAATTGATTAATAAAGTAACGGTCTATGTTGATGTCATTTTGACAGCTAGTTCTCAATGGTTTGAGCATTGAAAATTTTTGTGTGATGTACTGGTGGCTAAGTACAGACAAGGAATAAAACTAAAGTTAAGTAAATCTGAATTTGTAAAATGATGAATTTCATTTCTGAGTAATAAAATTTATGGGGGAGAGAAACACTCAGATCCAGAGAAACTGGGAGCTATTGCTGATTTTCCATCTCCTAGAAATAAGAAAAAACTTAAAGCTATGTTTGACCTGTTCAGGTACTATCAAAAATTTGTAACAGGCCAGTCATTTAAACATCTTGTTTGGAAAATTTGCCGAAAAAGAATGTAATTTGCAGTGGACTGTAGGATGAGAGCAATCTTTTAGAAATTAAAAAGAGAGCTAGTCAACAGTAAATTGTTCAGTTTCCTGATTTCTTATTACTGTTCTGTGTAAGAGCAGACAAATATTTTGTATTTCAGGGGTCAAAGTTTTTCAGTTAGTACAAACTGACCCAGAGATGAACACAGGATCATGGCATTCATGGGTAGAACTTTACATGCACATTAAAAGAATTATTACATTTTAGAACTGGGAGCTTTTGCTACAATTTTTGGATTTAAAACATTTTATTATTTACTGGGACAAAGAACTACAGTATGCACAAACCACAAAGCTTTTTGTTTTCTACAACAGTGTAGGTTGAAACAAACTAGATGGGCCTTGCATTTCCAACAATTTTATCTTGAAATTCATTACATGAAAGGAAAAGATAATATCATAACTGATGCAGTTTCTAGGATGAAAGAATGGGGACAATTATGAGGACAATGAAGATCAGATTAGGCTATTTTATTTGCAGGTGGTGAAAGATGAGAAGAGAAGAGAAGATGAGATGAGATGAGATGAGAAAAAACTAAGGATCCAGATTTAAGGCTAGTTAAAAAGTATTGCAACTCATATGCAGAACCAAAAGTGAAACAGCACTATACAGTACATGAGAGATTGCTGTCCAGGAGAAAAAATTCAGACAAACAGGAACTGAAATTGTGCCTCTGAGGGCTATTGCTAAAGTGTTGGAAGATGAACTGGTTAATAAAGTAACTGTGAATGACAAACTGCATTGAAGTTGTGACCAAGCTCTTCATTCTCTTTTATCTTTTCTTTCACAGGGTGTCATATTGTTTCTGGTTACATTTCTTATGTAACCAGGGTTTTGTCCCCAAAAATTGAAATCCCAGTACTGGATGATTTGAAGCATGTTTTTGACAGTTACTGACTATGAAATGACTGGACTGCTCTGTTTCCACTGACACTAAGGAAAATTTTTGAATTGGCATACTTCCATGTGTAATATGCAGCAGGTTCATTGCTCTTGTGGATATTACCAAATTCTGACTTAGAAGTAGAGAAATTGTAGTTAATGAACTCCCCTAGTTAACAGAGGTTATTGGAAAAGTAAATGATGGAAAAATCAAGCTTAAATAAGAATTAACGGGTAAGTGTGTACACATTCATATGGTTTTTGTGTGCTGGAACATCTTTTCTAAGTTAGGCAACATGTAGTTATTTTGTATATAATGAATGACACTGAAAATGAAACAGTGAGTAAAAGAACAATATTTTGATGAAATACTAATAATGTGCTGCTGCAAATCAACTTTACTCATAGTTAGTAGCTGCTATTTGTGTATTCACTAGGTAGGCTGATCAGAGAGAAATAAGGTGTCATCAACTGAGTAGTTAATTGCAATGACTAAACAGTAATTTGAGTATGTTGACCAGATTTGACATTAATGAAATACAAATTATAGGAAAGACAAAATAGTATTTTGTCAATTTTGATGAAAACTTGACTTCTGGGTTCAGTGAATTGAGCTAATGATTTGAGTTAAAATACAGGACACAAAACAGATTCCATTATCTTTGTATTATTTGAAGTGAACTATTATGGGAATTTGAGAAATATATACGTGTATATAAATACTGTGCAATGTATATGTCTTTAAAATATGATACATTTTCTTATATGTTTAGTTGCGATAAAACATAGTGTACTACAGTAACTCGTTTTGTTTTGCTTTCTGTGCACAATGATGGAGGGTAAACACTTCCAAGGACAGTGGTGAAATCAGAGGTTGTGGGACAATCATTTGGACCCACAAAAGGCATCAATCCTTGTGTAACTAAGTGTAACAGTGAAAAGTGTATTTATGATAAATAAGTTGTGAAGTGACAGGAAGGTGGGGAATTCCTTCCCTTTGTGTAAACATCTGATAAAATGTAAAGTGTGTGTTGTCCTCCTAATTTGTTTTTTTTCCTATGTAATTTCTGATTTCCAGGGACAAACATTTGAAAAAAAATAACGTTTTTCTAATATCTTGTGTGATTTTGGATTTGAATATGTTTTAACCATTTTGTATTTCTTTGTATGGTATGTTCATGGCCAGTTTCAGTTACCAAAATCAGTGATTCCAGATTTCAGTGTCATAGTTCATATGTAGCATATATCTAATTACTGACTTTCTGATGAAGTACATAAAAAGATATGGAAATAAGTAAAGCATTCATACAACCAATGACAAAAATATATGTTAGCAGCATTTGCACACATTTAATCCCAAAGTGCTGAGCATCATTATTTAAAATGTTGTCACTGACACAGAATCCCATATTTAGACAAACTAACCAGCATAATTCAATGTAAATTTTTACTACAAAGTCCTTGTTAAAACAAATCCTCCTCCACTATTTAGTTACTCAGAAATGTAAGTATTCAATTGTAATTTGTGAAAATCTGAGGAACAACTATAGGTAGATTTTTAATTATTGTGAACTTATAAAAGAGGCATGTTGGAAGCCAGTTTAAGTCAGTCTGCAGAGATTTATGAAATGTAAATATCTTTGTCTGCCAATACACATAAATGTACCACAGATGATTTAGTATCAGTTAAAGTCATAAAATCTATTGTCTTTTATCTAAATTTCATTTCTGACAATGTATTCAGTGACTGTTTTAAATGGCTAATGATTGACTGTGACCCGTGATTATTCACTTACTGCGACAACAGTGTCAGCCTATGAACCACGTTACTTTCTACAGTTACTTGCTGTGTACTGTACATCATGTTCATACTGATATGGTGGTGAGATTAAGAATTTTATTCAGTAACTGTGTTAATCGTATATGTTTGCCACATGTGAACTTTTGTGAATAGTTATTTCCTGTAGTAGGTTGCTGCACTCAAACAAAGACGTTATAGGACATCAACCAAGTGTGTATTTGGCTATCCTTTTATCTGTGCATAAATTAAAGTAAATAAGATTCCAAACTGGTGATAAACATTAATTTATTCAGTAACCAAAGTGCAGTTTGTTTGAACTATAAGTTTGGTATGGATTATATTATTTACAATAGCCTACATGCAGCACCAATTTTTTAGCCAGTTTCAGTGGAGACACCACTATCGAAGGCATATTGGTAAAGATAACATGTAAGCTACATCATGACAATGTATTTACCTCATATTCAGATCTCTTAGGATGAGTGTGTGTTGATATTCCCTGACAGACTACTCAAGTAATATGGAACTTTTTCTTTATGTCAATGAGATGCATTTTTATCTCATGAGATGCTGGGGAAATATTGGTATACTCAGCAAACCCTTTGTTGCTGAAGCAAGCTTGACAGAGTGGAGGTATAACAGATGCTCTAGAGGTTTGCTTCACCAATCAGGCATCACATAGCATATCCTGAGATTGGGGTTCTTTTTAGCACATGTTTTTACTGTCCTTGTGATCCTAGCCATTAATCCAAAATCCACATTTCTTGTGACAAATAACATTACACAGCCATACTACACACTGGTTGCTCAGGCACACGAAGAGCACTGGTAGCATTCAGCAGCCTACAGCTCTAGATCTCAGGGCTATCCAGAGCTGCATCCAGCCGCCAAAGCCTGAGGTATCTCAGTGGAGCACCATGTAGCTTAAAAATACTATGAGTATGCTGAGAATTATCCTTTGAGACTGTTCTAGGAGGTGAGGATGACACTAAAAAGTGCATAGATTTTCAAAATTTGTATAAAATCAAAAGCACATCCTTCCGAAGCTATAGACAATATCAGAAAAAAGCAAATGACAAGGAAAGTTTGCAAAAAGTTGTAATGCTAAAAGTAAAAGCTGTTGGATTATTAGATTTGCTGACAATACCTTATCTCCATTTACAGTATTTCTATCCGCACTGTTCAAAAGCTTTGTGTTAAGAAAATGGAGGTTGTGTGTTTGTCACAGCATACAAGAAACCAAAATTCACTGATATAGAAACTGAAGCTGCATGTGAGGTTGTTTGGGCAAGACTCGCTGTCAGCAACCACACTCACCCCTTGATGTAACCAAAAGCTTTAGATAAAACCTCAGACTGCTGGTAAGTAAGTTTTCCAATCATACTGTAACCACTGAGGAAACTTTACTCATCCAAAAGTCAATTTGAATAATTACAGTTTCGTTAGTGGTGGACATGACTGTACATCCTGAGAAACATTACTATATGCCTACTCTGAAAACTACCTAGAGCAATTAGTCCTTCTCATGATGTATTGACTCTAATGACAACAAATAAATCTGACATATTTGAGAATGTCCACAGTGAACCTCATGTCAGTTACCATGATCACTAAAGTACAAAGTGCAACTAAAAAAAGTAGAAAGGTATACATTTTCAGTAAACTAGATGAAAAAGTGATAGAGTCTTATCTCAGTGAGGAACTTGAAACTTTCAGCACAGGACAGGAGCAAGTAGATAGACTATGGCACAAGTTCAAAAGAATAGTTGACCTTGAACTGGATAGATATGTACCCAGTAGAATAGTTTATTATGAAGGGATCCTTCATGGTATCCAGTTACTGCAAAAAGAAACTCCTAAAGAAACAGAGACTACTGCATAATAGGTGTAAAACAAAGCATAGGACTACTGATACTGAGAAGCTGAATGAAATGCATTTGGGTGTCAAGTGAGCAATGCATGAAGCCATCAAGCACAATGACCACTATAGTAGAATATTAATGATCCTTCACAAAAACCCAAAAAAATTCTGGTTGTTTCCAAGGGCTCTTAGTGGCACTAAAGTTAATGTCCAGTCACTCATGAATGAGACCAAAACTGAAACTGAGGGTAACAAAGCAAAAGCTGAAATGCTTAACTCCATTTTCAAATGTTCCTTTAGAAAGGAAAACCCAAGATGAGTGCCTCAGTTTAATCTCATACCACTGAAAAATGACTGACATAGATATTATTATTAGAATGAGCTAAAATTATCAAAACTGAATGAAGTTTCAGGTCCTGATGGAGTCTTTATTACACACATTCAACTATAATCTACCATAGATCCCTAGAAGGAAAAACTGTGCCCAGTATTTGGAAGAAAACACAGGTCACTCTTGTTTACAAAAGGGGAGTAAAAGTGATCCGCAAAACTACTGACTGGTAACCAAGATATCGACTTTTTGTTGAATCTTAGAACATCTTCTGAGCTCAATCTTAATGCGGTGTCTCAAACAGTTGACCTACACCAAGTCAACTAGCATTGATTCTGAAAACTGATCATGTGAGACCCTACTAGTATTTTCTCACATGACATCCCAAAAGCTAGCAATTAAGGTAGTTAGGTAGATGAAGTACTTCTTGACTTCTGAAAAATGATTTGATTCAGTGCTGCACACAAGCTTATATTTGAAAATATGACTGCATGGTTTATCAAGCAAAAGTTGAGACTGGAGAGATGATTTTGTAGAAGGGAGGATGCAGCATGTTGTCTTGGATGAAGAGTCATTGATACATGTAGAAGTAATTTCAAGTAAACTTCAGGAAGTGTATGGTGCAAAATAATAATGTTGCAGAAAATATTAATATTAACTTCAGACCATTTGCTGATGCTGCTGTTTTTTTTTATAATCAAATACTGTCTTAAGAAGCTGTACAAATATTCAGTTAGATCTTAATAAGACTTCAAGGAGGTGCAAAGATTGGCATCATGCTTTGAATGTTCAGAAACATAAAACTGTGCACTTCACAAAATACAAAAATGTAGTATCCTGCGACTACAATATCAATGAATTGCAATAGGAGTCAGTCAAGTCACTTAGATACCTGGGTTTAATAATTTGTTGGGATACAACTTGGAAAAATCACAGAGGCACAGTCATAATCTTTCAAAATATTAAAATTACCCCACACCTCCACACTTTGTCCCCCCCCCCCCCCCCCCAAGCAAACCTACAAACTATCACATGGGCACTTTGGAAGAGAGTGTATCAGGCCTTGGAGAAACTGGAGTTATGTTGATTTATGCTAGAAATCTAGAAAATCCCAGGATTTGTGTTAATGTTAAGAATGGAATTTTATTGAAGGTGATGATGGACTTCTGTTTCAGGTATTTAGTGGCCTTGAGGATGAAACAATACAAGGAAGTGTGAAGTAATCTGTATTGGAGTCAGTTTACCTTTATTTCAAAGACTGTGTTCTTCCTTTACAGAAAGTGAGGAGGCTGAGACAGCTGTTCACAGCTGGACGAACATTCTTGGTTCTGTGGTGGTGCTAATGTTTACAGTATGTCAGACACTTAAATTTCATAAAATTCTCCTTGAAAAATTTTATGGTGCAAATGGAATCCACCACACATTGATAGGTCTGATCTTAATACCAGATAGCAGGTCACAAGGACTAATTGTATTAAAAGAATAAAATTAAACTCAAAATAAGAGGACATAATATACTAAATCCCAAGTGATTCAGTTTTGGGTCTGCACATTTTGTAATACATCTAAGTTATCTTCCAATTACTTTGATCTCAGTATGACTCACATTTTAAATTTCCGACAGCTAAAAATAATTTGTTTGTACCTGAAACAGACATTGCCAGTAATGATGACCACTCAGTGAAACACTGCATATAATATTTGTTGGGAGTCCAGCTGGATTACGAGCTTAAATCAAGTCAACTGTTAAAGAAACTAATGAAGAAACTCATTTCACTGTATATCACTGTGTTGACATCAAGACAACAAAGTGTAATGGCTACGAGCTTAAATCAAGTCAACTGTTAAAGAAACTAATGAAGAAACTCATTTCACTGTATATCACTGTGTTGACACCAAGACAACAAAGTGTAATGGAGTTTCTCCCACTGTGCTCTTCTAGAATTACCATCTGGGTTAATACAGTCAAAGCAAACAACAAGTTTATTACAGATAGGTGAACAATAATGATGCTGTGTAAAACAGATAATTGAAAACCTTGTGTACACCTCTTCAAAGATCTTTTAATTGTTCACACCTACTTCCCAGTTCATTTACTGCTTAATGCTATTAATAAAAATCATTTTCATTTTAAATGTGAGGTACACAATGATAATACAAGACAGAAAAGTAGGTTTAGCATCCCTGTCTAGGGTTGAGAGTGAAGTTGTGTTTTATAGTACCAATGTCTTTAACAAGTTTCCATCTGACATAAAACAAGAAACTAATAATCCTAATAAAATTGAAAGAAAATGAAAAATCCACCTTAATTGCTATTCCATCCATAAATTATTTATCTGATTACTTATATTCAGGAACTGAGGATTCCTGATAGCTACGTAGCAAGTAATAATACCCATTGTAAACTGATCTCTATTCTTACAGCTCACAGACGACCAAAGATAAATACCAGTGCAGGTGTGTAAATATGGAGCTAACAATGGGAAATAAACAGCAGCTGTTTAATGTAAGTGAAGAAACAGTAGCTTTTTATCAAGGTAAAAGCTTTCCTATAAATTTTATTAAACTAAATTAAGATGTAAAAATACTTGATAGCTGCCTCACAGTAGTTAATTAATATTGTAACTTCCACTACCTGCTTCACTTTGTTAATGCCTACCTTGACTTACTCCATATTCCTGGAGTTTCTATTTTATAATAGGATCTACTAGACATCACAAATAAAGGAGTCTTTTCATCTGAAAATAATAGTCTCATGAATAGATTTGTATAGTACAATAATTTGTTCATAATAAATATTATGAATGATAATATTTCCCAAATATATATTATAAGTGAAAGTAAAATTGGCAAAATTGCTTGGAATATTGATTCAGAATTGAATTACTTTATATTAAAAATGACATTTTATTGGACTGGAATAAATGTAACAATGATCTATCAATAGTAGCACTGACATTCTGTGATGAGTACAAAATGAAAGTCTTATATAAATACATGAAACAATATTTGTCAGTTTATTTCATGACAATATCCCCTAAGAAGCTTGACTACCCAAGCAATATGTCAAATGATACAATTTCTGTCACCAGTTATCACATATTCCTTAAAACTTTATATTTCTGCTTTAGAAACTAAGATTCTTACAAAGATCATTTGAGCCTTTCTGGGCCAAACATTTTAAAGCTTGTACCAGTACATTTAATATCTCATACTACGTTCTTGAGAGAACGCATTAGATATTAATACAGAAAATTGAAAACTTATTTTACAATATAGTACACAGCTAGGCTTGACTATTTCACCAAGTTAAAATATAGCTGATATTGTAAAAATCTGCGCTTAACACTGTAGGTGATTCACTGTTTTAGCACTTACAGTTAGTGAAGAGTATTATATAGCATGTTACATCTACAGTATCCTGAGATATATATTTGTATTGTGAGATCATAGATAAATCCAACAACATTTTTTCTCTTACAAAATTGTGAGAACATCTTATGGAGAAAGTAGAAAAAAGAACTCACTAGTGGTATTTCATAATATACAATAATTTCATAACAGGTATCAAGGAAATGATCAAGCAAGCAGTATATTTGGTCCATATGAAAGTATTATAAAGTCACTCAGTACCAGTAACCACAAATGATACATACAACATAACAAAGGTAACAGATATCATACTTAACGAAGCCACAGCACAGTCTAATACATGCAGCAGTGGCAGCCACCACTGTCAAAATTGTTAGCATCTGACCATTAGACTGACACTTCTGGCCCTAAAGGAAAATTAACATTTGTTTTTAATTATATTCCTACCTAATCAACAAAATAGCTATTATCCTTTTGCATTTCAAGTTTTACCAAATTCTCATGAGACATAAATTATCATGAAATAAATATGAAAATAGCTGGATCTCACTGACTGAGTGACAGAAGTTTTAACTTACTCATGAAAAGATACTTTCCAAATGTGTGTGTAATTGCAGCTTACTAAGCTGAAAGCAAGAGAAGCATATGTCTGTCGTTGCCTGTTCTTATTACAATAGGCAGTTTCCTTGACACAAAACAGTTTATGTGGTATCTAATGATTCACACTTTCTTACACTTCAATAACTTTCTAAAACACATATATTTTTGTAAGTGTAGATACTTTTGCTCCAAAAGTGAATGTGTTGAAAATTATTGCTGTTTGTGTCTCAGATTTAGCAACAGTTGTAGAGTTGGTTGCTTCTATCTTGGAAAACAGTTTCATTGTGTTTGACATTTTATTATGAACAATGTAAGAAAAGACAGATTGCTATTTACCATAAAGAAGACACGTCAAATTGCAGACAACCAGAACTGAAAGACAATCACATAAAGCATCTGTCCTCAGCCTTCATTAGAGAGAGACATAGACACATACATCATTCACACAAACGCAAGCAAGCATTCCTCACACACACGACTGCCAACTCCAGAATCTCGGCAGCCCTGAGATGATGGAATGTGAATGATTTTTAATTGTGCCTGTCTGCAGCCTGATGTGTCTTCTTTACAGTAAGTAGCAAACTGTCTTTTCCTATATTGTTGATATTCCTACCTGGAGTTTCCATTCTTTGACATTTTATTACCATGTCTGCATGGTTTTCCCTTATGCTACAATTGTGGTAGCTTATTTGGTATATTAAAAAAATGTAGGTATTGCATTTCACACGAGTTTATTATGTTTTACATCCAGTGATTTGAGGAGATGCATGTGAACTTTCTACAAAATTCAGATTTTCTGTTTTTTACTAGTTTGCCTTTGTTTTTAAAAGAAAATAACATCCTTCAGTTAGTATTTGTATGCTACAAGAGAATTTTAAATATAATGTCCTGTAATGTTCTGTTTCATACGCCTTGTGACCTTAGGTAATGGAAGGGATGCAAATGTAGCAATTTTTAGTTAGCACCACCTCTTTTTTTGTGTATGCTCCCTATTGTGAAAACTATATTACTGATTGACATAAATGGTACTATTCACACTCATCTGATATCACATTCAGAAGTATATCACTCTGTCCACTTGGCACACTGTTGTCACAGTCTATCACAAAAGTCAGTGGGAGTGTTGCTACTGTATGTATTAAACTGTGGCCATAGTTCAACAGTTAACAATAAATAACATATCTGTGAAATAATGCCGAGATCATACAAATATCTTCAGCCATGCCATTTAATACTTCAGAAACATATGCAAGAAAATGCTCAACACAAATTTTATGGACGTTTATTATTATTTATTACTGTATTACATTTTCACACCATAATTATGTTCTTTGGAGAGACATATTCAATACAGCCTACTATGTCATCAGTGTTACTAAAACAAAGTGGGGTGCAAAATGTGTGTTAAAAGTAAATTTAATTTCAGATTATTTAGAGAATTTTTCTTGTCAGCAGCAAAAATGTCATTGAATGGAAAATCATCACTAGGCTGTATCACATATCTTATCTACACAAGTATGTTGAATTATGTGGCAAGGTGAGATCCACCACCACATTCAAACCTGCAAACTTAATTTTATGGCATGGGAGAATCTTTATCTGCATTCTGTAAATGATTGTTCAATTATAAAAGTATTACTGATAGAGGCATCTGAGGCCATCAGGCACTTATAGCAGACCCCACAGCAGCACTTATCGAAATTTCATACCATTTACTGAAGGGTTTCCATTCATTATTAGGAGGGAGATGTTTTATTAAAGCAGCGCTTTGAAAAACAAGAATGATGTAGAGAGCTGTGAAATAGGAGTCATTCATTTATTTGTTCATCTTTTTACCTGGAGCAGAACAGTATCCCTGTCACCTCTTTTACGTTGGTTGACATCTTAAATTTTGTGGTGCTAACATATTTACTTGAGCATAATACAATGAGACTATAAATAAGTTAACTTTCACAATTTTCAACTACAATAACAATAAAGAAAAAATGGGAAAAGTAAGAAAGAGAGAAATAATGTCCTTCCTTCCTGTCCCGAAAGGAAGGAAGGACAATTAGATGGAGGCAAGACAACGTGAAAAAAGATCTACAAATTAGTGATAAATAATAGTGCTGTACACATTTGAACTTGGAATATAATTGCTGATCCACTGTCACTTCAAGAAATGAGAGATTAGTTTTGAAAAAGTGTTACATTATGATGCAAATCAGACACAAGGAAACAAAGGTGTTATTGTGGCTTGTAGTCCCATGACTGCCACTCATATGACTATGCATATAACCCACAAAATACTTAACATGATGTAATCATAAATATAAGACTCAATTTTGATGTAATTGTCTAGATAAAAACTCTACTCACCAAGCTGAAGCAGGAGAACACACATAAAAGAAAAGGCTTTATGCATGCAGGCTTTCAGAACCAGTGACTTATTCTTCCAGCAGAAGGGTTCAAGAGAGGGAAGTGAGGCAAAGGAAAAGGACTGGAGAGTTTTAGGATAAGGGTTAGAGTTCAGAAAAGTCACCCAGAACCCCAGGTCAAGGGAGACTTACTGGATGGAATGAAAAGGAAAGAATCTTTCCTTTGCACCCTGTCCAGTGGGTTTCCCATGACCTGGGGTTCTGGGTGAGTTATCTGAACTTTAGCCTTTTCCTAAACCTCTCCAGTCTTTTTCCTTTGTCCCTCTTCCCTCCTCTCAACCCTTCTGCTGGAAAGAGGAGCCAATGGCATCGAAAATTTCCACAAGTAAAATCTTATTTTGTTTGTATGCTCTTCTGCCAATGAGTAGATTTTTTATTTATTCAATTACAATTACATGGTCAAAAATCTATTAATTTTTGATGTTAGACTCAATTTATGCTGTTATTAGGGCATGAAGCTGCTGCAAACAACATGGCTTGTGTCAAATAATGGGAACAGATTTTGGGTTACAAAACTATGTGAGTTTTACTGTGATCCCTAGTGTACATTGCATAAGTAGCCTAGTTCTGAACTGTTTTGTACATCCTCTACCAGTTTCCAGCAGTTAATGAGATTCAGTCTCTTTCCAAACAGTTTCCTATGAGTAATGGTGAACTGCAATAATTGCCTCAGATTGTGATGTAGTCATATTTCAGAGGTGATACAGTCTTATTCACTGATGTGTACAGCAACACAATACAAAGACTGGGAACATCTACATACATACTCCACATGCTATTGTAAGATGCATGGCAGAGGACTAGAGAGTTTTAGGATAAGGGTTAGAGTTCAGAAAAGTCACCCAGAACCCCAGGTCAAGGGAGACTTACTGGATGGAATGAAAAGGAAAGAATCTTTCCTTTGCACCCTGTCCAGTGGGTTTCCCATGACCTGGGGTTCTGGGTGAGTTATCTGAACTTTAGCCTTTTCCTAAACCTCTCCAGTCTTTTTCCTTTGTCCCTCTTCCCTCCTCTCAACCCTTCTGCTGGAAAGAGGAGCCAATGGCATCGAAAATTTCCACAAGTAAAATCTTATTTTGTTTGTATGCTCTTCTGCCAATGAGTAGATTTTTTATTTATTCAATTACAATTACATGGTCAAAAATCCCTTTGCTGTTCCAGCTGCAAACGGAATGAGGGAACCACAACTGTCTATAAGCTTCCATATGAGTCCTATTTTCTTTGATCTTATCTTCATGGTCCTTACATAAAGTATACTTTGACAGCAGTAGAATCATTCTGTAGTCAGCTGCAAATATCACATCTCTAAATTTTTTCTATATTGCTTTAAGAAAAGAAGATGAGTTACATTTCCCTAAAACTCTCCCAATAAATCAAGTCAACCATTCACCCTCCTTACTACCGGCATTGTGCGCTCATTATATTTCATATCACTTTGCAATGTTATGCCTAGATATTTAATCAACATGGCTGTGCCAAGCAGTACACCATCAATACTGAGTTTGAACATTACACTGCCATTTTTCCTACTCACCTGGATGAATTTACTTTTCAGTGTTTAGATCAAGCTGTCATTCATCACACCAACTGGAAATTCTGTCTAAAACATCCTGTGCACTCTTACAAAAATAATCGAATTTGAAAATATAATGTAATTGGATAGACAAAAAAATCTACTAACCAGGCAGTGGTAGGGGAACATGCATGTAAAGGTATTTTATTTAAATTTACAAGCTTTTGGACCCAATGGTTCTCCTCCTGGCAGAAGGATTCAAGCAGAAGGAAGAGGGGTGAAAGAAAAGGACTGGTGGGGTTTAAAAAATGGGGAAAGTTCAGAAAAGTTAGCCAGAATGCCAGATCAGAAGAGACTTACTGGACAGGATGAGAAGTGCAAAGAAAAGTCAGCCAGAATGTTTCAACTGTTTTACACATACCCTAATAGAACTGATAGGCACTATCACAATGATCACACAAAGCTCTTGGATACTACAATTTCCTTTGTTGCTGATGTGTAGTACAGAAATGTAGCAAAACACTTCCCACTTTGTAACCAATTAACGTTCATATAACTATTACAGTAAAATTTTGCTCATAGTATCATAAGAAAGTTCTTGAGTTCACCTTGCCAATGTTTCAAATTCTGTAGTATTTAACATTGTGTCATTGATTTCAGGTCGATCACAAAATCAAATTTATTTGATGAATTCATTTCTTGC
Organism: Schistocerca piceifrons; assembly: GCF_021461385.2. Lineage (NCBI taxonomy): Eukaryota > Metazoa > Arthropoda > Insecta > Orthoptera > Acrididae > Schistocerca > Schistocerca piceifrons. The sequence continues at coordinate 298,377,616 of NC_060140.1, forward strand.
ACAACAGAACTGAGTGATTGATGAAGTATGTTATATGTGAAGCTGTGGTTTATGTTTCTAGGAAATCATTGTGAATGAATCTCACTCAAAAAGGGATATTTCATGGACACCTTCTGTAGTCATTTATGTGCCACTGTGCTTTAGAAGTCTGATAACTCACTGTCTTCATCCACAACATTCAAGTGCGTCAGTTTAAATGCATAGTTATAACAACACATCTATACTGCAACTGAACAGTAAATTCATGAGTTAACAGGTATGAGGTAACATCTAAACATTTAACTGTTGTACCTTCACACGATAACTAATGATAAAATTCACATGTGTGCGTGTTAAAGAGCTTTATTCTAAACATCAACCAAAATCACTCTTTAAAAGGTATTGTCTTTCCGCTGAACTCTTGAAAACTGGGAGAAAGCCAAGGTGATAACATAATATATTGTTTTCTGCCATTGAAACTCACCTCAAATAAAATGTGACATTAACCATCCTCAATATGTCAGTACAGCAATTAGCAGGGTAAGGTACATGACTATCCAACTGTGATAATATATAATAAGATCCCTTCCAAAGCACAGTTACATCTACACATATTTTGAAACATTAACTGTACATGCACTGAAGCAAAAAAAACAAGTGATTTCTGTAAAAATTAATTCAAGTACATTAAAAAACATCCTCATGGTAACACTATTTACTGCTTTTGGAATAAACAAGAATGAATATATGAAATATGGTTATGGTCACATATTGCTAGTTGAAAACTATTTTTATTGCACTAACAGCCAAAAATAAAAAGTTTCCTGTTGTATTCTTCTTAGTTCAACCCAGCTGACTATGGAAATAATTTCATAGAAACTTCCAAAGAACTATTTATTTAATACTGTAAAATAGTACAACAATACATCTGGCTTTCATCCAATATTGTCTGTTGTCCACACATTTTCTCTTCAATACCAGTATTCTGTTAGAATGAATGACCACCACTATCAGAGGCTAAGCATTTAATGGCAGGACACCTCTAGATCATAATCAAAATGGGCATTATTGATTCTGTAGCAGAGGAAAGTATCTCAACAGATGTAGCCTATGCCTTTATTTTGCTTTACTTTTGTGTTTCACTTCTGTTGAAATCACACAGGTGCTACAAATTAGACATCCTGTAAGCACCTGTTTGAGACGCGTGTGATATTGACACTAAGTCAGGGTATCAACTCACTGATGTTATTTGTAAGCACGACTAAAAACTTTCCCAGACATAACGCATAAGAAAAGTCTTTAAAAAGACTCAATAATTCTCAATATCATGCAAAAATGAGTTATCTAGTCTTGGAATAAGGGTTTACAACATGCTTCTGCTGAATGCAGAAAAGAACATTGACAACCTTCATATATTCAAGAGGATACTGGAACAATTCCACATAAACCATGCCGTACATAATCAGCATGAATGTCTATAAATGTAAGTTATGTAAAAGATGCAACATAACATTAATGATATTGTAATATTACTTGCTTTGTACATATATTGTAGTTTTTCTTCTCTTTTTCTCCATATAATCTCCTATTCTTTGACTTGAACTACATTATAGTATATTCCTTCTATATAAAGTAATTTAACAGGCCCAAACAAAAATTAAATAAAATATGCTATGCTACTAACAGCAGTTGCCTGACACAGTCATTAAATAATAATAACTGTGACCATTTAAAATTTCTTCTATTGCATGTCCCTTTTCTGTTTCTTATATTAAATTAAACTTCCACGTATCTTTTTGCTTTTGGAAATTTAGTTAGACTTATTCAACATTTTCACTTCTTAAGCAACTGCACAGTTTAAAGAAACAACAGCAGACATTTAGAGGCTATGGCTTGAGCTGTTGTAGATATTTTAATGAACAGCTTCTAATGTGTTTTCATAGTTGTGTGTGTGTGTGTGTGTGTGTGTGTGTGTGTGTGTGTGTGTGTGTGTGTTTGCAGTTTACAGGTGCTTTAATGATAAGGTTTTTGGCACCCAAACAAAAACTAAAAACTCTTCTTCCCATTGATGCAAGACTTTGTACCTCAAGAGTGAAGCAATGGCATGCAGGGGGATATTTTACTGAAGTACATGAGGACCATGGTATGCCACCTTGGCTGCTACCCTGTCCTTTCATTCCTCGTAATGTCCTTGTGCCCTGGTACCCAGAAGAAAGACACCTCCTTCTCCAGTCTTTGTAGGTAGAGGAAGGCAGTCTGAATATTTTGTACTACTTTGTGTGCTGGGTACAAATGCTGTACAGAGTGTCGGCCACTCACGGAGTCGTCACAAATGAGGCAATTAACTCTCGCAACACATCTCATCTGCTCCATTGCCCACAAGATCATGTATAATTCCACATCAAAGGCAATAAACTCTTGAAGCAATTGGATTTTGAGGATGTGCTCAGGGAAAATAACAGACCAACCAATGAAGTCCTTCTGTTTAGACCTATCCATAAATCCAGCTACAGAGTCGTGGTGCTGAGTTAAAATGTTATAAAATAGTGTATGAAAAACATATGCAGGATTGCAGCTTCTCCTGTATAGCACTAAATCTAAAATTACTCTAGGCCTCTGCAGTAGCCAGAGTGACAGGCAGTCAAAACCCTGGATTTGGGGTGGTACTTGCTCCATGTCATGGGACTGCAGCTTACACTTCACATGGATCCCAGACAGCCTTGTGATCAATTGGAGAAAAGGTGTTCCATAGCTGGACAAACAACACTATGACTTACCAGTGAATTCATAGCAGCAAGGAACTTACATGCCTGACACACCATGATAGTCACTGCCAGATAGTGAGTGGCAGTCCCCCAGCCTCAGCACAGACACAAAGTATGGAGCTGGTCCTGCAAGTACATGTGGTCAGCCTAATCCCCTCATGGTGGATAGCATAAATGATTTCAAATTCAAAGGTCTTGCTGATCCATAAACTGTGCAGCCACAGCGTAGCCGCGAATGCATGAAGTACGTGCCCTATCCTGTCTCTCAGACATGTGGTTAAAGAACTTTAATATGTTTAATGCCTACTGGGTCTTGGCTTTTAGGTCTCTCAGGTGTGGTAACCATGGCAGTAAAAACTAAGAACCAGAAACCTCACACACTCTTTAAAATGTAGGATGGTGTCCCTCACATCCAAGTCAGGTACATTAAAAAAAAAACGACAAAAACTATGATTAAAACGAGCAAATGAACACACACACACAACTGATGAGTCACTGTTGCAATTCTAGAGGACTTATCATCAATTTATACATTGTTACAATGCTCTTTCATTAATTTGACAATCTATCCCAAAATAAAATTTAAAATTAAACATTTTACAAGATGAAAGGTCTAAAAGTTTATATGAATTTGAAATTTTCTCTTGTTTTTTTTTTCAAAGAATTACTAATTTAACTATCATGGATTGCTTTACAGTGTGTATTATCATTCATACACTACTTTGTGTATTATCATATGTCACGGCCACTGATTGCTGTATTAGGTTTAATTCATGTTATGTCAGCAAGAACGTGGTTATTTAGCACATACATCTACCAGAAACTTTAAACTATGTCAAAAGGCACCAGGGCTCAGTAATGCAGACATCAGTAAAGAAGACTGTAAAAAAGTGGATGAAAGCTTCCTGAACTGCCATTACATGCACTGAATTTTGCACAGTACTTTACTACACAAACATTGTATACTATAACAGTGTAGACAAGTAGGCCGTAGAGCCATGTACTAAGAAATGCTCTCATCAGATAACTAAATTATAGTACAGGCAAAGAGCCTGCACTTTCAATTCTCCTATCTTGGTTCATCAGTATCTTTTCCTTTGAATATAAAGACTATAATTCTTTCGTGGTTTTTCTCTGAAGTTCGGTTTTATTTAAATAGCTATATATTTCCTTTTATTCAATATCAGTCTGCCATGTGACTTACAGTCTTCCTTCTATGTAACATAATTTCTAACAAACCAAATACAGAAAGATTTTATCTCCAAATTAACTAAAAAAATTCAGTATACATGTAGGCAATTGAACATTAAAGAAGAAATTACTGAAGCACAGGATAGACAATAACTAGGTGATAGAATATTCCTGAATTACCATTTTCTGAAATAAGGAATTCTGGTATGAAGCTAACTATAGGTAAATGGAAGAAATACTAGTTACAAAATTGGGGTATATTTTGACATAAACAAATGGCACTTAGAAAAACTCTAAAAGTAAGGTAGTATAAGTATCTTTTGATACATTTCTGTCATGTAAAATTGTTAATCAAGATCAGTATATACAATTCAGAAAAAGAAAGGCATACAACAATGGACTGTTGTATGAGTTTCAAACTCAAGAAGTAGTTGAAAGATAAAATAAGACAGAAAAAAGGAAAAAGAATGCATAGGAAAAAAAAACACAAAAACATATAACCAATACCAACATCACTTCAGATGAGATGTGTGTTTCTGATTAATGACCTTTTCTCTTCGTGGCTTCATCACTTGAGTTATGTGTGTGTTGTCTAAGAGCACAACATCTGAAATACCTTAATCAACTAAGTTATTTTATTTTTCCATGAATTTTCATTTCTGATCTTTGTATTTGTATTCATAATTCACCTTCAGACAACAACTCTGAATAATGATTATTTCACACAGCTTAAAGCTGCTATTTCCTGTGTATTGATTTTTTACATCTATTTACTGTTCCACTTACTTCAGCAACTTCTGTGAGGTTCAAATCTGTTTTGATATCAAATCCTATTAATGAGTGATGCACATCACAAATAAGCAAAGCATATATTTTCTTGCTTTTTATAATATTTTTTCTCTTTATTTATAATTCTCAATAAAAATACAATATTTATTTTCTTTTAGATATTCAGATATTACTGTTCAGAGATTTTGGTCATAATTTTAGTGCTTTGAGTAGCATGCAATCACTTTCGTATATTATCCTCACATCACAAAACACTTCTGTATCCTCATTGACTTTATTTTGTCATTCACACTCTCTGTTATCTTCTCCTTCATCTCTGACTCCCCCCATACACATACTAGGTGGGTTTCTCCCAACAAATGGTCTAAGTGACCTGCTTCGCCTTTCCAATCTTTCTCGGCTAATCTCTACTTCCTTCCTCAGAAAGGAACATACAAGTTACAAACTCTAGGAATAGTATTTTCTAATTGCTCTTTCAGCAGTATTAGAAATTTCATCTTCTGAGTATAAACACTGACTGTACTGGTCACCTATTCTGTCTCTAATTTAACAATATGCATCCCCACAGCAAAGTGTTTCTTCCATTTATAAATGATATGGTCTACATCATTATATATTCAAGCTAGGTGTGATACTACAGCATTGTCTCATATCTCTGTTTTTTGTGACAGTCTATGCGAAGCTGTCATTTACATACAGGAAAAATGTTGCATATTTTCACAAATATTTTAAAACGTTAACTAGATATAACAGATAGGTTCCCTTTTCCAGAATAAGTCTCAATGGCTCTTTTTTTTTTTGCTATTTTTTATGATCTACTTTAGCAACAACAACATCCATAGTTGATCTTCCTTCTTGAAATCGTATTTATATCTCGCATTACAATGCCTCAGAAACTGCCTATAGTCTGGTTTTCAGGGGACTAGCAATCACTTTATATGTGCATCCAATTGATTAATTTTTCTGTAGTTTTACACTTGTTACAAACATAATTTTCTACAATAAAGATATTACAATAACCCTTAGCCATTCATTTGGAGTGATAGTTCTTTTCCAGCATATATTTAATAAATGCGCTAAACTAATTTTCAGAAACACGTTATAATACTTAAACTAATTCATTTATTATTTTGCTCATGCTTGTTGTGATTTTTCTGTCATCAGTATTCTTAATGTGGTACTGCTTCCCTTAAACGTAGGATGACCATGTTCTTTTTGTCTCTTTCCTCACTTGAATACTCAGCTGCATGCACTTTTCCTCAACTTTATGAATGTACTTGAAACAGTGTTGTCTCTGAGTTACATAAACAACAGCTAGAAGAAGAGCAGAAATATGAATGATAGTGAGATTGTATGTTCTTTAATTATGCTCAGTGCCATTCACCATTCACCTGCCATTCGATGGTTGTTTATCCCAGATTTGAACATTGTTTTAACATGGGAATTTCCATTACTGTAAATCATGTAGCATTTCTGTTGGCCATCCTTGTTAAAAGGCCCATATTACAATACAATGTATTGGGGACTTTAATCTTCTGGACAAGCATGAATATTTGAGCAGCCTCACCCCCCCCCCCCCCCCCCCTGCGCTCTCCCTATACCTCTGCTTTCATTTTTTATTTTTTCCTGGAAATGTGTGTTCCATGAATGTTGTATTATGGAAGCGTCCATGGAATGCAAAGAAGAAAGAAAATATTACTCCAAAAACAATGATAGAAAACTAAGAATAGTCTTGCAAAGAGGGAAAAGAAATTTTACGTTTGTTGCTGATTATAAAGTTTAAACTTTCCACAATATGTTCTATGGTAACTTCTCCTTCCTCTCTTCAAGTATTAGACAGCTGCCTTCTCTGAATTCATATTAGGTCAATCTTTTACAAGGCCTCCCTGCAGTCCTATTCAATACTGAGTGGCATTACATTATTCATTGGTATTCCGTCATCAAGTATCATAAGGCAGGAAAAGGTTTAAAGGTATAGTGAACAAGAATTCTTTAACTGAGAAAAACTTGATGAGTAAGACAAAGACAAACAATTAGACACTGTGGAAAGGTTGAAAACGTTTGCATTAAATGTAAAAAATTCAGGTTCTGAGAAGAAACAGAGAAATGATAAAATAAAAAAGATACAACCAAAATATAGCCTTGGTAATTGAGATGAAAACTTAAGAGACCAGACAAGCCTGATGATTAAATATTGAGCTATTGAGACCAAAGACTGAAACCAGACAAATGGAAGAAACATGAGATTGAACTTGAGAAGAAATAGATTACATCTGAAAATAGTATTCTTGTGTTAAAAACACCAAATAATTCACTGACTACCAGAAATACAAGAGACATAACAGTGACATAGTTTTTCTAACCAAAAGAAAGTGGCTCATGGAATGAGATGCAGAAATTTACTCTCAACAATTTCAGGCCTGATAGGTGTCATAAAAGAAGAATATATCCATGCAAGACATTGTAGTAATCCACAGGACTTAAATGACTCCTTTCAGACTTTTAGTAAAGAAAGAAGATTATGAAGATACTGAATGACTGTGTGATGACATATATGAAATTATTCAGATAGTTAAGGTCAACAGAAGAGAAATGTGATAGAAAACTGGAATTCAGTCATAGGACAAAGAAAAGGAGGAAAAATAATAGGAGGGAAAGGAATGTAAGTGGAAGCCCCATGGTGCAATCAGGGAGGAAATAAATTGATGCAATAACTTGAATAAAAAAGGGGATTGGTTGACAGGCCACATCCCAAGACATCAAATAATTGTGAGTTTAGTAGTGGAGGGAAGTATGAGAGATAAAAACAGTAGAGGTAGAACAATGTTTGACTACAGCTAGCAAGTTGAAATGAATGTAGGCTGTACTAGTTGTGCAGAGATGAAGAGGGTACACAGACATAGAGAATTGTATCAAACTAGCCCTTGGACTGAACACCACAAAAATACCAACAATTGGCTCTCTTAGCATTTAATTCAAGAAAGCAACAATTCTAATTTGTAGATCAATCTCTGCAGTATCCAATAAGTGTTTAGTATTTGGACATTTTGCAGAAACCACAAAACTTTATAAAGTTACAGGAATCTTTCATAAAAGGAGACAATCACCTTCCACTAAACCACCAGTTTCTTCCAGTTGGCCCAACTAATTATCTCTCTCTCTCTCTCTCTCTCTCTCTCTCTCTCTCTCTCTCTCTCCCCCCCTTTCTCTCTCGCAGAAGTTTGAATCTTTACTATTCAATCAAGTTTTCCACTATTTTGAAACTTATTATCTTTTCTCTGAACATCAGTTTTGACCTGATATGTAAAAAATACTGTCACAAATGTCTTTAAACTGTTAATCAAGATATATTTCCTGAACTTTGTCTGTATCCTTTCAAAGTAATACTAATTTTTATAACAGGGTGCTGAAATGAAATGAAATGAGCGTTTGGCGTCATTGGCCGGGAGGCCCCTCGCGGGGCAGGTCCGGCCGCCATATCGCAGGTCTCATTACATTCGGCGCCACATTGGGCGACCTGCACGCCGGATGGGGATGAAATGATGATGAACACAACACAACACCCAGTCCCTGAGCGGAGAAAATCTCCGACCCAGCCGGGAATCGAACCCGGGCCCAGAGGACGGCAATCCGTCACGCTGACCACTCAGCTACTGGGACGGACAACAGGGTGCTGTGTAGCTTGATTAAAATCAGATATTCTGCTGTGAAAAAAAAGCCAAGAGAGATATGCTGCAAGACTTGTATCTACATAGCTACAGTAAATTAGTATTTGTTTAGCTATACAAGGCTTCAGTTATCAGCATATTGGATGATATAACAGCAAGTAATACACACCATTTTAGTCCAGAGCTGCACCTTGCAATGCAAAAACAATAAATTCAGCAATCAGCAGTTTTAGATCAAACAAGCTGTTCTGCAATCCTGAAATACATGACAAATTCTACTGTGGTTAGACAAAGACACAGAAAAAAAAATTGGTAAAATGTTTATTGATATTGTTTCAAAAACTAAACTTAGAGGATCATATTAGTCCAATTTGATGGAAATAGCTTGTGTTCTATTTTGCTTGAAAACTGGTAGATTTATTCACCAAACAATATACATGAATGGCTTCCTCTATTTTTCTGCAGTTTCGTATATCTAACAATCTATTGTTATATTACCATCCCAATATTTCAAATCTTAAGAATACAGAAGAAGACACACTAATGCACAAAGTCAGTTCTAAGGGGCACTGCTGTCCTCTTTTTTATCAGTCTGGAAACACTTAAAGCCATACACTCCTGCACTCCTTTATGTCATGAGGAACTTTTAATAAACTGTCAAGAACAGGTAGTGAACAGAAATTAAGGACTCTAATATTTGTGACAGACTCCCTCCATCTGTCCTCTCCATACATTTTAACAATTTCCAAGTTAAGATAATCAGTTAGTTAAAGGAATACCCACTTATATCCTAAAAGAATTTTCTGAGGTAAATGATATAGACTTTATTCTTTATAAGAATTGTAAAACCAACCTAACACTTTAAGAACACTGTTGTAAAAATCCATAGCTTATTTAACAAAGACCTGTATTCTGCTGTATGTCATCAAAGGTTGTTGAAGAATCTTCGAACTGTTCCTTTTGGTTAGGATCTGAAATTATCACCTTGAAAGTATCATTAATGAAAAATGGGTAAAAATGATCTGATATCTTCAATGATACATCTGTAGAGTGATATGTACATTTAATTATGAAGATATACTGGTACTTCTGCTTACTTCAAAAAGGTGTCAAACGCCAATGGGATAATATTTTTGATTAAGAGTTATGGGCAAATACAATAAATGAAAATTGTCATTTTTTTTAAATTTTAAATGTTTCAGTGCTATGAAACATGAAGACTGTGGTTTTTCCACTAATACAGTTTTAAATATTTAGGTGATACAAATAAACAATTGTGAAATCATGGAGACTGATTATTTCAAATGTATTGTAGAAGAAATATTTCATATGGAAATTTTGCCTTTGGACAGAAATAAAGTAGAGACTACACAGGCTGTTGGTATATAGAAAATAAAATTAAAAGAGAGCTATTTCTATATTAAAACATTTTGTTCTTCAAAATAGTTCTAAGAGACTGTACTCTCAATCTTGGCTGACATACATAAAGCTAAAATTTGATATAGTATGTTATAACAAAAACAATGCCTTGACAAGTACCAAGAATCAAAACACATTGATCAACAACAGAAAATATGATGAGAAGTCAGGTAAGGAAGAAAACAGGTATTTAAGAAACAGGCATTTAATAAAACTGCCTGGCTTCTGACCCTTTGTGTGGGAGCCTAAATTCAGTGAAAACGATGAGCTAAAATGTAGTCTGCTGACAGGATACCATAGGATGCTACAGGGAAGACTAGGTGAGGAACAAAGGTGCCAGAAAGTTTGAAAGCATCCAGTATAATACGTAAATTAATCATGTATAGGAATCACTGGAGGGATAATCAGGGATACATTTAAGCAAACTAATTAATGGGGAAGCTTGGTGAAATTACACTACTGGTAATAATAGTAGTGTTGTAAGACTGAGGTACTAATAGGCAGACTAATTAACGTAACCTCAAATCATGAAGAAGAAAGAAGTGATGATCATGGAAAGGAGGACAAGAATATTTTGCCTGTTTTTGACAGACAGAATGAAGAACATACTCTTCAACTGAAAGGCATCAACAATCACATTCATTAAAGACTTTGTAAATAATATTAGTTCTATGATTAGACATTTCAAAGATGATGCCCTTATTTACAGCAGCAATAAATACATGAGTAAACAATCATATCTGGATGTGCTTCAAATTGTCTGCTGAAAGAGACAGAAAATACTGAGTGAATAATTCAGGAGTAAACCAAATAGCAGAAGCACTGAGTCATTGAAAGGCACACACAAAAGTGAATGAAAACCCTGCTAGCTTTTGGAAGAAACCCTTTGAAAAGCATACAAACACATGCACACTCCCACACACCTGTGAGGCACTGTGCCAGCTGGACTCACAATGCCATAGTTGCAGTTGGGCGGATGGTCTGCGGTGAGGGTTGAGGGAGAGAGGCGGGAAGGAGGAGGAGGGGTTTTGGGACAGATACCTAACAGCTCAGAGAGGTAGGCAGTAGGTGTGCACGGTAGGAATGTGGGAGGGAGGGAGGGATGGCAGGTGCACAGGCTAGGAACGTAATACACATGTACCAGAGCTTGTGGGAAGTGGTGCATGATGAAGATGATGTGGAGCTGTGAATCAGCAGTGGTGATAGGGCATAGGGAGGGAAAACTCTTGGGTAGAAGGTGTGTAAACAGTGGATTAACAGAGGTGGGGATCAGGAGGATTATGGGAGTGAAAGGATAACTCTCATTTACAGATTTCAGAAAAGATGATGCTGGAGGGAAAGATGCAGATGTATGGTCTGTGAAGCAGCTATTGAACTGGAGCATGATTGTGCTCAGCAACATCTTGTCCCAGCTAATAATCTTGCTCGTCAAAGAATTTCTTCTGAAAGTTAGCACAGTTTCCATTCACTTTTGTGAAATCTCTGGATATTCCAAGGTCGTGCCATTTGCTGAGTGGGTTGGGTTGGGGGAGGAGACCAGACAGCGAGGTCATTGGTCTCATTGGATTAGGGAAGGACAGGGAAGGAAGTCAGCCGTGCCCTTTCAAAGGAACTATCTTGGCATTTGCCTGGAGCGATTTAGGGAAATCACGGAAAACCTAAATCAGGACGGCCGGATGCAGGATTGAATTGTTATCCTCCCGAATGCATTTGCTGACTGGTCTACTTTACTTCTAAATTACTTACATTCTACCAGAACTTCCCTGTCTATTTAAGATATTGAGTCACACATTTGACTAAATGTAAGACTTAGCACCCTATGGTATAAAAGAAGATTTATCACAAAATGAAGTCATTCATATCATACAATTACCAATAACTAATAAAGATTGACAGCACTCAATACACTGACCATATATGGTCAGTTGCGTGGAGCAAGTTGGAACATAAGAGCCCATACCTGGGGGAGGGGGGGGACAATGAGTCACCTCCACCCCTCACACACCTCCCCCCCCCCCCCCCCCCCCAGTCTCTAAGGGAAAGGAAAAAATATAGTGTAGGCAGCTGCATTCTTTGAAGAAAATGATTTAAAAGCTGGCATTATGCAGGCTTTTAACTTTTAACTGAGTCAGAACTGGAACTTTTTCATGGCTGCTTACAAGTCACCCTTCATCTTCTAAAATATTAAAAATACTAAATACATCCAGATCTATCCCATCCCCTCTAGAAACTATTGCATGGGTGTCCTTGTGATGGAGGCTTCATTTTGACTGACAACTAGGAACTGCAACTAGTCTATAAAACGAATCTGTTAATAGACATGTTAATGGCCTGTATCAGAATTTTGTGAGATCAGTTTCAAGATGGATGAACAGACCAACATGACAGATGTTCACAGTTTATTTCACTCAGATGGGAGTATCACAGAAATGTTTTATACATAAAGTGTCATATTTTTCATAAACATATAAAAAGATTAAACTTACAAAATTTCAAATTCTGGTTTATAGTAACCAACTGGAAATATATTGTAAGTCCCCAAATGATTCAGAAAACAAGGTGAGATTACAGAATGACACTAGTGTAATAAGCACTTGCTTCTCCAACCTTCCATTTGTATATGAAACAAAAAGAACTCTAAGCATTTGGTATAATGGAACAGAATCCCTTATACGAACTCAACTACCAAGTTGCAAAGAACAGAAGCATAGCCTGTGAAGACAAAGGGTGCCAAATTAATGTAAAGAGAATTTCATTAAACAGCTTGATTGCTTGTAATCAGTTTGTTGATTCAGGAAATATGTTTGTGCAATTTCTGATGGATATTTAGTGAATATACAGAAAAAGAAACAAAAATGAAATTGGAGAGGTATGTTGTCTTTGAGCACAAATCAGTATTTCATAAATAAGAAAATCAAAGCAAAGGAGAGGAAAGGAGTCTTCTATAAGGATTAACGAAATAAAATAAAATATGTAACAATGAGGTGCAGCACAGTTATTTAACATAGTTTCTATCTAGTAAAATCATGATACACTGCTGTATATTCACCTTCAGTTGACTGTAGAGGAGACTGCAAAGTCTGACTATGAGTTCTACATTCTTGAGTTTTAGTTCATGCAGGCACAAAAATCATCATATTATTTAATGATTTTACTGATTCACAACCAATGGTACACAGGAAAGTATTATCTCTCTAAAGAATTTAGTGATACAAAAAGGGCAGTGTAACTGTTCTAGCCTCATGCTGCCATTTACATTAACTTTTTCTCTGACAAAATTACAAAAAGAAGACCCAAAGTAACTATAGCATCATTTTACTGTACTTACAAGAAAATGTCTTTCAAGCTGAGATTCATACTAGAGAACCACAAGACAGCAAAAATTACAATTAAAATTCAAAATATATTACATATTTCAAGCAGTATTTCTTTAAGTGTCTGTTTTGAGGAAAGGGATTGATTACAAGAAGGCATTATACAACTAGACATACAATAAAAGTTACACAAATCATTTAATATGGAAAAAGGACAGCCCATATTATAAGATTATAAAATATTTAATAACAACAGAAAGCTTTCAGTAGAAGATTTCACATACAATCAATGGTGAATTACTAACCTCTCATTTCAATTGGAGAATTTTTAAAGTAGTTTTACAAAATGAGTTAAACTTAAATTTGTCTTTATATAGAGGTAGAGATACTGAGCACATTTATTTGATAATGATGATGAGAACCAACAAATTAAGAATTAATTTACAAAAATCAGCCTAATTTGAAAATAATGAATTCCAATATACTATCTACAAATGAAATAGTTATCTTATTGTTTAGTTAGTTTATAAGTAGTGAAGTACAAAGCCCAAATTACTTCACTGTAATTGATTAATGAGAGCAAGCTTTAAATTTTTCTATGTAAAATGCTGACAATATTCAAAAGGAGGCCTTATGAATATCTTAAAAGTGTCATGGCACTAGTAGATTAGCACTGTATGTACAAACTTGACTTTCATAGTACAAAATATTTTCTCTGCTGTATTTGGTAAGTATGCAATACAGATATCTAACTTCATAAATTACTTTTCAAATATATCAGTTATCAAGCATCATTTTGTGTCTTGCATATGATGTTTTTCTCTAAATAACAAAAATAACTATATATAACTATATATCCTGAACAATGCTGTAACCTTATGCATTTCAGTTTTAATGTATTTCTGTCTAATCTATCATGTATTTCTATGATAGTAATTTTAATTGGCCCTCAAAAAGTGGATGTGCACCATATGATCAAGTTAAGATTTATTTCAGTATGTTAATAAATTATTCTCTTTGATTTTGCTGGCCTAACAATTACTTTGACATTACTTTCAATAGAAGGTCTACAAAAGGTAAAAGGCACCTTCATGTATAAATATTTTTAATTTTTTTATATTTTGGAGCTATGTAGTGAAACGTAATAGAAATTTAATGGAACTTGAAGCTGCTATCACTTTCCTATGCCCCCATGATTAACATGATTAATTACTTAAATTTAGCTTTCAATCTTTAACAGTCCACAATAGAATAAAAATGATTTACTTTGAGAGTCAACACACATATCATGTTGTCTTGCAGCTTGCAAATTATTACGCTGCTTAAGATATTAACAGCCAACCAATATATATTTTACATTGTGTGATGAGCAGTAACATTCATTTGCACTATATCTCGTTATTATTGAAACAATGTTCAATTCTTCCTGTCATAAAAATATAAACTATAACAAACAGAATGAAAATAATTTATTTTCTGAAAAATTCCCTGGACATTCCTCTCAGTTTACTAGAAATTAAATAAAATTTTTTAGTATAAACATTTTATGTCTTCATAAAGGAACATGATTCCTCTGTCATATATGGCAGCAATCAAATTCTAGGCTATCATCACAGTATTATGCATTTTTTCTGGACATAGTAACACAATGAAAACAAAATTTTGTGTTCGAGACAAACCTGTAGGAGCTGTGGTGATTGATAACAGACAAGTCTTTACTACTTAGTACAGGCCATAGGTTGTATGGAAACTCATCCATACTTGAAATACAACACCATTTCCTTCAAATGGGATATTCAAGACATTACTTAACAGATGTTACTCCCTGACAGTTAGTAATGAGCTACGCCAATTTTACTTGAATGCAGAAATTGCAATATGTCTTTCTGCTAACATAATTGCCATTCTGATTTTAAAATTACATGAGAAATACTTCAGAATAAACAGAAAATATGTATATTTTTCAAAATATGAAAAAAATGGAAATTATTACCATCTGCTGATGGTAATACTATCTGTGGCGAGTGGAACATTTAGGCAACAAAACCAAATTCATTATTGGAAAAAAATAAAAATGGGAACACTGTTTACCCTGACACAGGTATTTTGTGTAAGTAAATTTGAAAATAGGCTTTTTCCAGTCTGTGTTTTTAACATGTAAAGCAGTATCTGGACTAAATGTTTCTCACTTATGTGTTACACTAATTATGTGTACAAATTATTTCTAAATTTACCTTTTGTAAGTATGTGTTTTGAATGGGATACAGAACAGATATTGTTCCAAATCAGAATTTTGATGTATTTCATTTACTGAATATATTGCTACTTACATATGACAAAACCAGCCATGAAATTTAATTTTGTTTTTACTCTCTGTTTGCGCAAATCATGAGCAGTTAAATTAATTATTTCAAGTTATGTATTCAGATAATCATGAACTCAATAAGTATGGTTCCTAAGCAATACCACAGATCATATCTTCTAAGTTATTTATTGTCATTTTTTTCCTATCCATGGTGTGAAAATAAGTACCTGAAATTTACCTACCATCAAATAAATTCTATGGGGACTATTTAAGTGTGAAATATTAAATTTTGAAAATGATAAGTGAAAATGTGAACTTATTCAGCAAACAAACTGAACAATCACCATTAAAACATAGTCTCGCATACATTTCAAAATAATGATTAGTTTTCTATGTCTCTCGTACCTTTAAGTTATCGGCATCTTGTCTGTTACTCTATCAGCACTATTTCAATTAGGAGTGCATGGAAAATGGATTTTTTAACTGATGCCTAAGGAAAATGCAGTTTTTAATGTTGCATATGGAAAATATTAAATTGTGTCTTCACTGATTTCAAGATATATTACCATTAACGTGTATATGAGTGTCTGAGTTGAAAGACACCATTATCATAAGCACATTTCTGGGACTTTTACTGCAGAAATAATTCCTTTTTCTTCTTTTTTTGCACTATACTTTGATGACTAACTTAGTCATGTTCACAGAATGTTGCTTACAATGGTCCATGGTTTTCACTGCAATGTGCACTTTAACAGTATTGAGGGTACTGTTGGTGTTTTGCAGCTGTGGCCTTGGAGTATATTTATTTGAAGGCCTTGGCACAGGAAGTTCTCAGTGCTGTAATCCTTCCCCCTTCTTTTTGGGTAGAGAGGGATGGATGTGAAATACAAGAAGATGGGTGAGATCTTAATAAATTTAGTGTCATATCACAAGCTTTGCCTTAACTGAAAACTACATCTTTGTTTATTAGGATTACAGCTAAACATTTCTTATTGGTTGTTACCAATGTTAGCTTCCAAACACACAGGGTGTCAATGAAGTACAGTAAATCAATATCATATTTTCATAGCTAAGTCTTTATCAGATTTTAAAATTAGTGAAGCAGATATCCCTTGGCCACCATACAGTATATCCACTTGACCTTGGGTGTGCTTCTTTCCAGTTCAAAATACGACTATATGAAATGCACTTACAGACATATAATACCTATTTGAATACACTTATTAGTTGTGATATCTCAGGAACTTGAAACCTCTGTCAGGATGCCCATTTCATGATAATATTTCAGACAGTGGTTAGTGATCTCTGACTGATATGGAATTTAATCTGCTTATGGCTTTTGAAGGATTAGATTGTCTCTAAAACTATAAAGGAAAACTTTCATCTTTGTTGACAGAACTGAAACACTTTAATTACCATGTCTGCTGATTTTTCTAGAGATTGGGACAACTTAGGACAGACCCTTGGTTTTGGTCTTTCTTTTTAATCTCTATCTCTTCCAAACTAGTTGCTGCATTTCAGTACAATTTCCACTCTATATACTGATCTGAGTGCTGATTCTTGGGGGAAACTATACGTGAGTACCACTATTTTTCTGCTATGCTGCCCTTATCTAAATAAGGGGAAAACATAAATAATATGTCATTTGTAAGGCATATGATTGTAACAGTTGAAGAGAGATGAAAGTATGCCATTAATATGGCCAATTAAAGTAGTCAAGTAAATTAGATTTCATCAAAAAATGCCTAGTAAAACAAGACCAGAATTGTAGTGCACTACATTCCAAGTTTATGCAACAGTGTAATTAAGGAGTATATTAAAATAAGTACATTAAAGATAAGGGATAAAATTTTTAATTTATGACTGGATTGGACTGTGGTAATTAATTAACTAAGATCTTTCTGATTGTGTGGTCCATCAGAGACTACAAATGGCAAAAAGGGAATTTTACTCTCAGGATCCAATAAAAAGGGCTAAGTCAGTCATCAAAATATTAATCACAAAAATTGAATATTCAAGCCATCTGGATGCCCAGAAACATGCTGCCTGTCTTAGTTGGAAAGCTGTAGAAATCAAAACACAACCAATGGGTACTAAATTCTGGACAATAATCCTTCTTCTTGCTACAAATGGCTGCAATTTTTGACAAGAGCTTCAACTTTCGTCAGGAATTATGTGAGTGTTAAAAATACTGATGGTAAGCCACTTTATTCAAACAATTATCCATATGTGATTCTTCAGTTTCTCCCAGCACGTTGGCTGATGAATCAGTCCACAGGTGTACTATCAATTGTGACTGGACGTGTCAACACCGTCAAGTACACAAGCAAACAGACCTCTTGAACACTATGGCTGACTTACAACCCTCCCCACATTGGCTGCTTTACATGCAGTCTGTGCATGAGGGCCTGTGTGACAGCTGAAGGGGTGATTCCATCAGTGTCTATGGCCACCAATGCCTGGTGGGGATATAAGCGTTCCATATGACCAGGCTGCCAGCACATTGTGTCTACTGAGCATCTTCTTAATTAGGCATAGTGCTGGTTCTCAAACATTGCTGAGACTATAGTAGCAGACCTGGTTGATAAGATTGACCCTGATGCCTCTCTCTAATGGTGCTGTCCCAGTATTTCGACACCTTTGTTAAAATCCTGAAGTGTTCATATTCCATCACAAGAGTCTTGGACAAACAGTGCTCTGCAACTCATTAGGACATTACTTGCATGAACTGCTAGGGTTCTTGACAGCGATCTTTGATGGTGCCTGTTAATCCAATATATGTCTTGCCATACTGGCATGGAATATGATATACCCTGGCCTTCCACAAAACGAGGTCATCTTTGATTTTTCCCAGTAATGCTTGTGTTTTATTTGGCATGCAGAAGACAGTTCTCACTCAGTGTTTTTTTCAATAGGGACGTAATTTTTCTTGCCAATGCACTGGAGTACAATGTAAAGGCTGAGGCTGCTTAGTTCTCAGTAATTTTTTATGTCCATCATTTCCTTGCATATCTAAGCCCCATGCATCTCAAAATCATATTCACTGTGTATATTGGAAGAAAACACTCTGACTTACACCTGTACACAGACAGCTGCCACCACCCTGTGCAGGCAAGTGGGGTGATCTTGTATGTAGGGTGTCTCCCCTAGAAAATGGAATACCTCAGAACGGTGTTCCAGAAAGCTGTTACATGGAATGGCTGATAAGGTGCACTATATGCCCTATTGCTACAGTGCAGGCTGTGTAGATGAATTGAGTTACTGAGAATGAGGCAGCCATATCCTTTATACAATACACCAGTGCACTGGCAGGAAAAATTGAGCATATACTGGAAAAACACCAAATCAGAACTACCTTCTGCCTGCATAATAAAATATTGGCATTGCTTGGGAGCTTCAAAGATGACCTTAGTTTACAGTATACCATTGTGGCAAGACATACATTGAACAAACAATGTGTACCACCAAACATTGCTGATTAACGCCAGTCGTGCAGTCGACTAATGTGTCCTAATAAGTCAGTGGTGACAGAGAAATGTCTGTCCAAGACCCATGTGATGGTGAGCTGCAAAGCAAATTAACTAAACAGTTGTGGAATTCTACAAAACTCACAATAAAGGAAAACTTGAAATGATAAAATGGATTGGTGCAGTAAAAGAGGGCTGGAAATAAGCAGGAATAAACCAACTTGAAACACAAGACAGGAGAATATTTTGAAAAAATTCTCAACTGGGCAGTTGACCAAGCAGAAAAACCCAAGAAGACCACAACAATTATCCATATGTGATTCTTCAGTTTCTCCCAGCAAAGTGGCAATTTTAGCATAAAAATTGAAATACTGGGACAGTATACTTAGAGAGACCACGAAAGCCTTCACAGTGACTGTCTTATATTCCAAGATTTATATCTTCCATGACATACAGTCGCAACAAGATTTGGAACCAGCACTTTGTCTAATTAAGAAGACAATCAGAAAAAACATTGAGCTATCAGCCAGGGCAGATGGAGTGCCTACATCTACACTGTCACACCTAGGCCATCCTGCCATGATGCCAATGGTCACAGATGACAAAACAGTTGCCTCTTTGGCTGTCAGTGATGACTGCGTCCACAAACTGCATATGGAACAGCCCATGGACAGACTGGTATAGTTTATTTGTGTGTCCCTAGGAGATCAGTTTGTTGGTGAACTGAATGACAGCAACAAGTGTGATCACTAACATACTGTGGCTGCTGCATACTATGAATTGTCAGTACATCTGTGGACTATTCAGTTGATTATCCAGATCCTTTTTGTATACATTCACAGACTAAAGAAAGTGCACAGTGTCACAGAAATTAAAGGTAAATCTTCTTCTTTACTATTAGCTATATGATTTGTCAACTACTCTCAGCATACATCATGATGAAGTAGTTCACAAGTGAATGGCTGTATGTTGATGTCCAAGGGGTATAGTATTTTGGCAAGTGACTACTTTGCCATCATCTAGTGTGCTGACAATCTTCTTAATTGGAGTAACCCACAATTAGTGTGATTAAGAAAAGAAAGGAGGTATCCCACAGGTTTTGGGAGCTAGCACAGGACCAATAGAGGTGCCTCCAGCATGTGTACCTGGGTGTGTACAGGTTATAGAGCAATGTATCAGTGGGAGGTGTGGAAGAGGAGATGCTAGGTGTGGATGGCAGACAGAGTGGCAGGTCAGAGGGAAGGGGGGAAGAGAAAAGCACCACACTGGCCTCTAAACAGTGATGATGGTAATATCGTCACTTGCCAAAATATTGTGTACATTGGAGACTTTGATAACTGACTGTTTATCTATGAGCTACTTTGCCACAATTACATATGCTTGTTGTTTAGTTTTAAAGATAGTCAGACAGATATTTGGAGATAGACTAAAGGCAAATAAAAAATTTGTAAAGTATATCAGCCCATGTTCAGATATTAAAAAAATCCTCTAAAATTCTATGTGCATATTAGGAGAATAGTATTAAGCAAATTAACTAAACAGTTGTGGAATTCTACAAAACTCACAATAAAGGAAAACTTGAAATGATAAAATGGATTGGTGCAGTAAAAGAGGACTGGAAATAAGCAGGAATAAACCAACTTGAAACACAAGACAGGAGAATATTTTGAAAAAATTCTCAACTGGTCAGTTAACCAAGCAGAAAAACCCACGAAGACCACAACAACTCAGCCCAACAAGCAGAAAAGAGCCCTTTCTGAGAGAGTGGGTGCAATGTGAGTACAAAGGAATGCAAAAAAAAAAAAAAAAAATTGCTGAAAATGTGCCATGTTGTGCATCATGCAGACTACTATGGTCCACACATAAGTGATAATTTTATATTTAGAGAAAGGTAGTCTTGAACAAAACTAACCTTAAACTGAATAATTGGGCTGGGTTTGGCCAGTTCATTGGTTGAGATAGTTGAGATAGTTGAGATGAATCAATCAAGAAAGAATATAGGTTGTGAAACTACATGACATTATGCCAATCTAATAGAGAATGCCAAATCAAAACACATTTCAGGTATCTTAATTTCCAACTGTTATTTTATTGAGCAACCAATTTTGGCAATATATTTCACCATCTTTAGGCCCCCTGACTAATATGTAGGAAGATTTTCACCTCCAGTCCAGTCAGTATAGGGGTCATCATTCACTGGCTCGTATTTGTAGATTTTAGACATATCAAACCCTTTGATGGTCAGCTGCCAACTGTCAACAAGTGATGATCAAAGGGATCGCTGTGTTAAAAATTTATAGATACCAGTCAAAGAATGCTGTTCCTTATTTTGACTGAGCCAGAGATGGGAATCTTCCTACACATTGGTCAGAGCATCTGACAATGGTGTAATAATATACTGCCAAAACTGGTTGCTGAGTAAAATAACAATTGCAAATTTAGATGGCTGAAAGGTGTTTTGATTCGAGATGCTGTACTGAACAGCCAATGGCCCACACCTATCTGTATAAAGATGCACAGACAGATACTTGATGCCAATCTGCCTGTTCATAAATGAACTATACAAAAGGAATCCAGAAATATTATGAACAGATATCATCACAAACACATATAAGTTATATTAGTTCCCTCAGTGCAAGAAAACAAGGTAACTTAATTCATGGCACCTAAGTAACAAGGAATAATTAATGATAATGGAGATGATTCTGACATTTGTTTCCAAAAAATTTAACATTTTTAACTTACTGGAACAAATAAATCTGTGTCTGTTTCTTGTTCATCTCCATGCAATCGAGGGAATTCTTCACAGTTTTGTACATATTAAACTCATTAGCAAAAACCAGTATCATTTTTTTTACTACCACTAGCAACAGTAAAAATATTTATTGTTAGGTGTTCTTTACTTATAAATCTTTCTGATTTCATGATGGATCCAACGGCTGGGATCACATGACACATGTTAATTATTAAAAGGTGACATTTGATACGTAGTTTGTCTAAAAGTACTCAACAGCTGAGGTTTATCTTTCAGCTGATAAGGAAATTAAACAAAGTCTGGTAGCCCAGTGATACAATATCTAATGGCTACACATACAGAAACAACTGGAATGTTTATATTAAAAATCACATTAGATGAAACAATATTTAAAAGCTGCATGTTTGTTTTAAGTGATCATTGGCTTTCTCTAAATTAGGCTTTCTACAATAAACAACACATAGGGTAAAGTACTGTTCCAGACACAACCAAGCAAGAATGTGGAGAAACTTTGTGTGTCCAGTGATTTACACCTTTGTTTAAAACAAAAACTAATATCCCCATATGAATAATACAATTTCAAACAATAATGCTCTAATCAGTGCTCTTTTAAATGAGATAATTTTCAAGGAATCAGTGGAACACAATGATGCAGGATAGTACATTTCTGAAAAAAACTGCTGTTTTCCAAGGAGAGCATTTTTAAAATATTGAACTGTAAGTGGCATATTAATGAACTACCTAAACAGTATCTGAAGCAACAGTTCAAAATAATTCAATATTGTAAAATAATAATTCCAGCAATAACATTACACTGACAGAGTATAAAGCTTCGGAACCTTTCAACTTGAACATAACACTATTCCCAGTTTTTGTCATGAACTTAATAAGCTTTGTTTTGTTTAAAATTACAGCATTGCTTAATGTTTTGCACTAAATTTTCAAAGCTTAAATTTTTTATTAATGAAAACAAACTGATGCAGCCCATTGTGAATGTCAACATTCTTTACACAAGGATTATCACCATATCAGAATATACATCAATAATAATAATTTTAGAAAATGGAATGTTAATATTGTAATTAAAGCACTTTTGGAAACAATTTCAAGTAATGGTTCACCTTTTCAAATAATTGGAATTCTAGGCTGATATGTATGAATGAAATTTTCTCACAAACTTATTTGGGTTCATGAAGTTAGTTTCTGAAGTTTGCCTGTGTTCTAAGGTGTTGTACAGCTGAGAAGTTCTAAAAAAATGTGAAATATTTTGAATTATCCAGACATTTTCAGATGTAATTTCTAGTTCTAAGTTGTATCAAATGTAATAAATTATTATTTTATAGTACACTAGTTAACTGTACAACTAGAAATTATCACAAATACTTGGTGTTTCTCAGTTTGAACTGACTGTTTCTTATTGTTTCATCATTAACATGATCAGGAAGAAAGCTTTGTTCAAAATTATATCAGTCAAAAATTTCTGAACACAAATTTCAAATCATACAGAAGACTACTTTTTACAAAGCATGTGTCATGCCGGTTTCCAACAAATGACAATGAAACACAAAACATTTGTGACAGATTTCAGAGGATAGCACCAAAGTACTAGTACATTAAACTCTCAAGTTCAGTTCATTCAACATAGCACAATTCTTCTTTTATTATATTTATTTCAATAATGTCATTTCAGGAACCATGTCTTCGTTCACGAAAAGTTTATTTCACTTCACTGAAACAGCCATGGATTATGACAGTCATAGAAGATGAGGAATAAAGGAATAACAAAAATAAATTTCTCCATTTCAACAATTCGTTGTTTTGTAAAATAAAAGAAAATGTCACTTTCTCAATCCATTAATAAGATGATTTTTGTAATTTCATTTCTTTTTGTCTTTAAAACACTCACTTCATTTAAAACTGTCACATACACATGAAAACTCACTGCAAATGAAACATAATGGCAGTCTCTTCCACAATGTCTTTCGGACATTTGTCTCTTCATAATAGTTAAAAGTCTCTTTGATCAGCTTTATACCAGAATCTGCAACAATGAAAGTTAGTGAATCTTATTACAGTAATGTTGGAATGCAAAAACTGAACTTTCACAGTTTCTTAACATAAAGGAGGACACTATCTACATTATAAAATTAGTGCCAGTAACATGTGTTAAAGTATTTATTCAAACATAAGCACACTTTGAATTGAATTGCAGGAAAGTGCATTACTATTCTTTGCATAGTATACTTTTCTCCCTGTCCTGCTTAACAAGATGGTGCAGTGGATACTGAATTCATATGCAGAAGGAGCATGATCCTAATTCCCATTCCACCACATGGACTCAGACTTTCTGAAGTTTGCCTTTCAAAAGGACATAGGCAGCTTGCTTCCCCATTGTTCTTGTCCTATCCAAGCTAGAGTATCATCTCTAATAATTCCACCACTGATGGCATGCTAAGCTCTAATCTTCCCTCTTGCAGATACAATATCCAACCCCCAACCCCCAAGCTCACAAACAAAATCAATAAAAAATGAAATAAGATAAAATAAATAAATGGATAAAAAACTTTTAAAAAATTGACATACGCCAAATACCGACAAAGAAATACTCTTAACCACGATGAATAGCAAATAAAAACAGGAAATTGTGAAGAACAAGCCTTTTCATTTATAATAAAACTGCTACAAATCTACACCAAGCTGCTGTTGCCAAAGTTTATGTAAAATAAGAGAAATGCAACCACTCACCTACAGCAGCTCGATGCATGGAGCATAGAGACACGTAACAGAAAACAGTGTTCACACATATTATCAAGTACTACCTCTTTTCTAGAAGTAGCATGCATATTCACACACACAACCACACAGACACCCACATGCACACTGCTGCGGCCATGACAAAACTGTTCATTGATATTCAATTATTGAAAGCAGATGCCTGAGCTAATGGAGTTGGGGACAGGATAGGGAAGGACACAAGGAGAGGCTAGCAGGGAAGGAGCAGGAATTTGGGCAAATGACTTCACAACTGCATGGGGAGATGAAAAGAGTACAGAAGGTGAAACAAATAGAGATATAGGAAAGGAGAGTGGGAGCATAGGAAACTGAAGGGGAATAAGTGGATGGGGAAAAAGGAGAGAAAGGTGAAGATGAAAATGGAGAAAGGGAGTGGGGTTGAAAAATGGGGAGAGAAGAGTGATAGAGGGGGGGAGAGAGGGGGGAAGGGTGGGGGTGAGAGAGGGGGTGGAGTAGGGAAAATGATTACATGGGGGGAGGGGTAGATGGAGAGTGGTGGGAGAAGGCAGTGCATGATCTGGGCAGTGGTGTGAAAAGAAGAGAGTAGGGAATAGGCAAGGTGAGGCAGCAGGAACAGTTTAGCAAGGGTTTAGGCCAGAGGGATTGTGAGAGAGCAGGATGTGTTGGGAGCAATTCCTATCAGCACAGTTCAGAGAAACGTGTGCTGGAAGGGAGTGTCCGAATGGGCCCATGGGTGAAGCACCTGTTGAAGTCATTTATGTTGCGATGTGCGGCATGTTCAGTAACTGGGCGGTCAAGTTTGTGATTTGCCACAGTTTGCTAGTAGCTATTCATGTGAGCAACCAGATGGTTATTTGTCATGCTCACATAGAATGCTGTACAGTAATTGCAGCATAGATAACATGGCTACTTTCACACATAGCACTGACTTTCATCTGTTAGGAAATGCCTATAACTGGACTACAGTAGGAAGTGATACGTGGGTGTGTGGGACATGTCTTGTACCTTGGTCGACTGCAAGGGTATGAACCATGGCTTGCAGGATTAGGAGCAGCACTGGAAAAGGAATAGACATGCATATTCTTTAGGTTAGTTGGGCAACAGAAAGCTACTTTACAGGACATGGATAGTATTTTGGGTAGGATATGCCTGATCTCAGGGCAGAATGAAAGATAGTCGAAGTGCTGGCAGGGGATGTGGTTGAGCTTTTCAAAGCCAGGATGATACTGGGTTACCAAATAAGTCCTGGTCAAGGGCTGGGTAACAGGTTCATTCATATCAGAGGAGCAGATGGCAAGGGACACTTGTTTATGTATTAACTGGGTAGGATATTGTCTGTCAGTAAAGGCTTTGGTAAGGTTGTCAGTGTATTTGGATAACTCCTGCTTTCCACTACAGATGCAGAGTCCACAGATGTCACAGCTGTCACAAAGAGACTTTTTGGCTTGGAATGGGTGACAACTGTCAAACTGGAGGAACTGTTGGTGGTTGGTGTGCTTAATACGGACAGACATATTTATGGAGTAGCCTGAGAGGTGGAGATCAACACCTAGGAAGTATTTTGGGTAGGATATGCCTGATCTCAGGGCAGAATGAAAGATAGTCGAAGTGCTGGCAGGGGATGTGGTTGAGCTTTTCAAAGCCAGGATGATACTGGAGAGGACCAGGTGAAGCACATCTGTGAATAAGTGTTGAGGTTGTGGAGGAAAGAGCAAAGGCTGCCCATGATCATGAAAATATCATCAGTGAATTTGAAGCAGACAAGGGGTTTTATGTGCTGACTCGATAGAAAGGACTCCTCCAGATGGCCCATAAATAAGACGGCACAAGATGGTTGCATGTAAGTACCCATGGCTGCACCAAATATTTCTTTTATATTTGGCTTTCAGAAGTGAAATAATTGTGGGTCAGGGTGTGACTGGCTAGAAGGATTAGCAAATATGTGGTGGATTTGATATCAGGAGGACAATGGAAAAAGGAGTGTTCCATGACCACAAGGCCATGGGCATGGGGGATGCTGGTGTTCAAGGATGTCATATTCATAGTGACCAACAAGGAGTTTGGTGGTAATGGGACAGATTGTGAAGAAAGTGAGCAATGTCTTGAATGTAGGATGGGAGGTTATGGACAATAGTTTGGAGGTGTTGGTCAACGAGACAGAGGTTCATTCTGTGGGAGCATTGTACCCAGCCCAAAGGGGATGATCAGTAAGGAGACCTTTGAGGCTGGGTCTGTGGAGTTCAGAGGATTAGGTAAAAGGTAAGAGTGTAGGGGGTTGCTGGTATGAGGAGAGATGGATTAAGGTGTCAGGTTTTAGGATGGACCTAATGCCTTGAGAAGCTGCTTGAGATCATGTTGGACTTCTGGGAGGGGATTATCGTTGTAAGGTTTATACACAGAACTGTTGGAAACTTGGCAGAGACCCACAGCCACATAGTCACTACAATTCATAACCACTGTGGTAAAGCCTTTGTCTACACAAAGGACCAGTGAAGTAGGTTTGGGAATAGGTACTGAGGTTATGGAGGATAGACCTCCACTAACCTGTTCCCACTGCCTCACTCTATCTTTTCCCTGCTCTCTTCTGTATGCACCACTCCTTCTCTATCCAGAGCATATCCTGCTTCCTCCCTCCCCCTCCCCCCTCTGCCATGTGGGAATCTTCTATCACCCCCTCCCCTCTCCCCCTTTTCAGCCCTGCTCCCTTCTTTCTCTCCCCTCCCTTTTTCCCTGTTCATCTTCACCTTCCTCTGCTTTCTCCACTTCCCCTTTCCCCTCTCCCTTTCTTCCCCATCAGGTTCTCCCCTCTTCCTCTTCCCAGTCTCTTTTTGTTGGACCCTCTGCACTCTTTTCATCCAGTTGTGTGGCCAGGAAGTCATCTGTCCAAAGACCTGTCTCTGTCCTGCCTGCCCCATCCTTGTGTCCTTCCCTATCCTGCACCAACTCCATCAGCTCAGGCAACTACTTTCGATAATCAATCTAAATCTAAGAAATTCCCATGTTTTAGTCCTTACATCAGTATTTGCAGGTATTTCAATACAATTTCCACAGTCTTTTCCCCACCCCCGTGCACTTTGCAAAAATCTACATTTTGCATGTCATGCATTTTATCATTTCTTCCATCTGATCTTCCTCACACAACTCACAATATTTGTCCTCTGTTCTATGAATGAGTTTCTGTGGTGGCTTCCCTGATGAGTTTTCAAAACACTTCCTTTTCACAGGAGCAGTTGTAGTTCTAGATTTCTTTTCCTTTGTTTTGATTAGCTTTCATTTTGTGTGGGATGCTCAGCAGGTCACAGCCTTTTTGGCTAGCCCTTGAAGTTCATGATGGAGCTTTCATAATTTCCCTCAGATCCAGTGATATTTCTTGGATGGACACTTTCAGCCCATTTTTTGCCGCCATGGCTTCTTCTCCACTGAAATTAAGGGGCAATCCGTTTCATTCTGCAATGCAGAAGGCGGGTTTTCATACATCCTATGTGATTTATACATGTGCACATTCATTTAACCCATGATACCCCTTTCAGCATAGTATTACCTCTGAATGTAATTCATCTGTGCGTTTCTGCTATCATACTCTAATACAAAATAATTATTTAATTAATAACTTATAATAAAGAACTCATTAGAAAATTCACCACATCATTTCTAAGCATTAGATTGCACTAACAAAGCTAAGTGAATGTTTTAAAACTTCCTTTATGAACAAGTTTCTTTCATAGTACCAGTGCTATATTGGGAACTTGGAGTAAGTAATACATTACAGGCAATATCATCATATTTTCTTTCTCATTTTCCTACAAATGAACCAAAATGAATACAGGTTCATGACTGTCAGGAAACTAGGATTATGTCACATATATCTGCCCATGAATAAATCATTATGTTATAATTACAACAGTGATTCTCTTCACCACATACACAAAAGTTAAATAAAAACTACAAAACAATCACACTCATAGCTGACAAGCTCCAAAAGTGTGTAGTTTACACTGCCCTCACTGAATGTCAGATACTACAGTAAGAATTTTGTAGTAGTGGTAAAAGTTAGGAGCCAGTACAGTATAGACAACTCTCCTGTGTGTGGGTTCATGGAAACTGTTAATAGTTCTATGTAACTTTGGTGTCTGTTATAAGTAGAAACTACAAATAAGTCTACTTTGGAGAGTTGTCAACTGGCCCTTGTAAGGCAAGATCTCAGAAACGTTGTCTGCTAGCTTTAGACTACATATCTCCAGCATCTTCTTTATTTGTATCTATATTGAAACCTATATGGTGGCAATGACTATCAAGCATATGGCAGAGAGTATTTCCATTATACCATTAACAGGATTTCTTCCCCTTACACTCATATATGGAGAATGTGAAGACTACTTCTTATATGACCCTGTACATGTGTTGATTAGAGTAATCTTGTATTTGTAGTCCCTATGGGAGTGATATATAAGATACTGTAGTACATTTCTAGCTAAGTCAATTAATACTAGTTCTTGGAGCTTTATATGTTGAAATTCACAGGATAGTTGGTGTCCATCTGCAAGTGTTTGCCATTTCAGTTTCTCAGCATTTTTGTGATTTTCCATGTGTTAAAGAACCTTGATACCATTCATGATGCCTTTCTTTTAATGTGTTCAATATCCCCTGTTAGATCTATCTGATATTTTTTTCACACTCTTTTAGGGTAGGTAGCACAAGGGCTTTGAGAGCAAACTCCTTTGTAAACTAACTGCATTTTCCCAGTACTCTCCCATGGTTCAAAGTTGCCACCTCCTTTACTTATATATGTAACTACATCTAAATCCATACACCACAAGCCATCACATGGTGCATGGTGAAGGATACCTTACACCACTACTAGTCATTCCCTTCCCTGTTTCACTCACAAATGAAGTGAGAGAAAAATGATTACCTACATGCCTCCATGAAGCCCCAATCCATCTCATCTTGTCTTTGTGGTCCTACCATGAA
This sequence comes from Schistocerca piceifrons, assembly GCF_021461385.2. Lineage (NCBI taxonomy): Eukaryota > Metazoa > Arthropoda > Insecta > Orthoptera > Acrididae > Schistocerca > Schistocerca piceifrons. The sequence continues at coordinate 298,406,993 of NC_060140.1, forward strand.
ATGTACATCAGTGCCCCCAGTAGAATCATTCTGCAGTCAGTTCCAAATGCCAGTTCTCTAAATTTTCTCAATAGTGTTTAAAAATAAGGATTCTCATTCGAGTTCATTTCACAAAGTATCTCCATAATACATGCTTGTTGATTGAACATGCAGGTAACCAATCTAGCAACATTTGTGTAAATTGATTCAGTACCTCCTTCTACTATGAGCTGGTGGTAATCCCAAACATTTGAGCAGCACGCAAGAATGAGCTGAACAAGTGTTCTATATGTGATCTCCTTTATAGATGAACTACACTTCCCTAAAATTCTTCCAATAAACCAAAGTCAACCATTCATCTTCCCTACTACTGACCTTACGTGCTTGTTACATTTCATATAACTTTATAAAATATGCCTAGGTATTTAACTGACATGAATACATCAAGCAGCAAACACCTACTCCAACATTTCAGGACAACTTCTCCAACTCATCTGCATTAACTTACATTTTTCTACATTTGAAGCAAGCTGCTATTCATCACACCAAATAGAAATTCTGTTAAATTATTCTGTATGTTCCTATAATCACATGATGATGATACTTCACTGTACACTACAGCTTTATCAGCAAATACTCAGATTGCTGCTCACACAGCCACACTTCCCTGGAACACTCCTAACATGAGCATTGTCTCTAATGAATACTTGTTATCCAGGTCAATGTAATTGTTTCTTTTACTTAAGAAATATTCGAGGCACTCATTTATCTGGTAACCTGTTCCATGTGCTTTGACCTTCATTAACAGTCTGCAGTGGGGCACTGGGTCAAGCACTTCTGGAAATCTAAGCATGTGGAATCTGTATGTTGCCTGTCATCTACGGTTTGCAGGATATTGTGTAAGAAAAAGACAAGCTGAGATTCACATGAGCAGTTATTTCTAAATCTGTGTTCATCTTTGAGCAGAAGCCTTTCTGTCTCAAGCAAATTTATTATATTTGACTTAGAATAACTGGACCTGATGACTTACTTGAAACTTTTTTAGTGGCTTCTCAGTTCCAATTATGCCTATTTCTGTCATCCACATGGGTATCTGTACCATGGTCAAATGATGATGTGCCTATATGGTCCTCCTGTATCAATGATTGTTTAAACAAAAACTTAAAAACTCCAGCTTTCTTTTTGCTGTTTCCTACTGCCACACCAGATTGGTCAACACATGAATAGATGGAAATCTTTGACCCACTTAGTGTTTTTACGCAAGAGCAGAACTTTCTTGGTTTCTTGGCATGACCTTTCACGAACAGTGCACATCAGTCTTCTTACAGATACATGGACTTCTATTAAGTTTTGCCTTTCAACATGTTTGCATCATTTTTTGAAGCCAAGCTTGCAAAAATCCTTGCTTCCTCAGTATTTTGTGAACATTGTTATTAAATGCTGGAAGGTCTTTCTACATTTAATACAAGTACATGGCACATACTTCTCCAGAGAGTGATTTACCATCAGTTTACACATTGCCCGTAATTTCTCTATATTTTTCATATTTGAACTAAATGATGTCAATTCACTTCCTACATAGGTTGCTAACAATTGCTTACCTCCTCTGTTCAGCATAAAAATTCTCCTATCATTCCTGATGAATTTGTGAACTTGTAAGTAACAATTATGATTACAATGACATCAAAATCATTAATCCCAGTCTTCATACTGACACTGTTGTTAAGGTCAGGCCTGTTTGTAGCTATTATTGTTGTGGTCTTCAGTCTGAAGACTGGTTTAATACAGTTGTCCAATGTCCATGCTACTTTATCCTGTGCAAGCCCCTTCATCTCTGAATATCTACTGTAACCTACATCCTTTGAAACCTGCTTAGTGTACTCATCTCTCAGTCTCCCTCTATGAACTTCCCCACCACACTTCTCTCCAGTACTAAATTTGTGATCTCTTGATATCTCAGAGAGTTTCCTGTCACCCGATCCCTTCTTTCAGTCAAGTTATGCCACAGATTTATTTTCTCCCCAATTCTATTCAGTATTTCCTCATTAGTTACACAAGCTACTAATCTAATTTTCAGCACTCTTCTGTAGCAGCACATTTCAAAAGCTTCTATTCTCGTCTTGTATCAACTACTTATTATTCACTATTCACTTCTGTACAAAGGCTACACTCAGATGAAAGCTTTTAGAATAGATTTTTCAGCACTTTAATTTATATTCTGTGTTAACAAGTTTCTCTTCTTCAGAAAAACATCTCTTGTCATTGCTAATCTACATGTTGTATCCTCTCTACTTCAGTCATCATGTTATTTTACTGCCCAAACTGCAAAACTCATCTACTGCTTTTAATGTCTCACGTCATAATCTAATCCCTTCAGCACTACCTGATTTAATTCATCTGCATCCCATTAGCATTGTTTTACTTTTGTTAATGTTCATCTAATATCCTCCTTTCAAGATGCTCTTCAGTCTTCATTCCATTCAATTGCATTTCCAAGTCCTTTGCTGTCTCTGTCAGAATTACAGTGTGGTAGAGCAGTACCTGTATTTTACAGTGTCTGTACAGTTCAATGCAATGTTCCTTCAGACAAGCATGCATGTCCGAAGAACAGCCACTGTCAACGATTGACTGCTGTTGGAAGGAACATTGCATTGAACTATACAGACACTGTAAAATACAGACACTGCCCAACTGTATTTCATGCCAAGGCAATCTGATGATCAAAACCAATTTCTCTCTGTGTGTGGTAATCATATGATTTGTACGCAAGCACTATGGGACATAGGCACTAGGACATACAGAAATTAGGGTCCAGCCATGAGTTGTGCACAGATAGCCAAAATGGTTAAGGTAAGGGCTTGCACAAGCAGGAAATCTGGGTTTGAGCCCTGGTCAGGTACAAATTTTCATATGTTACTAATATTTCATATGTTACTTGTAACTCACAGAACCTATGTACAATTGTATTCACAATTTGTGAATACATTTCATAATATAATACGACTGTCAATTGTTGGCAGTATCTGTTCCATCACATATGCATGTGTGTCTGATGGAACATTGTGAACCATACACATAACATAAAATACAGACACTGCCCTACAGTTTATCATGTCAAAGCAAGGCAATCTGATGAGCAAAAACAGTATGTCTCCATGTGCAGGAATCATACGATTTGTATTGAGCACTATGGGACATGGACAACAGGACATATGGAAGTTTTGGTCTAGCCATGAGTCATGGAGAGATGGGCAAAGTGGTTAAGGTGCATATACTTGGCGTACAATAGTGTCCACAATTTGCAATTTGTGAATTCCTTTCATGATTACAATGTTTTCAGAAAACCTAAAATTTCTATTTCTTCTTGCTGAACTTCAATTTCTTCTTCTTGCTTACTCAATGTACAGATTGAACCACATTGGTACAACCCTGTCTCACTCCCTTCTCAACCACTGCATCAGTTTCATGACCTTTGACTCTCATTACTTCTGTATGGTTCCTTGGTTTCTGTCAAGTTGCACACAGCCTTTCACTCCCTGTATTTTAACCCTGCCATCATCAGCATTTCAAATAATGTATTTCAGTCATCAATGTCTGAAGCTTTCTCTAAATCTACAAATGTTATAAATATAGATTTGCCTTTCTTTTATGATAGGTGGTAGGGTCAGTACTGCCTCACATGTTAACATTTCTCCAGAACACAAACTGATATTCCCTGAGGCTGACTTCTAACAGTTTTTCCCGTCCTTTGTAAATAATTCACGTCAGTATTCAGCAACCATGACTTATTAAAACAATAGTTCAGTGATATTCACAACTGCCAGCACTCATTCTTCAAAACTGAAATTATTAGAGTCTTCTTGAAGTCTGAGGATGTTTTATCAGTCTTATATATCTTGCACACCAGGTGGAATAGATACCTCTTCCAGGGATATCAACAGTTGTGAGGAAATGTTGTTTATTCCCATGGCCTTGTTTCAGCTTAGGTCTTTCAGTGCTCTGCAAATTTTCCTCATAGTATCACATCTCTCATCTCTTCTTCATCTACTTCATCTTCCCTTTCTATAATTTTGTCTTCAAGTTTATTTCCCTTGTATAGTCCCTCTATATATTCCTATCATCTTCCAGATTTCCCTTCTTGCTAAGTACTGGTTTTCCATCTGAATTCTTGATATACAAACAGCAGCTTCTTGCTTCTCAAAAGACCTCTTTAACGTTCCTGTAGCCAGTATCTACCTTTGCCCAAGTTATATATAGCTTATAGATTTACATTTGTCCTCTAGCCATTCCTGTTTAGCCATCTGGTCCTTTCTGTTAATCTCATTTAGTAGATGTTTATATTACCTTTTGACTGTTTCATTTGCTTGGTTTATATATTTTTTCCTATTATCAGTTACATTCAATACCATCTGTAATATAAATGGATTATTTCTAAGCCTTGTCATTCTATTTGGTTGATCACCTGCTGCCTTGACAATTTCATGTCACAAAGCTACCCATTCATCTTCTATTGCGTTCTTTTTCCCCATTTTAATCAGTTGTTACCTCATGCTCACTCCAAAACTCTCAAGAATCTCTCCTTCTTTCAACTTATCCAGGTCCCATCTCCTTTTTCCTATTTTTTTTAAATTATTCAGTTTTAATCTATAGTTCATAACTGATAAATTATGGCCAGAGTCTAAATCTGACCATGGAAATGTCTTACAGTTTAAAATCTGCTTCCAAAATCTCTGCCTTACCATTACATAATAAATCTGAAACCTTCCATTGTCTCCAGGTCACTTAAATATGCACAACCTTCATTCTGATTCTTGAACCAAATGTTAGTGGTGACTAAATTATTTTCTGTGCAAAATTCTACCTGAAAGCTTCCTCTTTCATGCCTATCCCCCAGTCCATAGTGTACTAGTCTTCCTTGTTTTTATCTTGCTACTACTGAATTTCAGTAACCATTACAATTAAGTTTTCCTCTCCCTTGTTGTTGTTGTTTTTGTTTTTGTCGTTGGTGTGGTCTTCAGTCCAGAGACTGGTTTGATGCATCTCTCCATGCTACTCTATCCTGTGAAAGCTTCTTCATCTCTGAGTAACTACTGCAACCTACATCCTTCAGAATCTGCTTATTATATTCATCTCTTGGCCTACCTCTACTATTTTTACCCTCCACGACACCCTCAAACACTAAATTGGTGATTCCTTGATGCCTCAATATGTGTTCTACAAACCAGTCCCTCCTTTTAGTCAGGTTGTGCCACATTTTTCTCTTCTCCCCAATTCTATTCAGTACCTCCTCATTACTTATGTGATCTACCAATTTAACCTTCGGCATTCTTCTGTTTCACCACATTTCAAAAGCTTCTATTCTCTACTTGTCTAAACTAGTTATCTTCCACGTTTCACTTCCATACATGGCTACACTCCATTCAAATACTTTCAGAAAAGACTTCCTGACACTTAAAGCTATACACAATGTTAACAAATTTCTCTTCTTCAGGAATGCTTTCCTTGCCATAGCCAGTCCTCTCTACTTCAACCATCACCAGTTATTTTGCTCCCCAAATAGCAAAACTCACCTACAACTTCAAGCGTCTCATTTCCTACTCTAATCCCCTCAGCATCACCTGACTTCATTCGACTACACTCCATTATCCTCGTTTTGCTTTTGTTGACATTCATCTTATATTCTCCTTTCAAGACAGTGTCCAGTCTGTTCAACTGCTCTTCCAGGTCCTTTGCTGTCTCTGACAGAGTTACAATGTCATCAGCAAACCTCAAAGTTTTTATTTCTTCTCCATGGATTTTAATTCCTGCACCAAATTTTTCTTTTACTTCCTTTACTGTTTGCTCAATATATAGACTGAATAACATCGGGGATAGGCTACAACCCTGTCTCACTCCCTTCTCAACCACTGCTTCCGTATTGTGCCCATCTACACTTATAACTGCTGTCTTGTTTCTGTATAAATTGTCAATAGCATTTTGCTCCCTGTATTTTACCTCTGCCACCTTCAGAATTTTAAAGAGAGTATTCCAGTCAATACTGTCAAAAGCTTTCTCCAAATCTACAAATGCTAGAAACAAAGGTTTGCCTTTCCTTAATCTATATTGTAAGATAAGTCGTATGGTCAGTATTGCCTTGTGTCTTCCACATTTCTACGGAATCCAATTGGATCCTCCCCAAGTTCGGCTTCTACCTGTTTTCCATTTGTCTGTAAAGAATTCGTGTTAGTTTTTTGCAGCCATGACTTATTAAACTGGTAGTTCAGTAATTTTCACACCTGTTGACACCTGCTTCCTTTGCAATTGTAGCTATTATATTCTTCTTAAAGTCTCAGGGTATTTTGTGTGTCTCATACATCTTGCCCATCAGATGGAAGAGTTTGATCATGGCTGGTTGTCCCAAGGCTACCAATAGCTCTAATGGAATGTTGTCTATTCCGTGGGCCTTTTTTTTTGACTTAGGTCTTTCAGTGCTCTGTCAAACTCTTCACACTGTATCATATCTCCCATTTCATCTTCATCTATGTCCTCTTCCATTTCCATAACATTGTCCTCAAGTACATCGCCCTTGTATAGACCCTCTACACTCCTTCCATCTTTCTTCTTTCCTGACTTTGCTTAGGACTGGTTTTCCATCTGAGCTCTTGATATTCATACAGGTGGTCCTCTTTTCTCCAAAGGTCTTTTTAACTTTCCTGTAGGCTGTATCTATCTTACCCCTAGTGATATATGCCTGTACCTCCTTACATTTGTCCTCTAGCCATCATTGCATAGTGATTTTGCACTTCCTGTCAATCCCATTTCTAAAATGTTTGCATTCCTTTTCCCTGCTTCATTTACTGCATGTTTATATTTTCTCCTTTCACCTATTAAATTCAATATCTCTTCTTTTACCCAAGGATTTCTACTAGCCGTCCTTTTTTTTACCTACCTGATCCTCTGTGGCCTTCACTATTTCATATCCTTAAGCTACCCATTCTCGTTCTACTGTATTTCTTTCCCCTGTATTTGTCAATCGTTCCCTAATGTTTTCTCTGAAACTCTCTACAACCTCTGGTTCTTTCGGTTTATCCAAGTCCCATCTCCTTAATTTCCTACATTTTTGCTGTTTCTTCGGTTTTAATCTATTGTTCATAACCAATAAATTGGGACCAGAGTCCACATCTGCCCCTGGAATTGTCTTACAATTTAAAACCTGTTTCCTAAACCTGTATTACCATTATATAATCTAACTTAAACCTTCCAGTACCTCCAGGCCTCTTCCGTGTATACAAACTTCTTTCATGATTCTTGGACTAAGTGTTAGCTATGATTAAATTATGCTCTGTGCAAAATTCTACCAGGCGGCTTCCTCTTTCATTCCTTATCCCCATTCGATATTCACCTACTACTTTTTCTTCTCTTCCTTTCCCTACTATTGAATTCCAGTCCCCCATTACTATCAAATTTTCATTTCCCTTAACTATCTGAGTAATTTCTTTAATAGATCATACATTTCTTCAATCTCTTCATCTGCGGAGTTAGTTGGCAAATAAACTTGTACTACTGTGGTAGATGTGGGCTTCATGTCCATTTTGGCTACAATAATCCGTTCACTATGCTGCTTATAGTAGCTTACCTGTGCTCATAATTTTTCATTCATTATTAAACCTACTCTTGCATTACCCTTATTTGATTTTTTATTTATAACACTGTATTCACTTGACCAGAAGCCTTGTTCCTCCCACCACAGAATTTCACTAATCCCCATTATATCTAGCTTTAACCCACCCAATTCCCATTTTAAATTTTCTAACCTACCTGGCCGATTAAGGGATCTGACATTCCACACTCCGATCCATAGAACGCCAGTTTTCTTTCTCCTCATAACAATGTCCTCCTGAGTAGTCCCCACCCAGAGATCCGAATGGGGGACTATTTTACCTCCAGAATATTTTACCCAAGAGTACGCCATCATCATTTAACCATACAGTAAAGCTGGATGCCCTCAGGAACAATTACGGCTGTAGGTTCCCCTTGGTTTCAAATGTTTGCAGTAGTAGTGCAGCAAGGCCATTTTTGTTAATGTTACAAGGCCAGATCAGTCAATCATCCAGACTGTTGTCCCTGCAACTACTGAAAAGGCTGCTGCCCCTCTTCAGGAACCACACATTTGTCTGGCCTCTCAACAGATACCCCTTCGCTGTGGTTGCACCTACAGTACGGCTATATATATCGCTGAGACATGCAAGCCTCCCCACCAACGGTTCACGGGGGGATGCGATCCTCTCCCTTAGCTATATTTTTTTTATCTCATCGTACATTCTTTCATTCCGTTCTTCATCTGCAGGCCCAGCTGGCATATAAACTGCTGGCTGTTGGCTGGTGGTGGCTGTTGGCTTTGTATTTGTCTTGGCTACAGTTGCACATTCACTATTCTGTCATAGTAGCTGCCCCACTTTCCTATTTTGTTATTCATTATCAGAATCAGTTTGCATTACCCCTATTTGATTCTGTATTTATAACTGTGTACTCACCTGCCAATAAGTCTTATTCACCCTGTCACCAAAATTCACTAATTCCTACTGTGTTTAATTTCAACATAGTCATTTCTCTTGTTAAATTTTCTAACCTAGCTACCGGATTAAGGGATCTTACATTCCACATTCTGCAAAATGCCTGTTTTGTTTTTCCTTATGATGACATCCTCCTGAGCTATCCTGACATGGAGATCTGAATGAGGAACTATTTTACCTCTGGAATATTTTACTCAAGAGGATACAATCATCATTTAACCTTACAGCAGAGCTGCAGGTCCTCAAATTAATGGGTGTAGTTCCACCTTGAAACTTCCTGGCAGGTCAAAACTGTGTCAAACTGAGATTTGAACTCAGGACCTTTGCCTTTGGCGGGCAAGTGCTCTACCATCTGAGCTACCCAAGCATGACTCACAACCTGTCCTCACAGCTTTAATTTCACCAATACCTCATCTCCTACCTTCCACACTTCACAAAAACTCTCTTGCAGACCGTGCAGAACTAGCACTCTCAGAAGAAAGGATATTGTGCAGATATGGCTTAGCCACAGCCCGGGGATGTTTCTAGAATGAAATTTTCACTCTGCAGCAGAGTGTGCACTGATAAGACGCTTGTGTGCTGATCCAAGACTCAAACTTGGGACTTTTGCCTTTTGTGGGCAAGTACTCCACCATCTGAGATATGCAACCATGACTCATGACCCATCCTCACAGCTTTAATTCCACCAGTACCTTGTCTCCTACCTTACAAACTTTACAGAAGCTCTCCTGCAGAGCTTACAGAACCAGCACTTCCAGAAGAAAGGATATTGCAGAAACATAGCTTAGCCACAGCCCGAGGGATGTTTCCAGAATGAAATTTTCACTCTGTAGCAGAGATCTTGCTGATATGAAACTTCCTGGCAGATTAAAACTCTGTGCCGGACTGAGACTCACACTCAGGACCTTTGGCAGGATTAAAGCTGTGAGGATGGGTTGTGATTTGTGCTTGGGTAGCCCATATGTCAGAGCACTTGCCCGCAAAAGGTAAAGGTCACGTGTTTGAGTCTCAGTCCAGCACACAGTTTACATTTGCCAGTAAGTTTCATATCAGCACACACTCTGAGGCATAGCACCATTTAACGATACTGCCTTGGAGGCGGTTAAGTGGGAGATGTGTCTCAGAGCTGGATAGAGACAGATGGTGACACAAGACTGGACATGCACGTAGTTTATGTGTCAGCCGATAGAGGACAATATTGGATAGAGGGACTGTGATTTTAGTTTCAATTGTGCCCACTAGAGTGTACTATAAAGTAATAGAATGCTTTTCATAAACTGTTCTAGTATTTTCATAAAGTGTTATTATTTCTTTTTGTGTATGTAAAATGTTATAAATGTGTTTTAGCAGTATGAATGATGAGCGAGTGTGGTTTAAGGTTAATATGAAGATAATTGTTTAACAAGTTATATAGTCGGATTGAGTGTGGGAACATTTCGAAAAAGTATGGATATGGACAAAGGGGATTTTTGTAGAATAGATTTGTAAAGTAAGTTTATGGTAAAGAGAAAGTTAATTCAGGTATAAATAACAATAGTAAATAACTTTATGCATAAGCAAAACTTCAGCATATTATATAATTACGTCGGTAAAAAGTGCAGTCATTAGGTTTACTGGTTTGCGATTGGTTATTGATGAAAAGCGCAGATTGACGCGGTAGAATGTTGCTTTGCTATTGGCTGTTGAGTAAACTGACCAATGGTAAAGCAATATTCTTTGCGAGCCTTTCTCGGCTGGTAGAGAAGACTTAGAGTATTCTAGAGAAGAGTGGGAGCCTAGCCATGAAACATTTCGGATGTGTGTAGTAGTAGTTCCGATGGAAACGATAATTTGCCCGATCTAGTAGTGTGTCATACATCAAAAGTGTGGTAATGTGATGGCATAATTATTCCAATGGGCGTTTAGAAATTTCGGAATTTTTAAGTGAGTTTTGTGAGGAGAAAAGACATATATTCCACATGGTGTATTGAGCAGGTCGGTGGCTAAAAACTGTGACTGCATTTGGTACCAACAGACTTAATATTTGGTGAGCATTCTCAATCAAAAACAATCAGTATTTTTGTAGCTATTACGTTTTCGGGAAATGCAACACCATAAACTTGCTAACATGAGTGAAAGGGTTTGTGAGTGACTGTGTTAAGACTAGCATGGGCTTGGCAGTGATACTTGTTCACCTAAGTTTCAGAATATATTAATTGAGAACAAAATTTCCAACCTTTCATTTGTGTGAAAACTTTCTCCTGAAATGTAGATTAGTGACTTAAATTGCAGCCTGGTTCACACTGAAGTACAGTAGGTTTCACTCGGCTTTCCTACTGATGATCTGCTCAGACAATGTTCACAGGTACATGCAGGTCCGTTGTAAAGGGACGGGAAGAACCGCGCGCTGCTGCACATGGTGCATCGGTGCCAGGAGACACTAAAGCCGTAGTATTTTGAATCCGCAGTCGAGAGAAAGATTTTGATGGACTGAACAGTGAACGTTAGTGAAAGAATTTAGTGAACTGGTACTAGCAGAAGTTTGAACGGAACTCGTTTTGAGTTGCTGGAGTACCAAGAAAGAAGATGATCCGCAACGGCTGCAGTAGCGACGGAAGTGCAGTGAAGCAGCATGTGGCATCTTAGCAGTGGTGGTGAACAGTACAATGGGGCAGCGCGGCCAGCCTACATGACGAGCGGCTGCTAGAAACTGTTACGGCAGCCGCAGGGGATCGGACTCGCAGTTTCAACACGCCGAGGCTGCAGCATTCGACAAAAGATAAGTCAACTTTGTTACATCTGTTGTGTGTGTGTGTGTGTGTGTGTGTGTGTACTGAAAGACTGAGAAACATGTCAAGTGATAAAGATTTTGTGAATACAGTGAAGGAGGAAGAACTTTCATTCAGTGTGAGTGCTTCACACACTAGCATTTCTGAACAGAGAGAAGGAGTAGATTTTAAAACAAAAGGGGATGTTTTTGATGATATTTCTATGTTATTTACGGACAGTTGAATTGAGTCTGCTTCAAGTATATCTGTTAAAGTAACTAGTGGGGGTAATAATAATTCAAAAAGTGACATTAAGCATGAATTCAGTAATGAGCAGTTGTGTGATGATAGTGTTGGTAATGTTACTGAACCAAATGTATCAAATGTGGATACCTAATTTGGCATAGTGCCACTGGAACAAGATAAACAAGAAACAGTGATGCCAAAAATGGAACCAGGAAGTATGCAGGAAATGTTTGCCGCTTTAATGGGCTCTATACAAGGACAATCTAATTTGGCTGAAAAAATTAATAGTAAACTCAAAAAACTTGACAGTGGTTTTACTGATAAAATTAGCAAACTTGACAATGGTTTTACTGAAAAAATTAGTAAACTTAATAGTGGGTTTAATGGAAAACTTGAAAATCAGACTGCTGTTTTAAAAGAAATGTGGGAAAATGAATTGAAGTCATTAGAAAACAAAGTAGATGACAAAATTTCTCAAGTTGAGAATAATTGCAAAAGATCTGCTAGCATTGTAAAAGGTGAATTAACAGAGGCTTTGAATAGAGTTGCTATTGGAAACAAACAAAGAGTAGATGAAATTAAAGAAGGTGAACAAAAAGTACAGGTTAAAATAGGGGCTGTAGAATCTGTATGCAAACTGATCACAAAGTGTTAGCCAGTAAAATCAGTTCTGAATCTGACAAATGTATGAACGAAGTAAAAACTGTGTCAGAGTGAGTGGATGAGTCTGATAAAAATGTTCTTCAGTTAACTAACCAAGTAAAAGAGGTGGAAAGTAGGTTGTATGAGCATGGCAGTAGACTATGCCAAGTTGAAACTAACCTCAAACATGGAATTAACAGTAGTGGGTGTAGTTTTGTGGTAGAATCATCTTAAATTTCATATGCCACTAACAGACAGTTTTTACATTTTAATCCAACAGGAAATGTGCATCCAAAAGAATTTTGGAATGATTTTGAAGGTGTGTTACCTAGTTTGTGGTCAGACAAACAAAAAACAGGTTTTATTACATCAAAATTCTTAGGAGAGGCCAGGACTTGGGGGTTTATTGCTGCTGAATAGTATGATACTTTGGATAAATTTAAAGAGGCACTTTTGAAAGAATATTGGGGTAAGCAAAAACAGATGGAGTTATTAAATAGCTTCAGGGCAGGGGAAAAGTTTAATCCCAGAAGAGAAAGTGTAAAAAAGTTTGCATTAAAGTGAATGACAAATTTGTCATACTTATACAACAAAATCGAGCCAGAGCAAATTGTTATGGGTTTGGAAGGTAAACTGCCTATGCACTGGCGGAACAAACTTATTTCACCGCCATGAGATGATTTGCATAAGTTCATTAGTCATTTGGAGAGGGTTGAGAAGTTATTGCATGAGGAGGAATATGCAAATCATAATGTTAGACCACCAAATGATGCAGGACCGCGACATAATGTAAACATTAACAGAATTGGCATGTTCTGTGGAACTGGCAGTGGCAGAGGTGCCGGGAGGTGGCACCATCCTGCAAATGATAGGCGAAGTATTGGGGAACAGGTGCACGATTATCGATCATATTCTCCATTGCGAGAGAATGATGTTGCGCAAATGCAGCAGCAGAGAGGGGTAAACGTAAGAAAGGATACTGAATTACAGAATCCGTCAAACTAAATGCCGTCTGTAAAAGGGAGATGGGAAGTAGTAGTTTGAGACCGTTAGCAAAACCTTTTGTATGTGTTAATAGTAACCAGACAGGGACTGTAAGGGAGGTACAGGAGAAGGTAGTAGCAACAGACAAAATGAGCTATGTAAAAATCTGTACGTTTAATGGAGGTTTAGAGGATTTTTTGGATAGACATAAACAAGATAAGCACTGTATTGCAGACGAAAGGGATGGTGTATTAGTGGAAGATGTGACAGAATCCGATTGCAAGAAAGTGGTTAGCAACCAAGATGAAGTCGAGTCATGCTCTGAGGAAGGAGAAAGTACAGAGGCTGCAGAATTACAGGAAATTAGTGATGCCAGTGTGGAGGAAATATTAGCATCTATAAATGACGACATTTGTGAGGCTATTAGGGAGAAGCAGGAGGATGGTGACCAAAATGGGGGTCGACCAGTTAATAGTGGAGAAAGGGAAGAGAGAGAGGCTATAATGGAGAATAGCTAAGCACCAGGAGGGAATTTTGAGTTGTCACTAGTGGATAGAATACTAAGTATGGGGGAGAAAAGTGGTGAAGGTGATTCTGCAAAAGTCTGTGTAATTTCCAGAAACATGTTGGAGGAGGGTGCTGAAACTAGCAAGGAAAGGAAAGTATTGAGTCAACCAATAATTAGTCTGCAGGTGTGTGATGAAGAGATACAGTGTTTAGCAGACACAGGCAGTGATTTACGTGCTGTGAGTAAAGGTTGGTTAGAATCATTGCAAAAAGGGAATGATCTTGTAACTATGCCAGTAATGGGGGTACAGATTATTGCAGCTACTGGAAAAGTGAAAAAACCTGTTAGACATGAAGTTCTGTTGCCAGTGAAAATAAATGGGGTGGAAGTATTCCATAACTTCCTCATAATTCCTGATCTGTGTATTAAAATGTTAATTGGTGTAGATTTCTTTAACCATTACAAAGGGAGTTTAAAGAAAGTGTGATAATTTTTTAAATAAATGGGAAAGATGTGGTTGTGCCATTTTTTTCGAAAAAACTATGTGATCAATGAAGATGTAGCCAGTATACCAGTTAGGTATTGTAGAAGGACAGAGGATTTGGGGTACTACAATGAGTATCGAGATGAAGTGGGGGTGGACCCTGAGGAAATGTGGGTAGTAGAAGAAAAAATAGAGCAAAAAGTGAAAGAGGTGCCAGATTTAGAGGAGGATCAACGGGACCGGTTAAGGGTAGTGTTACTAGATCATAAAAATGTTTTTTTTTTTTTTTTTTTTTTTTTGGTAAACCTGGCTTAGTCAAGGAGTATGAATCTATCTTCTTTAATATTCTTCTCTATCAGGGAGGGTGGCTTTGTAGGTGTAAGATGGAGTCATGGGATTAAGATGAAATAAGTTTTGTGGTGAGAGAGATGGGGGTCAGTTTGTGAATGAAGGCTTAGTGACATGAGAGTAACCGGACGTGACAAGGGCAGTTAGTAAAGGAGATTTAGGTGAAGAACAATTTTTACGAGTGGAGTATGAAGGACTGTGGAGAATATAGTTATATTTTGTAAATACAATTCTTGATTTCAGTTTCATAGTGGTGAAACTATGAGGAAGAAGTGATGAAAAGAGACACTACATAAAAAGTGGTAACTATGTACTATAAAAATGTTTGTAAATAATTGCTTTATTGGAAATGTGTTTTTTACCATTAAATATTTTCAAGATGAGTAAAAGTTAAACAGAAAAAACTAATATAACCTTTGCTTGCAACAGCAAGTAGTTCTTTTAAATTCATTAAGTTTTTGAAAAAGAAGTAAATTTTAGAAAAGATTTTCGAATAGATTTGATCTTGCTGATTTGAGTAAGCAGTACTCTGTTAATTTACTTACATTTGAATTCAAGTTAAACTAAATAGCAAAAAATGTAAATAATCTCCTATACTATAAGTAATTGTACATTAGGATGTATATAAAGGAAGTAGGCTTAGACGGAAGTATGGTTTCAGGGACAGCAATGCATGTAAATCATGGAGAGACCAAAAAGTGGAGAACGGAGGTGTGTTACGGACGCTACAATGCAAGGTGTCATACTCAAGACTCACGGGAAAAATGTGTGATAAAGAGGTGATAGTTATGTGCAGTTTTGTTTAAGGTACGACAAAAAACTATTATTAAATAGTAGGACACCGACCACAGTGCCTGAAAAAAGACGTTCAAAAAGTAAATGCAAAAATTATTAAAGAAGTTAGTAATGTTTTTGAGAGGTTTGCAAACATGTTTTCAAGTAAGAAAGGATTATTATAAAATAAATGAAAGATTTTAGACTAGGTTAGTTATAGACTGCCAAGTCTGAAGTAAGAGATTTGTGATTTTAGGTTATAAGAATGAGAATATTTTTGTGAAATATTTTGTAATTTTAAGTCAGGATCGATATTAGTATAATTTTAAAATTTTTTGGAATCAAATTTTATAATCATAGGGGGTGTGAGGTGTAGCGCCGTATAACGATACTGCCTTGGAGGCGGTTAAGTGGGAGATGTGTCTCAGAGCTGGATAGAGACAGACGGTGACACAAGACTGGAAGTGCACGTAGTTTATGTGTCAGCCGATAGAGGACAATATTGGATAGAGGGACTGTGATTTTAGTTTCGATTGTGCCCACTAGAGTGCACTATAAAGTAATAGAATGCTTTTCATAAACTGTTCTAGTATTTTCATAAAGTGTTATTATTTCTTTTTGTGTATGTAAAATGTTATAAATGTGTTTTAGCAGTATGAATGATGAGCGAGTGTGGTTTAAGGTTAATATGAAGATAACTGTTTAATGAGTTATGTAGTTGGATTGAGTGTGGGAACATTTTGAAGAAGTATGGATATGGACAAAGGGGATTTTTGTAGAATAGATTTGTAAAGTAAGTTTATGGTAAAGAGAAAGTTAATTCAGGTATAAATAACAATAGTAAATAACTTTATGCATAAGCAAAACTTCAGCATATTATATAATTACGTCGGTAAAAAGTGCAGTCATTAGGTTTACTGGTTTGCGATTGATTACTGATGAAAAGCGCAGATTGACGCGGTAGAATGTTGCTTTGCTATTGGCTGTTGAGTAAACTGACCAATGGTAAAGCAATATTCTTTGCGAGCCTTTCTCGGCTGGTAGAGAAGACTTAGAGTATTCTAGAGAAGAGTGAGACCCTAGCCATGAAACAGTTCGGAGGTGTGTAGTAGTAGTTCTAATGGAAACGATAAGTTGCCCGATCTAGCAGTGTTTCATACATCAAAAGTGTGGTAATGTGATGGCATAATTATTCCAATGGGCGTTTAGAAATTTCGGAATTTTTAAGTGAATTTTGTGAGGAGAAAAGACATATATTCCACATGGTGTATTGAGCAGGTCGGTGGCTAAAAACTGTGACTGCATTTGGTACCAACAGACTTAATATTTGGTGAGCATTCTCAATCAAAAACAATCAGTATTTTTGTAGCTATTGCGTTTTCGGGAAATGCAACACCATAAACTTGCTAACGTGAGTGAAAGGGATTGTGAGTGACTGTGTTAAGACTAGCACGGGCTTGGCAGTGATACCTGTTCACTTAAGTTTCAGAATATATTAATTGAGAACCAAATTTCCAACCTTTCATTTGTGTGAAAACTTTCTCCCGAAATGTAGATTAGTGACTTAAATTGCAGCCTAGTTCACATCGAAGTACAGTAGGTTTCACTCGGCTTTCCTACTGATGATCTGCTGAGACAATGTTCACATGTAGGTGCAGGTCCATCGTAAAGGGACGGAAAGAACAGTGCCCTGCCGCAACTCCACTGCAGAGTAAATATTTCACTCTGGAAACTTCCCTTAGGCTGTGGCTAAGCCATGTTTCTGCATTATCCTTTCTTCTGGAAGTGCTAGTTCTATAAGGTCTGCAGGAGAGCTTCTGTGAAGTATGGAAGGTAGGAATCGAGTTACTGGTGGAATTAAAGCTGTGAGGACAGGTTGTGAGCTTTGAATGGGTAGCTCAGATGGTAGAGTGCCTGCCTGCGAATGGCAAAGTTCCCGAATTCAAGTCTCAGTCCAGTGCACAGTTTTAATCTGCTAGGTAGTTTGTTATCAGTGCACACTCCACTGCAGAGTGAAAATTTCATTCTAATTTCTCCTTGTTTACCAGTAGTTCACAGTACCAGTGCATTAAGATCATACTGGCTGATGTCACAAGGCCAGATCAGTAAATCAACCAGATCTTTGACCCTTCAACTACTGAAATGACTATTGCCCTTCTCCAAGAACCTCATGTTTGTCTGGCCTCTCCACACATATTTCCTGCTGTGGTTGACCTACACTATTGCTATTTATATCGTTCAGGCATGCAAGTTACTCCACTTTGGCAATGTTTGTTGTTCATTTGGGCAGGTTTGTAGCTACAAGGTTTAAAGTATTTCCATTGCAAGTGTGTTGTCAAGTAAATTTATTCATAAGACTCTCTGTCCATACCACCTGCAATGAATCCATAGATGTCTAAGTCTATCATATTAACAGAATCTTATGACTGTTCTTGGTAGAATAACATTATAATAAATGAAAAGCACCAGTTTGCTTTTGTTCTACAATATTACTTTTATTGTTTGGCTTACTAGGCCATCTTCAGACATTTAAATGTCTGAAGATGGCCTAGTTAGCCAAAAACTGGTTAACAACAAAAGTAATATTGTAGAACAAAAGCAAACTGGTC
This sequence comes from Schistocerca piceifrons, assembly GCF_021461385.2. Classification (NCBI taxonomy): domain Eukaryota; kingdom Metazoa; phylum Arthropoda; class Insecta; order Orthoptera; family Acrididae; genus Schistocerca; species Schistocerca piceifrons. The sequence goes on from NC_060140.1 coordinate 298,424,866, forward strand.
TAAGCCTATGCTCGGTATGTTGACGTCATCTCCAACTTATATTGCATGGTACGGATACTTCTGCACTACAACTTTCTTCAAATGATTTAGCAACTGCTACAGTGGAATTGGCAGGCTGGTAAAAATATCAAATGGCTAACTTGATTTCACCTAACGACTTTGCAAACATACTCAATTTCAACCTCGATAGATATAATATTTCTGTCAACAGCAATGAACACTCCCCATCTTATGACATCTAACCAGTCTATCAGATATACTTCCATGCTTCATCAAATAGTTTAGACCTTTCTACTTTGGACTCCATTCAGTTGTCAGTTCTGATGATAATTTAAGCATGAAAGCTTCCCAGGAGGGCCATGAATTCATGAACTTGGTTACAAATGCAATTTATGGTTAAAATTGTGACATTCATTGAATATAATGTGATTTCACTTTTGGATATTGACTGTTGACTGTTCATCAGGGGACATCAAACTATTACCTAGCCTAAATAACCCCCTTGTGCCTCAACAAGCACTCTGCTAGTGAAGTAGCTGCTTCCTCTGGTTAGTCCAACCCTGATCTGTCAAGGGGAGCCCTACAACTCTCTACCTCATAATGCAGGTCCAGAAACGTGCAGCCAAAACCATCACAGAATCAATAAGGCCTCTGTTTGAGACCCTCAACTTAGCTCCAAACCAAAGAATGTTGATCAATTCTGGGTATGATACTACAAATTTTGAGCACCGCCTGCATTCCAAGTGTGAGAATAGCAGTCTTCAATAATTCCACCAGCCTTCCATACAACCTGAGGATTGCCTTAGAACCCAAGCAACAGCTGTCATTGGCGCTGACATGAGCCACAACTTGATGATGAGTGCATTCTGCAGCCTTGATAGCCACTGGCAGGACTGCTCTATGTCTTGGATGAGACATACTAGACACACACAGGTCTTCTTTCCAGCCTTGGATGAAATTTTCCTAACAGCCTATGTAACAAGGCTAACATAGGAGCTACCAATAAGTAGCAATGCCCACTTTCCATGTGCCTCCTCAGACCATCCTAAAGAAACAGTCGCTTCTCCACTCACAGAGTGAACTGAAAAGGCCAGTCAGTCAGTCATTGACTCTCTGCCCCAAGGAATGCAAATGCCTTACAACCTACCACTAACTCTGTGGTCAGTGTGTTTGCCCTGTGCTGCATATGCTGGAAAGTAAATCAGCCATGGGGCCCATGGGTGAAATAAGCAACACTTGAGATGTCCCTAGCGATGTTCTTGTTTCTCAGCTACAACTATGCCCCAAGGTGGGACCCTGCAAACAGCCAACTGCAACCAACAGTATCTCCAGCTGTATGTGAGCTGAGGCCAGCTCCTCCTGCAACTGCACACAGAATGCACATTCCATATTGATCCTACTGATACAATTTTAATGAAAAAAATAGGTAAACAAAAAGATAAAAATGAACCCTGCGCCCTTTCAGACATTGATCTGCACTACCAGGCTTGTTAAAAACACAAACACAATCTACTAGACATTACTTATTCTGTCACTGACACTAGTTCACTGCATGCTGGCAAGCATAAAAAATATGCATAAATGAAACTATATTATGAAAGGATAGTTGCTAGTCACAATGTAGCAGAGATGTTAGGTCACGGGAAAGCACAACTAAAAGACTGCCAAAAAGTTAGCTTTTGGCCAACAAGTCCTTCATCAAAAATAGACAAAATACACACACAAATGGAACTCACACTCACATGACCACAGTCTCTGACAGCTGGAGCAACACTATGAGAAGCAGTGCACTGTGGGAGGGGCAACTGGGTCGGAGTAAGGAGGAGGCTGGGGTGGGGAGGGGAGGGACAGCAGCATAGGGATGGGGGATGGTAAAGTGCTGCTGGGAGTGTGCAGGGACGAGGTGGAGAGTAGGGCACCCAGATGCAGTTGGGAAGTTAGACAGAGGGCGAGGGATAGGGGAGAGGAGAGGGGGGGGGGGGGGGTAGTGGAAAATGAGAGAAGTAAAAACCTGGGCCTGTTGGTGGAATAGAGGGCTGTATAGTGTTGGAATGGATAAGGGCTATGACTAATGAAGGCCGAGGTCATGAGGGTTATGAAATCGTAGGATGTACTGCAGGGAGAGCTCCCACCTACACAATTCAGGAAAGCTGGTGTTGGTGAGAAGGATCCATATATGGCACAGGGTGTGAAGCAGTCATCGAAATTAAGATGTCGTGTTAAGTGGCGTGCTCAGCAACAGGGTGGCCCAGTTGTTTCTTGGCCACAGTTTGTTGGTGGCTATTCATGCAGACAGACAGCTTGTGGGTTGTCATGCCCATGTAGAATGCAGGACAGTGGTTACAGCTTAGCTTGCAGATTTCATGAGTTATTTCACAGGTAACTCAGTCTTTGATGGGATAGGTGATGTTTATGACTGGACTAGACTGGGTGGTGGTGGGAGGATGTATGGGACAGGTCTTGCATCTACGTCTATTACAGGGATACGATCCATGAGGCATATAGCTGGGAGCAGTAGATGTGTAGGGATATGGACGAGGATATTGTGTAGCTTCAGTGGGTGGTGGAATACCACTGTGGGAGGGTGAGAAGGATAGTGGGTAGACTTTCCTCATTTCTGGGCATGGCGAGAGGTAGTTGACACTCTGGCGGAGAATGTAATTCAGTTGGTGCAGTCCTGGATGGTGCTGAGTCATGAGGGTAATGCTCCTCTGTGGCCAAATGATGAGATTTTGGGTGGTGTTAGGTGAGTGGAAAGATGAGGGATGGGAGATCTGTTTTTGTACAAGGTTGGGCAGGTAATTAAGAACTGTAAAGGCCTTGGTGAGACATGTAGTATCTATCAAGAGGGACCGCTCATCACTTCAGATGCATGACCCTGTGTGACTAGGCTGCATGAAAGGGAATTCTTGGTGTGGAATGGGTGGCAGCATTGAAGTGGATGCATTGCTGCAGGTTAGTGGGTTTGATATGGACAGAGGTACTGATATAGCCTAATTTGATATGGAGGCTAACATCGATGAAGGTGGCTTGATGGGTTGAGTAGGACCAGGTGAAGTGAAAGGAGAAAGTGTTGAGGTTCTGGACAAATGTGGATAGGGTGTCCTCACCCCCAATCTAATCATGAAGATGTCATCAATGAATCTGAACCTGGTGAGGGGTTTGGGATTCTGGGTGTTTGGGAAGGATTCCTCTAGATGGCCCATAAATAGGTGGACATAGGATGTGCCAGGCAGGTGTCCATAGTCATACTCCAGATTTGTTTGTAGGTAACGTCTTCAAAGGAGAAGTATTTGTGGGTGAGGATATAGTTGTTAATGGTGACTAGGAAGGAGGTGGTTGATTTAGAATACATTGGGCATTGGGAAAGGTAGTGTTCAATGATGGTAAGGCCGTGGGCATTAGGGATGTTAGTGTAAATGGTGGTGGAATCAGTAGTAATGAGCAGGGAACTGTGTGGTAAAGAAACAGGAACTGTGGAGAGATGGTGGAGGAAATGGTTGGCATCTTTTATATAGAAGGGTACCTTGAGGTAATAGGCTGAAGATGTTGGTCTCCGAGGGCAGAGATTCTCTTAGTGGGGGCACAGTAGCTGGCCACAATGGGACATCCTTGTTGGTTGGGTTTATGGACTTTAGGAAGCATGCAGAAGGTAGGAGTGTAGGGAATGGTAGGGGTGAGGAAAGAGATGTAGTCTGGGGAGAGTTTTTGGGATAGGCCTAATGGTTTGAGGAGAGACTGGAAATCCTGCAGGATTTCTGGAATCGTGTCACTGTGGCAGGGTTTGTAGGTGGATGAACCTGACAGCTGGTGGAGTCCTTGAGCCAGGTAACCCTTGTGGTTCAAAACAATAGTGGAGGAAACTTTGTAAGCAGGTAGGATTATAAGGTCAGGATCAGGTTTTACATGGTAGATTGCAGATCTTTCTGTGAATGTAAGGTTAGCTCGCATGTTGAGGGATTTGGGGAATGATGGTGAGGCAACATTTGAGGTTAAGAAATTCTGTAAAGTGAACAGGGGCTGATTTGGAGGCAGTGAGGGTGGATCACAGTTGGATGGATGAGTGAACTGAGTCAGGCAGGGTTCAAAATTGGCCTTTGGTTGAGTCTGATTGGTAGGATTGGAGGCGAAAAAGTGTTTCCACTGTAGGGACCAGGAGAAGGAGAGGAACTCTTTTGTCCTGCATGATTGAATTTGGGAGTGGGGCAAAAGGTGAGGCCTTTGGAAAGGACTGATATTTCTGTGGGGATAGGGCTTTTGGAGGAAAGGTAGAGGACTGTGTTTTGGGTCTGTTTAGGTTCTGGATTGTGTGTGGTGATGGGAGGGAGTTTGGAAGGTGGGTTAAATGTAGTAGGTCTGTGAGACTGGGTTTGTCAGCTAAGAGGGGATGTGGGGGAGGTTTTGAGGTTGCTGGAGAGATGGACAGTCCTAGATGGGAGTAGGAAGTGAGCAGGATGGAGAGTTTTTTGAGGTGGTGTTGTGCATGTTACTCTAGTTCCTGGAGGGCAAGAGCTTCAATGTGTGTTATGGGATCCAGGAATTTCGGATAGTATAACAGGAGAATTTTACAGATGGAGAGAAGGTACTGCAAGGAGGTTTGGGCCTGATTAATATGGTTCTGCAGGACTATGTTGATGTGGACTAATGACTGGCAGAATCTGAACAAATGGAAGTCATTGCTGATGGAAGGGTGGCAGCTGAAGATGGGTAATTTGATGGGGAGGGTATTTGGGAGTATTCCATGACTCAAACAACAATGCAGGAACAGTATGTGGGACTGGGTTCTGGCTTGGGAAAACGAAATTTTTCTGTACTGATGGAGACAGGAGGGGCACAGATCCATCGTAGTGGAAAAAAAGCAAAAAATATGTATATAGCTTAAAATTTTGCCCCAAAAAATTAGGAAAAAGGCACTCAAACACTTGAGAAAAATCATGAAATGGATGAAATAATGGGAAACAAGATGGCCGATATTGAAAGGCGAAAACCAAATGAAATTGGGGTGAATTCTCAATGAGATGAAAGAAAAAATAAAAATTTTTGTAATGTAGGTTGCAGGTCTGTGGGTGGATACATGTGAAGAAGGGAGATTGCAGATGTGACTAGATTATGTGAAATTAGCAGGTGCAAACTAGAACAGAGAGGGGAAGGAGTGGGGTGTGGGGAGGGGTTGGTAGGATGAGATAAAAGTTCATGTGGCACAGGAAATGTGTGTGAATAACACATGAAAATATATGAGGGTGACGAAGGGGAGTGATCAATATGAAGATATAGGATTGATGATATCAGTCGAGGTAATGTGGGACATGAGATACTGCAACAACAGTCACTGTGGTCATGTAGCATCTGTTGTGCGTCACCTAGATGGTTGGTACACAGTGGCTCATAAGTAGAGCAAGCAGAGAGAGTTGTAAGACGAGAAGAGAAACACAGGAAAGAAGGGAAAGACGGACATTGAAATAGTAATGCAATAGAAAATAGTAACATAGGAAACAGCAATGGGTTGGGTATGAAGAAAAGCTGTCAGACAAAATCAAACAATGAAAAATCCAGGATGAAATGTAACAATATTATGACTAGGATAGTTGGCACTCACCATGTAGTGGAATTGCTGAGTTGCAAAAGACAGATAATTAGCTTTCGCCAACAAGGCCTTTGTCAAAAAAAGACAACATACACACACATGCACACAAGCACGCACATTCACACTCACTCAAACACAGCCAACACATACATGAACACAGTCTATGACAGCTGGAGCCAGACTATGAGCAGCAGCACCTTATGGGAGAGGCAACCAAATGGGGGTAAGGAAAAGGCTGTGGCAGGGATGGAAGGGTCAGCAGGGTAGGGGTGGGGGATGGTAAAGTGATGCTGGGAGTGTGCAGGGACAAGGTGCAGAGTAGGGCAGCTAGGTGCAGTTGGAAGGTTAGGTAGAGGGTGAGGGAGAGGATGGGGGGGGGGGGGGGGGTGGCATGGGAAAGGAGAGAAGTAAAAAGGCTGGGTGCGTTGGTGGAATAGAGGCCTGTGTAGTGCTGGAATGGGAACAAGGAAGGGGCTAGGTGGGTAGGGACAATGACTAACGAGAGGTGAGGCCAGGAGGGTTACAGAAAAGTAGGACATAATCCTATCAGCTGACAAAGGCTCCATGAACCGCAATGAGTACCTGGTACAAGGACTCTGCCAGCTGTCAGATTCATCCATCTACAAACTCTGCCAAAGTGACACAATTCCAGAAATCCAGCAAGATATCCAGTTTCTCCTCAAATCATTAGGTCCATTCCACATTCTCTCCCTGGAGTCCATTTCTCCCCTCACCCCTGTCACTCCCCACACTCCTACCTTCATCACACTCCCTAAAGTTCACAAACCCAATCACCCAGCAGAATGCCTCATTGTGGCCGGTTACTGTACTGAGGGAATCTCTGTCCTTGGAGACTAACACTTATTACCCACAACCTACCCCCCTATATAAACATACCAACAATTTCCTCCAGCAACTCTTCACAGTTCCTATTTCTTCACAAAACGGTTCCCTGCTCATCACTATTGATGCCACCTCCCTTTACACTAACATCCCTAATGCCCATGGCCTTACCACTACTGAACCCTACCTTACCCAAAGCCTCACGGATTCCAAACCAACCACCTACTTCCTAGTTGCCATAACCAACTATGTCCTCACCAACAATTACTTCTCCTTTGAAGGCAGTACTTACAGACAAATCTCAAATATAGCTATGGGCACCTGCATGGCACCATCCTATGTCAACCTATTCATGGGACATCTACAGGAATCCATCCTAAACATCCAGAATCCCAAACCCCTCACTTGGTTCACATTCATTGATGACATCCTCGTGATCTGGATAGAAGGTGACAACACCCTATCCACATTCCTCCAGAACCTCAAAACCTTCTCCCCCATTCGTTTCAATTGGTGCTGCTTAACTCATCAAGCTACCTTCCTCAATGTTTGCCTCCACATGGAAGTTGGCTTTATCAGTACCTTTGTCCATATCAAACCAACCAACCATCAGCAAGACCTTCACTTTGACAGCTGACATCCATTCCATAACAAGAAGTCTCTTCAATATAGCCTAGTTACCTGTGGTTGATGCGTGTGTAGTGACAAGTGCCCCCTCTTGAAATATACTGAGGGTCTCACAGAGGCCTTTATGTATTATAACTCCTCTCCCAACCTTGTACACAAACAGATCTCCCATCTTTCCAGTCATACAACACCTCCCAAAGTCCAAGCATTCGGCCACAGAGGAGTATACCCCTCGTGACTCAGTACCACACAGGACTGCAGCAACTGAATTACATTCTCCACCAGGGATTTGACAACCTCTCATCATGCCCTGAACGTACTCCATAACAGCTAATTGCTTCATCCATAAAAATGTCTGAGGTTACTGTTAATACTGTGTGATGTAGCATTAATGTACAAGATGAAGAAAAAAATGCCACACTTGGCTTGCGATTCCTCATCCCAATTCAAGACAAAAGTGTATCTAGCAAAACATAGACCCATCAACAGGCAACTCTGGCAACTCTATAACTGCATGCAGCATGGCCAAGAACAGATAGCATGAAGTCTGGTTTGCTGGAGCTATCCCATAAGCTCTGTGAGACAAAGCAATACTGTGGGGAACAGATATGCAGAGTCATCAATATTTTACTTGCGTTCATGCCAAACATTAGGTAAAGGACCAAAAGCACTCATCCTATGATTCCAGCCCACATGTTTACGGCAAAGTGTGTCTGAAAGCCCTGTTCGCAGGTGACATGTTGGTTGTGTTCCGGCCAATAAAGACTGTTGTGGAGGTTGCAAATACCTTCATGAATGAATCAGATTTGTCAGTTCATATCACACTGTTTATAAAATGTTCTCATCTTTGACTTGGTGTGAAAGCCATCTACACAATTGTACTCATTGAATGCAGTCTTCTGCTGCTGGTGTTAACATGTAATAATACGCATGCAGTTCTTCATCATGCAATATGTCAACAACCAGTCTTAGAGACATCTGGGGTACTTTGCTGAGGCAACTGATGAATGATTTCAAGAACTGCATCCTCTGGATATGGAGTACATCTAGTCCTTGAACACACTCTGTCCATTACTTGTGCAGGAGGATTACTGGTATTCTGAAGGCATCGCTCCAGGCAATGAAAAACATTCTGTTTGAGATAGCACCTTTGAGGGTACCATGCAGCATACACATGAGCAGCAGGCAGCAGCAGGTTGATTTTCAGATGCACAAAGCACCAAAAGCATATTGACATATTCATCATTTGTGTACTCCATTGGGAAGCTGCCACATTTCAACTTGAGAAGACCACTTATTGTTGAGCATGGAGCACTTAGTAGACACATGCATGCAATTTTAAGGATCCCACTGTAATGTGATAGGCTGTTATCAATTGACACAATGGCGATGTGCTTATAAACAATGGGAACTAAGGAACTGACATACAAGGATCCAAACCATAGCTTTATAGTGGATGTGGATTTGATGTCCCAGCAGTCTACTTGGTGAGCTACAACAGCTGGTATGATAGTGTGGGGTTTTGCCAACTCTTCATTTTCACACAAATCTTTTGAAAATGCACTCAATCTAATTTTCCTAGATAAATTTTTTCTTGAATGTAGATAAAGAGTCACATGCTGACCTCCAAGTAAAGCATATCATCAACAGCACTTTTTGCAAACACACTTCGCTGGTGCACATTTGAAGTTACTTCTGTTGACGAGTCTCCACCTAAGGTAACATGCTGCACCCTCACTGCCAAGGCAGTCTCAATTCTATCATAGGTTTTAGTTGGTATTCAATATGATTATCCTGTCATTAGTAAGCATATTGTGGTACGGAGTCAAGCACTTTTTGGAAGTCAGGAAATACTGCATGTACCTGACTGCCTTGACCCACTGTGGGATGTCATATGGGAAATGAGCAAGTTGGATTTTGCATGACTGATGTTTTCAGAATCATTCAATATAGGTTGGGCTGAAGGAGGTCTCTCTGAGATACCTCATTTTATTTGAGCTCAGAATATGCTCTAAGATTCTTCAACAGATGGATGGGACAATCACACTCACCACAGAGTGGGATGCAGATTGTAAAGCATTTAGAACAACACTGGATGATAATTTTGTGTATCACTTCTGCTACGCAACATGTAGATAGATGTGACCTGTGCTTTCTTCTAATTTCTTTGTAAAGTTTCTTGTACGTGAGATCTATAATGAATTATGTTTAAAACAGGGACTAACTTAGTCATAAATTGTGTGTAGAATCTAAAAAGATCCATCAGGTCCTGTTATCTTGTCCAGTTTTAGCAATATCAGCTATTAGTCGGCACTACTGAGATTAATATCAACAGGATGTCTGAAAAGACTTTCCCCGATTACATAAATTGATAACTCAGGCTAGAAGTAAGATACAAATATGAAACTTGTGTCGAATTGTTTACAACTATTAAAGTTTTTTTCTGTTTTAGGTTTGCAGTATGTAAGTAGTGAACGAGGTGCAGTTCCCAAGAAGCCTTGTTAACCAATCAGGAGAAGGCACAATGTGTCCTGTGGTACCATGAGACACGATCACCAACCACAGTGCAAGAGCATTAAAGCCTGGTATGAGAAGTTCAAGAACACAGGATCGGTTGCTGCAGGGCCTCACGTGATTTACAGATGCCAAAAAGCTCTCTCCATAACATTTTACACAAACGTTTATTGTTTCATGCATACAAAGTGCAAATCATTCAGGCCTTGTTGCCCAATGACAGTATACATCGATATGACTTTGCGGTCAAAATGCTATCATGTATTGAGGACGATGATGGTTATCTCAGACGAATTGCATTTTCCAACGAAGCGACCTTTTTTGTCAGTGGAGCAGTGAATCGCCATAATGTGCGCATGTGGGGTTCACAACCCCCTGGTGAAGCCATGGAGTGCACCAGAGACTGTCCAAAGGTGAATGTTCGGTGTGTGCTATTGCACGATCAAATTATTGGCCCATTCTTCTTCACTGAGGCTACCATCTAGTCTGCAGTGTATCTGGACATGTTGCAACTGTATGCTGTTCCTCAGCTACTTCAGTATCACCCCGATGTCTTGTTTCACCAAGACAGTGCACCGCCTCATTGGGGCGATGTATTGGTCATGATGGGCCAATGGTTTGGCCTCCACGGTCTCCTAACATAACCCCATTAGACTTCTTTTTATGGGGTTATGTCAAGGACATGGTCTACCGAACTCATGTACCAGATCTTGAAACTCTGCAGCAATGGATAACCACAGTCATTGAATCGATCCCTCCAGTGATGTTGGCTAATGTGTGGATGGAAATTGAATATCGCCTATATGTGCTACATGCTACCAAGGGTGCTCATGTGGAAGTTTACTGATGTGTGAAAAAAACTTTGATAGTTTGTAAACAATTAGACACCAGTTTCGTATTTGTATCTTACTTCTAGCCTGAGTTATCAATTTATGTAATCAGGGAAAGACTTTTCGGACATCCTGTATATAATATTTTATCACTTCAGTGTATTTACGTACTACCAAATGTATTTATTGTAAAAGAGAAATTGAAGAATAACAGTCCATGCATCAGTTATAATGAATCTGCCCAGAGTTACCATACAAGGTAAATAAACAATTTACATTTACAACAGTCAAATACAAAATTATTCTAGAAAGGCATACTCCGTCTTGGCATCAAAGTTTACAATGCAGTACCCAAATTTACAATGGAGTGGAACTATTAAAAATCAACTGTGAAGGATTACTTTGTCAAGCACTGATTCTGCATGGTTAGGGAGTATCTAGGCAAACAGAACTGTAGCACCAACTAAGATTGTATTTGTAAGAGCATAGATTAATAAGCTACTGAATAATATTGCTTCTTGCTGAAAATGAAGTGTGTAAAACTTAAAGAAATACATGGATGTCCTTCAACAAAGACTGAGACTGATTTGAAAGAACCAAATTAACAAATATTCAATCAAAGTTAATATTTTCTGCTTCAATATAATCATCATTAAGAGTTCCACTTTCTTGCAAGGTCATCCCTTTTGAACCTACTCTGTACTCTGTCTTTTCATTTCAGAATCATAACAATATAACCAAGATTCATCAGCAGTTATGATCATTTTGAAAAGGTCATCCCCTTCATCATGGGCACATTGTTTCCAAAAGTGGTAAATGTTAACTCTGTCCTGTTTATGAGCAGGAGTCAGCAGCCTGGGAATCCAATGAGCACACGCTCAATATATTTTTAAATGGATCTTCAAAAGTGTGTCAGCACTTCTCATTGTAGTTCCCAGAAATTTTGCAAATTGTCTATCAGTCACATGAGAGTCCTAACGCTTGATTGCTACCGCAGTATAGACTGTGACATCTGTAAGGACAGTGGTGGGCACACCCTCCTTTCCTTTCAGATCACAATTCCCTCTTATATATCTGAAAGCTTTATGCCATCAGAACCATGCAGCACAAGACATTGTAGACTCACCATAAGATCTATGAAGATCTTGAAGCAGTTCTGAAGCAATCTTCTTCAGCAGAATGCAAAACTTGATTGCATAATGTTGCCATTGACTTTCTGACATTGCAAACTTTAGACATGGCTTAAAATACAGCCACATTCAAGACATGGAGAATCACTGATATCAGACAGGGGTCGCACATGTTGGCAGTCAAGGATACATACTAGAACACAAAGAAAGCACCAGATGACAATGCAATGGCCTTTTCAACACATTTGAAAATTAATCTCAGTCTTTGTTCAACAACCCTCATATAAGGTAATTAAGGAATAGATCTATATATTTTGTGCACTGTGGATTTCTAGATTCACAGGACTAATAAATAAATAATAAAAAAGGGAATATTTGAAAAGAGAGTTTAGCTCTTCTGCTTTTGCTTTTTTGCCTTGAATATTAGTGAGGTAATCAGAAGTGTATGGACACAAACTTTGGCGCCACTGGCAGTCTTTACATATGATTAGGATTTCTTTGAGTTCTGTGGGAGATATTTCAATAAGACTTTGCTTGGTAGTCATTGCAGGCTTTATGCATTGCTAATCTGACAAACAAATCTGTTTCATTTAGTATCTATCAATAGCCAAAAGTTTCGTTTTAGACCAAATGTGCAATAGTCATTTCTTTAGGAGTTTCTTTACAGAGCTTGTATATCATGTGGGACCTGATCCATTGTGAACCATTCCACTACACACATATCTACTCAGTTCTCTGATTTCTCTTGCTCAGAGTTGAAGATTTCAAAGTGTTCCTCGAGATATGATACTACTATCCCTTAATCTATTTTACCAAACATTTGTTTCAGTTGCCATATGCACTTTGATAATCAGTGGTGTTACAACTGCCTCCCAGTCACTAATGCCAATTTCAGTGTCATCATCGTCAAAGAGATCAGGTCTACTTTTTGCCCTTAGGTCTAACTTATTTTGTTCTGAATTATATGTTCCAAGGAGTTCACAAAGAAAGCAGTTCATGTCATTTCAAACATGTCCTTTAATGTCCAATATATAAGAAACTATATTCAATCAATTTTTGGATGGCTCAAATCTACTTCAGTGGTGGCAGTATGATTGGAAATGAATGTGTGTACTAGAAAGATGAGTTATTCTCTAACATTTCCATTTACATCTAGGGTGAGTCTACTGGTCAAGAAAAGGACACAATTTTTTATGGCCATCCTTGATACTTAGTCTTGCCCAAACAATCTCACATGCATCTTCAGTTTCTATCTTCTTGTAGGAAGTGTATTCATCACAACAGACAAGAAACTGAAATCCATTTATCACATCCTACACTGTCAACATACACTTAAATTTACTTCAAAACTTCATTGTTGCAGTTTCAAGTTTTAGCCAACTTTCAATACTTAGTATTATGTCAGCTCCATTGCATTTTAGGAGTGCTCCAAACTCTAAGATGTGGTTGCAAATGCTTTGGGACTTCATCAATGGGATTTTACTAGTTTCATATGTGATGGCATTTCTTTGGGTTTTTGCTAATACTTCATGAGCTCGTACAGATATCATTATGTGAACTGGATGGAGAGTCACCTAATCTAAAAACCAAAATGTGTACTCCACACACAATCAGCCACCTGAATAGCTTCCTCCAATGTGTTGAGTCCCCTGATTCACTCTTTGGTACCCTACAGTTCTGAATCCTGTGTCACAAACTAAGAAAGGACACCTGAATAGCTTCCTCCAATGTGTAGTGTCCCCTGATTCACTCATTGGAACCCTACAGTTCTGAATCCTGTGTCACAAACTAAGACAAACACAGCCTAGCTTGCCTCAGAGCCTTCAAAGTCTCTGGTTCAAGCCTTCCACTCATCTCTTAACCATCAGGTCACAATACATACTGAGAACAATGCCATAGATTGTGAGTTTCATTGAAATTCCATTATCAAAGCTGGTCTCTTCCATCATTTCTGGGATAGTCCAGGTAAGACATTGTAACCCAGATGACAGGCATCATTTCTTCCTATGTGCACTGCACTCTGCAGCTCCTTCTCTCTCTGTGGCTGCCAGAACAGCCTCTTTAACATGTTAAATGAGCCCCTCATGTGTACACACCAAGTGCACTTAGTGTTACTTCTTACCCCATATTGTCATTTTCCAAAGGGGTACCACTATTTATCATACATTTGAACTGCTGATGTTTAATAGAGCCCTTTGTGTTTGCATTCTCCTGACATTGGACACAGCAAGCATCCCTACGGTTGAAATGTGACACAAGGTCTCAGTTAAATTTCAATTGGATGTGGCACCTCAGACATGTTTGTATGGGGGATGAGGGCAGCACCTTGAGTTCTCCCTGGTCCCTACCTTCCCCAAAAAAGACTTCCAGATGTACCGCTTGCTCACCATTCACAGTCTAGTTGTGAAGTAGAGGTAAATACTAAATTTCCTGGAGAGGACATTATTCACATGAGAGGATAGTATTTGAGGTACCTTTAGTACATGACTCAGCAATTTGTCCAGCACAAACACTTGCACCATCTTTGAATTACTTGACAGCAGCCAGAGCATTTCTGGCTGTTTATGAACAGAAATAGCTCATCACATTCCCAAGAAAAGGAACCACAATGGGGCTTTAGTGTGATGCAAGAAAAATATGTGTGTGTAGAAGCCCAAGAGTTCAGGAACAGTCTGACAAGACAGGGAAATGTTCAAGTTAAGATAAATATAATCACAGAATTAAAAAGATGGAGTAGTCATGGTAGGGGAATGTGATCTTGTACAGTTCTCTCTGGGGGAGTGAACAACAAGTAAACATATTTTTTTTTAAAAGTTAAGTGCTCAGAAACCTCAGTTGTTTTTTTGAAGCTCTTTGTTGATAAATCAGATAGTGATTTTTTTGTGGAGGTGAGGGTGGGGAGTGGGGAGTAGTACTTTTGACTGCACCACCAACTATGAAATTGAGGATGACATGAATAAATTGTACATGTTACTGAGAAAGTTCTTCACAGTAATGTAAAGATTGTGCCACAGCCCTGGATGATGCATTTTGTTGGAAGAGAACATCATGCATTCTTGTAAATGACACATAACCTCCATGACATCATAACTACACATGCAGTATGATCTACATATGAAGGTTTCTGGGAGAGAGTACTTCTATATCAGTCAGTGTAACCAAAGAACAGTCTGTACAAACTTAGTGATTTCTATCATTTTCACTAGACCTTTCCTCGGATAAGTGTATCTAAGAGAAAGATCTGCTGAAAAAGTATAGATACAGTTGCATCATTTACAAACAAGGATGAAAATCAAAATATGTTTGGACTTATTAATACAACATAAGAAGCCTATTAAAAAAGAAATATGACCTTATATTTATACAGATGTGTTAGGCATAATAGGACATCATTTGAATCACATAACTGGGACAAATGCAATAATAAGTCAACAGCAAATTGTTTTTGTTGTTGTTGTTGTTGTTGTTGTTGTTGCTGCACAGTCTTCAGTACAATAACTGGTTTGAAGCAATTTCATAGCTAGTCTATCCTGTGCAAACACTGTCATCTTTGCATAATTATGACACCCTTAATCTATTTGAATCTGCTTACTGTACTCAAACCTTGATCTCCTCCACAAGTTTTACTCCTTACCCTTATAGAGTAACTAGAATTGAACATGACAAGGAATGACTCAAGAACCTGTGGAGACTGGCTGACTGGCTAAGGGCATCACAGCAAGCCACTAGAGAGTAAACAGATAGACAACAATAGGAGAAAGATAGACAATGGAGATGGCACAGTGGGATAACAAGTCCATTGAGTAAACCAATATACAAAAACCTAAGACATAGCAAATCCAAAACCAAAACAATGACCTGTAGTGAGACCATTACAATAGCAGAGAGAAATCATGACAGACTGTCTGAGCAACTGCAATGCCAGCTTTAAAGAGCAGCCATGCATGCTGACAGGCTGGCAAGAGGGTCCACACCTATTACTGCAGCAGTGACAGCAGCACTTGCAGATTAAAACAGTGCCATCTAGTGGCCACTACCGAAGTCCATGCCTTCCGATGAGCTTTCAAACTTGCCTGTACAGTATACAAGACCTTCCTTCCATTACTGAATTAACTGTTCTGTGATGATTCAGACCATTTCCTTTGAACCAATCCCATCTTTTAGTCAAGCTACCATAAAAATTTCCTTTCTCCTTAATTTGATGTAGTACCTATTAATTAGTTACTTGGTCTACTCACATCATCTTCAGCCTCCTTCGGTAGCTCTGTATTTCAAAACTTTCTGTTATCTTCTTGATGGAGTTGTGTGTAACTCATGTTTCACTTCCATGCTAGCACAAACAACACACAGGTCAAATACCTTCAGAGAACATTTACAAGGAGAGATCTCCAGTGATGGTACTGACTTACTGAAACCGCCTATACAGTACTAGGTTAAGCTCCCAGTTATTACACCCTGCAGCCTTTCATTGTGGTGGGCCCTCATTTGTGAGTAATGGATGAAGAAAAAAATTCAGGGTTTCACACACTGCTCTACATCTTTATAAAATGAACTAAAGCATATTGAACAACCAATATCAGATAAAATATTTTTTTGTTTAAGGCAACCGGTTTTAACAAACTGCGCTGCCATCTTTAGGTCATAAAATCTTTTGTTGTAAAACGTGTTCATATTATGCTGACCTCATGCACAAGATGTCCAGTGGATAAAAATAGCGCACTGTAAAGGGTTTGCCATCATTAAAATATATAAAAACATAAAGTATCTTGTGATCTTGTGCAACAGTCTATGACCATATACATATTGTTCACAGTTGCTTGTTGCATCATAAAAACACAGTACACAATAGCAATAACTGTTTACATATGCTAGACATATTCTAAACATTTTATAATGAGCTATATTTATTCAGCTCCCCCCCCCCCCCCCCAAGAACTATGGACCTTTCCATTGGTGCCTCAGCGATACAGATAGCTGCACCATAGGTGCAACCACAACGGAGGGGTATCTGTTGAGAGGTCAGACAAATGTGTGATTCCTGAAGAGGGCAGTATCCTTTTCAGTAGTTGCAGGGGCAACAGTCTAGTTGATTGACTGATCTGGCCTTGTAACGCTAACCAAAACAGCCTTACTGTGCTGGTACTGCGAACGGCTGAAAGCAAGGAGAAACTAAAGCTGTAATTATTCCAGAGGGTATGCAGCTTTACTGTATGGTTAAATGATGATGGTGTCCTCTTGGGTAAAATATTCTGGAGGTAAAATAGTCCCCCATTCAGACCTCTGGGTGGGGTCTACTCAGGAGAAAGTTGTTAGCAAGAGAAAGAAAACTGGTATTCTACAGATCGAAGTGTGGAATGTCATCCCTTAATTGGGCCGGTAGGTTAGAAAAATAGACAGGCAAAAGTTAGATGTAGTGGGAATTAGTGAAGTTCAGTGGCAGGAGGAAAATACTTCTGATCAGGTGAATACAGGGTTATAAATACAAAATCAAATAGGGGTAATGCAGGAGTAGGTTTAATAATGAATAAAAAAATAGGAGTGTGGGTAAGAGACTACAAACAGCATAGTGAATGTATGATTTTGGCCAAGATAGGCATGAAGCCCATGCCTACCACAGTAGTACAAGTTTATATGCCAAATGGCTTCGCAGATGACCAACAGACTGATGAAACGTATGATGAGATAAAAGAAATTATTCAGATAGTGAAGGGAGATGAAAATTTAATAGTCATGGGTGACTGGAATTTGATAGTAGGAAAAGGAAGAGAAGGAAACATAGGAGGTGAATATGGAATGGGGGTAAGGAATGAAAGAGGATACTGCCTGGTAGAATTTTGCACAGATCATAATTTAATCATAGCTAACACTTAGTCCAAGCATCATGAAAGAAGTTTGAATACATGGAAGAGGCCTGGAGGTACTGGAAGGTTTAAGTTAGATTATATAATGGTAAGACAGAGACTTAGGAATCAGGTTTTAAACTGTAAGACATTTCCAAGGGCAGATGTGGACTCAGATCACAATCTATTGGTTATAAACTCTAGATTAAAACTGAAGAAACTGCTTTTAAAAAGGTGGGAATTTAAGGAGATGGGACCTGGATAAACTGACAGACCAGAGGTTGTAGAGAGTTTCAGAGAGAGCATTAGGGAATGATTTGACAGGAATGGGGGAAAGAAATACAGTAGAAGAAGAATGGGTAGCTTTGAGGGATAAATAGTGAAGGCAGGAGAGGACCAAGTAGGTAAAAAGATGAGGGTTACTAGAAATCCTTGGGTGACAGAAGATATATTGAATTTAATTGATGAAAGGAGAAAATATAAAAATGCAGTAAATGAAGCAGGCAAAAAGGAATACAAACGTCTCAAAAATGAGGTCAACAGGAAGTGCAAAATAGCCAAACAGAGATGTTTAGAAGACAAATGTAAGGAGGTACAGGCCTATATCACTTGGGATAAGATAGATACTGCCTACAGGAAAATTAAAGAGCCCTATGGAGAAAAGAGAACCACTTGTATGAATATCAAGAGCTCAGATGGAAACCCAGTTCAAAGCAAAGAAGGGAAAGCAGAAAGGTGGAAGAAGTATATCGAGGGTCTATACAAGGGCGATGTACTTGAGGACAATATTATGGAAATGGAAGAGGATGTAGATGTAGATGAAATGGGAGATATGATACAGTGCAAAGAATTTGACAGAGCACTAAAAGACTTAAGTTGAAACAAGTCACCGGGAGTAGACAACATTCCATTAGAACTACTGATAACCCTGGCAAGACTCTACCATCTGGTGAGCAGACTGCAAGAAGAATGTAATAATTCCAATCCCAAAGAAAGCAGGTGTTGACAGATATGAAAATTACTGAACTATCAATTAAATAAGTCATGGCTGCAAAATACTAACACGAATTCTTTACAGACGAATGGAAAAATTGGTAGATGCTGAACTCCAGACAGATCAGTTTGGGTTCCATACAAATGTTGGAACAAGTGAGGCAATACTGACCCTACGACTTATCTTAGAAAATAGATTAATGAAGGGCAAACCTACTTTTCTAGCATTTGTAGACTTAGGGAAAGCTTTCGACAATGTTGACTGGAATACTCTCTTTCAAATTATGAAGGTGGCAGGGGTAAATACAGGGAGCAAAAGGCTATTTACAATTTGTACAAAAACCAGATGGTAGTTATAAGAGTCGAGGAGCATGAAAGGGAAGCATTGATTGTGAAGGGAGTGAGACAGGGTTGTAGCCTATCCCAATGTTATTCAATCTGTATATTGAGTAAGCCATAAAGGAAACAAGAGAAAATTTTTGAGTAGGAATTAAAACCCATGGAGAAGAAATAAAAACTTTGAGGTTTGCCGATGACATAGCAATTTTGTCAGACACAGCAAAGGACCTGGAAGGGCAGTTGAACGGAATGGATAGTGTCTTGAAAGGAGAATATAAGATGAACATCAACAAAAGCAAAACAAGGATAATGGAATGCAGTCGAATTAAATCGAGTGATGCAGAGGGAGTTACATTAGGAAATGGGACCCTTAAAGTAGTAAATGAATTTTGGAATTTTGGGAGCAAAATAACTGATGATGGTTGAAGTAGAGAGGATATAAAATGTAGACTGGCAATGGCAAGGGAAGCGTTTCTGAAGAAGAGAAATTTGTTAACATCGAGTATAGATTTAAATGTCACGAAGTCGTTTCTGAAAGTATTTGTATGGAGTGTAGCCATGTATGAAAGTGAAACATGGACGATAAATAGTTTAGACAAGAAGAGAATAGAAGCTTTCAAAATGTGGTGCTACAGAAGAATGCTGAAAATTAGATGGGTAGATCACATAACTAATGAGGAAGTATTGAATAGAATTAGGGAGAAGAGAAATTTGTGCCACAACTTGACTAGAAGAAGGGACTGGTTGGTAGGACATGTTCTGAGGCCTCAAGGGATCAGCAATTTGGTAATGGAGGGCAGCATGGAGGGGAAAAATCATAGAGGGAGACCAAGAAATGAATACACTAAGCAGATTCAGAAAGATGTAGGTTGCAGTAGGTACTGGGAGATGAAGAAGCTTGCACAGGATAAAATAGCATGGAGAGCTGCATCGAATCAGTCTCTGGACTGAAGACCACAACAATAACAACAACATATTTATCCACTTGACAGCTTGTGCATGAGGTCAGCATAAAATGAACATGTTTTACAACAAAAGATTTTAAGACCTGAAGATGGCAGCACAGTCTGTTGAAACTGGTTGTTTTAAATAAAAGAATATCTAATGCAATTTTTGTTGTTGAATGGTTTTTAACAATTAAACAGATCACCCTTCAGTTCACACAAAATGAGAAAATCAATTATATAATGAATAATTAGTTAATGGACTATGTAGGGTAATGGTTATAGAACAAGCCTTATATGAAAAAGTTTGTGTGCTCAAATTTGTAAATCTTTATCAAAATGACTTTGATCATTATTTTCATTCAATTAATGGGTTTGAATACAGTTTTTTTTTTTTTTTAATTTCTATTCGTTTGTAGAGCATAAATTTTTTGAAAACTTTCTATTTCTTTGTAGGTCATTTTAATTGTTGTATTATCTTTTTCAATAAGTCTCAGTTTTTACTCCATCATTCTTTTACCAGCTGGACTCTTTGTACATGTGAGTTTAATTATTTTTATTTATTTATCATAATATGCAAGTATCTGAAAATGTCAATCTATGTTTTGTGAAACAAATGATGAAATTATTTATTTGTAACTGTGGTGGTGTCAAAAATGTAATTTTCATTACAAAACCTACATTTTCATGAATGGTTATCCTCATGTAAACAATTAAAACAAATTATTATTGCACTGTGGATAACATAACACTGACAAAAAGAGGAGTTGTAAATAAAACAAAATTCAAGCCAAATGAGGGATAAAAATAATGACTGCAACAACATAGGCAAAAATATAGGATGATGAAATGGAAGAAATTAAATTGATGTTAATACATGGAAATACGTAAATCCCTATGCACAAATATTCCAAACAGAAAAAGAATTATAGGAAGAAAAAATGAGAGCAACTGCAAAAGTTAATATGGAGATCAAAATGATGCGAAGAAATAGAAAAAAAATTGTAATCAAATGAGTTAACTGAATGAAAATAATGATCAAAGTCATTTTGTTAAAGATTTAAAAATAAAAAAATCAAAGTACCTTATGAGATCTGAACCTACAATCTCTTGCAGATAATGTTTGTACTTGAACCATTACACCACACAACCAGTCTGTATAACATTTCCTTTTTAGAGTGGTAGGGCAGCACACAAAATTCCAAAAGTTTTTTGTCAATTATTCCCAAATGAGGGCCCACAAGAGTGAATGGATGCAGGGTATGATACCTTGGACCATAAGATACAATACCATATAGATGGTGTCAAAAAATCAGGGGAACTCTCCTTGTTAGCAACACTTAAATTTCTATACATTATTAGCAAATTTATCATTATCGGAAACGATTTTTTTGCTATTAGCAGTCTGAATTTTATACCCTTGCTACTTTGACTATTATGAGTTATCCTGTTGCCCAGAAACTCATCTACTACATTTTGTATCTCATTTTATTCCCTCAAAACTTATGATTTGATTTACTACATTTCATTACTCTTATTCTAATTTTATAGATATTTATTTTATTACCTAACTATCAGTTTAATAAGTTACAGCTGCAAAATACTAACACGAATTTTATACAGACGAATGGAAAAACTAGTAGAAGCCGACCTTGGGGAAGATCAGTTTGGATTCCATAGAAATATTGGAACACGTGAGGCAATACTGACCCTACGACTTATCTTAGAAGCTACATTAAGGAAGGGCAAACCTACATTTCTAGCATTTGTAGAGTTAGAGAAAGCACTTGACAATGTTGACTGGAATACTCTCTTTCAAATTCTAAAGGTGGCAGGGCTAAAATACAGGGAGCGAAAGACAATTTACAATTTGCACAGAAACCAGATGGCAGTTATGAGAGTCGATGGACATGAAAGGGAGGCAGTGGTTGGGAAGGGAGTGAGACAGGGTTGTAGTCTCTCCCTGATGTTATTCAATCTGTATATTGAGTAAGCAGTGAAGGAAACAAAAGAAAAATTTGGAGTAGGTATTAAAATTCATGGAGAAGAAATAAAAACTTTGAGGTTTGCCGATGACATTGTAATTCTGTCAGAGACAGCAAAGGACTTGGAAGAGCAGTTGAACGGAATGGATAGTGTCTTGAAAGAAGGATATAAGATGAACATCAACAAAAGCAAAACAAGGATAATGGAATGTAGTCGAATTAAGTCGGGTGATGCTGAGGGAATTATATTAGGAAATGAGACACTTAAAGTAGTAAAGGAGTTTTGCTATTTGAGGAGCAAAATAACTGATGATGGTTGAAGTAGAGAGGATATAAAATGTAGACTGGCAATGGCAAGGAAAGCGTTTCTGAAGAACAGAAATTTATTAACATCGAGTATACGTTTAAGTGACAGGAAGTCATTTCTGAAAGTGTTTGTATGGAGTGTAGCCATGTATGGAAGTGAAACATGGACGATAAATAGTTTAGACAAGAAGAGAATAGAAGCTTTCAAAATGTGGTGCTACAGAAGAATGCTGAAAATTAGATGGGTAGATCACATAACTAATGAGGAAGTATTGAATAGGATTGGGGAGAAGAGAAGTCTGTGGCACAACTTGACTAGAAGAAGGGATTGGTTGGTAGGACACATTCTGAGGCATCAAGGGATCACCAATTTAGTATTGGATGGCAGCGTGGAGGGTAAAAATCGTAGAGGGAGACCAAGAGGTGAATACACTAAGCAGATTCAGAAGGATGTAGGTTGCAGTAGGTACTGGGAGATGAAGAAGCTTGCACAGGATAGAGTAGCATGGAGAGCTGCATCAAACCAGTCTCAGGACTGAAGACCACAACAACAACAACCTATTGCAGGAACCTGTTACATTTCATTCAACTTCTTTTCAACACCCTTTGATGTCTCTGACAGAATTACAGTGTCAGCAGCACAGCATACTTTTTTCTTCTTTTCCTCAAGTTTTAAGTCAATTTCAAAAGATCTCCTTGGTTTCCTTTAATACTGCTGATTGAATAACTTTGGGGATACACTACAGCCCTGCTGGCCGTTGTGGCCGAGCAGTCCTAGGTGCTTCAGTCTGGAACCGCGCGACCGCTACGGTCGCAGGTTCAAATCCTGCCTCAGGCATGGATGCGTGTGATGTCCTTAGGTTAGTTAGGTTTAAGTAGTTCTGACTTCTAGGGGACTGATGACCTCAGATGTAAAGTCCCATAGTGCTCAGAGCCATTTGAACTTCAGCCCTTTCTCACTCACTTCTCTATTACTACTTTCATTCCTTCAACTTTTATAACTGCTGTCTGTTTTCTATAGAAGTTGTAGGTAACTTTCACCTCTTGTATTTTACTCCTGCTACCATTGGAAATTCAATATTTCAAAATGTGTACAGTAGTCAGCACTGTGAAAGGCTTTCTCTAAATCTAGAAATGCTATACACAGGGTGACACTTATTGAACTATATGAAAAGAAATGTAAATTCATTACAAACTACAGCATGTAAACGTCACTACAGATATTCAGATTTAGGTTATGAAATGCTCGATATGCGTGCCATCATTGGTGATGATGTGGCTAAACAAATAGTGAAATTCTGCATGACTCGCGGAAGTGTCGGAACATCAATGCCGTCAATGACCTCTTGAATGGCAATGATTTTGGGGTTATTGCTATACACCTTATTTTTAATATAGCTCCATAAAAAGGAGTTGCATGTGTACAGATCTGGAGTATATGGCGGCGAATTGAAGTCCATGCCAGTGGCCTCTGGGTACCCCAGAGCCAGAATGTGGTCTCCAAAGTGCTCGTCCATGACATAAAACAGTCTCCTGCTTTGATGGGAATGAGCTCCATCTTGCATGAACCACATCTCGTCAAAATCAGTGTCACTTTGGATAATGGGGATGAAATCACCTTCCAAGAACTTAAAATACCATTCAGTAGTCACTGTGCCATCAAGGAATACTGCAATGTTTATTCTGTGATTGGGCACTGCATACCACACAGTAACCCACTGAAGGTGAAGAGAGTTCTCGATCATGAAATATGGATTCTCAGTCCCCCAAATGCACCAGTGTTGCTTATTGATGAACCCATCCAAATGAAAGTAGGCTTCATTGCTAAACCAAACCATACATGCACTTACTAATTCTCCATGCCCCATGGTCAACTGTGGAATTTTAAAATCCTAACGCAAACCATTCAGATAATTGTATTTCATAAAGTTCAGTAATCATCACCCTGTACATAGGTCTATCTTCCTTGAGGTTATCTCCTAAGGTAAGTTATAGTGTCAGCATTGTCACATGTGTTCCTATATTTCTCCATAATCCAAATTGATTTTTCCTTAGGTCGGCTTCCACTAGTCTTTCCATTCTTCTGTAATCTAGAGTTTGATATCACTTGTCAGCTTTGATCAATGGCACTATATCAAGCCCTAAGATGCTGTACAAACGTGATGTCAAAATGGTGACCAATAACATTACAGAGTTCGACAGTGTTAAAATATAAACTTCAAATACAGAATCATACATATTCTTAATAATAAATATTAAACCTAATGGGACAACTGTGGGAAAATTAGGTCTTGTTGAGGAAAAATTGAAATCTAAAATAACAGCTGCAACATCATGATAATAGTGAAATACATAAATGAAACAATCAAGGAAACCCAATACAACATTAGTTTCAAAAACACAAGAAGCACAAAATTAGTGCAAACCTACTGTATTTAGTATAAAAACATTTATGTCTCTAATGACATATTGTCAATTGGATGTTGAACTCCAAGTTTTTTTTTCCTGCCTTTGAAAATATCAGCTGGGCTATGTAACTCAACCTGAAATGTTGATACCAATGTAAAGGGCCAAAAATGAAAGAGTTAAAAAGTACCAAAGGGGATACCAGCACACATAGCAAAAAATTGTGGAAACTAACAAACAGTGGTACTGGATACATTAGATAAGCTAATTTCAGATGATGTCCAACATGTTTTGTTATGGAAGATACTTTACATGATCTCCATTATTGGAACTAACTAGATGCATGGCAGTACTTAGTATGAAGATCTTACAGTTGCATTAGCATGTTTATAGTATGATAATGGCAGGTACAAAATGTGTAAGTGGTGAAGATATTCCCAAGAGGCTTCTCGAAGACACTGGGGATGGAAGAGAATTTAGTGATGAAAGTGATTGGGAAGAAACGTCTGCCATGTGCAGTGATATAAGATCTAGTGACTCTGAATCTACTGAAGAAGTGGAAACAGATGAAAAGACACAACCTGTAACAAATACGTGGACTATTTATTGTAACGATGACAGTGATCTCATGAAATTTCCTTCTTCTGTCATGCAATAAGGTTTCAGCATTCCTCACGGTGTTCAACCAAAATTGGAACTTGAATATTTCCCACTCTTATTCACTTACAACCTTATTAGTGAAGCTGTGAATATGCATGGTAAAGAAAATATACAGAAAGTCACTCCAGGTGCAAGACACTCAATTTATCACTCCTGGAGGGATGTTTCATTCTAAAGGGTTTTCTTACTATAGCCTTGAACATGGCCTTGAATGTGGAGGCAGAATTAGTTGACATTTTACAGAAGACTGGCTAGAAATAACTTCATTTTTCAAGGATTTTTTTTTCCACCTTCTTTTTTTCAGATTTTTGGATGCCATATTTAGTTCCACCTAACATACAAGAGGGAGCAAAGTGAAGAATGTTTGTGAGCATATTGATAGTAGATGCAAAGAAATCCATATACCAAAGAGAAATGTGGTTCTGGCTGAGGGCACAGTAGGATTCAAAGAAAGAATTCAGTTCAATTGCTACAATCCAAAGAAGCCTCCAAAGTATGAATTTTCTGTCTGTGTGATTCAGAAAATTATTATGTTTTTCTCTCACATTCCATATTATGGAAAGAAACTACAGAAAATCAAATTCATCCTGGTTTATCTTTTGCAAACTGAACAGTGGTTCATCTCGTATAGCAATTGCTAGCTGGTGCAGATGGTTCAAGTTATTGCATTTTTAGTGGCAGTTTCTTCACAAGCCATCAACTTGCTTTGAAAGTTTACAAAATGAAATTTTATCTAACAGGTACATTTATGCCTTCTAAAAAGGGTTTTCCATGTGATTTGAAGAAGACAAAACTTGATGAACATGAGTTACATGCCTATCAAAATGAGATGAAAATTTCATGTCTTTCATTCCATGATGAAATGTTAGTGATTATGTTGTGTATGTGCTTTGGTCCTCAAATCCAGTAGATCACTGGTTTTAGGAATAAAGAGCCTGTGTAGTTCCTGAAACCCACTGTTATTTTGGAATACATGAACTTTTAAGAGCAGTGGACAGGGCTGATCAGTACCATGGTTTCTATGGTTTTATAAGGTGGTCATACAAGTAGCGGAAAAAAATTATTGTTCCGGCTGAATCAAACTGGTGTAATGAACTGTTACATTCTTTTTTCGATGGACAAAAATGAATGTGGAGAAGAACTGCAAACTCACCTTTCCTACAGAAGAAATCTAATCAGACAGATAGTTGGCCAGATGAGAAATACAAATTCAAAGAAAAGAGGAATGCCATCATTGTCTGACACTGAGGAGAGACTAAACAGGGAGATGTATTTTATAATGCAAAATGATAAAATATCAACAAAGGATTGTATGGTTTGCAGCACATGCAAGGAGAAAGGAGGATGAAGAAAATTTTCTGCTGCAAAACATGTAAGAGGAAGCCTGGACTTCACCTGGGAGAATGTTTTAAGAACCACCATGCAGAAGAAAATTATAAAGAACCATAAAAAACAACAATGTGCATCAAAAACTAGTGTGCAAGATAAAAAAGTTGTCAAGTGATCCCATATTGCACTTTATTTGTTTTAAAACAGTTACATAATAACCCCATAATGCCTTGAAACCTTACCTGTTGGATTAGAAAGCGTTAAAATGTTGGAACTAATGCAGGAGCCCAAAAAGCAATACCAGTACACAATTTAATACTGTTAATTCCCAAAGACCGGTTTCATGTATGGTACATCTTACAAAAATAATATGTTAACATCACAGTAAAAGAGAGAGTTGAGTTCCAGTCTCTCAAATCAGGTATTATGTCTGACTGACCATCACAAATTATCTTGGTGACACCTCCACATGTAGTCACTGCATGGCTGATAAGACAAAACATTTGACAACGTCAAATTGCCATTACATACATGGCATCTACAATACTCTTGATTATACTTAAATTTTGTAAAACAGTTTGATAGTCAACTTCTGATCTTCCATCTCCCACATAACATAATGCTATTATATATTAATGAAGGATCCATTTTGAATAAACTGCTGTGTGAAATTGGGCACAAATGAAGCAAGAAATTAAAATAAAATAAAATAAAAAAGAGATTAATATGTTATGTCATTATATCACACAAACTGACACTCAATCTATATATAAATTGTAATTGCTGGTTTTGCTCATAACTAAGGCAACCAAAGGTAATGTTAATCTCTGAATGATTAGTAGTTCAGGTCATTAACGAATGAGGTCTCCTACAACATCAGGCTCCAAAGCCAGTGAGTCATATTGAAGGATTAAGTTGATCCATAATGTGAGTTAGTATTTACCAACTATGATTTTTAAACTGATATTTCAGTAATATTCACACCTATCACTCAACAGCCTTCTTTGGAACTGGAACTATTACATTCTTCAGGGAGGACATTTCGTCTGTCATATAGGTCACATAACACACATAATAGTTGTATCATGTGATGTTCCCCCAAGGCTCTTCACTATTCTGAGAGAACACTGTCCACTGCTGAGGCCTTCCCCTTATTTAGATCTTTCAAATCTCTGTTAAATTATTCTCACAATATCCTATCCCTCACATTCTCCACATTCACATTCTCTTGCTTTTCCATAATATTGTCTTTATTACCTTTGTACAGAGGTTCTCTGTATTCTTGCCACCTTTCAAACTTTCCTCTTTTTACTGGTAAGCCTCCTGATGAGCTCTTGATATTCATAGAGCTGTTCTCTTTCCTCCAAAGATTTCTTCATTTTTCCTATACACAACATCTATCTTCCCCACAGTCAAGCATGTGTCAACAACTTTTTTTCCCCTCTAGCCATTTATGCTTTGTCATTTTGCACTTTCTACCAATCTCACTATTTGGACATCCATATTCCATTTTGCCTGCCCCCAATGTGACATTTTCATATTTTCTGCTCTAGACAATTGACTGCAGTGTCTCAGTGTTTTTGCTGTTGGGGTCTTCAGTCCAAAGACTGTTCTGATGTAGCTCTTCATACTACTCTATCCAGTGTGATCCTCTTCCTCACTGAATAATGACTGCAACCTACATCGTTCTGAATCTGCTTACTGTATTCATCTCTTGGTCTCCCTCTATGATTTTTATCTCCAACTCTCCCCTTAAATACAAAATTGGTGATGCCTTGATGTCTAGAATGTGTTCCATCAACCAATTCCTTTTTTTGGTCAAGTTGTGCCACAAATTTCTTGCTCCCCAATTCTATTCAGTACTTTCTCATTAGTTACTTCATTGTTATTACTAATCAATCCTCAGTTGCTTTCATTATTTCATCTCTAAACACTATCCTTTCACATATTATTGTATTCCTCTCTCCATTTCAGTCAATTTACACAATACTTTGTTTTGAAATGAACCTATACTTTGGTAACATCTGTGCAATAGTAGATAATGACACAGCTGTGTCTAATGAACATCTTTCTCAATGCAATACTTGTCCTTGTGATACTTCTTAGCATTTACAAAACATGCTTTCTCTGTACATGTTTGTGGATTCATTTTTATGTTCAGGGACCTAGATTTTAAATTTATTTTTACATTACATTTCTTGAATATCCATTCCTTCATATTTTCACCTGTTATACAAAAACATTAACTGTCTCATGTAATCTGTCTTGCTAACTACACCAGGTATCAGAGATTGAACTTATTGTCAGCAAACACAAATTATTAAAAATCTGTTATGAAGAACTATATTTAAAAAGTGCCTAACTAGCTATATTTTACAAAATGTGCCCATGAGTTAAACAATAATTTTTACATAAATGTCATTCCAGTTGAACTACATTGATATTAATGAAAGACTGTGATCTGCTGAAATGTAACATCTTTGTCTCTGCTCTGTGTTACTCTCTGTAGTTTGTATGTAGGGAGGGAGTTGTAATGTGGCAGTTGAGTCATAATGAAGTCTGGTGTGAGTGTTGATGGTGGACAAATGCATCCATAAAATTTTGTGTTTATCAATAAAGGTCAGCAGCAAAGATGTGTTTTTCAAATGTGTGAAATAAACAAAAGTGGTACTCTAAAGAGCTTTTCACTCAAGAATACTTCATGTTTACCTATCTGAATTATTTCTGGACTACAAAGTAATCCATTACTGACCTAATTATTTGATGAATGGATTATGCCAAAACATTGATTCTGGGAAGAGTCTGATTTAGTTCTCAAATGTGAGAATCCCTGGGCTCTCTTGCAAAGACAATGCCCCATTTTATTACAGGACAATGAGAAACAACAATTGTGATGACAACAAGATAATTATTACTTTCATAACTACTGACTTCATTCACAAACAACTTTGGGTATTGTTGATCAGCAACCTGTGTCCTGCATAGTGAATCAAACATTTCTATGTCTATTTCTTTAGACAGAAATGTAGTTAAATCCATACTGTGACAGTTAGTCATCTTCATCTTTAATTGGCTGTGGAGCAGGGTTGTTTTGACTTTGCAGCTCTCCACAAAAGTGGTTCTTTCAAGTCATCCTGGGTCCATCTAATCAATTTCCTGTTTTCCTGCAGTTTCTTCATTTTTCAGCTACAGTTCATAATCAATAAATCGCAGAGTCCATATCTGTTACTGGAAATGTATTTTAATTTAACATGGTTTCCAACTCTCCGAATTATGCAATCTGTCTAAAACATTCCTGTACCTAAGGTCTCTTCAACAATGGAAATTTTCTTTCATTGTCCTTTAATCAAGCCGAGCAATTCACCTGACATTGTGCTTTGCTAAAATACTACTAGGTGGCTTACCATTTCATTACTTTCTTCTAATCTACGTTATCCTACTGTTTTTCTTTCTCTTCCTTCTCAAACCATTGAATTCCAGTCACTGACCACAATGAAATTTTCATTATCCTTAACAGTCTGAAAAAATTCTCTTATCTCAGCATACATTCTTTCAATATCTTCATCATCTACAGACCTAGTAGGCATATAACACTGTATTACTGTGGTTGGTGTTGGCTTTGAGTCTATCTTGACTATAATAGTCCATTAACTGTGCAGTTCATTGTCGTTTACCTACATTTCTAATTACTTTTTCTTTATTAGACCTAATCCTGCAATACCCCTATTTAATTTTGTTGTTGATAACTCTGTATTCACCTGACCAGATGTTGTTTTTCCTGTTGCAGTTCAAAGTATCCATTTCCTTCTTAAATTTGATAATCTACTTACCCACTTAAAGAATCTAACATTCAACACACTTATCCTTAGAAACACAGTTTTGTTTTCCTGATTATGACATCCTCCTTAGTAGTATTCACATGGAGACCTGAACTGAGGACTACTTTACCTCCAGAATATTTTATCCAAAGAGATTCCATTATCATTAAATCATATGGTATACCTGAATGGCTTGGGGAAAGAGAAGGTAGCTGTAGTCTTTTACTTTCAACCATCTGCAGTGCTAATACAGCAGGCTACACTGGCTGATGTTACAATGTCAGATCAGCCAAACAACCAGACCGCTGCCTCTACAACTATTGAAATGGTTGCTATCCACCTTCTGCAACCATATTTTAGTCTGGCCTCTCTACAGACAGCCCTCTGACATTACTGCATGTACAGTACAATTATCTGTATAGCTGAGGATAGGAAATGACTATTAGATGTCATGACTGGAGAGCTCAGGGAGTTCACTGGATGTCATCTAAGTAACAAATCCATCATCTGAGTAACAAATCCATCACGTAATTTCAATCCTTTTAATACTGCCCAGATTGGCTATTGTTGATACGAAGAAAGTAAAATCACAAAAGAACAACCACAGCTAAAACAGGACCAGGCACAGCTCTCTTACTGACAAATAGAGACTGTGGAGATAATATTCTATTGTATTGCATAGTTTTATTGATCCTCTTCATTATTTTTGTACATACAGTAGATACAAACTAATATTGCAGAATGTAAGGCAATAAAAAATAAAAAATAAAAATAAAAATAAAAAAAACCCTGAATGAAATCGGGAAAAGAAATTACTCATGAGCTCCTAAGCATTACTGGTTGTCCAGCTGCGCATAGGAAGTTAAAAAGAATGGAGCTCAGTGGTTGAGCAGCTACTCACAAGCCACACATTTCTGCAGTCAATGTTAAGTTACATTATTACATTATATTATATTGATATTTGCTCCATAGATAATGACTATGACATTTAGTAATGCTGTAGAATGTGTCAGTTTAACATAAGTTTTCTTTACACACTGCAATTTTTTTTTATTTTTTTAACAGTTTTTACTTCATTTCTAAAAATTCAACTATTGAGTAGAAGGGTTTGTCATTCAGAAATTGTTTTAATTTGTTTTTAAATGCTGGTTAGCTATCTGTCAGACTTTCAATGCTATTTGTCAAATGACCAAAGATTTTTGTGGCAGCATAATTTACCCCTTTCTGTGCAAAAGACAGATAAGGGTGAATTACATTACCACACACTTGAAGTGTGTAAAAAGTATTGTCATTAGACAGTGGATGACTAGAAATGAATGATTTGGGGTGATGAATCACACTTTACCCTATAGGAATCTGATGGAAGGGCTTGGATTTGGTGGATGCCAGGGAAACATTACCTGCCATCAAAACAGACAAAATAAGGCAAAATAGGTGGTGTTATGGTATGGGCATAGTTTTCATGGTTAAGGTGTGGTTTCCTTATTGTGTTTAAGAAAATGCTGACAGTGGAAGCCTACAAACACATATTACAGCACTGTGTACTATGTACAGTAGAGGAACAGTTCATAGAAGATGATTGTTTGTATCAGCATGATAATGCTCCCTGTCATAAGGAAGCACCTGAGAGGCTATGGTTTGTGGACAATAACATTCCTGAAATGGACTGGCCTGCCCAGAGTTCTGACCTGAACCCAATGAAACAGCTTTGGGATGAGTTAGAATGCTGAATCACCATGTTCTGTGGTTTCAACTCTTGGGGAGGAACGGGAACCTCTGAAGATTTTCCTTCTTGATGGGACTGGCAGAACACAATGAATTAATGAACAGGAAATGCAATACCTTTTCCTCAGTCAAGCAGAAAATCAAATTGTACCTTCTACTCTCACTAAAATCTCTATCTGTTGCTTTGTCTTTCTTTTTTCTTCAATTAATCTGCCTCATCTCACAATAGTTTTTCTTCCCTCATCACTTGTTACCTCTATTCTTTTGTCTCTCTCTTTTGCTTTGTTTCATGACTACTGAGCCACAATATGCAGCAATTATTATTAGTGATATTGTTGTTGTTACTACAATGAAAATTTGGTTGGTTCAATTTTTATGATAATATACTCAGAAGACCTATGATTTCAGACTGATGAGAAGGAGAAATGTGTAAGCAGGCTTGTTTCTGTACATTTTGGCAAAGGAGAAACAAAAGAAAGACAAAAGTTATTATTTACAGTAAAAATGACAGGAGAAATGGGAATGAGGATTAAAGAAATGGGAATGAGGATTAAACACGATGATCAAAGTAAGGCTTATGTTTAGTGTTAGCAGAGTTATGAAAAAGGTCATTATAGGCATAACGGAGGATTTTGTGGTGCTAAAATTAACAGAAAAATTACATGTACAAACAAAAAGTGTTACTGAGGATATCATAAACACTGTGCAGTGAGTAAACATAACCATATGAATATCAGCAAGAAATATATTCATTTCGACTGTAATGCATGACTGCAACCTTAGGAAGTCTCTCTAGATTTTCATCGGATGCTGGACATGCAAACAAACAAACCAAAAAATGGACTTCCTTAATAACTCCATCTTGTTATGACACTACTGTTCCAGGGAAAATATTACACCCACCTTAAGTCATGAAGTGACCACACTTCTTACGAAGAACAGGATTATTTATCCAGGCATATGTGCATAAATCATGCTTACCTTATATAAAGTGTTCTTATGGTTCATCAGAGAGTGTAATTACTTCTGGCTTTAGCAAGTCCATTTTATGAATATCTGCAATAGTTGATGATTCTCCTGTACACTTTTCTTCCTGGCTGTCCATATGACTGAGATCTGCAGAGGACGCTGTTGGACTGATAGGGGTTATGATGATCTCAGTGGCAGCTGCTCTCCTCAACAGTGCAGTGTTCTCCGTTACAACTGAATCATCACCACCATCCCATGAGTATTGGAGGTCTTCTTTTATGGACTCAGGGGTATATATTACATGAGCTGAAAAAAATTAGCAATTTTGTGGTGAATAACCTGAGACACTGTCAAGTTAATACAACATTTGAGATAAGCCATAAAAAGAGTTTTCGTGCTGTAAACACTTTGAACTATTCTTGTCCAAACTTGCAACAACATTCTTGAATAATTAAGACCTCTATTGTCAAATATCATATAGACTATACCCCATACTCAGTCATACATTTATGGAAATTGTCACTGTAATTATTATTATTTCTGTGTCAAAATGCTAAATAAATCCACTGTCATATAGTATTAAAGATGGATTCAGATTATATGAAGCATATTGAGACAAACAAAAGATTTTACACAATTGTCATCTTGTGCAACATATCAGTACTGTTTTGGAGTAACAGTTGCTCCTCCATTTTGCACTACTCGCTTGACTTAAAAATGAGTTACTGTCTTCTACTGTGTAAATTTTTGTCCATTTTGTAAAAAATAAGACAGTGTAGTATGAGGAAATGTTACTGAAGATAATAAATTCCATTATCTTACACTTTACTGGCTATGAGCTATATACTGGAGAATTTATTAACAAAATTGTCAAGATGGAAAAACAAAGGAACCTGTTGAGGGGTTGTAAGAGCTTCCTTCTTCAAATGTTCATAAGAGAACTTACAAATGAGTACATCTTTGTGCAAGCTGTGAGCTCTGATAGTAATCTGGACATATGCAGGATCCAGGCATTACAGAAACAGTTAGTGGTATAGTGAGGTGTGTTAAAACGAGATGTCACCAATAATGTATAGACTAGAAAGTTGAAAGCACAACACTCAGTAGTTTGCAAAAACAGGAGGAATGGAAGATCAAGCAAAAGAAGTCACAAGTGAATTATGTAGCTGAGGTAAATATTTTTAAGCCTCTATATGTTGCAAAGTACAGACAAAGTGATGAAGGGAAGAAAGCTTTTATATTTGAGGTAGTTATCCCAACTTCAATTTGGTTCTTCAAATATGAACACTTAGATCCTCTAATCATACACCATCACATAATAAAAAAAGAGAAATGAAAGCTTTTATGACAGTCAGCTACAGAAACATGAATTTCTGGATCTGCTGCCAAAATAAACTTCTATTAACATACATAGTTTTGGCCCATCCATAAATATTGCTATTTTTACAAATGTCGAAATGAAAATCATTAATTTACTTAATGAAATGCAGCAATCAACCACGTTTTATATAACATTATCTGTGTTTCATGTTTTAACCATGTTCAGTTGTTGTAATATACTTGAACTTTCACCATTTTGAAGTTTACATCAACTACGTTTTGAATACTGCAATTACCAAACGCAAGATAATAAATTCTTTAGCTACAAATTTAAGTTTTTTACACACTCTCCACTTGACTTACTTTTTATTTAACAACTGGTTTTTATGAACACTCTTTCTCCTTGATTTACTTTTTATTTAATGAGTTTTATGAACAATCTGACAGTGTCACCATGGGAAATTCTACATCTCCACTAGAGGCCAACTTCTTTATGGAGAGTTTTGAGGAGATATCACATGACTCATCAGTACCTTGGGAATATGTTGATGATACTTTTATTGTTTGGCCTATAGTGTTGAACAGCACAACTATTACACGATAGTGCAGAGACGTGAAGTGTTCATATAATG
The DNA here is from genome assembly GCF_021461385.2 of Schistocerca piceifrons. NCBI lineage: Eukaryota > Metazoa > Arthropoda > Insecta > Orthoptera > Acrididae > Schistocerca > Schistocerca piceifrons. The sequence continues at coordinate 298,459,660 of NC_060140.1, forward strand.
TGTGTATGTGCAGTTTCACGTGGTGTAATTGCTGAATTGCGGCTGTCAAGGTAGTTTCACACCAGCTGACATAGGTGTTGTGTTTTGCATGTAATAAGTGAATCACAGTTGTCAAAGAGTTCCATATCTGGCCACCAGGGGTGCTGATTTTTTATTTGTCACATGTGCTTAGGCATTCTCCATGGGTGATGTTTATTCCTACGTTTTTTATGTTTTATGATCTGTACTGTCACTCTGGGTTGCAATTCAATTAGCCTCCTCCCCTGACTGAGTAAACAGTTTCCTGTCAAGCATAATCGTTTGGCATTAGATTTATCAGTATTATTAACTTGTTCACTTCTAATTACACTTATCACAACAAGTGGTGGCCCGAATGTAGTCCTTGAGCTGAAGGAACTGAACTATAGCTGTTTTTCCTATGGAGTTCAGGAGACGTGCTGATTTTGGCCTGATAACCCTGTCCTATGGTTTGCACAAGTGGAAGCTAGTTCACACTTATTGTAAGCCAGTTGAACTACTGTTTTGCAGCTGAGATGCAAGACATTATCACTTCATCCCCCGGCAGCAGATTCCCGTGAGAAACTCAAGGCGGAACTAATACAGAGATTTACTGCTTTGCAGGAAAGTTGAATGTGGCAAGTTATTATGCAAGAATACCTCGGTGATTGTAATCTGTCACAACACCTATGGTATTTTTGCAATAAAGTGGACAACATCACCTTGCCAGACAACTTATTGCATATACTATGGTGCATTAGATTACTGCCACAAATTAAGGCAGTAGTGGCATCACAAACTAACATGCCACTGGGTGATGTAGAGGAGTTGGCAGACCACATAGAGGAAGCTATCTCACCTGCCCAGATTAGTTGTCATGGCACAAAGCAACAGTACACTAGCAACAGTTATTGTCTGGAATGCTGGTTACAACTTGCTTGCAGCAAAAGTAAACATGTTATGTGTGCACGTCAGCACATTGTTGTCATAAGGCGACACCGGAAACAACAGAGGCAAAAGGTGTTACCTCAGACATTTGAGAGGCTGGCCTTCAAGCAACACTACATTATTTACAAGATGAGCATCTTGTGTGTTGGTACTACCACAGACTTAGTGAGAATGAGCAAAATCGTGCGTCACCCTGCTTCCACCCAAATGCTGGAAGTGGCCAATCGTAGGTGTAACTGGCAGCCCATCACCATCCAGGCACCTGTTCATCAGTGACAGAGATTCTGGCCTGAAATTTCTCAAAGACACTGGTTCAGACATCAGTATCCTGTCATGGTCTTTCTTGCATCACTGTAGGCCATCAACTGCCTTCCATCTAACAGCTGCCAATAATTCAACTATAGCAACATATGGAACCCAGTGAATGGAGCTGAACTTAGGTCTACACTTGGAATATCACTGTTGCACATGTCATGGAAGAGATCATTGATGCTGATCTCCTGGCACATTACAAACTCTTGCCAGACGTGGCAAACCCCAATTGGTGGGCAGTGTTACTGGTGTAACTGTCACTGGTTTTCATCACAGTACCACCATCCTCAGGGCAAAGCTTGTACAGGCATCTAAGGGTGAATACACTTCACTCTTAAAGTAGTTCCTGAATTTCACCTTGCCACCTGGTACACCTAAAGAGATTCTGCACAATACAGTGCATCATATCAAGATGTCAGATGGACCATCAGCGTTGTGCTGATTTGGACATATAGATCAGATGTTAAACAGTCTGCAGCCCTCTGCCTTGCATCTGGGCCAAAAAATGGTGGGGCCTGGCACCCTTGCAGAGATTGTTGTGAAATGAACATGAGAACAGTGCTGGACCGATATTCTGTGCCATTACTAAGAGACTACAGCTAAGTGTTACATGTTACAATGATATTCAGCATCTCAAGACTGTGCTAAAGCCTGTACTCAGATACATGTGGCTACAGAGTACATTCTAAAGACCATAATTATAATACCATTAGGCCTGTTTGAGAGTATGTGTGACAGTCATGTTTAAAGTAAGAACCAATTTATAATGGAGTAAGAGAAGCTTCATTTATGAATGTAAATTGAATTAAAAACTACAATACACACATTTTTCACTTTTCAACAGGATCACCATGAACATTTAAACATTTTCAAGTCATGAAACCAGCTTTTGGATCCCACCATCAAAGAACTCAAGAACTCAGCCATCTGATCATTAAACCAGTTAGTAACAGTTTCTTTCAACATGTCATCATTTTCCAAGAGCTTTCCACCATAAAATTTGTCAGTTTTGGAAACAGATGAATGTATGATGGTGCTTAGTCAGGGCTGTATGGTGGATGATACAGTTATTCCCCATGAAATTTGTCCAGTTTGCATCTTTGTTCTCACCACATTGTGAGACTGAGTATTATCATGAAGCAGAATGATACTGTTAGAAAGCAATCCCCACCAGCGATTTTCAATAATGCATCTAAGCTTTAATAACATTTCACAGTACCTCTCAGTAGTTATTGTCATTCCTCTTGGCAAAAACTCTAACAGAAGAATGCCTTTCCAGTCCCCAAAAAACTGTGGCCATGATTTTCAGTGTTGAAAGTTCTTGTATGAATTTTTGTGGTTTCATTTGTGAGTTTGAGTGATGCCACTCAGCTGGATTGACCTTTATTCTCTGGAGTGTAGTGTGTAATCCGCATTTCACCACCCATCACAACATGACTCAAGAACTAGTCACCATCCTTGCGACAGGGCTGCAAAACAGGCAAAGAATGTGCCATTCACTTTGTTGTGTATTCTTCATTTTAGGCACCCTTATTGCACACACTTTTTTGTAGTGTAGTTTGTCAGTAACAATGTAAAAACTATGACATTGAAATTTGTGGAAATTTCTGATGCAGCTTGCCAATAGTGAAGTGCCTGTTTTGGCTAACTGCCTCATCAACTTTTTGTGTCAACTTTTCATATGACAGTAGACCATCCAGATCATTCTTCATCATGAACATTTGTCCTTCCTTGATTGAACAGTCTACACTATTGCCATCATTTCCATCATTCGTTACACCTGTAACATAAACTTCAACAAGATGCTAGTGAATTTCAGAAGAACAAACTTTTTTTTCATTTAAGTACCAATTAACTGAGTGCACTTCACAATCAGCAGGATTACTAATTGACATGATGGTAAAAGAAGCAGTATAATCATACAACCAACATTGGCAGAGATGTGAAATGTAATGACAGTGAAGTGAGAGACTGGCCAAGAATGGCCGACTGTGAACAGGATGCACAGACACAATGTGCTATTGATTCTTACTGTAAAAGTGACCCTCATATATGACTTTTGGATTATGAAAGACAGCGCAGACTTGGGAAAGATTAATTGACTCTGTTCAAGGCCTCTCACTTTGTTTCACATACCTGGATGATGTGCTCATGTTCTCAGACACTGAGGAACAACACCAACAACATCCACAAGTGGTGTTCAAGTGTTTCGAGCATTATAGATTCGTGTCGAACATGGACAAGTGCGTTTTTGTACAATCTGAAATGACCTTCTTGGTACATAGAATCTCTGCTGTGGGCCTCCTACCTCTAACAGAGAAGACTGATATGACTTTACAGTTACTTAGGCCAACCACAATAAAGGAATTGCATCAATTCCCTGATATGCTAAATTTTTATTGTCATTACCAGAACTGCAGAACCCATTGACTGTGGTGCTGGTTGGTCCTAAGACGAAAGGCAACTCCCCAGTGGAGTTGACTGAGGCCATGAAACAAAGCTGGCATACAAGGCACTTCTAGCTCATCCCAATCTTGACAAACCTCTTGTGTTAGTGGTGTATGCAAGCCAGACAGCTATCAGCGCAGTGCTACAGCAATGGTCAGACAGTTCATGACAACTCCCAAAAACTGTCACCCTCTTAGAGAATGTGGAGCACCTATGACTGCGAGCTCCTGGTAGTATATGATGTAGTGGAATACTTCTGCCCTCAAGTCAAAATGCGAGTGTTAACGATATTCAAAGACCATAAACCACTGACTTTTGCATTCAGACGGAACAGTGCCAATTGCTCTCCTTGCTAATTCAACCATCTAGAGTTTGTAGCCCAGTCCACTATTGACATCAAACACATTTCAGGAAATGATAACATTTTGGCTGACTGTCTTTCACTTGCTAGCAGTGTGACAAGTCCTATCAACTTTTCTGCAGTGGCCTGAACACAACAAAAACATGAGGAACACCAAACATTTATTGACAACATCGCATCAGCATTAAAATTGCAGCATGAGTGTTCAACGAGAAGATATCGTCAAGCTCTAATGTGACATCTCTCACTGACAGTCTCACCCGTTTCTTCCACTAGTGGTGGCGCAGTGGTTAGCACACTGGACTCGCATTCGGGAGGATGACGGTTCAATCCCGTCTCCAACCATACTGATTTAGGTTTTCCATGATTTCCCTAAATCGTTTCAGGCAAATGTCGGGATGGTTCCTTTGAAAGGGCATGGCCGATTTCCTTCCCAATCCTTCCCTAACCCAAGCTTGCGCTCCATCTCTAATGACCTCATTGTCAACAGGACGTTAAACACTAACCACCACCACCACCACCACCACCACCACCACCACCACTTCCACTAGCATTCAAAAGACAAGCTTTTGACAGCATCCTTAAATTGTGACATCCAGGGTACAGCTGACTTTTTGACTCATCTCCCAACGTTTTGTGTAGCTGGGCATGGAAAAGAACTGTCAAGAATGGACAAGGACATATTTGCAGTGCCAAAGGCCTAAAGTGTCTCGCCTTATGCATGCCCCAATTAGCGACTTTCCAGGTACAACTGTCGTTTTGCCCATGTACACCTGAATGTTGTGGGGCCACTTCCTCCATTGAATGGTCAGCGCTATCTTTTCACAATGATCAGTCATTTTATCTGCTGGTCAGAGGCCGTGCCAATTGATAATATTACAGCTGAAATGTGAACTCCTGCCTTTGCATCATTATGGTTAGAGAGGTTTGAGTGCCCACGGTGTATCACTACCAACTGTGGACAGCAGTCTGAGTAGCATCTGTTTGTGCAGCTTGGCAAGTTTTATGGGTATGACCACCACAGGACCACTACTTAGCATCCCGCTAGCAATGGTAGGGTTGAATTCTGGCATCGTTCCTTGAGGGCAGTGCTCCGGTGCTCATGTACCACGAAAACACATGGAATTCAGCTCTTCTAATGGTTCTCTTGGCCTATGAACAACTTGCAAACCTGACATGAATTCTTCGGATGCACAGTTGGTCTAGAGAGAGACATTGTGTCTGCCTGGAGAATTTGTTGATGCTGATACACTGCAAGCTTCCTCAAAAGATTTCTTACAATGCCTGAGGAAATATGTCACACAGATCAGTTCTTCAAAGGGTTCATGTCACAGCATGTTGCTTTGTTACATGCACCAGGACTTGCATCACTAGTCACATGTCATGCTCCACACCGACAGTGTAAAACCACCTTTACAACCTCTATACACTGGCCTGTACTGCACATTGCGAAGAAATATACAGACAATGGACATATTGGTTAATTGCAAGTCAACCATTTCTCTGAACAGAGTAAAACCTACATACATTCTTCAAGAGGCATCACCATCTGCTACCCAATGGAGACCTCAGAAAATTCCTGAAGAAGATGCCCAGCCACGAGCACCACCACCACAGCAGCTGCCCACAGAACAATCACAGACACAGACAACCCACTCAGGATGCTGTGTCCACTCCCCTGCCCATTTCCTCAATACCAATGGATTGCTTCCTTCAAGGAGGCTGCTATAGTGTCTGACACCACAGCTGTTACATGGATGTGTTTGAATAGCTTGTCTACATTCAGTGTCACATGGTGGATCAGCTGAATTGCGGCAGTCGAGATAGTTCCATGCTGGCTGCCAGAGGCACTGTGTTTTGTGTGTAATAAGTGGATCATAGCTGCCAGCATTCCACACAAGGCCACCAGAGGTGCTGGTTTTTTTTATTTTTCATGTGTGGTTGTGCATTCTCCATGCACAATGTTTATTCCTGTGTTTTTTATGTTCCTTTTTTTTATGTTTTACGTTCTATACTATTGCTCTGGCTTACAATTCGATTGGTCTCCAGCACAGATTTAATAATTTCCTGTTAAGCATAATCCTTTGGTGTCAGATTAATCAGTGTTAGTTAGTTGATCAGTTCTAATAATGCTGATCCTAGCATACCCTCACAGTGTGGACAGTTTCCAATAGCCTCTTCAGCAACTATACTCTATGCGTGAACACATACAATTTACAATGAAGATAGGGAAAGATTTGTAACTTTTAGAAATCATATTGCTATGTAGGAGTGATGGTACACTTGTAAATTCATTATTTCAAAAGCCCACTCATGCAGACCTGTAATTACAGGTAACTAGTTACCAATGTTTGGAACTAACAATGGCCATTCTGAACAGCATCATTCACCAGGACCATGTGATCCCAGATGCTGATAATCTGAAAATGGAATTAGAACACCACCAAACTATGTTTGTGAAATATGAATATTCATCTCAGCAGATGAAAATAATGTAACAAACATACAAATGGCACCATGTGGCAGAGGATGGGCCTTCAAGGCAACAATCTATCTCCCATAAGTGGAAATGTTTCCATGAAAATAGGCAGAATACTAAGAAACCAAGTTTAAAGTGATCTTCCAGCCTCTCCCAAAAATCTCTGTGCTTCTGAGATCAATCAAAGATAACTGAGAGCTGCACAAGGCAGGTGTTTATGAGATTCTGTGTGAATGCAGAAAATCATATACAGGGCAAACAATGTGCACTGTTCAGGAGAGCATCATTGAACACCAGCAGCATACTCACAGTCTCCAGGCCAGCAAATCTGTTATCACAAAACTTTATTTCTACTGATCATTCAATGAAATACAATGGAACAAAAATTGTACACCATACTTCAAACTTTTGGAGCTCTGTTAGTAATGAACCAGCAGAAATATGACTGTGTGAAATCCTTATCAATTGGGATGGCAGTTTCAAATTAGATAATACATGAAATCCTGTCACAAAAAAATTTCATTCTCTGTGTAGCCAGTGCCAGTCCATGATTTTATCATGTGAAGACAATGGATCTGATATTGATGAGGCAAGCTTTCGTCATGGACGGTGCTCCAATGCAGTGCAAAGACTTGTAGCAGATGCACAACTGCTCTAGCAGTGACAACTGAATACACCTCATAAACACTGGATGTGTTTTAAATAGGAAAGCTAAATGTACTTTTGCCTGTATGTGCCTGAAGATAGCCAGAAGATCCTGTGCCAAAATAGCATGGCAAGCAATTATTGAAATCCAGCAGTTCACTTGAAATTTCATGCAACCATCTACACCCCAGGAAAGCCTTACATTTTGCATTAATGTGTTAATTTGCCTTATGGTCTTATGTTGTTTGTAATATACTTGGGATAGGAAACTGGTAATGTATCTTACATGATGGATTTAGAAAGTCAGAGATGGGCAGATAAATCCTGCATGGCAAGATTTCCCAGTAGAGCTCAGCTTTTTCTGTGTGGAGCTGAACTGCATATGTGGCTAGCAACTGATACAGAAAGCTAAGCTTCAAAATATTCAATACCCTTACACTTATAAGTGTTTGAAAGTGAGCTCTACACAAAAATAAAAGTACCAAATTAAAGGAAGCAAATACCATTCAATGACGTAAAGAGAAAAAAATCTAGCACAAAAATGGAGGAAAATTGTAGCTCTAGAGCTTGGCTCTAATGATGCCAAAAAGTAAAATATTTCAGGTAGTACATGTACAGGTAAACAAAACACTTAGTGATGAAAGTAAAATTATTTTTAAAGTAAAATAACAGTGAAAAAATTGATGTGTAAAAGAAGCACCTGTACAATGTTGAAGAAAATGGATTTCCTGCAAACTGATTGTTTTGGACTGTACGCACGACATGGGAAAGTCAGATTGTACCCTCCCCATACAGCCTTCATTGGTCATCACTGCCATGGCTCAGAATGATTCATCTTGTTTTAATGTTGGTGATATTTTGATCATGTCTTGTCACTGGTTATTTGGAAGTTTTCTTGCCACTCTGTAACTGCTGCCTACTGATTTGGTGTGCCAACGTGTGGTGTGGGGGAGCCATTACACAGTAAAGGTTTTACTGTTGATACTGATTACTCGTTGAGCATTACATGAAATGGCATCATGATATGAGGAAAGCTTATGTCTGGAACTGGAGTGTGCACATTATAATGAGTTGATTCTTAACTACTATAATAGTGATGTGAAGTTTAACTTCATTGTGTGAGTTATACATGATATAAAGTGACTTTTAAGCTACGAAGCTTCTTCCATCTCCAAGCGTACAGTTAAAAAACCTAAACCAACTCCTAATCACAAGTGTTATGAAAATCACTTAAAATTTTGCTTTACAGTAAAGGCTGCTACAGAAACCTGTGATAGCCCAATTCACCAATGTGTTGTAAGCTTATAAATGATTTCAGATCAAAGCAAGTACTAAGCACTCTGAGTATGTAGGCACACCTATTGACTTTTTTCAAAGGAAATCTGCATTTGTAAAAAACAATCTGAATGCACAGCAGCTTTCATTAACACTGATACTAACTTGATAAAAGACTAGTACTTGGCTAGTTCTAGAATAGTAAAAGAAGGAAACCTCACACAATTGGTGAGTCTTTCTTGCTGCATGTTGCTGGAAACATGGGCCAAGCAATTTTTGGGGGACAAAAGTGGCCAAAGAAATGTGAAAATTTCCATTACCCAACAACGTAGTAGAAAGGAGACCTGAAGATGGGTCTGCCAATATTGAAGAAATGTTGTTATGACAATTGCAAGAGTGTGCTTATTTCACTCTTCAAATAAATGAGAGACAAATGTCATAAATATGGCATAGTTACTTCTATTTATGCATTTTTGCTATCATAAAGATATTGTATTTCTTAGCAAAGATGTGTTGGTATTTGTATAGACAGGGCCAAGGTAAGGTGTGGTCACTTAACAGGTCTGGTACCAAAGTGCAGAAAGTTACACCTGACTGTCAAAGAACAGGTTGTATAGTACATCGAGAAGCATTGGCTTCTAAGGGTATGTCTGAATCTCATTACATTGCTTTGACAGATGCTGCAGATGTTATAAACTTCATCAAGGCATGGACATTAAACTTAAAACTATTCACACTATTGTGTGAAGATATGGGAAGTAAATTTTAAAGTTTGCTTCTACATATTGAGGTAAGATGGCTCTATCATGGCAAAATTTCAAACTGAATATCTGAACTGTTCTTTATATTCCTCAATGACACAAACAATGACACTAAGAATTTTTTCCCTGATGATCAGTGGTTATTGAAATTTACTTATTTAGCTGAGGTCTTTGATATGCTTCACATTTCGAACATCGGACCACAAGGATGAGGCTTAACAGCTTTCTTAGCAGTTAAGAAAATATTGTGTTTCAAAGGAAAGTTGACTCTTTTTACTTCACAAGCACTGAGCAATAACTTTTTCACATTTCCTACCTGTACATAATTTCTGGAAAACAAATAACTAGCTCCCATGGAAGATTTAGTCTGAGACATTATTACACATTTAAAGTAAAAGAGTTTTGAAAAGCACTTTCCCAAAGATTACACAAAATATGACTGGATAAGAAATCCATGTTCAGCAAAAGTACCAGGAGAAGTAATCAGAAAAGAAACTTTCATCAATATGACTACCAACATTTCAATGGAAGAAGCTTTTAAAAAGAAAACTCTGCTTTGTTTTTGGACGGGAACAAGAACACAATATCCTTATCTTTTCAAACAAGCAGTCCAATCTTTCGTGCCCTTTACCACTTAAGGTGTGAAAGTCAGTTTTCTGAGTTGCAGTACAACAAAAATGAATACAGAAACAGACTTAGTGTTACAGAAGAGTTGAGAGTTAAGTTGATCCCAATTCCCAATGAAGCCAGACTTTGAAGCTCTGCTTTAAAGATAAACAGCAACATAATTTCTGCTGAAGCATGTAGATGTTCTTTCATCAGAATCTAAATTCGAAAACTGACTAATTACTGAATTTGAAGTCTGATTTTCTGCCAAGGAGTGATTTGATTCTGAAATTCTTTGCTTTTCAGACTTTAATTTACTATACTCCATGTCAGTTTATTACTCTCTTGCACAACTGTTTTATACAGTTTGTGATGTAAAAGTTTAATACACATTTTTAATGCCATTTCTTGCTTACTCATTGATTGTTGATATCAGAACATTTCACTTCATTTGTTACAAATGAGTACCACATGTGGACATGAACGACTTTGTAAAAAAAATTGCTTCCATGAGGTCTTATTGCTCATGTGTATCACACAAATATGTTGTGAGCACTGAGCAAGATGATGAAAATTTTTACCCTCGTATCATTTCTCACTCCACTTAACCTTCCACAACATCCCTCCCCCACCTCAGTGTTCATTAAAAAGTCAACAAGCCATAGCCATTCTTCCAAATTTAAAAAAAATTTTAAAAACGTCAAGTGATACACCATGATAAAATGTCAGGAACCCTTGCTCTAAGAGACTGATACAATGAAACACTGCCTCTAGCTGTCATAATGGCCTCAGTTTGGTGAGGAAGTGTTCAAAAATTTCTTCAGGCATTCTGGATCCAGTAGCAATCATTCACTGGTGATAAGATACTTTAATGTTATCAAATTATGATGATGATGACTGCTGTATTTTCCAAATAGTCCCAGACATTTTAGGTAGGGTTAATATAGGATGATTTACTGAACTAGTTGCATTGTGATAGAGTTCCTGAATATTCACCAAACCAGGAATGAATGCCTGCTGTCCAGTGTGCATGGCTGTTGTCACCTTGGAAGAAGGAAGTGACCACAGCATACTCACCACAAAGACGCAGAAGAAAGGGCAACACTTCGTCTCCAAGAATTCTGAAATAAAAATCCTGGTTCATGAAATTTCCTGCCAGATTAAAACATGTGCTGGACTGGAACTTGAACTTGGGGCCATTGTTTTGCACAGGCAAATGCTCTGCTGACTGATCTACTGAAGCACAACTGAATTAATAGGCCAAAATCATGGTACAATGAACATCCCCAAACATTATAGCACAATCTCCAGCCTGAACCACACCCTCAGCACACTGTAGGTTAAATGCCTCACTGGGCAATCAGTGCTTCCAATGTGATGCATCACCTGAAAAGAGGCAAAATCAATATTTGTTGGACAACACTACATATCTCCAGTCAGCTATTGTTGAATTTCTGTGTTGTTTGGCCCAATGAAGACATACAGCTTCATGTGCCACTGTGAGAAATGGCCTTTTGGAATGTACCCAACTCCAAATTCCCATTGCACCATCTTCACTGTGTAGATAGTTGAGGTGGACCTGGATTGACTGATAGCAGAAATTTATGTCAGTTTTGAAACTGACTGCCAGTGACAAGATCTGACACTCTTCTCTTGTTAGGATCTTCTTACAACCACTGTTCTTTTTCTATTTTACGTGGCAGTAAGAAATACACCATTCCTTGTAGATATGTTGGACAGTAAGTTGATACACCAACAAAACAGGCAGCTTCGTTCATGGTGTGGTTATGCATACATCCAGACAGATTATGTCTCCATGGTGACCCATCTTACTACAGTGATTTGCCTCAACAGACTGGCACACACACACATCACTTCCTTGCCATGACTTACATCAATGGTGAAGATCACAAGAGTGACTGGCACCATTTTTAAACTATCTACTTAACTACAAAGCAAATGTGTTTTTTAAGGTGGGTGATTAATAATTTGGCCAGTGAATTAAGCTTGTTGTACACACAATAAGATGAAATAAGTGTTATAAATTACTTCTTCCAGCAGAAAAAAAGATATTCCCAATATAGGAAAATAACATGTTGTGTATCTAGTGCATAATACCATTAGAAGGAAATTAATGAAGAGAAATGTGTAGTGTAGGACTGACAGCACATGCCAAACAGGTGGAACAAATGTGGCTTAATTCAAGGGTGGAAAATTAATGAAGTGTTGTTAGTTAAATCAGGTGGACGAGAAACCACAACAATGAGTGTGCTAATAGATGAGAAAATGGAGAGGTGGTCAGTTGTGTTATAGTGCATGAGAAGAGCACATACAAGAAGGTAAGAGAATTTAAAACAAAAAAATGAATATAAATGAAGGGGAAAATGTTTGGACAAAATCATTATAAAAAGAAGTTAAAGAAATGAAAGGAGCTAAGTGCAAAATATGGAACTGTATTTCAATTATAACAACTATTGATATCTCATTTTGATATTAGAGTTCAAAATGATACCATCCATTATGTGGATGTTGTATGTGTGTAACTGTACACAAATTAACTAGCTAAACTATTATTATTCCAAGAGCTTAAGCTGCTGCATCACGACAGAAAAGTGTCACTGTATATAATTTCATTATCTTACAAAAATATCTAATACGTGGAAGGCAAATAGAAAATGTCTGTCATTTGTGGCCTGTGTTATAAATTTAACTACAGATTTAGTATTCACAGACTGCAGATGTTTAATGTGAATAGATCATATTTTGTGTACTTATCATTTCATTTACTAAATATCCTCCATGGAAGTAATTTAAAAGAAAATTGAGAAAATTAGTTTCTGTACCAACTTTTGGTTATTTTCAATTCATTGTCTGTATAAATGTATGTATCAAAATAGGTACAAACACTGGAAAAAGATTAGTAAATTGCCTGGAAACTAGTGAAATTTCTATTATGTTAATGGAGTTTAGGAATCATACAATTAGTCACAAATCAGTGGCTGTCTACCATATTTTCTGTTTCCTGCTTCCATTCTAGAGTTAACATTATGTACATGTTGAGTTGTTAATTAAAATTTCAGTGACATTTTAAAATACATGAGTGACATTTTTCTCTGAAATATACACAGAAAACATCCTTGTGTAAAAAGGAAATAATATCTACATCTTGCCAAGAGAAGGAGACATTTGATAGTAAATTTTCTTTTAATTATGAAGAGTTCTATTGCAATGTATGTGAATTAATATACTGCATGTGATGATGACTGCATTTCTCCTCTACAGAGAATTAACTAGTGAAATAATGAAGTTTATGCACTCATAAAGGCAGATTCATGAAACCATAACATTGTAAATGTAAATAACCATATTATGTAATTTCTGTAAATAAAATGCAACTGTAGGCCAAAAATGAACACAAACTGCTATTTATATATCTCATATAACACACAAACATGCTTAAACATAATGACTCATAAAATACCATCATAAAAATAATCCAACAGGCACAGGTAATTGATGTGCTTTATAACTTGGAAAAAGACGAAACACCAATTTTCTGAAACTCATTCTGAAATCAACTAACTGATTCCACATAAGCAAGCAATGGCAAATGAATCGTAATTACACAAAAAGCATCACAACAAAGCTATAGCTACAAAACACAACAAACAGCCACACATCTTTTGAATGCAAAGAAAGCTTTTCCATGTCAAGTCACAGAACAAATCCTTGTAAATCAAAATATGTACACTCAGAATTGCTTACACCATACAGAACCACTCTGTCTCAAATGTTGATGTCATCAAACTATTATACAGAGCCATGATACTGTTACAGGTGTGTTAGTAAGCAACTTCTAACCATTTTCTTCAATAGCCCTGTAATCAGAATGTATATGCCACTTGACAAAGTAGTACCTTCCTGTTTATACTTCTTTAATAATGTCTTTACCTTCAGGTGTGTCTGAAGGAACAGACACTGTAAAGTAAGTATAGAAGCCTAGGCAAGCAAAATAATGATAACAACACTTACATTGAACAAGTCTGTCTAATCAACTTTATTGCAGGAATCAAAGTAATGTTTTGAATAATAGGGGAGCAGACAGAGTGGTATACAGAGCTTTGGGTCAGTCCATGACAGCCAAAATGGTTAAAATGACCATCAGCACAAATTTTCATGTCACTGATAGGTAATATTTCTATACTTAATACAGCTGGTGTCAAAAGAATTTGCAATAGGTAAATAAATCTCATAATTTTCCTGTTTAAAATTTAAATATTTAGAAATTTGTTGAAAATTAACTTCAACTCCTTGCTTAAACCACACAAACGTTTTTCCATCAAGAAATGAAATAATATAAAAGTTCAAGTTAATGCAGATAAGGTGCACCAAGAAATAGTCACATCCTTTTCATGCAAATGACCATGATTACCAGGGCAACAGAAAATGGCACTGTATATGAATGAGTAAATGTTTCATCTCAGTTGTACATTTGCTACTGGTTTTAAAACTGAAGACTTCAAACACAGGAAGTACTTCTTCAAAATTATGATAACAAGGAAATAACTCTGAAAATAATCTGTTGTGAAAGGAATGTTGCATTGGTGTATGAACTCTTGCCATTGTATAAAAATATCCCCAAAATCAACTCAAATCTAAATGAAAAAGATGTAGTGTGGAACTTACCAGTATATGTTTCTATCATTTGCATGTTCTTGTATCATAAGTACTTTATTTATAATGTGGGAAAAGTGTTTTGTTGATTTGTCAAAAAGTGAGTAGAACAACTCATAGCCTACAAACAGTATAATATATACCTGGTTGCTTCAGGGGATCCAGTTCTCCCTTATGCACTTTGCCAGTGTTGTTCACATAAAATTTTTAACTATGGTAAGTATTTGGTTTGATATTATAGGCTTGTACTGAAAATGTAACACACCTGGTTTAATAACTTTGGAACAGTTTTCTAGCAAATAAATCCAGAGTATTTTTGTTTAATGATGTAGCAAATAACTGACTGAAAGTGAAACAGGAAATTACTTTACTCAGTCTCAACATTTTAGGAGTACAAGAAATTTATATTTTGATTTTGGTAGACCAGTTTAAATGTTGAAAGTAACAAAAAGGATTTCATATAGCCTTGTGAATAGGAACTACACTGACAACTTTTGCAGATTGTTCAAGGAGGTTACTGAACCACCTGATTTAAAGGCCTTAGACTTCCCATAGCTTATAACTGAATAACTGTGTTTTGTACAATTTTGTGAATCTAAAAACCTTTGCACCTGTTTATACACAATGTGTAACAATGATGGAAGTGGAAGGCATCTATTAATTTATGCCAGTTGTGTTGATGACAAGGTTAAATGCCTTTCCTTATTCTTTGCCTCTAAGTCTGATTTCAGTACATCTCAATTCAGTCATGGGATTAGTTTCCAACTCTGTTACTGTATGGATAAATTTATGTTTTGCATTTAGTTAGGAAGCATGAAAAAGCCCAGTTATGACATTTTGCTTAACATACAAGGGAATTTAAAAAAGTTACATGTTATTGTGGCAGGTCCAGTAACTTTTATTGAATGCTACACTTCATTTCAAAGTGACACAGAGACATGACACTGTTTCTCAACAAAGTCAAAATGTCCAAGTCAACAACTGTTAGAATATTCTATGAATCATTCAACTCCTCAATGATAGAAATCCACTCCTTGGACACAGAGCTATTTAAGAACCACTACGTGAACATACTCATCATTAGAAAATCCCTTCCCCTCCCCCAGATGTTCTCTCACTTTGTTGAAAAGATGGAAATCATGTGGTGCTGGATCTGGATTTCCTGAACAGCATCACCCAAGTCTGTGCAGTCTTTATCAAGTTGTTGGCTCCATTTCACTATGGCTGGATGTGACATAGCATTTGGTCCACACACTTGTCAGAATTTCACAATGAGTCAGTGTGCAATTTAGACGAGGTGTCCACAAGACTCTTACTATCCAGAGTACTTCAACTTTGGAGTACAGTTCCAGTTGCTACACCATTTCAATTGCACACTGTGATGCACTTGTTATCCACAATGCAGCAGAACTGTACCTGCAGGAAATCTGAAACACATACTCTCTTCTGATAATGCAGCACTGCTCTTGTTGTGCAATGGTCTTAGTGTGAGATGACACATGTGACTCTCTTTCTGAACTCCCTGTTTACATACACATGTAGTGGCTAGGATTGGCATAGCTGAGATGGTACAGTAAAAAATAGGTTCCATGATGTAGCACTTTGCAGTCAGCTGTGATACTTGATGTCTTGAGTTCTTTTTTTATTCACTTATTTTTTTTAGCAAATGTTTCCTAGAGTATCAAAACATATGTGGCATACCAATGCAATTAACATGTAATTAATTTAATTTTGTTTTTAAGTTTTGTATTATCTGTTCAAATATGAATGATAGTTTAGTCCTTCCTTCCTTTCGAATGCCTTATACCAAGCCAATGCTGGGTCATGATTTGTATGGCATGTCTCCAACATTCATGGTGAACCAACCACACATTTAGGTGGGTTATTTTATGATGGGTCGTCACTCTCACTGGCATTTTAATGATACTGTCAGCACCTCCTAGAGAAGTATCCCTTCTGACTGTACCTAGCATTCATTGTGTGGGCAAATGTGATAATTTTTCAAAGCATTTGCACATTGATTATCTGAGATGGAATATGAGCACCAGTCCAGTATTTCCTTAGGTACATACAGAAAACCACCATGAAACCACAGTCAGGCTATCTGCCACACCAGCTGCTGGCATTAATCTGCAAGGCGGATTCAATCTGTAGTCAGCACGCATCCCTATATCCTGGAAGTGGACACTTCAACAGACTTGGCTGTACAAATGGGTGACATTTTAGTCATCTGAATGTAATGAGGAGTAGAATAACTTATTTTTCTTATTTTAAATTAAATTTCTGCTTTTAATATATTTTTTTACTTGTATCTGGCAGGGCCATAGCTGCATTACTATGTAACATATTAATATAAAATAGCTTGATAATGAGCCACTGGTGATGTGGGTTCTTGATATCAATACACTCTGCAAGAAGATCACAACAACCTCTGAAAATATGTGATAGAATTCATTCACACACTGTACTTAGTTTTTTATTTTGTCTAAAACCACAAGACAGCAAATAACCATTTTATAAACTGAACAAAATTTTAATCTTATATTTTGCATAAATGGCTATCTGAAATGACTTCAAATAATTTCAAATTAATCACAGCAGAGGAGATGGCAATATTTTACCATGAGTGGAATAGTTGCCAGAGTGAATGATAACTGCATTTCTATCTTTTTAAGTCAAACCCATCCTTCATAAAGTTGTTATTAATTCTCTTTGTTCATCTAATTATGCAAGTGGTGATCCTAAAAACTCCAGTCAGTGATATGCTGCAAAAGCCAACAGTCACAAGAAATAACTGCTAAATAATCATGAAAAATATAAATAAATTCTACATGTGTATCACACACAGAAATCAGAAATAACAAAAGCACATACAACATCAATTACATAGCTATGCAGAGTGCAATTTGAGATGCAAAGTGCTAGGGAAACTAACAAAGCAAACCTAAAGCATGGTCACAAGGGATTGACACAAATGAACAATCATATATTTGAACATATACAGTACATCAATGAGATCAAATATTAAACAAGAACATTCTGTAACACACACATCAATGAATCAATTTAATATTCAGGTTCATGCAAAACTCTTGTCTCAAAGCAGGTAAGGAACCAACAGTTCTGTTGACCATAATAAAAAAGAGACATAAAACGAGGTCAGGGTATGATTATGTGCAGTATTGGAGTAATGCACAATAAACATAGTGTGCAGCAATAATTTCCATCAACATAAAATATCTATTACTGTAACTCACAATAATAATTATTGCTGATGCCAGCCATTATTAGAAGCTTTTGCAGTTCATAGTGAAGTTGAAGATGAGCAATCATCAAACGAGTCTGTGGAAAACAGTGCATCTTACTTAGGAAGCAGTGGCAATCTGTTATAATTGTACAAAGAGCATCTAAATATGATAAAGCATCTGCTGAACAACCTATTCACTAATATTACCTTACATAGCAATACTTTCCAGCTTATGTTAAGCACTGTTCTGACTAAAGAAATATAATGTAATATAATGAAATATGATATGGATTTACATCTATACATTTAAACGAAGGTACATGTAAAACTTCTGCAAGTAGTGACATTTATTATGTGAAAAAGAAAAAAAAATACAATACAGCATTTTAACAAAGGAATTATGCACGACTGGTACATATACAAACGTGAAAAAGTAAAAAGTAACTACAATATATTCTGTCATTATTTTGTTTCCATGATTTTAATCTTGATGTCTTACAGTACATAAGAAGAAATTTGTCAGTGCTGCTTTCAAAGGACTCTATATTTATGTGGTACTAGCCTACTTTTATGCCTATTCTAGTACAAGAAAAACTTGGACCACAAACAAAGGGGAAATATTGGATGTTACATATACACTTACATTCTATATTAAAATAATGTTTTTTTTTTTTTTTTTTTTTTTTTAGTGTATCTCTGTAAAGATTTTTACTGTAGTACCCATAATGTAGTCATCCAAAATCTTTACCTGTTCAGCTTGTTAGATGACATAACTGACATAACTGCAATCCCATTATCACTGACTAGGTTTTTCATTGTTGTTACTGAATATTAATTGGAACATTGGTGTTAAACACATGAAGAATATTTTTTCAAGACAATACAGGAAACAAATACAATTTATTGGAAGTAGCCAATGTCAAGGTATTGTCATGATTTATTAGAAGTGAAAATGTAAATCTTCCTGATTTAGGAGCTCTCTTAAAGTGGGGCAGCACAGTGTACATGATAGTGGGCTCATACTTTCCCTGAACTGCTTAGGCAAATGACAAAATGGTTCCTTTTAGCTGGTGCTTCATGTCTCATGTTTTTATTGATGGAATATTAAACCCCAATATTTCTATCATTTAATAACATAATAAATTTACTTATGCAGATAATGTACATAAGTTCATTTACCTATTCACCTCTAAGTATTCGCATGTCTTGTCATAACTTTCTGATAGGTTGCCTTCATGCTGAAATCTAAAGTTTTGTGTATTACAGCAACATACTCCTCCATTAGATTCAGTTCAAATCTCTGGGTTTCATGTTCTAACTGGAAGGTGGTCATATTTGTGGATCCTGAGCAACACTTTTTTTATAATGCATACTCCTGTTAGTATTACTGGTTTCCTTTACATTTCTTCTTTACACTACCTTCTCCTTTACAGCACTAACCCAGATTCACATGTCACACTTTCTAACTGAGTCAGTATATTACACACCATCATTATCTGACTTTCAACACACATGTATTTCACAAGGTTAAAAAGATTTTATAGAATTTTTCTTTTGTACCAATCTCTCAAGGTTTATGATCTTATTTATTTAATTTCCTTTGATTTACTCTTAACTTTTATGAGTCACTGTCTTGATTTTCCCCTTCATTTTAATAGCATTACTTGTTCTCTGTGTATTAATTTCACACTTTACACTTTTTTTCATTTCTATACACTCTCTTTGTAAGTGTTCAGTTAGGTTAACTGTCCATTACCTTACATTTCCAAAATTATGGCAGCTGATTCATTATTAAGGAAGTATTCAGTATGTATGAACATTGTTCTTCTTTCTTTACTTCCAGCCTAGTTTAAAAATTTAGATAATCCCCAAATGTGTCATTTTTCTTTGGCTACTTTTGCCCAATAAATAGATTCTGTAATACTTAGTATAATGATTGTACTATATTTTAATTTTATTTATTTGTATTGCTTTATATTTTAGTTCAACAACAAATTATAAATTATACCATTCACAATTTCAAAATATTTTATATTCTGAAAGAATTAAATTGTTCTTAGCAATATTGAGCAGTTTACTGTGCTAATGTTAAAAATTCTGATAGTCTCTCATCATTTGACTCTGTACCAAAAAATGGCTCTGAGCACTATGGGACTTAACATCTGAGGTCATCAGTCCCCTAGAACTTAGAAATACTTAAACCTAACTAATCTAAGGACATCACACACATCTATGCCCAAAGCAGGATTTGAACCTGCGACCATAGCGGTCGCGCGGTTCCAGACTGAAGCGCCTAGAACCACTCGGCCACTCTGGCCACCCGACTCTGTACCAAATTAATACTCAGCAACAAGAGCAGAATCATATGTGGTACCAAATGAAGTTTACAACTGGACTGAGGATTTATTGGGAAAGAAAGCACAATAAGTTATCTTGGATATAGGGTCCACCTCTTGAAAGTAGAGTCATCAGCAGTTATGGATGTAACTTCAGGTATGTCCCAGTAAGTGCTGTCTATTTTGTGTGTTAATGACCTGGCACACAATATTGACAGTAACCTTAGACATTTTGCACATGATGTAAATAAATATTCACCCCAATCTTTACAAGATTTTAAATTTGTGCATAACTTGGCAATTTGCTTTAGACATTCAGATATATAAAACTGTGTATTTCACACACAAATACAGAGTCATCATTGAAGTATATCATCTCATACACATATCTGGATGTAACAATTTGAGGATATGGAATGATCATAGGGACTCGATCACACGTAAAGCAGGAGGGCAGACTATAGCTCACTGATAGGACACTGGGAAAATGCAATCAGTCTACAAAGGAGATTGCTTACAAAACAATCCTGTGAGCCCTCTTAGAATTTTGTTGAAGTGTTTGGGACATATATCACTTTGAACTACCAGGAGACACTGAATGTATACAAAGAATGGCAGCACAAGTAGCCATGGGTTTGACTGGTGAAAGACTGTCATGAAAATGCTGGAAAACCTCAACTGTAAGACACTCTAAGAGGGATATCAAGTATACCATAAAAACCATTTATAAAGTTTCATGAACCAGTGATAACTGAGGAATCTAGGAATATATTACAGTTGCCCACACACTGTTCATGTTTGGGCCACAAAGACAAAATAAGGCTAATTATAGCACGCAGAGAGGCATTAAAATCATTCTTCCCATATGAACAGAATGAGAAGAAATACTGATGTGTGGTACATGCAGAATATGGCACCCTTCACAGTGGTTTGTAGAGTGTGGATACAGAGGTAGATCTAGAACTGCAGACCAGTCACAATTGAAACTGATCTAATAAGGAGAAGCTAGATGCTGCGACCCACAAATTATGACAAAATTTGGTATACTAGTTGTGGATCACCTGAAAGTATCTTTTATGAAGGATTTAGTTCAGTAAACTTCCAGTCTAAAAAAAAAAAAACTCTATGATGCTGAAGTATGCTGAGTATGATGCTGAAATTTTATTTACACACTTGCAATGCCACTGCCTTCACATGAGTACCATTAGGTATCTGTGGTTGGACGACTTGTCCACTACAGGTGGTAATTATGTTTACAGACAACTGCATAGAGTTATGATTAAAACTCAGAGAACAACTTTAGGTAAATGAATATCATCTCTTCCATATAACTTAAATCACTGAAGCAGCACAAGACAAGAGGCACAAATGTTATCTGTTCCTTATTAGATGAGCATTTTGAGTGAGATCTCATGGCAATGATGGGAGGTGCAAGCTACTGCACTGCCCAGTCCATCTGACTTCAGTGCCAGTTTGGTGCAAGTTGCAGCCTTCTGTCAGTCACCTGACTGCTACGCCAATATGGTGCAGTTCACCCAACTGCAATGGCGTTTGGCACAATCTGTTGCCACTTGCAGCCTCCTAGCTCCAGCATCAGTCCAGCAGGAATTACATTTCCTGTGTGATCTTTTCCCACATTTCCCAACATAACACCATTATGAAGCACCCTGGTGCAAAGCAGTTTCTGCCACAACACATTGGTATCGAGCAAATGCAGCATTGATATGCAGTATCCTCCACAGAACAACATTGGCTCATGGCACATTCTACCACCCAACATTTGTACAAAGCTCACTCTGACACAAAACACCATTATGAAGCACCTTCTGCAACATAAAATTGGTAATAAGCACCTTCACCTCCACCAGGATCCTTTGCCATGCAACATTTGTTGGAAGCACCCTTTTCCATGCAGCATTTGCACAAACATTTGTACACACAACAGCAGTAGGATGTTTTTTCTCCTACACAATATCGGTATGAAGCACCCTCCGCTAGGTAAGTCTATATGAAGGAATCTCTGTCACACTACACTGATATGAAGCACCCTCTG
Source organism: Schistocerca piceifrons (assembly GCF_021461385.2). Taxonomy (NCBI): domain Eukaryota; kingdom Metazoa; phylum Arthropoda; class Insecta; order Orthoptera; family Acrididae; genus Schistocerca; species Schistocerca piceifrons. The sequence goes on from NC_060140.1 coordinate 298,481,802, forward strand.
CAACTCAACATAGGTATGCTGTACCTTCTATCATCAAACATCGATTACAGGTTACAAAGCAGCCTCTACCAACAAACTCTAGAAGGAAGTAGCTTCTACTGCCTACCACTGGTATAAAGCCCTCTCTGCCAAGCACCCTCTGCCACACAACATAAGTACACAGGACTCTCCTCCTCAAAAAGTTAGTACAACACACACTTTGGCAAGTAACATCAATAAGAAGACCCTTTCCATCATAACATTTGTACAGTGCACTCTCCACCATGCTACATGGTATGAAGCACCCTCTTCCACACAGCACTGGTATGAAGCACTCTGCCGCACCAAACATCTGTACAAAGTACCCTCTGCATCATACATTGGTACAAAGCACCCTTTGCCATGGTGAACTGGTAAGAACCACCCTGTTTTACAAAATCCTGGTACAGAGCACCCTCCTCCACCCAATATTGCAAAACAACCTGTGTCACAAATACAGGTACAAAGCACTGGTGTAAAGCACCCATAGCCATTCAATAATAATACATGTGGATGAGAGCCAAGCAGTTCTGCTATTCAATGCTAGATGGAGATTGCATCATTTTCACAGTGGCAGGGGACTTTAATTGTTCATCATTCAGCCCATTTGCATGAAGTATTTATGGATTATAAAAGCAAAACTTCCTTGTGAATCAGTCTACCTATTAATAAAATTCTTATCAAAATCATTATAGTACTTCCTGAAATTAGCTTGAACATACAGACAGAAATCAAGGTGAGGGACTTTATATATGAACAGATAGATAAATAAAAGGTACCAGGTCTGTAAAGTAACAGAAATGCTACCAAGAAAGTGGAGTGCTAACAATATTGATTGATTGCCATTAACATAGGTTTGAGGAGGAAAGCTTTTGCTACGCTGGGTGGAACGCAAGTGGCAATTTAGATCCACTTAATTTACATATGAGATGTGTCAAATATTTGTTTCTCTTACAGAATCTTCATTTACTCATCAATATCAATTTTGTCCCCTTCAAAGTAATGCCCCTCAGATATAAAACATGTGTGCCAACACTTTTTCAAATCTTGGAAGCAGTCCTGGAACTCACATTTCATTGTGGTGTTCAGCTCCTCCAGCTATTCTGTTTTTATCTCATTAATGAGTGGCAAAACGATGTCCTTTCATGGTTCATTTCAGCCTCAGGAATAGAAAGAAGTCACACAGAGCAATGTCTGATGAATACAGTAACTGGGGCAACATAATGTTTTTCTTTTTCTTTTTTCTGCCAAGAAGTCATGAACCAGAATAGAGATGTGAGTAGGAGCATTATTGGGATGCAATTTCTGTGAGTGGTTTTCCCTCAATTCTGGTTGTTTCCTTTGGATTGCTTCACCCAAATGGTGCATAACTTCCAGGTAGTATTCCTTATTTACTGCATTACCATAAGCCAGAACCTCATGATGCACTATCCCATTGTAATGGAAGAAAACAGTGAGAAGAACCTTCACATGTGATGGAATCTGTAATCTTTTTTTGTCTAGGTTCTTCAGGCAGTTTCCATTGTGACAAATGGGCCGTGGTTTTGATGTCATACCTGTATACGCATGTTTTTTCACCTGTTATAACTTTCTTTAGAAGTTCTAGATTGTTGTTGACTTCATTCACCAATTCCTGAGTGATGTCTATGTGACATCGTTTTTGGTTCAAATTCAACAAGTTTGGAACAAACTTTGTTGCTATATGTTTCAAGCCCCCCGCCCCCCCCCCCAAAAAAAAAAAAAAAAAAAAAAAAAAAAAAAAAAAAAAAAAAAAAAAAAAAAAAAAAAAAAAAAAAAGGTGTCATCAGCAACCTGGCTGATGGTGATTCAGTGATTTTCCAGAACCATTTTCCTTCTTCTTCCACCCTGTTGTGAGCAACTGATGTGCTAAGGTGTCCAGGGTGCCACAATCTTCAATGTCTTCTCAACCCTTAGTGAAATATTTGTAACGCTCATAGAATATTATCTTACTCATAGTAGATTTGCAAAAAGCCACAATCGACATTTCAGATTCGTTGCTGCATTTTATTCCATTTTTATAGCAAAATTTAATGCAAATTCTTTGATCCATCTTTTTTGAAAGTAAAAATTCACTGAGCACTCAAAAACACATATAACCTTTTTGATTGTCAACAATAAAGTAAATATTCAAAACAGCTCAAAATTCAAATATACATCAGGAACATGTGTACCAAGATTTTAAAAAATTGAAAATTAGATGTATAAATACTGCAAAATTAAAAAAATTCTTATTACTTTTTGATCACAGCTCATACAGGGTCTACATAAAATCTGGAAACACTTTCAATTATATATTGCATGAGAACCATAAACTGTACAGATATCATACATATGTTATTTTGAAGATAAACCCTGAAAGTTCATTTTCATGTATACCATCACAGCGTAGTTTGGTAATTTGCCGATAGCCAGCACTAGTCGCAAACATGGCGAGTTCAGTTGCGGAATGAGCTTTCTGTGTGTTGGAGTTTTACAAAAACAAGGGTTCTACAGCTACTCAATGGATATTTCAAACCAAGTATGGTAAGAAGTCACCAGCAAGGAGGGCCATTTACCACTGGCACAACAAATTCGTTATGTCGGGTTGCTTGTGCCTGGAAAAGAGAAGTGGACATCCCAGTGTGAGTGAAATGAATGTGGGGTGCATACAAGAGACATTCATAAGGAGTCCAAAGAAATCAGTGCATTGTGCATCCTGTAAACTCAAAATGGCACCAATGACAGTGGGGCTACACCCCATTTTCATCGTGAAGTTCGTGGGTACCTGAACATCGAGCTGCCACATCAATCGGCCGTGCTAAAGAAGGGGACAGCTGTTTCATGAAACGGCCTCCCTGATCACCAGATCTCACTCTGTGAGACTTTTTTCTGTGGGGACACAGTAAAGATCTAGTGTATGTACCACCTCCACCATGTGATGTAACAGAGCTCCTGGAAAGAATACGGGAAGCAAATGCCACAGTCAACAATGTCATGCTGGGATGGGTATGGTAAGAATTCGATTACCATATTGATGTCTGCCGGGTTACTCATGGTTCGCATATTGAATGTTTGTAAAAAAAAAAATTCAGAGTTTCTCTTCAAAATGCAGTATGTATTACATTTGTATGATGTTTAGTTGCTGCGCAATAAATAATTGAAAGTGTTCCCGGACTTTATGTATACCCTGTATATTTGAGGAGGAAAGATCTTGCTGTTTGGGGTGACAGGCAAGTGGCATAAAGACCGTGTTTATAAGGGATAGTCATGAAGTTTTCATTATCACCTCAAAAAATTAAAGGTACATAAATAATTTTTTGTTTGTTTGCAGATACATCTGCAGCCATGGTACACATCTCCTGAAATTCTCAAGCATCAGAGTCATAGCTTTTGGCTAGAGGAGCCAAAACATAATGGCACAGCCCATAGATGAAGTGTAGTATAATGCAGTAATTTCTTTTTGGCACAGCAGAAATGTTGTGGCTCTATCAGACCAATACAAATGGGTAAAAGACAAGAATGAGATTTTCACTCTGCAGCGGAGTGTGCGCTGATATGAAACTTCCTGGCAGATTAAAACTGTGTGCCCGACCGAGACTCGAAACTCGGGACCTTTGCCTTTCGCGGGCAAGTGCTCTACCAACTGAGCTATCGAAGCACGACTCACGTCCGGTATCCACAGCTTTACTTCTGCCAGTATCTCGTCTCCTACCTTCCAAACTTTACAGAAGCTCTTCTGCGAACCATGCAGAACTAGCACTCCTGAAAGAAAGGATATAGAGGAGACATGGCTTAGCCACAGCCTGGGGGATGTTTCCAGAATGAGATTTTCACTCTGCAGCGGAGTGTGCGCTGATATGAAACTTCCTGGCAGATTAAAACTGTGTGCCTGACCGAGACTCGAACTCGGGACCTTTGCCTTTCGCGGGCAAGTGCTCTACCAACTGAGCTACCGAAGCACGACTCACGTCCGGTACCCACAGCTTTACTTCTGCCAGTATCTCGTCTCCTTTCATATCAGCGCACACTCCGCTGCAGAGTGAAAATCTCATTCTGGAAACATCCCCCAGGCTGTGGCTAAGCCATGTCTCCGCTATATCCTTTCTTTCAGGAGTGCTAGTTCTGCATGGTTCGCAGAAGAGCTTCTGTAAAGTTTGGAAGGTAGGAGACGAGATACTGGCAGAAGTAAAGCTGTGGGTACCGGACGTGAGTCGTGCTTCGGTAGCTCAGTTGGTAGAGCACTTGCCCGCGAAAGGCAAAGGTCCCGAGTTCGAGTCTCGGTCGGGCACACAGTTTTAATCTGCCAGGAAGTTTCATATCAGCGCACACTCCGCTGCAGAGTGAAAATCTCATTCTGGAAACATCCCCCAGGCTGTGGCTAAGCCATGTCTCCGCTATATCCTTTCTTTCAGGAGTGCTAGTTCTGCATGGTTCGCAGAAGAGCTTCTGTAAAGTTTGGAAGGTAGGAGACGAGATACTGGCAGAAGTAAAGCTGTGGGTACCGGACGTGAGTCGTGCTTCGGTAGCTCAGATGGTAGAGCACTTGCCCGCGAAAGGCAAAGGTCCCGAGTTCGAGTCTCGGTCGGGCACACAGTTTTAATTTGGGTAAAAGACAAATTTGGATTGTAGTGTCATAGCTGAAACATTTGCACTGCTTCTGAAAATGAATTGCTGCATGATACTACACTTTATCAATAGCCTGAGCAATTTTGTTTTGGCTCCTCTAGGAACATTGTATAGGGCTGTGGTGCAGGGATTTCAGTGTACACTATAACTGCAGACATGCAACTGCAAACAAACAAAAAATTAATGACATAATCTTATTTTTGTTGTTGTGATAAATAAAGCTTAATGTCAACTCCTTGCAGATCACAATCAACTCCTAAGCACCTGGGTCTGAATCACATTTTTACTCTTTGCTTACTTTTTCTGTACCCTAAACACTCAGACTCATCAACTGGTTATCTGTCCTTACTGTTAATTCCCATAATTGATTTTCAGGTCTATTTTCAAACCTTCCCAATTAAGTTCTTTCATTAGTCATTATCTATTACCTTCAATAATGTTAAAATGTATAATGACATCAGCAAAATATAAGTGGTTCAGTTTTGCTTTGTTACTTCATATTTCCTCCTCTTCCTTCCAGATTTGAGTACCTCAGTGCATAATGAGAACATTTTTTTATTCTTCTGTTTCTCCCAGTGTATTTGTTGATCAAAGAGTCCTTGGGTGTACTGCCAGTTCGTAGCGTCCAACGGGCAGAATATTTTGGTGATCAGACATGTTGTCATCATCAGGTGCACTGACAAACTGGGCTCCTGAGGGCAGGCAGCCGCCTTATATCCCCCCCCTTCCCCCCCCCCCCCCCCCCTCAGGCATTCCATCCATGGCTCATAACCACAGTGTCCTTCTGCAGTTGCGGAGACGCAAGGGATGGCGTCTGTGGCAGCATCATTGTAGTTGGTACGTCTACCCAGCTGGCCAGATTGTTTTCGTTGCTGAGTGTCTCATTAATTATACTCAGTGCTAGTTCCCATGCCTTGCTAAGATTATAACTGCAGTCTCAGTTGATGAGTTCATCCCTGGTGTGGGTTTCGATGGCCTCTCTAACAATGCTGTCGCAGTACTTAGAAGTCTGCGCCAAGATCTTGGTACGCTCGTAATTCATTTCGTGTTTTTCGGACAAACAGTGTTCTGCGACTGCCAACTTGTTACGATACTTCATTTGTGTGTTTCTTTGATGTTCTCGGCAACGATCTTTGATGGTGTGCACTGTCTGTCCAATATAAGTATTACCACACTGACAAGGAATCTGGTATACACTGGCCTTCCACGAGCCGAGATCATCTTTCACACTTCCCAATAACACTCGTGTTTTATTGGGTAGGCAAAAGAAAATTTTAACTCAGTGTTTCTTTAATATGCATCCAATTTTCGCTGATTGTTCTGTTAGTCACCAGGGTGGCTCTACGAGAGTCAGCCGAGCTTATTGGGGAGAAATTTGAGGAGAAGACCATCGACCTTTTCAAGCTTGTCCTGAGCTTCATGTATTTTCTGTTTAATGTAGAATATTATGAACAAACAGAAGGAGTCGCTATAGGCAGCCCACTGTCACATGTGATCACGAATTTGTATATGGAGTACTTTGAGGAGACAGCCTTGGCATCATCCAAATGGAAACTGTATTGTTTTTCCATTATGTGGATGAAACATTCGTCATCTGGTCCCATGGTAGGGACAAGCTCTTGGACTTCCTTACGCATCTGAACTCCATACACCTCAACATCCAATGCACAATGAAGACCAAAGCAGAAGGACGATTACCTTTCCTTGACGTCATGGTCAAGAGAAGAGCTGATGGCACATTGTGTCACGGTGTGTACAGGAAGAAAACACACAGATCTGTATTTGCATGCAGACAGCTGTCACCACCCTTCTCAGAGAAATGGGGTTTCAAAAACACTGGTAACAGGGCGTGCAGCATCTCTGATGTGGAGGGTCTGCCTGAGGAGCTGGAACAACTCATAACCGAATTTTGAAAGAACAGGTACTCGGAATGGCAGATTAGATGCGCTCTCTGCCCCACCACTACAGTACAACATTTGGAGATGGAAGAAGTCATGGAGGAAGAACTAGCCACTGCATTTATTCCATACACTGGCGCACTATCAGGGAAAATTGGATGCATATTAAAGAAACACCAAGCTAAAACTGCCTTTTGCCCACTCAATAAAACACAAGCGTTATTGCGAAGTGTGAAAGATGATCTTAGCTTGCAAAAGACTGGCGCATACCAGATTCCCTGTCAATGTGGTAAGATTTATATTTGACAGACTACGCGCACCATTGAAGATCGTTGCCAAGAACATCAAAGACACACATGATTGAAGTATCCTAAAGAGTCAGCGGTCAAAGAGCACTGTTTGTCTGAAAAACATGAGATGTATTATGAGCGTACCAATATCTCGACCCAGACTTCTAAATACTGGAACAGTGTTGTCAGAGAGGCCATTGAAATTTGCACCAGAGATGAACTCATCAACTGAGACTGTGGTTGTAATCTTGGCAAGGCATGGGAACCAGCACTGAGTATAATTAAGAAGACACTCAGCAACAAAAATGATCTGGCCAGCTGGGTGGACATAGCAACTACACAGACACCAACCCCCGTGTCTCTGTGACTGCTGACGCCTGCTCTTGGGCGTGGACCATGGAGGGAATGGTCTATGGGGGAAGGGGATATAAGGCAGCCACCCACCCTCAAGAGCTCGGTTTGTCAGCACACCTGATGATGGTGACATGTCTGAGTGCCAAAATATTGTGCCCATTGGACACTATGAACTGACAGTACACCTGTGGACTCCTCAAGCAGAACATTTTTTGCTGGTATGGAATATAGTTACCTGACCCCTCTCGCGTTTCTGCTTCTGAATATATCAATATTCTGATAAATATAAGTGGAACCTGTAGCACTGTTGTTTATGTTCATAGATACACTAACATATAATGAATCAATGTTGCTACACAGCTTCTGTTGAAACTGAATCAGAAGTACTCCATTATAAAGCAATAATTTATTTGCACTGTTCAGTTTTGTAGTTTTGCTCACAATGTGCAAATGACCCATTGTGTTGTATCCATTATGTTATGCTTCTAAAACCAGTTCATTCCTTTAACTGGTCAAAATCTAAACTTTTTCTACAAGTCTGTCATAATTTAAATGTATTTTATTGGTATTTTAAGTCTGAAAACTAATTTGATGCAGCTCTCCACACTAGTTTATCCTGTGAAAGCTTCTTCATCTCTATAGAACCAGACAAACCTACATCCATGTCAACTTCCTTCCATAAACAAACTAAACGCTTTCTGATGCCTTTGTACCCTATCAACCAGTCCCTTCTTTTCGTCTAGTTGTGATTACTTCATTTCCCTTATTTCCATCATTAGTTTTCCAATCTACCTATTTCATCTTCAGCACTCTTCTGCAGCACCACATTTCAAAAGTTTCTATTATCATCACATCTGTACTATTTTAATTCCACATTTAACCTCTCTATAAGGCTACACTCTATACAGTTACTTTCATCACTGTTGGCAACTCTTACAGTTTTATATTTTTTATGGAAACTGTAACTGCCTCTCCAAATTACTCCTTGATTTCCTTACTGCTTGTTCACTGTTGTTGTTGTTGTGATCTTCATTCCAAGGACTGGTTTGAAGCACCGATTAACAAATAATAGCGGTTCGTGCAGGTAAAGATACTGATGGGGATTGCATTGCTGCTGATTCCAAGCAACAGTTGCAGATATGCAGACATGATTTTTGCACTTGATGTAAGCGTATATCCTGCAAATTAAGTCTCTCATCTGCTCTGGTAGAATTTGTCACTTACCATTGGCAACAGGACAATTCACAACAAATGGAATAAAAAAACACTACACAAGTTGAAACGATCATGTTTACAGCTCACACTGGGTACGACATTCACAGCAGAGCTCTAAGAATACTACTGAATGCTGATTGGCTGTCAGAGAATGCCTGATGCAGGTGTGCAGACTGAGCCTAAACTTGCATAAAAAGTTCTCGGTTTACTTGCTGTGTCAAATTTCGACAAAAACCCAAGGTTTCGATGACTACCTCCGTCATCTTCGTCAGGGATAAAACTGACTGTCGTGGACTGGTGAGGCTTCTCTTTTATAAGCAGTCGATGGCTTCTCATTGGCTGGATGACGTCATGGTGAAAATGGCATGAACCAAGGTGGCGGCCTGTATATCCATAGATTTTGTTTGTGCACTTTATCCGGCGTTACTTGCAGTGCCATCCATCGCAATAGACGGAGAACTGCGAGGAATGTAAGAAGTCTCCCTCTGCGCTCTTTCTTTATCAATTGCACAATTCCATGCATTGCTGAGTGCATAAGCGGAGTCTCTGTTGAAATTATTTTCACAGAGTCTAATATCAACTGCTTCCCTGATGACAGAGTCCCAATAGTTTTAAAGCGTTAGCAAGTAGTCTTGTTTCATCGAATAAAATCTTATATTTACTTAACAAACTGCACTCAGCCACCACTGATTTTTCTAGATACCTGTATTTCGGGTGACGCTGATGTTCCACACAGCGATCGGCAACTGTTCTTATAGACTGGCCCACATAATTTTTGCCACACTCGCAAGGAATTCTGTAAATTCCCGGTACTCTCAGGCCAAGATTATCTTTCAGGGGTCAAAACATTTCCTTAATCTTCCTGGGTGGCCGGAAGACTGGTCTGATTCCATGCCAGCTCAGGACTCTGCCGATCTTGCTGGTCGTTGCACCGCAGAATGGTAGCCGTGCAATGTGTTGGTCCTCTTGATCTCTTCGAACAGCGTCCTTCCTAGGCTTCTTCACCAGAGTAGATCTGATATCATGATCAGAATATCCATTTTTTCTGAATACTGTTGTCAGATGGTTAATCTCAGAGCTGAGATAATCCTTGTGCGAAATAGTCCTTGCTCTGTGTACCAAGATATTCAGCATAGCTCTCTTCTGAACTGGGTGGTGAAAACTATGCGCGTTTGGATATAAATCTGTATGCATCAGTTTTCTGTACACAGAATGTCCGAGACGTACATCTGATTTTTGCTCCACCAGCACATCTAAGAAGGGTAACTTCCCATCCTTCTCCACCTCCATTGTAAATCTTATATTCTGATGTATACCATTCAAATGATCAACAAACTGCTGCAGTGCCTCATTGCCTTGTGGCCAGATTAAAAATGTATCGTCAACATACCTGAACAAGCAGGATGGACGTAAAGGAGCACTATTCAAGATAATCTTGGCCTGAGAGTACCGGGAATTTACAGCATTCCTTGTGAGTGTGGCAAAAATTATGTTGGACAGTCTATAAGAACTATTGCCAATCGCTGTGTGGTACATCAGCACAATACCTGAAATACAGGATCTAGAAAAATCAGCAGTGGCTGAGCACAGTTTGTTAAATAAACATAAGATTTTATTTGATGAAACAAGATTACTCGCTTATGTTTCAAGCTATTGGGACTCTGTCATCAGGGAAGCAGTTGAAATTAGACTGTGTGAAAATAATTTCAACAGAGACTCCGGTTATGCACTCAGCAATGCATGGAAGCACGCAATTGATAAAAAAAGAACGCAGAGGGAGACTTCTTACATTCCTCGCAGTTCTCCATCTGTTGCGATGGATGGTGCTGCAAGCAATTCTGGATAAAGTGCACAAACAAAATCTATGGATATACAGGCCACCACCTCAGTATGCGCCATTTTCACCATGACGTCATCCAGCCAATGAGAAGCTGTCCACTGCCTATAAAAGCGGAAGCCTCAACAGTCCACAACAGTTAGTTTTATCCCTAATGAAGATGACAGAGGTAGTCATAGAAACCTTGGGATTTTATCCAAATTTGACGTGGCAAGTAAACCGAGAACTTTTTATGCAAGGACTCCATCATGAAAGACTTCAGAGCCTAAACTTTACCACCATTGTTGTGACTCAAACTGTAGTCCATCCTGTGCAAGCTCGTCATATCTGTGTAACTACTCTAACCTGCATCTTGCATCTATTTGAACCAGCTCACTGTATTAAAGCCTTGGTGTCCCTCTACAATTTTTAACATACACATTTTTCTCCCCATTACCAAACTGATAATTCCTTTGTGCTTCAGGAAGTGTACTGTCAACTGATTCCTTTTTTAACACAATTTGTACTCTAAATTTATTATTTTCCCCAGTATGATTCAGTAGTCCCTACCTCATTATTTGTTATTTGATCTACCCACCTAATCTTCAGAATTCTTCTACACTACAGCACTTCAAAGCTTTCTATTCTCTTCTTGTCTGAATTACTTATTCCCCACATTTCATTTCCATACAAGACTACACTCCAGACAAATACTTCCAGAAAAGATTTCCCAAGATCTCAACAAATTGCTCTTTTTCAGAAATGGTTTTCTTGCTACTGCCAGTCTGTCCTGTCTACTTCAACCATCATCAATTATTTTACTGCCCAAATAGCAAACTCATCTATTACTTTTAATGTCTCGTTTTCTGATATAATTTTTGAGCATAGCCTGATTTAATCTGAATACAATTCATTACATGTTTTAATTTTGTCAATGTTCATTTTATCTCTTTTCAAGATATTATGCATTCTGTTCAACTGCTCTTCTAAATTCTTTGCCATTTCTGAAAGAATTACATTACTGGCAAATCTCAAAGCTTTTAATAAAATGTTCTCAGGCTTCCAGCTGTGTCAAGTGGTGCTGTTAGCAAGAGTTTTGACCAAGTAGTCCTTTGCCATTGTCGAATGAAATGGATGCCTTGGCCACAGCATCTACATGAAACCTACACACGCCCATCTGTACTTGCACTGCATCAGCCATCATCATCCAGCACAGAAGCACACTGTGTCACAAACATTGGTACATTGTGTAATAATGAGATGAGCCACCTACACAAGGATTTCAGCAACAATGGCTTCAGCATTCACTAAACAAATGAAGTGGTCTCAAGCAAGATTCACAATAACACCACTGGCATGGAGCAGGGAAAAAAAACTTACTTTTTTGCCATTCTGTGGTTTTGTGTCAGGCAAGATAAGCTGCCTGCTGAAAAGACCAAAACAAGAATGACCTTTAGGCTTTTCATAAAAATCCATCAATTACTGAAACCAGCTAAAGATATGTTAGCTCTCAGGACATACGGTATACATATATAAGAGACCATATGGGTGTGGTGAGTCTTACATCAGATGAACAGTACACATAATAGAACAATGCAGAAAGAAAGTTTTTATTTCTTCTCCCTGAACTTTAATTCTCTTTCCAAAACTGTCCTTGGTTCCCTTCATAGCTTTCTCCATGTATGGATTAAATAACATCAGTGGTAGTCACAATCCTGTCTCACTCCTTTCTCAACGATGATGTCCCTTTTACGTCCATTGACTATTATATCAGCAGTCTGGTTTTTGTACAAGTTGAAAATAACCGATCACTCCCTGTATTTTAACAATGGTACCTACAAAATTTTGAAGAGTGCAGTGTGGTCAACATATTTTTCTAGAACTATAAAAACTGTAAACACAAATTTGCCTTTCTTCAAGGATAAGTCATCAGGTTAATAAATTAGCCCACATATTTCTGCATTTCTTTGGAAGGCAAGGTGCCCTTCCCTGAGGTTGACTACCACTCCTTTTTCTGTTGTTCTGTAAATAATTTGTGTTAATATTTGCAACCATGACACGAAACTGATGGTTCAGTTGTGTTAATGTCTGTCAGCACCTGTCTTCTTTGGAAATGGAATTATTACATTCTTCCTGAAGTCTGAGAGTATTTCGCCTGTCTCATATGCTTGCATGCAGAGTGGAATAATTTCATCATAGCTGACTCTCCCAACGATCTCAATAATTTTGATGAGTATTCTGTAACATCTTTTCTCCTTCTGTAGACTGGACGATTCCACCCAGGTATCTGAAATGCGTAACTCTATTTATCTTGCTGTATTTTGTGTCCAATTTTGTATGTTTAGTTTTGAGCAGAAGAATTGAGACTTCTGAAAAGAGATTTGCAGGCCAACTTTTTCTGAACATCCATTTAGTATTCCTGTTTGTTTGGTTGCTTTGCTCCATTATCTTAGAACACGGCCAGGTCATCTGCGAAAGCTAGGTTTGAGATTTCTTTCTTGTCCCAGGATTGTCCTAGCTGAGATGATTTCAAGTGTTCTCAGATGTTCACTTCCTTTTTCCATTTCCTCATTCCTTTGTCCAGGACTAGACTGAACAATAGTGGGTATAATCTGCTGCCTTAGTGTAGTGTATTCCAGTTTCACCCATGAATTTTGATGTTATGCCAGCCACTGTCTGTTTGATTAGTCGTAGTGTTCTGGGTCGAGTGTATGTTCTTCTAAGACATTGAATAAGGATTATTGGTCAACAGAATTGTAAGCTTTCTTGAAGCTATGAATGTGCAAATGATACGCATTTTCCTGACAGCCTTGTATTTTAGAACTGTTTTCAGATTGAAGGTCTGTTCTATATATGAATGACCAAAGTAGAAGCCTGCCTGGTATTTGACAATTTTGTGTTCTAACTGTTCTTGTGTTCTCTTATGTTCTCTGGAGGAAGCACACTAACAAAATTTAGTAGGTAACTTGTTGCAGGGAGATTCCACTGTAGTTGTTCACATTCACCCTATATCGTTTCTTGTGGAATGGGTGGATAAGTGCACATTTCCAATTGTCAGGAAGTTTTTCTGTTTGCCAGATGGTTCTAATTATTTGTGTAAGTTCCTGTGAAGACTCTGGTCTGCAGTTCTTTAATAGTTCTGCAGTTATGGCATCTTCACTTGAAGTCTTGTTGTTTTTGAATTTAAATATGTTTGTGGATCTTATATGTTCTTTGGTTCTCAACAGTCTTCACTATGTACATTGTATTTGCGTCGCAGTATCTTTCTATATCCTGTTTTATATCCTGTTTTATATATCTAACCTTTCAGGTTTACTGTGTGTAACTGAGTATCAAGTAAAATCCAAGTCTATCAAGTTTGATATATCATTTGTTAACCCAGAAATAGCCAGTTCCAACAGGTTATGGGTACCCAAACACAATACAAATTATATTTTGTGAAAAGTTAGTATCTGACATGTAATAATAATTCACATAAGATCATGCCACATGAGGTTAGTTTTCTGGCCATGTGCGAAGAGAAAAATAACTTAACTTCAAGATGGAAAGTAAGATCGGCCACATAAACAAACTCAAAGGCATCAAAAATCACACAATGCTTGGTCTGTGGTTAATAGTTCATATTATATGTCTGAAGAAACATCTCATAACAATGCATACAGCAAGTTGATTGCAGCCTGGGAAAAATGTGACACAATAGCTCAATGAATCACCACTACATTAACTGAAGAAAATGCTATGTTGAATATTACAAACTGCAACACATAGAAAGAATTAATGTGGTGCAAACTACTGTCTCCTTACAAACAAAAGACTAGAACTTACATGTTACTGCAGCAGTGGTATAATATGCTAAAGCAATCAGATGATGATATTATTACACATATTGTTAGTATTGGAGATCTTTCATGTCACTTGCTGATTGTAACTGAGAAAATACCTGAACAAATGACTGTTATTCTACCAGTAGCATATAAATATTTTATCAAAGCATAAGAATCTATGTGGCTAAGTGAATGAACACTTAGCAATCTCATACCCAGATCTGCCATTGAAGAAGGTAAAATGAATGCAAGTGATCAATTTGAAACTTTGGCACGCACAACAAGCAATAGCTCCCATAAACCTGTGGTAAAAAACCCAAGCATATTTCAAAATCAGGTGATATACTTTTCACTACTTCACTGGATCTGTGACTGCAAAAAGCAAAAAGCTGCAGCCACAAGTCACTCTTTAACCAATGGAGAAGCTGTCATAGGAGAAACAATGCTCAGTACAAGTGTTTCAGATACAATTGGAGAAGCATGATATCTGGATTCAAGAGCAGCTAATCACATGTCCAGTCAATGCTCATAGTTCACCATCCTTGAAGGACTTCCAGAGGCAAGACCTGTTCATACTGGCAATTGAAAATACATTCCTGCTATTGGATCTGGAGGCATTAATACTCTGGCCCACACTGGAATGGAATGGAATGGAAGGGCAAGCACATCAGCACTGTTTTGTATATGCCATAGTTAACCCACAATCTGTTCTCCTTGGGTGCAGGTCTTGATGAAGCTATGAAAGGCCAGTCTGACAATTAACTGTATAAGTATTTAAAGGATGAAAGTGTTGTTGCAGTGGGAGAAAGACATGTGTTTAAAATTAAATTTAAGGTTCTATCAAATCATGGGTGTAATATCAGAACACCATACAAGTTAAACAAGTACTTGATGAAAGAAATTTCTTATTTTTGCTGTAAAGGGGCATTGAAAGAACTCAATGACGGCAGATGAAAATTCATGCTGAACTGGGATTTGAGCTTGGATTTCATGCTTTTTGTGAGCAATCATCTTAACCACTTCGGCTATCCAAGCACATCTCCCATTTGACCCAAATCTCCATATGCCGCATACTACAGAGTAATGTCCCCTTTCCATTAGTCCTCCTTGCTTGCAGCCCTACCTTATTCCCATGAGAGGTTGGACATTATTGTGCAGCTGCACTGAAAGATCAGTATGCTATTGGGTGCATGTAGTATATAGGTATAGTGTCTGTTCTTATGGACATGCGTGAGCAGTTAAGGGTGACAGCTAAGGGGGCTAATGAATCTATAGATGCTTTTTCAGACAGAATTAGAAATTTTAACGTGTGTACATATGAATTAACACAGAATGATTAGGTGAATATGATGTTACAAGAAGCTGAGCAAAGGGCACTCAATGCTTTTCTGATAGATTTTGCATCAGAAATGTCTAGAAAGGTGCACACTGGTACACCTAAGGATCTCCACATGCAGTGAGGCTAACAATGAAATCTGAAGAAACTGAATAAGAGACAGACAACATATGTTTACAGCAAATACAAAATGTTACAATTGTGGGCACAGAGGCATATGCAAAGGCAGCCACATATCAGTAGAGGTGGTCTAGGTTGTGACAGGCACCTGTTAAACTCAAAAGAGAATGCAATATCAGTCGAAAAAAGTTTCCAGTAAAAATTAAATGAGGACATATGACTGCAAGGGCAGAATATGCCATAGTAGGTATAATGTGTGGAAATAGTTGGACACGAGCACACATGTGTTAATTGCCTCGTGACCAAGTTTAGGCAGTGTCAAGGAGTGGTGTCACATGTAAGTGAGGGCTACAAAATGATTCTAGGATTAGATTTTCTGCATCAATATCACGCCATAATTGACCTTTGATGATGTGTGGTGGATTTTAGTGGGAAGAATATCCAGTTAGGGGAAGTTGTTGTCAGTATTGATCTGTCTTTAGGAGCATCTGTCATAGTAGGCAATCCAGTGATAATTGATATTAAGGCTTAATTCAATTGACTGTGTGACATGTGGCAGCAAAAAGTTGTGCGTGGGTGAGTGGGGGGTCTGACTTACCAGTTGGTATGTTGTGTATAGTGGAAAAGCTGGATAGTAGTGATGATCTGGTTGCAGTGTGTTGTCTAGTAAGAAGAAGTGATTTATGTGTACAGGGAAAGGATGGGGAGGAGGGGGGAGGAGAGGGGGGGGGGGGGGGGAACAGCTGTCAATGCTGTCAACATGGATAATTTTGGCACCAAGCAGGTTAAGTTGTTGAAGGTAACATTAGTCGTGAAATTAAAAATTCCAGAAGAGGAAGATTGCTGTACAGAAGGTGTAACATGTGAACAGGCACAGGATGCCACTAAGATTGGAATGCATGAGAAGTTTAAGCATTTGAAGGGAATGGCGATGGGGCCATTACCTACAATTCCTGTGACACAGCACAGGACTCCTACAGGGAATGAAGTGCCAGTACACAGGCAGCTGTACAGAACACCATGGTCCCTGCAGCAGACTTAGAAGAATTTATTAATCAGCAGTTGGCTGACAGCATAGTAGAAGAGATTAGTAGACTGTGGGTGATAAGAATTGTAATTGTACTAAAGAAGTCTATGGATGGTTCAAGGAAGTACAGATTCTGCTGCAACAACTGCCATTTGAACAGTATGACAACCAATGCTTATCCCATTCCAAACATTGCAGAAACCATTGAAAAACATGGGCAGCACTGGTATTTCTCATTGATGGATAGGATGAAGGGGTACCATCAGTTGGTAGTGATTCCAGAAGACACACCAAAGATTACTTTTTCAGTACTTTGGGAACATTATCATCAGTACGGTAGGATGTCATTTGGTTTGACAAATGTACCAGCAACATTCCAGCATTTTTTAGATTGACTTTTGAAGGGATTAAGGCCTTGGCAATGTTTAATATGTTTGGAAAACATACAGTAGCCTTTTTTTTCCAACAGAAATGCAAGAACATTGGGCAATGACTAAGAGAAGTATTTAGACGATTACGGGCTGAACTGAGTTCTGAGAAATGTCATTTTGTGTTAGGAGAAATAAATTACTTGGGACACATAATTAGTAAGGATAGTGTGAGGATCAATCCAACATTGATACAGGTGATGGGAGATTTTCTAGCACTAGGAACAAGCAAAGAATTACAGTGTTCCCTGGGCCTTGCAAATTTTTTAGGAAATTAATGAGATAGTTCGAAGATACAGCACTATCACTTACACAACTGCTGAGAAAGGGTACCAAATTAGTGTGGTCTGAGGAGTGTCAGAGAGCATTTGAAGAGTTAAAGGAAGTGTCAACATTGAATCCAGTGTTAGTGCTCCTGGATTTTCAGAAGGAATTAACAATATCATGTGATGCGTCGAACCATGCTCTTGGGTGTGTTTTGAGGCAGGAGGTCAATGGAAAATCATACCCAATTGCTTTTGCACTGAGACTACTGAATACCACCAAGAAAAATTATTCTACTACAAACAGGGAGATGCTTAGTGTGGTGCATAGAGTAACATACTTTCAGTGTTACCTGTACAGGAAGAAATTTAAAGTAGTTACCAATCACGCTGGTTTGGTTACTAGGTTTGAATGACCCGTCAATAGACTGAAGAGATGGACATTCCAAACCCAGTGAATCTGAGTACAAAGTAATCCACCTGCAGAGGAGGATGATAGCAGTGATGCAAGCACTAAGTCAGGACCTAGCCAAGTGGCAAGCAATGCATGTTGCTGATGGAGAATGTAAGCAGTTAGTAAGCAGCAGCAGTTCAGTGTGGTGTGACGGGTTGCTACGTAAGGAGACCAGATTGGGACCATGAGTGCTAGTACCATGAAGCTAAGGAAAAGATGTTTAGAGACAAGCATGATCACATGTTGTCTGGTTGTGGAAGGTGCAGAGCAATGAATCGGAATGTAGCAGAGAAGTGCCAATGGAAAGGAAGAAAAAGAAAAGTCAACCAGTTTGCACAATGTGCAGATTTAAGTTGAAAATGGATAGCATTGCAGAGATTGCCAGAAGTGATGGAACCTTTTCAGTTTATTGGTTTGGATGTGTTACGACTGTTTAGCCGAGCTCCAGTTGGAAATAATTTTGTGCTGACTACAATAGACCATTCCTCTCATTATAGCAAGGTGGTGCTAATACCAGACCAGCAGACAGTCACAGCTGTGCAAGCATTGGTGATTAGATGGATGCGTAAGTTTGTGTTACCAGAGACAATAATAAAGAATCAAGGTATGAACTTAATTTTGGAGCTAATGAAGGAGATGTATTAGTTGTTGAGAGAGAAAAAATTGAGAATGAGTCCATTTCATTCCCAGTCAGATGGAAGGATGGAATGGGCTCATGAAATAATCAAGAGGATGCTTCGTTATTACATCAACTCCCACCATATGGACTGGGATATATATTTATCTTTTGTGGTGAATGCATGTAATTCAAATGTATACAAACCAGCACAAGGTTGTTGCCATTTAAAATGATTAAGCAGAAAGGGAACACAAACAGAGAGTCAGCCTGGGAGACTGCAAGAACTGTAAGAGAAGTTTGGAAAAGGATCTGAAAAGTAAACACTAAGGCACTGGAGATGCAAAAAGAGGCAGTGAAGTGCATGAGAACCCTATCTCAATGTTAAGGTGGGCCAGTGGGTGGTGTTGTCCAGTCCTTATACTGCAAAATGCAAAGCAAAGAAGTTTGCGACATGGTAATAGGGCTGCCTGTATGAAGTAACTGAAAGCATGTCACCTGTAAAGTGAAGCTTAAGTTGCCAATGAGGTCAATGGTCATACTGTCAGACACTTATGGCAATTCCAGGGTGCACCAGACTTGATCCCAGGAGAAGTATTGATAGATCCAAAGCAAAGAGTGAAACATAAGGAGCAAGAGAGTGAACAACAGGGGGTGAAGGACCACGTACATTGTATATCATATTATTTAAGGCCAAGGGGATATTCAATGCATTTCATGTTTTATTATGATTATTGCCATTTTTGTGTGGATTATTAAACTAGTGTTGAGTAGGATCATATGTATATGTTAGGATAAGGATTATCGTTAATTATTGAGTGAGAGATACTGACTGGAGACAGTGGGCTTCTGGGGGGAGGGGAGATGATAATGATCCCTGTCCTCAGGTTGCCACTTGGCTAGTGCAAGGAAGAAAGATGCTAGCTTTAATGGAGCTGTATCTCTTTGTCTGGGGTGGAGTAGGGTTGACGCAACAGCTATTATCATCTGGACAGAGGAACTTTGTTTTCCAGGCAGCAGGATGTTGCATAGTCTAGTCACAGGTGGACACTAAGTTTTGGTATTTAATCTATGGGAACTGCAGAATGAAATAAGAAGACTGAAAGAGGTATTCTC
The DNA here is from genome assembly GCF_021461385.2 of Schistocerca piceifrons. Classification (NCBI taxonomy): domain Eukaryota; kingdom Metazoa; phylum Arthropoda; class Insecta; order Orthoptera; family Acrididae; genus Schistocerca; species Schistocerca piceifrons. Next base: position 298,501,203 of record NC_060140.1, read on the forward strand.
AGGTTTATGACAGCTGGTGAGCAGTAATGGAGTACTTAGTGAGGTGTCAGAGGTGCTCAAGAAGTTGCTTATAGTATATGCATGACTGAAGGGGCAAATGAAAGAAGTTGTAGAAGTGGTACCATGAGAATTGTGGAGGAAGAAAAGGGAGTGAAAAGATGCTGGAGGAAAAACATTCAAGACAATATTTGGCACACCAAATGATGTGAGTGAGCTAAATGGGGCAGTGGACGCTGCAAGAGAGTTGTCTAAAGGAAATTCAGTGACTCCAGTGTGGCACTCTACATGGACTGATTGTCTGGAAAGGAGCAAGTTGAAAAATACATGAATGCTTTGACAACTAACTAGGGAAGTAATGGATTATGCCAGAGCATCAGCTAGCATTCTAAACCAGAATTTGAAGGCAGTTCAAGCACAAATGAAACTATTGGATGTGAGAACATTGCTTGAAAAACTTTTGCAATTATTGGATATACTTTATGGGATGGAAGACTGGAGTTAACGAGCCTGAAGGAAGCCATTCATCAGACACTGCATGGGAAATTGAGCCAGGTCCTATTGTCACATAAGCAACACATGAAGGGATTTAGAAAAAAAAAAAGGTGTGGAAAGTACTACCACCAGAACTACAGTTAACAGCAGGGCCTAACAGTCAAAATCTGGCTTTCTACTACCATGGAGCAACTGTGGAGGTGAGAATGGATAGTGAACAGTTGTACATGTCAGTGAAAATACCAGCAGTGGACAAACATGAATTATCTAAGTGTTACATTGTGCACACTAACCCAATAAGGTTATAAACAGTGGGAAAGTTTGTGCAGATGAGAGAGGACAGTCTGAACTTCATAGTGGAAGGTTGGCACATTGTAATGACCAAAGGAGAACTACAGCAATGCCAATGAGGAGTTGTCATCATATGCCCTACTCACAAGATCCAGATGGGAGGGCCGGCCAGGGTGGCCGAGCAGTTCTAGGCGCTACAGTCTGGAATTGCGCGACCACTACGGTTGCAGGTTTGAATCCTGCCTCGGGCATGGATGTGTGTGATGTCCTTAGGTTAGTTAGGTTTAAGTAGTTCTAAGTTCTGGGGGACTGATGACCTCAGAAGTTAAGTCCCATAGTGCTCAGAGCCATTTGAACCATTTGAACCAGATGGGAGGAACTGCTTGTGCCATTGAACTGTTCAGGGGCAAGGCAGAGGATCATCCATGCTAAAAGATGGTGATGGAACCAAAGCCATACTCCCAGTGAATGGGTCTACATGGGTATACTCAGTGTACAATGATATAATAGTGGTTGCAAGTTTTTACGAAAAAAATGGAAGCTCATGAGAGCAAGAAGCTTGGAGGTAAGAGGTAATGGATTGTTAATTAATGGTATCATGTGTGATATTATGAGACCAACATTTAATTTAGCAGCTACATTGATGGGAGTTACTCACTTAAACATGATGCAGCTGCAGCTATATTTTCCAGGTGAACCTTTGGAGGTGTTTCCTAAACAAAACCCTATCTTCCCAAATGATACCTGGGAACTTAGTCCAGTTCATTCTCTGAAACAGATGATAGCTGCACAGTAGGGATGAGTCCCTGAATGACGTCTAATGCAGTGCACTGAGCAGTATTGGGATGATAAATGACAGGTAACGATGAATTTTAGTCCACAGAAGACCTCTCTCCCAGAGTAGTCATTCTTGCTGCTTTACTGCACGAGGTTCTACACCTTCTCCTCCATTGCTATTGGAGAGTTTTGAGCACTAAACTGTTAACTAGGAAACTTTTTTTGTGGCTGGGGATCAATGGCGAAATTGTCTGTTCCATAACAGGTTGTGAGCAGTGTGCCCAACAACAGGTATTAGCTCCTAGAGTGTCCTTGTACCCCTGGCCTGCTCCCACCAGCCATGGGAAAGCATTCATGTAGACTTTGCGGGTCCTTTCTAGAATTCCTACTGGCTCTTGGTTGTGGATGCATTTTTCCAGTTTCCTTACATTTTCCAGAGCACATTGATGTTGGTTGAAGTTACAATTCATATGCTTTTGAGGGTTGTTTCAGTTGAGGGGTTGCCTTGTACCTTAGTTTCCAATACTGGGCCCCAGTTCATTTTTCACACCTTTCAGTTTTTTTTTTTCATCACAGAATTTGTCATATTATGGCTCCACCATTCCATCCTCAATCAAATGGTGAGGCAGAACAGCTAGTGCATACATTCAAGTCCCAAATGAAAATGGTTCTAGGTGCTTCAGTCTGGAATCGCACGACCGCTACGGTAGCAGGTTCGAATCCTGCCTCGGGCATGGATGTGTGTGATGTTCTTAGGTTAGTTAGGTTTAAGTAGTTCTAAGTCTAGGGGACTGACGACCTCAGATGTTAAGTCTCATAGTGCTCAGAGCCATTTTGAACCCAAATGAAAAATTATGTTGTGGATTCTTCACTGACGATGCCGTTCCCCATTTTCTGAGCACCTATCGCTTCATGCCTATGGGAGTGGAGCCCAGCTGAATTGGTTCACAACTTGCAGCCATGCATGCTCCTCCACCTTGTGCAGCCTGCACCACACCTGCTGTGGTTGAGTTTGTCCATCTGCTTCATGCTAGGATCACCAGTGTGGGAGTGAGGGTTTGGTTGCTGGCCCAAGTCGACACTGGTCACTGTTCTCTGCTGCTGGGGATGCTGTCATCGTGACATCCACATGGCCAAAGGGCTGGTGGTGCACTACTTTGATCTCACTGAAGCCTGCCCTGTAGGGGGGGCAGTATAATACTCTGGGTGACATTCACCACACCTTACATGGGACAACTGAAGGCATCTTGACAGCTGTGGACTGTTTAAACATTATTGGGGCCCACCTGCATCCCTCCATGCTTGATGTGTCCCCCATGGGCGGTTCATGTTCTAGCAGATTTACTGTCTATGTCACAAGGCAGAATTGTGCTACAATAGTTTGAGGAGCATGATAGTGAACTCACTCTGATGTCTACACACCCACAAACCTCTGGCCAATAAATTATGGGAATTGTGCAATCTGTGCATAGACATCTGGTGTCATACTCCTCTGGAAATCCATCTCATATCTGTCAAACCCATGCTGTACAGAATTGGTGCTCTGTTATGTTCAAAAGGTGGACCAACATAATGTTTAGCAGGTGATCATAATGTTTTGGCTCATGAGAGTACATTTGTAATTTTTCAGCTTATCTTCTAAGACATGGCACACAATCAGTATTGTGTCCAATGTTCCTATATCTCTTTGGAACTCAAATAGGTCTTGCGAGCGATCAGCTTATATCAGTCTTTATAGTCTTCCATAAACAGTACATGTCAGTATTTGCAAACATGAATCATTAAATTGGCTACGAAGTCTTTTGTGACATATTTCTTGAATAAAAATCTCTCAGTGTACATGCCGCGCCAATTCAGGATAAAACTCCAAGCTTTCGACCACTACCTCCATGGTCGTCGTCAGGGCTAAAACTGACTGTCGTGAGCTAGCGAGGTTCCCACTTTTATATGCAAAGGACGGCTTCTGATTGGCTGGAATATGTCATAGCAACAGCGATATGGTGCGTAGTAAAGTGGTGCCCTCTACTTCCATAGATGTAATTTCTATCCCGAGGTAAAGTGTGGGAAGTTTTTCTCTGCGATTTTTCTTTACCCATTGCACTCTTCCAAGTGTTGCTAAGTGCATAGCCGTTGTCTCTGTTAAAGTTATTATCGCTAAGTCTAATTTCGACTGCTTCCCGGATCATAGAGTCCCAGTAATTTGATGCGTGGGCTATTACTTATTATTATTATTACTAGTAATAGCCCACGCATCGAATTACTGGGACTCTGTGATCCGGGAAGCAGTCAAAATTAGACTTTGCAATAATAACTTTAACAGAGACAACGGCTATGCACTTAGCAACACTTGGAAGAGTGCACTGGATAAAGAAAAATCGCAGAGAAAAACTTCCCGCACTTTACCTCCTGATTCAAGGGATGGCGCTGCAAGCAACGCGGGATAGAAATTACATCTATGGAAGTAGAGGGCACCACTTCACTACGCGCCATATCGCTGTTGGTATGACGTATTCCAGCCAATCAGAAGCCGTCCTTTGCATATAAAAGTGGGAACCTCGCTAGCTCATGACAGTCAGTTTTAGCCCTGACGACGACCATGGAGGTAGTGGTCGAAAGCTTGGAGTTTTATCCTGAATTGACGCGGCATGTACACTGAGAGATTTTTATTCATGAATCATTAAATTGATACCGAGCAAGGTGGCGCAGTGGTTAGCACACTGGACTTCCATTTGGGAGAACAACGGTTCAAACTTGCATCTGGCCATCCTGATTTAGGTTTTCTGTGATATCCCTAAGTCACTTCACACAAATGCCAGTATGGTTCCTTTGAAAGAGCATAGCCAACTTCCTTCCCCATCCATCCTAATCCGATGGGACCAATGACTTCGCTGTTTGGTCTCCTTCCCCTGCTGTTTGGTCTCCTTCCCTGAATCAACAAACCATTAAATTTATGGCTGTGTCATCTTCACACATGTTTTATCTGTCTTATTTTGAACTGGTATTGTCTTGTCATAACTACAATAAAATCCAAATCCGAAAGCCGTATCATCAATGAAGTACAACACTTTGCATGGAAAACATGTTTATTACCCACACCAATATAGAGACAGAGCAGACATGATTGAATATTACAGGACTTGTAACCATTGTAAAAATACAAATTTTGAGAGCCCTCTGGAAATGATAAACATTAGATAACAAATATTTGATTGTGGTCATATTCAGACTGGCAACCCATGGTATGCCATCCAGTGATGCTAACTGCTATTCCATATTACATACACAGCTCTCTAAATTTATCAGTGTTAATATATTCATCATGAAGTCTTTGAGAATATCATCTGTTCTATATCTTGCACACCAGGTGAAATAGTTAGGTATATAACTGGTTCTCCCAAGGACTTCATTCTCCAAGTGTTCTGCCAAAACTGACTTGCAGTATTCATATTACCAACATTATCTTTATCTACTTTCTCTTCCTCTTCCATAAAGATGTCTTCAAGATTGTTTCCTTTTTATAGCCCTTCCATGCATTCCTTCTATTTTTCAGCCTTTTCTCTTTTGCTTAGGGCTGGCTTTCCCTCTGGGCAATTATTGTTGATAGAGCTTTCTTTCTTTTCTCTCTGTTTGTATGCGTAGCATCTATCTTTCCCATAATAATGCATGCTTCTACAGTTTTGAACTTCTCCTGAAACCATTCCTGCTTTGCATTTCTGCACTTCCTACCAATCTCAAATTGATATGTGTCAGTAATCCTTCTTGCCTGCTTCTTTTGTTGCATTTTTACCATTTGGTTTCATTTTTCATTACTACACTCAGTCTCTCATGTGTTATCCAGAGATTTTTACTTGGTCTTGTTTCCCCTGGCTGTTAGTCTGCTGGATCCACTACTCCAATTCTGAAAAGACATCAATTAATTTTATAGTGTTCCTTTCTCAAGTTTCAGTCAGTTGTTGCCTAATGCTCCCTTTGAAACTTTCAAAAATCTATGTTCCTTCAAATTATTCATGTACAGTCGTCTTAATTTCTTACCTTTCTGTAATTTCTCCATTCATAACAAATGAATTATGGTTAGAGTCCACATATGATCCTGAAAATTATTGCAGCTTAAAATCATGTTAAGAAATCTCTGTCCTATAATTATATAACTTATTATATAACTTATATGAAACCTTTCAGTACCTCTAGGTCTCTTCCCCTTGCACAGCCTTCTTTCATGAGTCTCAGACCAAGTGTCTGCAATGATTAAATTGTGCTCTGTGCAAAATTCTATCAGGCAGCTTTACATTTCACTCCTTTCCCCAATCCACCATCATGCTATCAAAATCCAGTCCGATCATCACCATTAAATTTTCACCAGCACTAACTACATAAATAATTTCTTTTATCTCAAACTTTAAAAAAATCTTTTCATTATCTGTGGAGAAACAAGATTGGAACTTAAATAGTAGCAACTATTTATTCACAAACAATACAAAAGAGTTACATGTTTGCACCTGTTACTGTCCTTCAACGAAGTCACCAGCATTGTGTAGAACCCATTGCCAGCAATGTGGAAGGCATAGTATACTGTTAGCAGAGCTTGTTCTGTTGATGGTGCAAACAGAGCGGTCTACTGCCTCTCAAATCTCTGGAACAGTTCTGAAGCAAATATCATGAAGTGGTTCCTTCATCTTTGGAATCAAATCGGAGTCTCAAGTGGGGAGTATGGTGGATGGTACAGTACTTCGCAGTCCCACTGACTGAACAGAGCAACCACAGCTTGTGCTATATGTGCCCATGCATTGTCATGCAAAATGATGGGTGGGTTGTGCAGAAAGTGTCACCGTTTGTTTCGCAAATCTGGTCAAAGGTGATGCTCCAAAAACAAACAGTAATATTGTGCATTGAAAGTCTGCCATTGAGGAATGTAATGCATTAGGATAACACCATCACAGTCATACATGAGAATCACCATAACTTTCACCATACTGGGGCTCTGATGCACTTTTGACATTCACAGTGACCCATTATGACGCCATTCATTGGACTGGCATTTCAGTTTTGGCTTATACGATGTGGCCCATGTCTCATCCAGTGTTACGATACGGTGTAAGAAAGCCTTTCCTTCATGCTCATAGTGCTCCAAGTGCATCTGAGCAGCATCGCAATGCATCTATTTCTGCATTTCTGTCAGGTCATGCGGAACCCATCATGATGCAATTTTTTGCATGGCCAGACGTTCCTTCAGGATGCAAAGCACAGTCGTATGTGTTAATATGGTTTCGTGGGAGAGCACACGAATCGTATGGCATTGATCACTGTCCACTAACGCGGCAACAGAATGCACTTCTTCTTTGGAGATGCTAGGACGACCTGCCCGATGCATGTCTGCCACAGTTTGTCGACCTTTGTTGAAGGCTTTTACCCAATGTGCCACTGTACTGTCTGGCAATGCTGATTCCCCGCATACTGAAGACCTTGATGACACTGTCATGCTGTATGACCTCTGGCACATTCAATCTTGATCCAACTCCATTGTTCCTGTTTCGAAAACATAATGACACCATTATTTTAGACCGCTCACTCACAAGTGACTGTGTTTCCCTCGATTGTGCACACGCCAGTGATATAGGACAGGCGAGTCCATTTGCTCCTAGGTAAGGTGGGTATGTCAGCAATGTATGCTATCAGCAATAATAGCAGATTCCATTGCATAGTGTCTCCACAGCAGTGTTGCCACTATTTAAGTTCCAATCTACAAAGTTGGCATTTGAAACCATACTTCTACTCCTATTTGATTTTATGTTGACAACCCTTCAGTCACTGACCAGAAATCCTGTTCTTCCTGTCACTAAATTTCATAAATTCACATTTTGTCTAACTTCAAACTATCCCTTTCTCTTTTGAAATTATTTAACCTACCTGTAAAATTAAGGAATTTGACATTCCATGCACTGATCCAAAGAACATTAGTGTTCCCCCCCCCCCCCCCCCCCCCCCCCTTGACGAAAACATCCTCCTGAGTAGACCTTGCCCGCATACCTTAGTGTGGGGTTATTTCACATCTGGAGTATTTTACCAAAGAGCAGCTACTGAAAAAGCTGTTACTGCGCTTCAGGAACCATGTGTTAGTCTTGACCTATCCACAGACACTCATCCATTGTGGCTGCACATATGGTACAACTATCTCTATTAATTAAGTATGCTATGCAAGCTGCCCTACCATTTCAAGGGCCATTGGGTATTGTGGGGTTCAACAAATAGCTTGTACATTCTGGAGAGGAGGCTGAGAGATGTGTAATTACTTACATATTTTCCTTCTTCCTTCTTGAGAAGTAAACCAGTTTTTGGAAACTGTATTCCCTGAAGGTATTCCAGAAACAATTTTTCAGATTTATTTTTTATTATTGTGTTACTATCTTGTATAATTCCTACCAAAGCATATCACTTCTATGTGCCTTTCTTTCTTTGTACCTCAAGCAGCTTGACAGCCATTACATCATCATTACAAACTCAACATGATTCTGAACCATCTCTTGAATAATACAAACATTAAAGAAATATTAAAAAACTTGTACAACTTTGTTTTACATTGGTGTGGGAAACTTAAGGATAAAAGCAACTTTTACACAACTTGTCAGTGACAAATAACATAGGTCAATGAAAGTCGGACCATACACAAAAATAACTGCTACAGTATAGCACAAAAGGTAACCAAAAGAAACATGCAATGAGGTGAACAGATATGACATTTTTATTCAAAGGCACTAATTACACTTAAATCACCACAGTTCATGATAGTCCCCTGGTTATGACTCCTTATAGGTTGCACAAACGTAACAGATGGCAAAGCATGCTTTGCAATGTCCTTCCATGCTGGCTATATGCTTGATAAGAACTTCTTATGGTAGAGCATTCCATTCCTTCACCAGCACATTTAACAGCTGCTGGATAGTCATTGGTACATGTGGAAGTGCCACAATATATCTCCCCAAAGCATCACACATATGCTCAGTGGGATTTAAGTAAGCAGAACAAGCAGGCCAGTCCACTTGGCAAATATCTTCTTGTTCCGAGAGCCACTCTCCATGTGCTGTTTCATGCAGTCTCGCACTGTCATACATAAAAACAAAGTCAGATCTGGATGCACTCCAGAAAATACGCATGTGGGGACAGCCCACAGTGCAACAATAACTCTGACTGGTAGATGTACCGTGTTCCAAGATTTAGTGGTTAGTATGACCAAGCAACTTTGCCTCCCCACATCATAACATCTGGACCACAAAAATGATCGTGACTGATGATGTTCCTAGATGCATTACCCATTCTCACCTCTTGCCATATGAAGGTACATCCAGCACTGTCCAACATAATCTTTTGATGGTCCAGTGGTATGGTGTGGGAGACACAAAGTTGTGTATGCATACTGACCTCCAAAAATGTGAACACAGTTTACTCATTGGTCAAAATTATTGTGACACTGTACTCCTTACTCATGTGTGTCTTTTCAGTGGTGTATTAAGCCACAAATGTAAATGTCATGTAACTAGGGCCTCCCCTCGGGTAGACAGTTGGCCAAGCACAAGTCTTTGTATTTGACGCCACTTTAGCCGCTTGTGTGTTGATGGGGATGAAATGATGATGATTAGGACAACACAACACTCAGTCCCTGAGCAGAGAAAATCTCTGACCCAGCCGGGAATCAAACCCGGGCCCTTAGGATTGACATTCTGTAGCGCTGACCACTCAGCTACCGGGGGGCAGACTATTAAGCCATGACTTCATTTTTATGGATGACAACATATGAACACATTGAACAGTGCAAAAAAAGAAATTGTTGGAATAAGAGGATATTTGGCAAAAGCATTGTCCTGCCTGTTTCCTCAATTTAAATCCCACTGAGCAGATGAAGAATGTGCTGAGGGCACATACTGCAGCATGTTCACACATACCAGTGACAATCCAGCAGCTGTCAACTGCACTAGCAGAACAATGGAACACCCTACCGCAAGTACTCCTTACCGACCTAGTGTCTGTAATGGGAGCAGTTGAAGAGGATGTATTGCTGCCTGTGGTGATTAGACATTATATTAATAACCACATCTTGCCTTTTGTAACATCCCAGGGGACCATCATTAATCATGGTGGCACTACACCACCTAAACTGACTGCCATATTTTCGTACCCCATGTGGCCTGAATGAAAAGTGCTTGCCCCAGTTAGTGGGCAAGATAAGTGTTGATAGGCAATCAGGGTCTCTTGTTGTTATGCTACTCAGTATCAGACTGTGGGAAGGCATGGACTATGGCCCTATGTGCAAGGAGCTACTGACTTGAATGGATACTGGGGGGTAGGTAGTAGAAATCACAACAAAAATAAAAGATTTAGGAACTAGTAGAAAGAGATATATTCTGAAATTAGTAAAGAACAATGTACTCTTCACTGAGGGCAGCCACCACTGACATGGACAAATTCACAGAATGACACATAGAGGCAGCAGTCACATATAGCTATGTAAGTTGAACTGAGAACACTTCAGAGTGAGAATCCTGAGCCATGAGAACTAGGTTTCAGCAACAAAAGGTGGAGGGACTAGCAGAATTCAGTGTAACTTATGTACCCCTTGGCTGGCACAGCTGCTCTCGCATAGTATCAAGAAATACTTGCAATTGCCAAATGACCAAAATGATGATTGAGTCCGAGCATCACTGTTAGACTGTACCCAAAGTCACACACTGTTAAGCTTTACTATCGCACGGCAGAGCTTACCTATGGACAACAGGCAGTCTTGGGTGAGATTGCAGCTAGTGCATCTTCCAAGAAGATGTACCAGAATGTGATGGAGCAGGAATGCTTATGGTTTTTGTTAGCTAGTAGGCACCTCACACTAGAGTGTCTACGGGTGAAAAAAATTAGTTCCAGTGCCAACTTGCTGGGTGGTCAAGCAGCTTGCTGTCACCTGCTGGACCTTAACCCTGGCCACTTTCTTTTTGTCCCAGAAGTTTCCTAACCTGGTGAAGCTTTGACCATCAGGAAGGCAGGATATTCTGTGTTTGTGAGCACCTCAAGACGAAGAAGACTCTCCATTCAAACTTGAATCTTTTTAAGAGCCACTGCCATTATTAATTCATCTCAAAATGACAACAGCCTAAATATGTTTTGCTTCCTCTGCAAGTAAGGAATTAATATTACAAGGTTTCTTTAATTTCTATAATTATTTAGCTGTTCTAATTCATGGTTAAATCTTTAGAAAGTTGGTAAGCAAATTATGAATAGAGTAGTAGTTTGTTCCTCATCAAAAAATCCTGACACTTGATTTCATATTCATTAATTAGTTCTTGTCACATTCTTTGTTTCTGGACTTTTGTGCCCATCCACACACTCATCACTGTACATGTTATTATTGGGAGGGTTTGTAACACAATATGTTGCATGGTGACTTCGGTGTAATTATTATCTTTGAATAAAAGTGTCATTTCTCTTTGTCTCATTCTGTATTTCTTTCAGTTACCTTCTGTGCTATAATGTAGCAGTTCTTTCTATGTATGGTCCAAGTTCCATTAACCTTCTTTACTTGTCAGTGACACATCATGTAAAAGTTACTTTCATCATCATGTTTTGCACACCAGTGTAGTTGTTAGCTATTAAACTCTAACTGATTAAATGTGATGTCTGCTAAATGTATATTTGTATTATATTTTCTTCAGGGTTGCCTTTATCATTACTGATAGCTCCTGATATAAACTTTTCCTCATAAAGACATACTGAATAGCATTGTTTAATTCAGCATAGTATATCACCCTCCTAGTTTCATTTACTTGAAAATCTCATCTTTTCTCCTTTGTCTGCATGAAATTTCTCCCTGTTATCTTTTTGTCTTTGCATAGGGACTGTTGTTAAATAATTGCTCCATTTCTTATGTGTGAATAATATTGATTTTATGAGAAGCTGAACACTCTGATTAATTTTCTAAATACATATCTCTACGCAGTAATAAATTCTCATAATCATATGCCTGATCTCCTGCTGGAGTCCTTTTCTTCCTAACTTTTTACCAAGTTTTTCTGAGAATAAACTAATTTATAATCATTTGAAATTTTGCAAAGGTTTAGAACTGTCTTATCTTGCACAATATCTTTGTTGTGTGATTGAAGATAGACAAACTGACCTCAAGATCATTTTGGTCTTTCTAGTTTTGTAATTAAACATTTGAGGAAAGAAAACAGAATACCTCCAACAATTATTATATATAAAATAATAATTGAAGGTGTCTATCTAGAACGTCTAGAATTTCTGCTTCAAAACCGTTTATAAGAGATGTAACAATAATGGAAATTCCTTGATGGAGCAATAAGTAAGAGAAGGGAGAGGCAACCATTCGCCTATCTCACTTGATAATTACTAACCCATTTCACGATGTGGCAATAATTTCTAAAATAATTGAAGACTGTCTGCATAAACACATGAACCAATATAACAACTTACTCTACCCTGGACAGTATGGCTACAAATCTGGCCTCTCTACTGTGAAGGCAGTTGAGAACATTACAACAAAAGTACACAGCAAATTGTACTGCATGACTAGGCCTAAGGAAACCCTCTGATATGATGCCCCACAGCATCCTAACCACGCAGTAACAGTACTATGGCAAAGGTGAAAGAGCTATCCTCACGCTACAGCCATACCAAGCAACAGAAAGCAGTTAGTATGTGTAAACCGTCAAGACTCAGATTTATTACCAATCATAGAAGCTACACTCCAAGGCTCTATTTTGGTATTGTTTTTGCTTATAACATGTAAACTACCTGCAGTCAAAGTTGGCCCATAAAAAGTGTTGTTTGTAGATGGTGCAACATTAATGGTTCAAGATACTATACCAACCTGAAAGAGCTACAATGTATACTAACATCAGCAGTAGACAGATGTGTACATGGTTTCAGGCATATGTATTACAGATAAATAATATGGAAACAAAGCAGATTAATTTAAATATTCTCAACCGTGACAATAAATCAGTGGAACGTCATGGGTTTCATACCCAACACAACTATAGATAGGATATTTATGTAGATAAATTCTCCAGCAGCCTCTCTACTGTGATTTATTTGTTACCTTAGCTGACAGGATGTGCTAATGAGATGCTCTTACTGTTTGCATTTCGCCTTCTTTGTTTTCAAGCTGGTTTCTGGAATTCTACTCAGGGAAAATCGCTACAACAAAAAGTCTGCTTCAACGACGAAGCAAGGCTACCAGTGGCATTAGAAGATTTCTGTCACGAGTGTAATACAGAGGGTTCTTAAGGAATTAAATATCATGACGGTTCTGATCCTGTATGTCTATAACTGCCTGGTACACATCAAGCAACATCACAATAACTTGTATTGCAGGATGTTAGTATTCCACCACAACACAAGAAATGATATATGTGGAGATAGCAGAGGTTAACTTGAATTGGACACATCTATTTTTAAAAAGCTACCAAATGGTACCGAATCAGAGTCTTGAAATAAATTTAAAAGCATGGTACACTAACACAACTGATGAAGAAAATTAAAGCATTTTACACAATGGAACAACAACAACTGGGGATTATAGATTATTAGTAGCTCTTATGTGGAATAACATAAAAAAATTAATACTGTATGGTATTATTTAATGTAATATTGTGAGTTAAGTAGTCTGGCACATTGTATCATATCAAATACATATATGAAAGTGAGATCATACCATTATATGACATTCTTTCCATTTTGTTCAATAGTGGGAATGGGTATAGGCATACTATACTAAAACTGTGACCTAGGCCACTTGATAAACAAATCTTAGCTTTATTTTGACAAGAAATTATATAGGTAAGATATATTATAGTTGAATGTGAACTGTTTATAATAACTCTGATTATATTTTTTTTTTAAAAAAAAAAAAAAAAAAAAAAAAGGTTTTACTGTTTTATCTGAGATTCATTCAATAACTGTGATTTTCTTGTAAACAAGAAAACTTATGACTAAATTTCCCCCCTGTTCTATTACTCTGTAGCCTTTAGTAATAGCAATACTGTTTTGAATTTTATTCTTTTGCAACAAAACCTATTTCTTAATTTCCTCCCTGCTCTTTTCCTCTGTAATAAAACACATACTGTTAATTTTTATTTTGTTTTGTATTTTTTCCACACTTTTACTAGCTGTACTTTATCCCATTTGGTATTAATTAATCCCACTAAGCTACTTTTAGTTTCTGAAGTTCTAAAATGATTAACTATATATAAAATGAGTAGTGGTAATTATACTTTTAAGGTCCATATTGTCATATATTTTGCTACAATTCACACAACATAAATAGCTCAGCATGTCCCACAGCCTGAAGCCTTTGCCTGAGTTCCATTAGTTCACAACTGCTGATACTCCTTCCCCTACCCAAGAATACTAAAGTCCAAGGAACTCAAGTTAGGCAAGACTTTATACGTAAGGATACAAAGATCTTGGTGAGAAACATGCATAGTATTAAGCCTTGGCAGAGTTGCAGTCGTAACAGTCTCAGCCCAAGTCTTATTACTTCTAAGTTTCAAAGCCTTGAATCAACATGAGCAGTTCTTAGGTTGATCATGTGCCAGCAGGGACCTACAGCAATCATTCAAATATTTTGTGACATGTAATGAGTTTAAATTTAGAGTGTTGCAGCCATTCACTCACCATACACTGAACATTATGGGTTGATGAGGAGGCCAGTTACACTTGTTTTCCACAAAGTAATCAGTCAAAAGGATTTGTGGATACTAAAAGATGTGCATTGTGAACTTCTCAATTGGACTTGGTATCTACAGTGGTCAGTCAGACACTTAATCCTCATTATGGGGTAATTATAAGTTCACTTCGCTGTTCGTAGTCAACTTCTGCAGCTGAGTGTTTCTTTTTATTTTGGTATCATTACATTTTCCACTGAGCTGAAAGCTCCTCAAATTCTGGCACAAACATATTTTTGTAGGAACTATATCAAATGATTTCTATGTGCTCAATTTTACAGTATTTACATTAAAGACATGTTACTGACGCAAAGCATTTTCAAAAGGCAAATGAAGGAAGTTCACTCATGAAGTCTTCCAACATGCAATTTAGCAGGTTTATATTAGGTATTATGCTGTTGCTTAAAATAAACAGAACAGTGCCTTTGTAAGATATGTTAAAAGCTGAAGCAAGCTTATTGCACACGGAATGGAAAACAAACTTACTTGTGCTTTCTGTGGTCTTTGGGCTTCCAAAATCTATTTCATGATCTTCTTCATTTGGATTAAGAGGAGGTACCACAATGACAACTTCTCCCTCATGTGTATATGGTTCAACAGTCAAGGCAGATGACATATACTGTGAGGGAATGGAGCTGCAAAAAAAGTGCACAAGTTAGTAAACATTTGTAAGTGCAGTGTTTATTAGGAACAATGTTCAGCATCAAACGCCCTTGAAATTGCACAGCACACAACTAACAAATTTTTGTACATACATAAAAATGGAATACCACTATGATTATTTACCATAACTATTGCCATTAGTAAACAACATTTCTACGAGTTTAATTTCCAACTTTGTGAATCAACTGTTCACAGATGCCCATTTTTAATCCAAAGTATCCTATATGGTGTGCAGTGGACAACTAGACATCACAAGAGGTTGAGCCTTGGGCCACTAATATAAAAGATGGCGGGAAATGTAGTCATCAGTAGAGAAGTATTAACAGCAGAATGGGTTGGTGATGAGATTTGAGGAACTTCGAATGTGGACCAGTGATTGGATGTTACCTGATAACAAATCCATGAGTATTTTCCAACTCTTCTAAAGCTATCTAAGGTGACTGTTTGTACATCTACATCTACATTTATACTCCGCAAGCCACCCAACGGTGTGTGGCGGAGGGCACTTTACGTGCCACTGTCATTACCTCCCTTTCCTGTTCCAGTCGCGTATGGTTCACGGGAAGAACGACTGTCTAAAAGCCTCCATGCGTGCTCTAATCTCTCTAATTTTACATTCGTGATCTCCTTGGGAGATATAAGTAGGGGGAAGCAATATATTCGATACCTCATCCAGAAACGCACCCTCTCGAAACCTGGCGAGCAAGCTACACCGCAATGCAGTAATGTGACAATGAAGCAGAACTAAATTAACACCAGGCAAACCTCATGTAATGACGAACAGGGGACATCAAGCATTGCAGAGGTTGATTGTAGAAAATCACATGAACATAGTGCACAGAATTACTCATGAGTTCCTGACTGGTACCAGCAGTCCAAATAGCATGATTGTACGTAGAGAGTTAAAAGAATGGGATAAAATTGTTGAGCAATGTTCATAGGCCACATATTTCTGTAGTCAATGCTAAGCAATGCCCAGGATGGTGTACAGATGCTAGGTACACCTTTTTGGCAATCTGAAGAGAGAGTGTGGGTTTGGCAAATGCTACCATCATGTGCATTGCCAGCAGTGTTGTATGGAGGAGATGGTGTTGCGGTATGGTTGGAGGTTGTGTTGCAGTACGGTTGTGTTTTTTGGGGTTAGGGAGTTGCCCCTTGCTTTGCTTAAGAAAACACTAAATGCCGAAGAATATGAACACACTTTATTGCATTGTGTTCTGCATACAACAGTGGAACATTTACAAGATTATGACTGTTCATATCAGCATGACAATGCACCATGTCATAAAGTAGCTACTGTGAGGCAACTGTTTGTAGTGGGTAATATCCCTGAAATTGGCTGGCCTGCCCATGATCCAACTTGAACACAGAGTTAGAGTTCAGGCTATCATAAAAGTTCGCTTTGATGAAAGCTTGAACTCTATCAGGGACACTTTCAAAGAGGTGTCTGAAAGTCTGTGGAAGAATTGCAGCCCACTGTTTCTCAAAAGCTGTAACAGTGAAGATAGTCATGTTTCACACTGGGTCTGGAGTGAAGCTGGTGTTCTGACTCATCCCACTGGGTTCAGGGTGGATACTCAACGGGCCACTCCATTTCAGTGATGTCACCACCCACAAACCATTTCCTCACAGATGCTGCTTAATGACATGGTGGATTCTCACGCTGATGCAGTAATTAACTCTGAAATGTTACAATGCTGTATGCAGAACACAATGCTGTAAAATGTATCGGCACACCCCATGTTGCAAACAATAACACAGTTGTACACCCAGAAGAATATTATTAATCAATAGCACTGAGAATACCTGAGGGCTCACAGGGTGTAAATACTTCCAGATAAATTACAGGAAAAGTACAACTGCAAAGACAACTGCTAGCACCATGAGCTTACTAGAACTGTAATTGTTTACTTCCTGTTCTAAGCTGATATGGTCAAAACGGGCTAAAATGGACTACAGAGCTCCCAAAACCCTACCACTTTCTTGTTATTATACTATACTTGTTTTACACTAAATTTTGATCATATGACCTTGATAGTAGTCAGTTTTTATTGTTTGCAGCAGATTTTGAAGTATAACTACATAATTTTACTCTACGTAATTGCAAAGTATATTTCCTTCACGGTCATGAGTTAAATGACACGTCAGAGAAAGTAAATCCCGTTGGAAATGACTGATCCACATTTCGATAGCTCATCCTGTTTCGAAATGTTGAAAATGGTGGTTATATTAAAGATATAACGAATTCCGGGTGTATAAAAACAGAATGCGTGGCTGTGACATTGCATTAAATTTAGATGTAGACCACTGCTTGATTTTAATATTTTAGGTGTAATTGTGCCAGCTGCCATACTCAACTCATTCGATTCCATTACGTAAATGTGAGGCGGGAAGCAAAATGGGCCATCTAGACAGCAATGCAAATTGTTCAGAACACTCAAAAAAAAAAAAAAAAAAAGCACGGGAACTACTGATTTCGTAATTTTTTTTCAGTTTAATACACTTGACTTTGTCTCTACATATCTACTTTTTTTTTCTTTATTGAGTTTCGATTCCACCGAAGAGCGCGGGCTGGCAGCAGCTTTGTTAGTGCGCCGCTCTTCAGCCTACAGAATTTGTTTTAAAATGATGAAGGTAATAAATAATAAAAGCAGGCGATAAAATCGGTGACTTAAATGGTAAAATGGCGGAAAATCGTGGAACTTAAAACATTCAACAAAGGGTTGATGATGCTAATAAAATACACATGAAGCAGACAGGTAAAAGAATAGATAGACAATTAAAAAAAACACGGCGACAGTCTGGTTTCTGTTCACAAGAGATATAAAATTTACACCCAGCGACAGCATGGTTTCTGTTCGCAACACTTTGGAAAGACGAACAATACTGAACATTCACTTGAACACTGCACTAAAAAATTGGCACAAATATGATATACCAGAGGCGAGGGCAGATGGGGGAACCTGGACAGATGACGGGAAAGGAAAAGGGAGAGGGGGGGACGAAGGAGAGGAAAAGATGATTTTCGGGGGCGGGGGGGGGGGGGGGAGGGGGGAGGAAGGAGAGGGGGGGGACGAAGGAGAGGAAAAGATGATTTTCGGGGGGAGGGGGGAGGAAGGAGCCGATGGAGGACGAGGACCCATAAGAGGGGACATAGCTACAAGTTAAAAATCGATTATAAAGCAGTTTAGAATAGATAAAACACGTGGTAACAGAAGTTATTTGCTACTGGGCGCAAGTCTTTTGTAAAACTTCGTATCTAGGGACAGCTTGACGTTGGCGGGTCGTTACAGTAGTCAATGCCGTGCTTAGAAAAATGTACCTCTCGTCGCTTATGGAGTAATAATATACGGTCTAGCCACAGTAACTTGACGATTTCGCTAGTCTGCCAGAAGCGGAGAAAATCTGCACTATTTGAAAATAATCATTTGTCTCGGAGCACTGCTAACGTCAAGCTTGCAACCACTGTTAACGTCGTAATCCTGAAATCATATTTTTTAGGCATTCTGTCGAACTTCCTGATGTGGTATGGCGCATTATCTAATAAGAGAAGTGTTACAAAAGACTTGCGCCCAGTAGCAAATAATTTCTGTTAGCACGTGCTAAGGGCTTTATATTAGAACAAAAAGTTACTCAGTTTTACTTCTTTAAGTCACTAGGTCAAGTTTATTTCAGGAACTCGACGCAAGTACTTGTTACAGAAGAGCAGTTATTTTTAAAAACCAAAAGAGCCTTCACTGTTGTTGCATTATTAGTAATGAATAAAAATCGCGAAGAAACACCAAAATAAAAAAGTATTAGAGTAGTACATATTGTTGTTGCCAAGAAACACTACTCAATTGACTTAACTTAGATTAAAACCTTTGAGGATGTCATGTTCAAATTTCAAACATCTCTTGTCTATCGTATAATCAAGTATTCGATAACAGGAAACAAAAATGCGGCGCGGTATCACACCAAGAGACTGCCATTTAACTACTCTTCGATGTTTGCAAGCAGTATTTACTACTTTAACACAAATGTAATGGATTTATGTTCACGATAACATTAAAAAAAAAGGTTAAAATTTAAAGACGTCTGTACAGCCGTTCTACTTTGCCTTTTGGTGAAACAAATTGATCGGTAAACTCATTTTACAGTTCCTTGACTGGTGGTGCCAATTGTGTTTGTTTGAGGTTCCAATAATACATCTGTTTTGGCCCATCTGTATTTGTGCCATTCGCAATTTCGATAATGATACTTTCACGCCGGTACTGAACACGCACAATTTTCTTCTATGAAAGACAAATACGGTAAGCACTTGCAACAAGATGCAAGAAACTAGAACGAATTTTCATCCCACAGCGGAGTGTGCGCTGCTTTCCAACTTCCTTACAAAATAAAACTGTGTGCCGAGCCGAGACTCTAACCTTGGAACACGATCTGGCACACAGTTTTAATTTGTGTGAAAGTTTCATGCAAGAAACCGCTTCCACTAACTTGCGAACTTCTTGAATTTGATGAAACTATCGCACGTCGGACGTAGATTGGAGGGTGGGGGGGGGGGGGGGGGGGGAGGGGGTTGCAGGTATGGTCGTTCGTAAAATCCCACCCAAGGATAATGCGCCGTACCACAGCAGGAAGCTCGACAGAATGCCTAATAAATATGATTTCAGGATTAAGGCGTGACAGTGGTTGCAAGACAGGCAAGTAAACTACGACGACTCAATGAGGAAGGCTAACTGTTACCTACAATAAAGGAAAATAAACTATCCGTTAGGATATTCATCGTGGATAAAATCGCTGCGAGCAGAGGCCACAAAGAGAGCATTTACCGCCCTTCAACTGCGATCTAAATCCCACAGAATTGGCATAGGCTAAAGTAAAACACAATTTCAGGGAAAACAACGTCGCTGGTGACATGTCGAAGGAAAGATTGCAGAATCTTGTTCATGCTGCTTTCGTTTCAGTTACTGCGCCGGACTGGCAAGGTTACTGCAGGAATGTGCAGCAGCTGGAGCAAGAGTACTGGGCACGAGGTGGAATAATGGAAATGGTCATTTGTGAAGTTATCATCAGTACCATGCCCTCAAGTGATGATGACCTTGAAACAAACACAAATGACAGCGATCTTTAGGGAACATTATTTTGACAGTACTTTCAGGCACAATTGTTTACACCTTGTTGACTATACTGCTGTCTGAGTTGAAAATGCAATGTGCAAACAAATTCCATAAATCAGATTTTTACTTTCGATTCACAGTGTCGTAAGTCGTACATTCACTTTTTATTGTTTTCGAGATATAAATAACAAGCTGCGTAAGTTACAGATAGAACTCTCGAGCATGAATGTCAATAAATCAGGTGATTTCCGATCTGACGGAAGTGCCACTTAAGTGGACACTACTTCCGTGAGTGCTGCCTGTGGTTTTGTTTAAGCATAAAACATAGGAAGTACTGCCAGCACTGCTGCAAACAGCTGACCTGCCTTCCCCTCACCAATTCTCACCCATGGCAGCCACCATTATGCGGGGGCACGACCATTCCCGACAGCCACCGCGCCAATCACCAACGTATCGTGGACAAACAGTAGACTGGCAAAAGGTCGTTTTTCATTAACGCACGTAGCTAATGCACATCACTTTGAAAATTAGTCTTACCTGAATTCTAGCGGAAACTAAGGCAACTATTACTAGTTTCTCTTAACAGAAGAAAGTTCCTTGATAACAATAATGTCTGCCCTGCCTACAGGTCCCTTTTCCTTCCTAGGTTTACAAGCCCTTAACATTCCCAATATTCAAACTCTAGCTCTGTGCATTTCTTGTTAAGGGTTGGTTATTATGAATTGTTATTTACTTTAAATATCCACACTACTGTAAACAAGTATTGATAACCATGCAAATAACTGCAAATCGATTAGTGGAGCAACGGATCTGATTGCGTTTCTTTCTGACTTGTTTGCTGAGTGTCTCGTTAAAATTAAAAGTGATCATAAAATTTTACATTTCTACCTATGTCTTACTGATGTGTGTCTCGTAGAAATGAGTGAAGATAAGGTTTTAGAGATTATTAAGTAAGGTGGGTTTCTATTATTACAATAATATCAGTGATAAGATTATAATGCGTACGCATATTATTTTTCGGAAAGGTGTTTAAGCAGTGTTGATGAAAATGAAGATGAAAACCTGCCTGAACAAGAAAAATCAGTTAATCTTCCAGAAACTTATCTGCTAAAAAAAAAATCCAAATGTGGATGAGCTTTCAGTAAGTAACTTGGGCAATCTTGTTAATATTGGCGAAGTTATAGTTGAAATAGAAGGAAGTCAACACATTCAGGAGGTAACTGACGAGAATTATGGTGAAAAAAACGTGACCACAATTGATGGCTGTGTTGATGTTTGTGTTGTTCAAAACGATCATAGCCTTGTGGTGAATTTTATAGAAACTGACTGTGGATGCAAAGAAAACGCTGTCAATTATTTTCTGTTAATTAAATTCCTCAAATGTGCTGAAAAATATCATTCCATGACAATACAGTAGATCAAGTTATTTTAGGTTAACTTCGCTGCCTGACCTCAGGTTCTACATTAACATCTAATTCGAAAAAAAAACAGAAAGGAAAAGTGCATGTACTCATTACATGTTAAAAGGAAGGATAGTCTGGAAAACCACCAACACTGATGGAAAAGATCGCATCACCAAGACGGTGCTGTGGGACGTAATGGAAGTTGGTAGTCGTGTTTCGAAATTGGAGGATGATATATATATTAAAATTTCGGACCACGCATAAAATTGTAAACCAGGTTTGCTTTAAATACGTGCTGTAACGGTCGTGAGCATTAGTTACGTTTGAGACCGGAAGCGGTGAGTTGATGTTAGCCAAGAACGCATATAAGACGACAAAGAAACCTTTACGAAAACCGCACTGAGCTTGAACGAGGTCGTGTGATAGGGCTGGATGTTCCTTCTGCAATTTTCCAGAAGGACGTGGCAGTAAAGTAGCCACTGTACTTAATTGATGGCAGCGGTGGTCACGAGAACGAATGGTCGCATGAAGACTGGGTTGCGGATGGTAACTTCGCATTACCGGGTCGTAAGACCATCGTGTTTGGCATATTGCTCTGGTGCATTGTACTACATCTGCAGCACCAATTCGAGCAGCATTTGGCACCGCAATGGCTCAACGAACTGTTACAAAACGGTTACTTCCAGGACAGCTCTGAGCCAGACGCCATGTGGCATGCATTCCACTGACCTAACACTGCTATTTGCGACTCAAGTGGTTTCAAGAGAGAGCCGACTGAAGAGGGGTTTCGAGATCTGTTGTGTTTATGATGAAAGCTGGTTCTGCCTCGGTGGCACTGATGGCCAACCTGTCTGTGCGCCAGACGCACTGGACCTTCACGAGGAGTTATGGTCTGGGGTGCTTTTCATATGACAGCAGGAGCACTGTCGTGGTTATCCCACTCATCCTGATTGCAAATTTGTACGTCAATCTGGTGATTCAATCCGTTCGCTGTCGTTCTTAAACAGCATTCCGGCATTTTCCAACAAGGTAACATTCGCTCACATACCGCTGTTGTAACCCAAACTACTCTACAGAGTGTCGACATACACTACTGGCCATTAAAATTGCTACACCAAGAAGAAATGCAGATGATAAACGGGTATTCATTGGACAAATATATTATACTAGAACTGACGTGTGATTACATTTTCACTCAATTTGGGTGCATAGATCCTGAGAAATCAGTACCCAGAACAACCGCCTCTGGCCGTAATAACGGCCTTGATACGCCTGGGCATTGAGTCAAACAGAACTTGAATGGCGTGTACAGGTACAGCTGGCATTCAGCTTCAACACGATACCACAGTTCATCAAGAGTAGTGACTGGCGTATTCTGACGAGCTCGGGCACCATTCACCAGACATTTTCAATTGATGAGAGATTTGGAGAATGTGCTGGCCAGGGCAGCAGCCGAACATTTTCTGTCTCCAGAAAGGCCTGTACAGGACCTGCAACATGCAGTCGTGCATTATCCTGCTGAAATATAGGGTTTTGCAGGGATCGAATAAAGGGCAGAGCCACGGGTCGTAACACATCTGAAATGTAACGTCCACTGTTCAAAGTGCCGTAAATGCGAACAACAGGTGACCGAGACGTGTAACCAATGGCACCCCGTACCATCACGTCGGGTGATACGCCAGTATGGCGATGACGAATACACGCTTCCAATGGGCGTTCACCGCGATGTCGCCAAACACCGATGCGACCATCATGATGCTGTAACCAGAACCTGGATTCATCTGAAAAAATGAAGTTTTGCTATTCGTGCACCCAGATTCGTCGTTGAGTACACCATCGCAGGCTCTCCTGTCTGCGATGCAGCGTCAAGGGTAACCGCAGCCATGGTGTCCGAGCTGATAGTCCATGCTGCTGCAAACGTCGTTGAACTGTTCGTGCAGATGGTTGTCGTCTTGCAAACGTCCCCACCTGTTGATTCAGGGATCGAGACGGGGCTGCACGATCCGTTACAGCCAAGCTGATAAGATGTCTGTCATCTTGACTGTTAGTGATACGAGGCCTTTGGGATCCAGCACGGCGTTCCGTATTACTCTCCTGAACCCACCGAGTCCATATTCTGCTAACAGTCATTGGATCTCGACCAACGCGAGCAGCAATGTCGCTATACGATAAACCTCAATCTCGATAGGCTACAATCCGACCTTTATCAAAGTCGGAAACGTGATGGTACGCATTTCTCCTCCTTACACGAGTCATCACAACAATATTTCACCAGGCAACGCCGGTCAACTGCTGTTTGTGTATGAGAAATCGGTTGGAAACTTTCCTCATGTCAGCACGTTGTAGGAGTCGCCACCGGCGCCAGCCTTGTGTGAATGCTCTGAAAGCTTGTCATTTGCATATCACAGCATCTTCTTCGTGTCGGTTAAATTCGCGTCTGTAGCAATTTTAATGGCCAGTAGTGTAGTTGCCTTGGACTGCTCGATCGCCGGATCTGCCTTTGATCTTGCAAAGTTCATCACTTAAACATGTTACCTAGAGAAACATATTCCAGAAATTTCCTTAATTTACATTAATTATTTTTTTATGTGCGATTGTTTTTCTTTCATTGTTATGTTTGGTCACCAGACCAAAATTAAAAAGCTGAACTGTCTTACTAAAGCATACAACATTACAGAAGTGACTGCAAAAGTGCACGGAAATACAGGGAAACAGAAAAAAACTGTAACATCTTTTCCAGACACTGAGATTCGAGTAAAATTTCTGAACAATTGCGCAGGATATGCTATTATATTGCGTGGTAGCAGCAGAAGCACAGTATTCCCAATACATATGAAACTACTACCTTCTAATGACTCAAAGATACCAACAACTAATTTAATTCTTCTGTGATAGTTGGAACTGAAAATGGTGAAGTTCTTGTAAAAATACATAAAGAGTTGTTTTTTTCCACAACAATGGTGCCAAGAAAATGTCTGTTCTAACTCAGTACAAACACTCTTAGTCCAGTGTAGAGAACCAGGGTAAAGTGTATTTGCAAATTAGACACTGTGGGAACTGTATTTGTGTATTTGTGCGTTAGGTACTCCTATTAGAAGATGATCCTCACAGATTTCCTGATAAAGTGACTCCAGATAGAATCACAACGTAACGTCAAGAATACATCGTCAAAAGCATCAGACCAATCGAAAGACGTTTTGTGTCCTCAAGTAGAACTTGAACCTGTGCCAAAATCAGAAAGCAGATGTAAAAATTGATCAAGGAACTTCATTTATTACAGAATATGAGTATGCGGAGACGGGAATGAGATGCTATGAGAATAATTTGAAAAAAGAATGAAGGACCAAAGTAAAAGAAAAGTACCTCGAGCAGACGACATTCCCAACCTAACCTAATCTAACCTAACCTAACTTAACCTAACAAACGTTACTGAGATCCTTGGGAGAACATACCACCACAAAACTACTCCATTTGTGTGGAAGATGTATGAGACACACAAAATACTCTCACAGACTTAAAGAACAAACAAACGAACACCATACAAACAGTCTCGAAGGCCTGAAGGCCCAACGGTACCGACTGGCTGCCATCTCATCCGCAACATGTAGGCATCACCAAACGTGATACAGATGGGCATGTGGTCAGCACACCGCTCTCCCGGCTGTCGTCAGTTTTCGTGACCAGTGTTACTACTTCTCAGTGAAGTAGCTCCTCAATTGGCCCCACAAGGGATGACTGTACTCTATTTGCCAACAGCTCTCGGCAGACCTGGACAATGACCCATCCAAGTGCTAACCAAGCTTGACAACGCTTAACTTCTGTGATCTGATGGGAACTGGTTTTACCACTGTGGCAAGGCTGTTGGCCAACTTCCAGAAAAATGTTATAATTCTGATTCCAAAGAAGGCAGCTGCTGGCAGATGAGTATATATATTGTATACAATTACTTTTCCTCTTTAAGCAGAATTTAATGCTGTTCTTTACGTTCAGCGTAAGTTTATTGCTGGATGACCAATTATGAACATTATTCAGGTTTTTATCTGCTTTCTCTACTAGAGTTTTTGGGGTTTTATCTGTATTTACAATATTTCTATCACCAGCAAAATGAACTTTTCCCCTTTGTCTGCAAAGTCAGTGATGTACGAGGTGTGGCTAGAAAAAAACCGGACTAGTACTGGTGGAACAATAAAACGAATGCAATAAGGCTGAAAGTCGCGTGGCCTGTCACGTGACTCTCGCTCCGCCTGCTGCTCGAGTTTAATCTGCCTCCTGCACTCTGTCTGCCCGTGGCGTCTGTTTTAAGTAGTTGACGTTTTGTCTGTGCGTCGGAAAATGTTGAGTGTACAGAAAGAACAGCGTGTTAACATCAAATTTTGTTTCAAACTAGGAAAATCTGCAAGTGAAACGTTTGTAATGTTACAACAAGTGTACGGCGATGATTGTTTATCGCGAACACAAGTGTTTGAGTGGTTTAAACGATTTAAAGATGGCCGCGAAGACACCAGTGATGACACTCGCACTGGCAGACCATAGTCAGCAAGAACTGATGCAAACATTGAAAAAATCGGTAAACTTGTTCGACAAGACAACAAGTCAACTCCTGTTAACTCAGACACTGCTCTGATTGTTAAACGGCGATCTTGTCGAACAAGTTTACCGATTTTTTCAATGTTTGCATCTTGTTTTTGCTGACAATGGTCTGCCAGTGCGAGTGTCATCAGTGGTGTCTTCGCGGCCATCTTTAAATCGTTTAAACCACTCAAACACTTGTGTTCGCGATAAACAATCATCGCCGTACACTTGTTGTAACATTACAAACGTTTCACTTGCAGATTTTCCTAGTTTGAAACAAAATTTGATGTTAACACGCTGTTCTTTCTGTACACTCAACATTTTCCGACGCACAGACAAAACGTCAACTACTTAAAACAGACGCCACGGGCAGACTGAGTGCAGGAGGCAGATGAAACTCGAGCAGCAGGCGGAGCGAGAGTCACGTGACAGGCCACGCGACTTTCAGCCTTATTGCATTCGTTTTATTGTTTCACCAGTACTAGTCCGGTTGTTTTCTAGCCACACCTCGTATATAAAAAACAACACTGGTCTTATGGTGCTGTTCTGAGGGAGAAGTAGGTTCTTGTAAAGAATTATTAAAAACAATACTGCAGTTATTGAATAAATCATAGACTACATAGGATTAGATCAATGAGCAAATTAAAGCGTAAGTTTCTCTGTAAGCAAGAAAATTACTGTTACTGAATAAATAACGTGACCTCACCCAGCTCTACCAACTACGTGAATTAGGCAGCTGCCAAGGGCGCCGAAACTTGGGCAGTGCCAAATTTTGGATGGCAATATAGAAATATTTCATAAATTGGATTTCCTGTCTCTTTTGTCTTTATCTATTTTGCCTTATGAGCAGCAAATATAAAGAACAAACAGTTACATACACCACTGCTTGGCAATGACATACAATGCAGATGTCATGCCCTAATAAGCAGCAAGTGTGTCCGAGAGTGCAACCAGAATCTGAGCTATGGTGGGACAACTTAATTTAGTTTCGTGGAACGTGTAGGAGTGGTAATAACAAGCACAATTTTTTACAAAATAAAACTCAGAACGACTGAAAAACTTTGTTTGTTAATCACCGTGAAAACTAAGGTATGATCTAAATCTTTCCCAGTGAATCAACTGTTTGTATTGCTCTCTGGTGTCCAATCAGGTTTAGTCGTTTACAAAAAATGATATTTTGACTGTGTACCTTGTAATAGTCTACAGGTAACGAGCCATCTTTGTTACAGTGTGCTTCCTTTCTACTGTCACGACTCCCCACTCCTTCCCAAAGCAAATAGAGAAGAGGAATAGAAATATCTTCACTACCCATCATGTCGGGTGTAGTGAAGGGAATCATGATCGCCGGGTGCTGGGCATGAAATCCGATCGCTCAGTGCTTCTGCCAACCTTGTCAGGCACGGAAGCCACTGTTGGCTGACATTGTGACTTCAGCTCCAAAATAACTAACTTTCTTGAACTTGTTCTCATGTCTATGTTTCTTCTCTTCAGTGATGACAAGAGATGAAACAGATAGCTGTTTGGTTGGATACCGAGTACCAGATGTCTCACCATCCTGTAAAATGGCCGATCACTGCCACGGAGTGTGTCATAACATGTGGATCAAGGTAGTTCGCAGAGGACAGGTCCGATCAATAGAGTGGTTTTGGGTAATTACGGGCACTGTAGCCGGCCGGAGTGGCCGTGCGGTTCTAGGCGCTACAGTCTGGAGCCGAGTGACCGCTACGGTCGCAGGTTCGAATCCTGCCTCGGGCATGGATGTGTGTGATGTCCTTAGGTTAGTTAGGTTTAATTAGTTCTAAGTTCTAGGCGACTACTGACCTCAGAAGTTAAGTCGCATAGTGCTCAGAGCCATCTGAACCATTTTGAACGGGCACTGTCGTAAACAAGTGAAGTGATCAAATGACATATAGATTGACTGACTTTATTAATTGGGGAGGGGGGATTGTGTTTTAAACTCATACAGGAACTTCTGGTAAAACAACATAGGTTCACTATCAGGCCACTTGGAGCGCTGCAAGTTTATCAGTCCATCATCTCGTTGTCTTATTGGGTGATTTCAGATCTTCCATATTTGTTTTCTGTTTGTTTTTTTCCTTGTAGTAAACAGAAGCTTGTTTTACCACTCGTGTTCCTGATTGGAACTTCTTCAGAGTAAGTTACTGCTCTCTTTGAAATGAATTGTAAATGTGTCGCTCACAACCACAATATTGCGTGGAGTAAATGTTTCCATATTTATTATTGTTCCTTATAAAACAGAAGCCGGTTTCATTCCGTGATGTTCTGTGGACTCATGTACATTGCTGATGACTATGCATCTGTGTGAACTGTTAAGTTTAAATGCAGTATTCTACTTTACTTTTCTTCCCATACATATTTCGTACTTTCTCATAATTAATGGAGAACTTCATTTTGGGAGCATTTGGCAGAAATGGTATTAAACTTCATTATATCTTGTCGTGGAATCAGTATATAATTCTGCAATGAGTGGAGTTGCTTCTTGCCACTGATATAATTTGTAGTATTAGTGACCAATTCCGTCATAAGATGCTGCCGTGGAGTTCTCCATTAAATCTAACAAAGTACGAGAAACAATAATAAAGTTCATAGCCTACAATACAACGCAACTAAGTCGAGCAGTTCACACATTGGTTTATAGGCAGTAACAATTTGGGAGGAGGGGCTATATGAGTCTACTGAATGAACACCATGTGATGAAACCAGCATCTGTTTTATATGAAACAAAACAAATAAACTAGCATTTACTCAGCACAATATGCAAACAAAAGCCAAGAAAAATACGAACAATATGCTTGCAATGCAGTTCAAAGAATGCAATACAGATAAGAAGCCATATCACGAACACAATGCGATGAAACCAGCTTGTCTGTATGTCACGTCAGATGATTTTTAGGTTTTGACATGTACTCAATGGCAGTTATTCCACATGATAATCGCCAAACGGTCGAAACTGCAATATTGGGTTTTACAAATTATTTCAAAATCGACGGCGACAATGACGTCATTTACAAAATTTAACTTACGAGATGTTAATCTTGTTTTTTGATTGAGATTTCTCGAAGATATTACTTTGCAAGGTCACAAAAAACTTTCGCTTTCCAGACATGCGCTTTGCTACAAGACAACAAGGTACACCCGTAAAGAATAAACGAAAAATGTTGTGATCTAAATCGCGTATTTCGAATTAAAAACGCAGATTTTCGGACAGTATTTCCTTGTATTCCAAATTCACTCCCAGGCCACCTGGAGCGCTGCTGTCGTTTTCTCTTTCCAGTCATAACATGGGCCTTGCACGTCTTAAATTTGTTGCTAATTGCGATCATTTTTACGTGTTGTTTTTTTAGCTTACTACTGACAATAATTTGTTGGTTTTCTGATAAAGAAAGTTTCGCCTGTTTTGAAATATTTTGATGTAAGCAGTGACAATAATAAGTTTGGCATTTGTTTGTTGTACGGAATTCAAATTTTCCGAACGGAGAAGGCAAAAAATCTGTTAGTTATTAGCTTATCTTTTCTTCTTTTATTTTGAATTGCTTTGTTACACTGACCAACAAGGCATTTGTCCATAGATATGATGAGTAATATCGTTAATTGGGCACCTATTTATCGAGCACTTGGTTTAATTAAACTTGATTGGGATGAAAATACGTAACGTGCCTCATATCCAATGAAATATTTTTATTTGTCTAACGTTTGCTTCAGCTGTGAAAAATAATTTGAAAATGAAATATCCAGATAAATTCCAAGCAGTTAATAAAGGTACAGCCACTGTCACGGCTACACAGTCCTTAGTAATATCCGGTACAAGGTAGACTTCAAAACAGACAGAGAAACAGTAGACTATGATAGTATCGATTGAAAAAAAAAACTGTTTTGGAAACGATACAAAAGCCAAAAAATATCATTATTTAATAGCAGAAATGATTACATTAGACAGTGATCCATCTGCGTCTTAGAAAGCACCAGATTTAAAAGACCTCTGGAAGAAGCTTTGTCAAGCTGTAGATACATTTCCCCAAAAACAGTTCCTGACATTTGCGACACAACTTACGAGAAAGAAAAGAAACATTAAAGGTGCTCTATCAGTTTCTGGAAGTCTGATATATGGAACCTGTTTTCTGACCATCACAACTTAATGGTTGTCTTCCGAATTCCAGCTGGAACATGTAGTTCTTGCTATGAAGTCTTTTCTAGGTTCTTACAACGGAGATAATAGTAAGTGTGATTAATACTATTGTAGATCGATGAGACATTGACCAAAGCCAGTTCGCTTCAGAGGGTCGTAATTGGGTAACTGAATGTCCAGTAGTAGGAATGGTCACTACTGGTAGAGGCGAGCGGTCTACCCAACGGGAGGCCCTAGTCACATTACATTTACTCCTCGCGATGCCCTTCAGTCATTCGAGCCTAGCTCCAGAAAAACTATGGGCGGTTCAAAATGAGCTAAATGTAGCGGAGGATCAGTGGGTGCAAGATATCAGCACGATGTGGAATTCCACATTTTATATGGCAGAGAGCCTATTGGAGCAAAGACGGGCTATGTAGCTGTATGTGGCTGATCATGATACGGCTACGTCTCATCAGTGGTGTTAGGTGGAACAGTGGCTTAAGGTTTTGAAGCCCTTTGAAGACATAACAGAAAATAAGTTCGTATCTATCCTGCATATCCGAAGTAGTACCACGTGTTGTGTTATTAAATAAGTGTTTAGATAATGATTTTATTTATTTAGCGTATGATACATAACAATTGCAATAACATATATAATACAATACCACAAATACATTTAAATACAATTTAGATCTTTATATCTAAGCCATTGATCCAATCCACCACTTCGGAAGTAACCAGGTTCGAATCCACTAGATTTCCAGGGAAAGCACGGAGGGGGCAGTCCATTGCTATATGATTCATTGTTTGTGGAACGTCAACACAGTCACAGTATGGGGTGTCCACCCAACCTCATTGATGAAGAATCGAAGCACTTCTTCCCATACCACATCTGAAACGGTTAAGCTTGGTCCAAGTGTATCTTGGCAAGACGAAACCATTGGGCCTTACTGTTGGATCTTCAGCTTTCAAGATGCCCTGCGGAGTAGAAGATGTCCATTCTTTCCGCCAGCTGTCTTTGTGGTCGAAATGGTTGCTTAACAATTCCATGGTCATTTTACATGCTGGTTTACGGGACTTCCACCTGGACGATTCTGGCTGCCTCACATCTTCGTGAATTGGGAGTGACAAGTTATTCAGAATTCTTGACCACAGATGACCAAGATGTTTTTGTCTTCTGATGTGAGGAGGTCGTATGTTACACAACACCGGCAGCCATTGGACTGGAGTAGCAAGTAATGTTCCAGATACGATACGCATAGTGTGACGAAGTTGAATGTCCACAAGGTGAGTATGACAGCTATTAAGCCATACTGCAGAGCAGTACTCTGCTTAGGAATAGACGAGTGCTAGAGCAGATGTTCTCAATGTGTTGGCGTCAGCTCCCCATGATTTACGTAATTGGGCTTTATATGTTATTGTCCTTTCCAAAGTCATACCCAGATATGTAGACGCGCCATTGAACCGTAATGCTTCCCCTCTAAAACTGACTCTTGATTGGTATTTTGAGAGCCTATTTTCCAGGTGAAAAGTAGATATTTCACTTTTGTGAGGGTTCGTTTTCAAACGCCATTTCTGAAAGTATTCATCCAGGAGTACATGGTCTTGGTTGAGGGCATTCTCTGCTTCTGCAAAATTAGTGCGTTGAACAGTGAGGTTGATATCATCCGCTTATATGAATTTGCGGGAGAGTGTGTTTAGGCAGATCATGAGTGTATAACGTGACAAGTGCTGGAGAGAGGACCCAACGTTGTTGTAGACCATTACTCAATTTGCGGAATCGGCTTCTGCTGTTTTCTGAGTAAACTTGAATTAGTCTGTTACTTAGCACATTTTCGATTAAAGTTGATATCTTCACAAAGGGGACCACCTTGATTAGTTTTAATAAAAGAGCTTCCTTCGAAATGGTGTGGTAAGCTGCCGTGAAATCAAGGAAGACAGAGACGCTCTTCAACTTCTTCTCAAAATCAGCTTCCACGAAAGTGGACAGTGCTAGGACTTGATCACTGCAAGTCGCCTTTCCCCATACCTAATATTAATGTTACGTTGAGCCAAGAAGGCACCACTCTTGTTCGATACTTTGCCGACTTACAGTATTACGGTATTTACGCCACGGATTCATCCTCTTCGTCAGTTTTTATGTAGAGGGCCTGCACCTTCTGTCTGAAGGCACCTCGAATGTGGTGTGGTCACATGGGTGTTAAAGGCTTCAAGAGTTCCTCCAGCCACCTCTCTGCTCCCTAGCATCCAATTTAGATAATGATGAGAAAGTACGAAGACCCCTGACTTGCCAGACATGAGGGTGTTGTTGAAAGCTGAACTAGAAAGCCGATCCAGCTCCTTAAATGAAGAGTCAAATTTCTTGACTGCTATCTTTCTAGATACAAAATTCAAGCCATACCCTTGAAGCTGAAATCTGAAAGAGTTCGGAGGAAGATCGTGCAAAGAATCTTCCACCAGTAGTAGTTCATCCACAATGCCTACTAAAATAAGAAGAGCCGACGACACTGAAATTTGAGCTCAGTCCCCTAATTTGTCTCTAGTTCAGTACAACTACTAATTTATTTTTTTATTTTTTTTAATTAATAATAAATGGTGTTTTGATTTGAAAAGATTGTGGTTGTATTTATGTTTAGGATATCTCACGGGGTAGATAAAGTAGAGTCAGTTTCATCAGAGTTTCATAATTTATTGAAAATCCTATATCCACCGCATATTGACGTATTATCCAGTATCTGACTGGATAGCAAACTTTAGCCAGATAACAGATAATTGATGCATATTCGTTTCATCTCTAATGGCGGCTATTATCAACAAAGGAATGGCGTCGCCATGAGGTCCCTCTATCATAGAGGATATTGAAGAAAAAGCCCTAAATAAATCTGCACCGAATCCCACATGCTTCTTCAGATATGTAGATGACTCACATGTGGTGTGGTCACATGGGTGTTAAAGACTTCAAGAGTTCCTCCAGTCACCTCTTTGCTCCCTAGCATCCAACTGGACGAGGATCTGGAAGGGAATGGAAAATGCCAGTTTCGGACGTCCTAGTCAAGAGCAAAGAAGACGATACATGGAACACGGTGTGTAGGCTACAGGAAAGCCGCCCATACTAGTATGTACGAGCATGCCTCCAGATGCCATCATCATTTACAGCTTGAGGGTGTGTTATGACTATGTGGGCTTCACTAGTCCATAGGGCCAGTGCACTGTGAGACAAAGAAGGCCTAAGAAGGCAACTTATTCACCTTGAGGACGCATTGAAGAAGAACGGATATATTGGGAGACAAATCTGAGGCGCCTTCAGACAGGAGGTGCAGGCCCTGTACATAAAAATTGACGAAGAGGATGAGGCCATGGCGTAAATGCTGTAAGCCGGCAAGTATCGAACAAGAGTGGTGGTATCTTGGCTCAACGTAACAGCAATATTACGTATGGTGAAAGACGACTTGTGGCTCTGTAAGCCGGCTGTCTACCGTATTCCATGCCAATGTGGTAACACGAGCTTTTTAAATAAAACACACTTATTAATATTCTACAGCTTTAGTCTTGATGTCAACATATTTATTTCACAACTTAGTCACCCTGGGGACGAAGACATTTCTCCCAGTGAGACACCAGTTTGTTGGTACCGTCACTGTAGAATGTTTGACTTTGTTGTGAGAGTCAGAACCTCACCTCTGATTACACCGCTTCATCACTGTCATAAAAAAGTCCTCGAAGATGTTCTTTAAGTTTCGGACACCGATGAAAATCGGATGGGGCTAAATCTGGACTGTATGGAGGATGATCGACGGCAGTGAACCCAAGGCGTCGGATTGCCTGTAGATGTCGCAGCGTTCATGTGTAGTCTGGCATTGTCATCTTTAAGGAGAGAGTGCTCCGTATGTGGACAAAAAACTCCTCGAATTCGTGCTTTCAGTTCTTTGAGGGTATCACAATATCTTGCAGAGTTCATGCCTTGAACATGCCAGAACACTGAGAGCACGATTTTACATGATGATGGCATGGTCTTGAACTTTTTTTAAGTCTGTGTCCTTTGTGGCGGAACTCCATTGATGCTCTCTGTTTTCGGGGTTAAAATGGCGATCCCAGCCTTCATCACATTTCACAGTGTTGTTAAGGATCCCATCATCCTTACCATCAAAACACAAAAGAAACTATTGACAGATGTCTAATCACGTCAGGAATGAGCATTCGAGACATTCATGGTGCACATAATTTTCTGTACTGTATTTCTGCAATGATGGCCTGTTCAGGCTGTCGTGATGTGCCACCCTTATCTCAGAGCTGTGTCTGTGTTGTTGTTGTTGTTGTGGTCTTCAGTCCTGAGACTGGTTTGATGCAGCTCTCCATGCTACTCTATCCTGTGCAAGCTTCTTCATCTCCCAGTACCTACTGCAACCTACATCCTTCTGAATCTGCTTAGTGTATTCATCTCTTGGTCTCCCTCTATGATTTTTACCCTACGCTGCCTTCCAATGCTAAATTTGTGATCCCTTGATGCCTCAAAACATGTCCTACCAACCGATCCCTTCTTCTAGTCAAGTTGTGCCACAAACTTCTCTTCTCCCCAATCCTATTCAATACCTCCTCATTAGTTACGTGATCTACCCACCTTATCTTCAGCATTCTTCTGTAGCACCACATTTCGAAAGCTTCTATTCTCTTCTTGTACAAACTAGTTATCGTCCATGTTTCACTTCCATACATGGCTACACTCCATACAAATACTTTCAGAAACGACTTCGTGACATTTAAATCTATACTCGATGTTAACAAATTTCTCTTCTTCAGAAACGCTTTCCTTGCCATTGCCAGTCTACATTTTATATCCTCTCTACTTCGACCATCATCAGTTATTTTACTCCCTAAACAGCAAAATTCCTTTACTACTTTAAGTGTCTCATTTCCTAATCTAATTCCCTCAGCATCACCCGATTTAATTCGACTACATTCCATTATCCTCGTTTTGCTTTTGTTGATGTTCATCTTATATCCTCCTTTCAAGACACTGTCCATTCCGTTCAACTGCTCTTCCAAGTCCTTTGCTGTCTCTGACAGAATTACAATGTCATCGGCGAATCTCAAACTTTTTACTTCTTCTCCATGAATTTTAATACCTACTCCGAATTTTTCTTTTGTTTCCTTTACTGCTTGCTCAATATACAGATTGAATAACATCGGGGAGAGGCTACAGCCCTGTCTCACTCCTTTCCCAACCACTGCTTCCCTTTCATGCCCCTCGACTCTTATAACTGCCATCTGGTTTCTGTACAAATTGTAAATAGCCTTTCGCTCCCTGTATTTTACCCCTGCCACCTTCAGAATTTGAAAGAGAGTATTCCAGTTAACATTGTCAAAAGCTTTCTCTAAGTCTACAAATGCTAGAAACGTAGGTTTGCCTTTTCTTAATCTTTCTTCTAAGATAAGTCGTAAGGTTAGTATTGCCTCGCGTGTTCCAACATTTCTACGGAATCCAAACTGATCTTCCCCGAGGTCCGCTTCTACCAGTTTTTCCATTCGTCTGGAAAGAATTCGCGTTAGTATTTTGCAGCTGTGACTTATTAAACTGATAGTTCGGTAATTTTCACATCTGTCAACACCTGCATTCTTTGGGATTGCAATTATTATATTCTTCTTGAAGTCTGAGGGTATTTCGCCTGTCTCATACATCTTGCTCACCAGATGGTAGAGTTTTGTCATGACTGGCTCTCCCAAGGCCATCAGTAGTTCTAATGGAATGTTGTCTACTCCCGGGGCCTTGTTTCGACTCAGGTCTTTCAGTGCTCTGTCAAACTCTTCACGCAGTATCGTATCTCCCATTTCGTCTTCATCTACATCCTCTTCCATTTCCATAATATTGTCCTCAAGTACATCGCCTTGTGTCTGTGTTAGCCGACTGTTTTCTCTGATGAGTTGATCAACTAGATTACAACGAGTCTCGTCGGTTGCCGTAAGCAGTCTTTTATTCTCAGATCTGTCGCACGTGTTGAGGTTAATGCCACCTCATCAGGAGCATGAACAACCGAACGCTGCACGTCACTGATGTCGTTACAATCATACCATACACAGCTTTCATTCTTCTATGGATTTCAAATGGAGCCTTGTATTCAGAGGTTTGAAACTCGATTACAGCAAACAGTTTCTGACACAACGGCATAGTTACATTACACATCGTCAATTCAGTGCCCTCTAGTGGCAGAGAGTTGCAGCTTTTGTCACCGAAGTGGGAAAGTCGACCGAGTAATACGCTTGACATGTAATACGTCAACCGATTTTGAGAACAGAGTAAAACGTTCAAATCAGTGTGGGTTTAGGCCTCTTAGAGGTTGTCAGGACAAGATCTTTAGCTTACGGCCTATAATGGAGAAGTGTTATGAGTGGAACAGGGAATTGTATCTATGCTTTATAGATCTAGAAAAGGCATATGACCGGGTTCCTAGGAGGAAGTTATTGTCTGTTCTACAAGATTATGGAATAGGAGGCAAACTTTTGCATACAATTAAAGGTCTTTACATGGATAGTCAGGCAGCAGTTAGAGTTGATGGTAAATTGAGTTCATGGTTCAGAGTAGTTTCAGGGATAAGACAAGGCTGCAACCTGTCTCCACTGTTGTTCATATTATTTATGGATCATATGTTGAAAACAATAGACTGGCTGGGTGAGATTAAGATATGTGAACACAAAATAAGCAGTCTTGCATATGCGGATGACTTAGTTGTGATGGCAGATTCGATTGAAAGTTTGCAAAGTAATATTTCAGAGCTAGATCAGAAATGTAAGGACTATGGTATGAAGATTAGCATCTCCAAAACGAAAGTAATGTCAGTGGGAAAGAAATATAAACGGATTGAGTGCCAAATAGGAGGAACAAAGTTAGAACAGGTGGACGGTTTCAAGTACTTAGGATGCATATTCTCACAGGATGGCAACATAGTGAAAGAACTGGAAGCGAGGTGTAGCAAAGCTAATGCACTGAGCGCTCAGCTACGATCTACTCTCTTCTACAAGAAGGAAGTCAGTACCAAGACTAAGTTATCTGTGCACCGTTCAATCTTTCGACCAACTTTGTTGTACGGGAGCGAAAGCTGGGTGGATTCAGGTTACCTTATCAACAAGGTTGAGGTTACGGATATGAAAGTAGCTAGGATGATTGCAGGTACTAGTAGATGGGAACAATGGCAGGAGGGTGTCCACAATGAGGAAATTAAAGAAAAACTGGGAATGAACTCTATAGGTGTAGCAGTCAGGGCGAACAGGCTTAGATGGTGGGGTCATGTTACACGCATGGGAGAAGCAAGGTTACCCAAGAGACTCATGGATTCAGCAGTAGAGGGTAGGAGGAGTCGGGGCAGACCAAGGAGAAGGTACCTGGATCCGGTTAAGAATGATTTTGAAGTAATAGGTTTAACATCAGAAGAGGCACCAATGTTAGCACTGAATAGGGGATCATGGAGGAATTTTATAAGGGGGGCTATGCTCCAGACTGAACGCTGAAAGGCATAATCAGTCTTAAATGATGATGATGATGATGATGATGATGATGATGATGATGAGTAAAACGTTCGGAGGCATTACTTCTCAGCACGTCCTTGTAAATCAGGCGAGCGGTACTGACATTCAAAGAAAGGTTTCAGGCGCATAGGAGAAACGCGGAAGTCAACAAACGCACAAAATCGCCAGTTGCGGATTGCTGCATAGCTACAGAGGACTTAATGAAATATGAACAAAATGAAGTGCTAAAACAGACCTTGTCGTATTGTGACTGTGATTTAAAGGAGGTTGTAAAGATACGAGTGGCCGATGGACTGAACAATAGAGAAAGTGGCTTTACTCTCAATAAAGCGTTGGACCCAATGATCAGCCAACTGAAGTGGCAACGTCGGCCGAGAGTAACTTCAGCACCCGATGAGGGAGGGCGGAAGCTCTGGGAGACCGCAGAGCACTGGGCCTCGGGTCCTTCCACAACTCACCCCACCGACGCAACTTGCGGCCTGGTAGGGAGGGATAAAAGATGCGGAGCAATAAGGATAAAAAGGAGGCGTTCATTCAGTAGGTATCACCAGAAGATGATGCCAAGGAACGCTGTCAAAATATGATGTTTCGTAAACGACTTCACTCATCTGGAGCAATACAAACACCAATTACATTAATGCTGCCACTTTATGGTAAGTACCTACTGTCTACAATGAATTATCTGGTTGAGAGATTTGTTCATATTTTTTTTTTTTTTTTTTTTGGTCACACAGGTAACGATCTGAAATATGCGAATACTTTCTGTATTCATACGTTTAGTTGTTTTGACGCAAGGAAAAAATTGTGAATTGAAGGTACAATGTTACTTCAAGCTTTTAGAATCCATACGTATCTGGAATATCAATTCCAAGAAAAAGAGCGGAGAAGAGCGAAATAGTTTTGAGATTTCACGACAGATAGCTCTGCATATACCTGTTATGAGTCGATATCCAGTACATGTTCATTTTTTTCAAGACATAACACCAAATTCATACGTCCGTCCGTGTGGTGGGGTAGGTTCAGTGTTCCGTTTGAGAATATTTTAATTTTTGGTAATAGGGGTGGTGGAGGGGGATATTGCTCTCCTCTGTAACTCGCTGAGTAGACTACTGGGTGTGCCTGTGCTACGGCTTTAATATATCACGTCACGCATCATTTCTCTGCCAACAAAGTAGAATGGAGTGCAGCCCAGCCACTTGTTTTTATGTAATTGTTTAATTCTTAAGAAGATACGGACGTGTGATTTAAAATTAGGACGTGATATCAGCGAAACTTTGTGTTGTAAGACATTTAATTCATTTTACCATATAGTTCCTGAATACTGATAGTTTTCAGTGGTCGATTAAGGTGCATTAGCGAAATGTAGTTCCAGACTTCTCTGAGAGCCTTTTGTGGCGCGGCGCGTTTTAAATCGTTCTTGTGAGATTTGAAATTATGACTTTGTTGTTAAGACTCGAACGTTTGGAAAATAAAAAATTAAAACTTGGAAAACTCTACTTAAGGAGACTTCATGAATTACGCTTCACCAGACGTGCATTAGAATCATTCATATACGAGTAGATGCAGCAAAAGGAAGAATCTCTATAATTTTTCGTGCCACAATTATTTCTTGGAAGTCTGTGGCTTTTTTTATTTCAAATGGTTCACGTTCTTTCAGGCTCAATATTGGGTAGCACACCATGTCGATAAGGATATAGTCTCTACAAGAACCTTGGAATATGTCTAGCGTAGAGCTCACACAATTTAACTCGGCCAGTGTGCAGAAGAAGCTCACGCTCCTCCTGACCAGTGGGAGATTTCATCCAATTATTGAGAATGGGCGGCTGCCGACCTGTGTACTTGGAGTGTTGCTCTCTCTTTGTTACGTAGCAGGGCATCGCAGTCTTTGAGTATCACAGGTGCAGGGAAAGACCTTTATAATTAGGCACGCGGGATTATATGCAACGCTATTAAATTTTTGTCGGAAGGGACTAACGAGGAAGCAAAATACCATTAAAAAGTGTTCTTGAGAGGCTTGCATGAACCGCTAACTATTCCAGTAGCGCAATAAAGAGAGTAAAAAAAAAGAGGTGGAAAATGCAGCTACAAGTACTTGCCAACGCATTACTTCAGGAAAGTCGTGGTAGAAGAAGGAAATTTTATACGAGGTTAGGCTGAAAAGTAATGTCACATGCTTGTAGAACACAAACAAAAACAAGTAGGAAGATAGGACAAAAAGGACATTAAAGCACAATTCTTAAGTTTCGGAATCATATATTTATTTTTCAGCATAATCACCGTCAAGATTGACACATTCCTCCCAACGTATAACAAGTTTTGTTATTCCGCCACTGGAAAATTCTTTCGACTTATCTCAAACCCAAGAGTTGGCAGCTGCCTTCACATCATCGTCCGATGATTATGACAGCCCTTGAGGTCACTCTCGAATAGAGGAAAAATCGCAGGGCATAAGAGCGGGGACGAAGGTGTTTGTGGAATCGGTTCAGAATTCGGGTTTCGCAGTTTCTCTTAAAAAGTGCCGAGAAATAGGTTGTTCTTAATATTTGTCACAAATGTATCGAGATAATCAGCTTTGAAGTTTTAGAGGGACCGTCTTAGATACAGTTGAAACACAAACACACACTCGATGTACAGAGGAATTGGTAGCGTAGTATCTTTGTGAAACATATAGTATATGGTTCGATGGTTCAAATCTTGTCTGAGTTAGTTTTTTTGGTGGCTCAATTTGAAATACCTACATCTCGTAATTGTAAAATTCATCATCATTTTTTATGAATAATGCACGTCTTCTTATTTTTAATTGCATACTGCACGCGAAATTCCTATATTCATTTCAAATATGAAT
This sequence comes from Schistocerca piceifrons, assembly GCF_021461385.2. NCBI lineage: Eukaryota > Metazoa > Arthropoda > Insecta > Orthoptera > Acrididae > Schistocerca > Schistocerca piceifrons. The sequence goes on from NC_060140.1 coordinate 298,541,717, forward strand.
TCTCAATTATCGATATTTTATGAAAGACTGTTAACAAAGGTTGCTTAAACTAAGAAAACGTAAGTTTAATTTTTAAGGCAAAAATGAAAAACCAAATAGTCTTCATTTGGACTATGTCCATTGTTTTATACCACAGATGTAGATATATGTCGCTGAGACATGAAAAACAATCATTTTCACAGCATCAAGCACACCATACAAATGCTGCATTTTTACATATGCCACTGTACCATTACAATATGAATCCAATAGAATTATCCGCAGCCAAGTTAAGGGATTTGGCCCGAGAAATAACAAGACTGTTAAACTGACAGAAGCACAGGAACTAACGCACGTACCTTTTTCACAAGTCACTGCCGAATGTTGGCAGGATATAGAATGACAAGTCATAAAAGAAGAGGAGAAAATGCGGCGCCTGGTTCGCTTCGTGGATTTTGTTGTTAATAGACTCGTTATCAACGTAGCAGGTGACAATTCCGGTACTGCAATGTATTTCTCGCATTCGGATAAGGAAGGAGCTAGGAGATTACGAGACGACTGACTGTAATACTTTCAGCGGCTTCAGTATGCTACAGGACGGTGAAATCTCTGCAGTATGCTTTTGCATCGCACGTAGCTCGCTCAGAAAAATTACCCTGTGTTTAAGTTAGGAATTTTAATCACTCTTGTTTGTAATTACAGTACTATGTCAGGTGAGAACAAGAGCATTTTCTGCTTTCCAGCTGATCACCTAAGAAGTGCGCGGTAGTGCTGGAGTTTTACCAAATATTATTTATGTTCTTTAAAAATTAAATGACATTCGATGCTTCATTGTTTCTTTGCCCGTATCTTTTTACGTCTGAACTGCTATTGCTCACACTATTGCAGACTAGTAGGACCAGTGGTTGGCCAGTGCTGTCCAAGTTCCATGCTCCATAAAGCTGTTGTCCTGCACATTATCGCTCAGTCCACGTGCGTGTAACACAGCATAAAGCGTATCCTTATGATCGTACTTCACTGCGCTGGTCACAACTTGGCTTCCGCTCCACGTGAAACGAAATCCAATGAGATTCAAGCAAACGCGGAAGAATACATGGCATAATGTTTACGTCAGGTTTATTCTTATGATGAACAGAGTAGAGAAACTCTACATTTTCCGAATTAATGGTCCTATAGACATAACCTGTTAAAACGATCGTTTGCAGACGCGCTAACTGAAACTTACATGTTACGTGACATGAATTTTCTTCTAAATCTTTCTTGGCTTGTTGAATCCAGCGACAAGTATTCAATCGTTCAATGTATGTTAACGTTTTATGGGTAAGTCTTGTTTCTTGATTTACTGTATTTCTGTCATTTCGTTAAATTCTTATTGTTCTACTGTTGTTATTTTTACTAATTAAGGCTCACTGAGTGTTACTGAATCAATTTTTGAAGCATTGTTATTGTTGTATCATATATCTAAACAAGGTAGAGTGCCTAAGTAGCTAAGCCGGCAAACTGTACTTGAGTTAACAATTATGCCACCAACACTGCTCACTCTGGTACTACTTTAGAGCTGTAGTTGCTTATTCATTGGTCGCAAAGATATCTGCTTGGAGTATTCCAGTTTCTACTGACTGTGGATTAGGGTCAGATCGCGGCAGTGAGACAAGCAACCAAGAATTATATTATTTGACCCTCTAGGTGCCAAATATAGTCACGTAACCCAGTTAGTTCCTGTTAGGGTCTGGTCTATAATCCGCTTTGTCGAATGGAATGTACTGTGGTAATAATATTGTGTGTTCAAGGACAACACTGAAGAACTTTTCTGTCAGTCTTATAGATTCGCCACTTAGGCATATCGTTAAAGGGTTTATGTCCCATGGATGTTCCGTAGGGTTCATGTCGGGCGATCTGGGTGGCCAAATCATTCGTTCGAACTGTCCAGAATGTCGTTCAAACCAATTACGAACAACTGTGGTCCAGTGACAGGGCGCATTGCCATACACAAAAACGCGATCGTTATTTTCGAACATGGAGTCCATGAATGGCTGCAAATGGTGTCCAAGAGGCCGAAAATAACCATATCCAGTCAATGAGCGGTATAATTGGACCAGAGGACTCAGTCCATTCTACGTAAAAACAGCCCCCACCATTTTCGAGCCATCATCAGCTAGCACAGAGGCTTGTTGACAACTTGGGTCCATGGCCTTGTGGTGTGTGCACCACACTTGAACCCAGCCATCGTCTCTTACCAACTGAAATCGAGATTCATCTGACCAGGGCACGGTTTTCCAGTCGTCTAGTGTCCAACCGATATGGTCACAGGGGAGGCGCTTGAGGCGATGTCGTGCCGTTAGCACAGACACTCGCGTCAGTCGTCTGTTGCCATAGCCCACTGACGCCACAGGTCGCGCAGTGTCCTAACGGATACGTTCGTCATGAAGTCCCACATTGATTTCTGCGGTTGTATCACAGAGCGTTGCTTGTCTGTTAGCACTGACAAGTCTAATCAAACAACGCTGCTCTGTGTCGTCAAGTGAAGGCCGTCGGCCAATGGTTTGTCTGTTGTCTGAAATTTGGTGTTCTCAACATACTCTTGACACGGTGGGTCTCGGAATATTGAATTCCCTAATGGTTTCCGAAATGGAATGTCCCATGCGTCTCGTTCCAACTACATTCCGCTTTCAAAGTCTGTTAAATCCCGTCGTGCGGCCGTAATCACGTCAGATGCCTTTTCACGTGAATCACCTGAGTACAAATGACAGCTCCTCCAATGCACTGCCCTTTTGTACCTTGTATACGCAATACTACAGCTACTTAAGTATGTGCATATCGCTATCCCATGACTTTTGTCACCTCAGTATAAAACTACTGTTATTTCTTGGGAAACTAAACGTAAAAAAAAAAAAAAAAATGCTGCATGTGTGAAAACCTGGACAGATGTAGGAGCAAGTTACATAAATAAATAGATAAGTAAAAAATTATCTTTCTGGCGTCATTAGTTGGGCATCTGAGTGCTTCATAAATTTTCTGTCAATTGCATCTGTTTTGCTTTGGCATGTACACTGTTGATTTCTTGGATCCTACAAGTACCTACGATACCTATATTCTTTTGTCACCAACATTACAGTCTCTCTGGCTCATCATCGCTCTCGCAACTCATGTCAAAAGAAAAAAAGGTTCGGAGCTAAAGCTGCAGACCAGCGAATGCTCTGTCCACTGCTCTCCCCGAAGCGAACAGGACGGGAACTTCCTTTGACGGTTCACTGACAGACCGACAAGCTTCCGTACATGAGTAACCACCAGCCAACGCCACAGTTACACCACCGAATGGCGTTCACTAGCAGATTGCCTGCCGTTGAAACCAGAGACAATTTTCGTTCGCTTGTGGTGGTTTGTGTTCGCCCCGGTGTAAACCAGGCTTGTAGATAACAGTCATCAGTTGTTGTTGTTGTTGCTGCTGTTGACCGCGCGACCACTACAAGACAAATCTTAAATGATTTGTTATTTCACTAGAGACTAAGGAGCGGAGTGTGCTGCTTACCTGAGGGTGACGCGCTTCCGGATGCGGTGGCTGAGGTCGGAGTGGCCGCGCTGCATGGTCCGCACCACCGCCGTGACGTCGGTGAAGCTCTTGGCGATGGGCGTGTTGGGCTCCGACGCCTGCTTGTCGATGAGAATGGGTTTGGGGCGGAGCGCTGGCGTAGGCGGCGGAGCGGGCGGTGGCGCGGGGGCGGGCGGCGGGGGCGGGCCCGAGTCCGTGGGCAGCGGCAGCGCCAGAAGCCGCTTGCGGTCCTCCAGGTACATCTCGATCAGCTGGTCCAGTTTCATCTCGATGTCGTCCACCTGCGGCCCGGTCACGGACAGTTCCAAATGGTTCAAATGGCTCTGAGCACTATGGGACTCAACTGCTGTGGTCATTAGTCCCCTAGAACTTAGAACTACTTAAACCTAACTAACCTAAGGACATCACATACACCCATGCCCGAGGCAGGATTCGAACCTGCGACCGTAGCAGCAGCGCGGCTCCAGACTGGAGCGCCTAGAACCGCACGGCCACCGCGGCCGGACGGACAGTTCCAGCATAAGGCTTACAACAACGTGTGTAAGAAGGAAGTATGGTGTATGAAACGAAATTTGTGACTGGATTGAAGATTTCCTGGTAGAAAGGGCGCAACAAATTCTTTTGGATGGGGAGTTGTTAGCACAAGTAGAAGTAGCTTGAGATGATCCCCAGAGAACTGCATTGGGTTCTGCACTAAGGCTTCATTTTACCCGTCGGGTGGGACCCATTAGGGAACATTTTCTGGTAACCAACCCTAAAAAATAAGTTTTAGAGGAATATTGGAATTAAGAACCTACAACGCAGCAGTTAAGGTTTAGTCAGTAAAAAATTAGCCCTGTTGTTAACTTGCCACTTCCGAAATTTTGAAAAGCGAGTCTCCACCGGGTCGACTCCGCTTCGTGGACTGGCTATGAGCAGTGGTGAACCAGACAGCTTGGATGTGGCTTTTAGATGATTTCCCATGTCCAGTTGGGTAAATACTAGACTGGTACCCTCGTTCCACCTCATGTACACGCTATGCAAACACTTAGAGGTGTGAGGACGGGTCATAAGTTGCGCTTGGGTATCTGAGATGGTCGAGCACATACCAGCGAAAGGCAAGGTCCCAGGATCGAGTCCTGGTCTTGCACGCAGTTTTAATCTGCCAGGAAGTTTCACTTAGAGAACGTTCTCACATTTATAGATGAGATTTACTCTGAGTGCAGACAGATAGAGCGCACAAATTCCGCCCGTGGGGGGGGGGGGGATGAAGGGGGGGAGGAAGGGGGGGAGAGAGAGTGATGGAATCACGAAGGGCATCCAAACAATAATTTAGCTAAAGTTGCCAAAACTCATATAAAAATGGGCGTGATGTGTGGCTTATGAGCAGTCGCTCGACCATGAAATCCAAGTTTTCTCACCTCCAGCCTGTCATAGTACTTGCAGTGGATCCTAATGCAGTTTGGAATTCCTGTATGATGGTCTGGATAGATGCCTGCCTATTACACATTACGACCCTCTTCAACTATCGGCGGTCTCTGTCAGTCAACAGACGAGGTCGGCCTGTACGCTTTTGTGCTGTACGTGTTACTTCATGTTTCCATTTCACTATCACATCGGAAACAGTGGACCTAGGGATGTTTAGGAGGGTGGAAATCTCGCGTACAGACATATGACACAAGCGACACCCAACCACCTGACCACTTTCGAAGTCGGTGAGTTCCGCGGAGCGCCCCATTCTGCTTTCTCACGATGTCTAATGACTACTGAGGTCGCTGATATGGAGTACCTGGCAGTAGGAGGCAGCACAATGCACCTAATATGAAAAAGGTATATTTTTGGGGCGTGACCGGATACTTTTGATCACATAGTGTACGTAAAGGTGCACCATTCACCAAAACTTCAGTCTGCTTGGAAACGTCGTAAAGGAAAGACCCCTGTTTCTTCGTTTTTCTGATTAGTGACAAAATTTTTTTATCGTAATTTCTTTTGTTCTGGTGAATCTATAGATCGAATTGAGGCGTAGCTTATGGAATTTTTCGAAAGCGTGGTTAACTATGGTTGCACTCATGTACCACAATTCTTTGTATCACAATGCTTTGTTTCTGATGTATTGCTTTGTATGGTTTCTGATATCTCTTTGGGGATAGTTATCGTAATTAGGTTGGTCCCAGTTGGCACAGCCTTACGCAAAGATTACATCGAGTAAGGAATGCTCCACAATATCAAGTCCTCTTCATGACCCTCAACGCATTTAAGTGTGCGTTTTTGTGAAGTTCTATGCTCGTCAGTATACTGGGAAGATTGTTGAAAGCGATGGCAACGAAATTCCCGTGTTCACGATCATCAAAAGAGGAAAAAACCGAAGATGGCCAGACTAGCATGATTCAGTTTGGTACGACCGTAAGTAAAACTGTGAGAAAATTGAACCCACCAGTTCAAATAAATGAGCCGACAAATCCTACATTCGTGGTTGCTAATTTTATTTAAATAACTGCAAGTAGCTATAATAATAACTGGAACTTATTTTTCTTCAAGAAATCATTGTTTGTTAAAACATTTAAGTCCACGAAATTGTTTACACATTTAAGCAGAATTTATGTTTGTTCAAGTACTATTTTGTCACGAGGAATTTAGTTTTTGAAGAATTTACATTTTGAAGCAAGCCCAAGCATTGACAAAATAAAATGTTTTTACTCGAAAATTGCTTTGTTATCGCTATCCGTATCATGTTACGCAAACTCACCTCTAGGGGCATGCCAGCTAACCTCACAATCAGAGTTAGTCACCTTAGTTGTAAGCTATTGGGAAGAATGTTTTTGGAGTTACATATTTAACTAAAGATTCCTTCATAATGTTGTAGTAAGAAAGGTAAACTACCCTCGCATTCACCAGTATCTCTCAACGAATTGCACAAAAGAATAGAAAAATCAGATCAATATCCATGTCAACTACAAAATTTTACTGTACAATTTATGATCACAGGCATAACAGTTCAAACAACATACGAGAATGCAGCCAAGTGACGTCTTCGACAAACGCCTATATTTCGACAGGTGAACAATCATTGATTTTCAAACCACAAATACGATAAGTGAGCGCTATGCAAGGAAACTAGAACTCTCAGTAGGAGGGACTACGCCGACCAAGAACCATAACACGTCATATGCAGAAAGACGTTCACAACGTAAACAATTATCGCAACCACGTAACTAAAGACTATATTGTCAGAAGTTATCGATAGTGAATATTAACTACAGGAAAGTGAGCAAACAGCATTTACGCTGACCCTCTGCTGTTTGAATAGGGAGAGGGCAGGATTTCAAGCACAATTTAAGCCAATTTTGCTTAAATTTCGCAAAGTTTGCTTGGAATCCTGCTATCTCCCTTGTCAAACAGCATAGGGATAGAGTTAATGCTGCTTGCTCATCTGCTCGTAATTAATATTTGCTATCAATAACTTTTGATGTTGGTTATCTTTGGTCGCGTGGTGGTGCTAGTTGTGTGTGTGTGTGTGTGTGTGTGTGTGTGTGTGTGTGCGCGCGCGCGCGCGCGCGCGCGTCCGCTTTGTCTTTCTGCACATGCCGCACTACGGAAGTGTCGATGGTTATCGAAAAAGCCAACCGTCTGAATTTACGTAAGTTGTTTGAACATTTTATACTCCGGGGTAAGTTTAAGACAGCTTTTTTGATGTTACATTGTTGTTGTTAAGGCGCACTTGCAAAAAAAAAAGTGCAAATGTGTGTGAATTCATAAGAAACCACGCTGCAGAGGTCATCGGTCCCTAGGCTTACATAATACTTAAACCATCTTATGCTAAGAACAACATACACACCCATGCCCGAGGGAGGACTTGAACCTCCGTCGGGAGGGGTACAGAGCTGCGACAGCATGTGTGTTCATACAGGGTGTTACAAAAAGGTACGGTCAAACTTTCAGGAAACATTCCTCACACAAAAATAAAGAAAAGATGTTATGTGGACATGTGTCCGGAAACGCTTAATCTCCATGTTAGAGCTCATTTTAGTTTCGTCAGTATGTACTGTACTTCCTCGATTCACCGCCATGATTTCATACGGGATACTCTACTCGTGCTGCTAGAACATGTGCCTTTACAAGTAGGACACAACATGTGGTTCATGCACGATGGAGCTCCTGCACGTTTCAGTCGAAGTGTCCGTACGCTTCTCAACAGATTCGGTGACCGATGAATTGGTAGAGGCGAACTAATTCCATGGCCTCCAAGCTCTCCTGACCTCAACCCTCTTGATTTTCATTTATGGGGGCATTTGAAAGCTCTTGTCTACGCAACCCCGGTACCAAATGTAGAGACTCATCGTGCTCGTATTGTGGACGGCTGTGATACAATACGCCATTCTCCAGGGCTGGATCAGCTCATCAGGGATTCCATGCGACGGAGGGTGGATGCATGTATCCTCGCTAACGGAGGATATTTTGAACATTCCCTGTAACAAAATGTTTGAAGTCACGCTGGTACGTTCTGCTACTGTGTGTTTCCATTCCATGATTAATGTGATTTGAAGAGAAGTAATAAAATGAGTAAAGTAAGCGTTTCCGGACATATGTCCACATAATATATTTTCTTTCTTTGTGTGTGAGGAATGTTTCCTGAAAGTTTGGCCGTACCTTTTTATAACACCCTGTATATTGCGAGTACAATCATCGTAATGTTGTAACAATTATGGCGATAAGTTTGTGGAGTTGTTTTCAGTTTGTAGTTATATAATCATTACAATAAAATGTTATTTATAAACATAAATACGTATTTTTAACGCATTTGTTTGTTTAACAATTGAATTTATCTCTAGAAATTTCCCGTGGTCGCGTTACCTTTACATGACGTGTAGAATCAGTAAGATATCCGTCAGACGCTGTGGATCTAACGAACTCTTTTACAGGGTTGTTATAATTTAAGTGCAGCCACTCACGGAGGTCCAGTGTGGGGTGTAATCATCGTATGGCAGCTGAACTTGGTAGATGTGCTAACCGGTTTACGCTGAAAAAAAAATTGTTCCAATTTTGGCCACTAGGTACAAATCTAACACTGTACGTTATTCGTTGACATCTCCGTTACTCATACTGGACAAACTGTGATCGTGACGCTTAATAATAAACGCAAAATTATGACTTTTTCACTCGTCTAACATATTCTGTCTGCGTTCCGTTCCTAATCCATTTCATGTGGAAATTTTTTATACATATTTCATGCGTCCACAGTGACAGATTTGCATCTGGTGGACAAAATTGGAATTGCATTTTTTCCAGCGTGAGACAGTTCCGCATTAACGCGTTAGAATATCTGCCAAGTTTCGCTGCCATACGATAATGCAGCCCACACGGCATCTCTGTCAGTAGCTGCACTTTAATTACAACCACCAAGTACATTTTCTGCAGTATCTCATTAACGAGATCCTTTTCCTTATTTTAAGAGGCCAAGAATCCGCGCCCGGCTACAGGACAAAATTTTATGGCTCCTGTTTCGGTCGAAATGAGATATAGAATAAATTTACTTTTTCCGTTTTCGAACTCACTTCAATCTGGCAAAATTCTGTCAACCATTCTTTTAAAAGTCTAACAGATTTCTCCATGTGAAGCACCAGGCATTCGACTGGGCACCTGGGAACTTAACGTGAAGGGGAGCAGTGTTAGAAAGCTGAGTGGCGACTTACTTAATATCAGATGTCCACTGGAAAATTCGTTAACCCGCACAAAACAACTAAGTCCACGACTTTTCTAATCATAAGTGGGTATGTAACACGCATTACATGGGGCTTTAGAAAGTGAGTTACACATGCCGACCCACGCTAAAACCATTGTGTACACTGTTTCGGGCTTCTTGTAGACATAGTTCTTCTGTGGTACCAAGATCAGGCGCATCGCGATGTGGGAGCGAAATAGCACGGCAACTGGAAACGTACTTGAAAGATGAAAGTACGCGGAACAGTACAATTTTTGTGGTCAGAATGTCTACAACGGATTCAAATTCGCCGTGAAATTCTGGCGGTATATGGACCAAATGAAATGTCGCGTCTAGCTATAGTGAAGTGGTGCCAATAATTTGAACAAAGCCGCACAGACGTCGGTGACACTGATCGGGAAGGAAGACCATTGACATCGACCACAGGAGACAATGTCCAGGAAGTCGAGGGTGAACATTTGGGGACAATGAGATTTTTCCAATAACGAGGATGTTCAAACAGCGGGTCTCGAAAGTTACGTCGCCAAGGAGCGGATTTCTACCGTCGACGAATTGGGTTACTCGCAGAATGTTCCGACCATTGTTTGCGAAACATGGTGATACAGTTGGAAAATAATGTCATGAATCTTTGTCACATTGAAGTGTATTGCAGCATTCAATAAAAGTTACTTGCTCTGCCATAATAACGTGCAATTTACTTTTTTAAGTTCCCGCGAAAAAGAGAGAAATTTAATTTTTTTTATTTTTGTATTGTGTACTTTTTAGCCGTGCTGGCACCTAGGCGGCAGTCTAAATAGCCCTGATTCTTGCTGTTCGTTTTGTATATTAATCATCTGGCAAAGAATATTTATAAGAATCTCAGACTTCTGCAGCTGATGCAGTTCTCTATAGTGAAGTGCCGCCTGAAGAAAGGTGCGCAAATATCCTGTCAGATATTTATAAGATTTCAGTGTGGTGTAACAATTGGTAACTAGATTTAAATGCAAAGAAATGTAAAATTATGCCCCTCACAAAGCGCAACGAAGTCTTATGAATACAACATCCATGACTCACAATCAAAATACGTCAGTTCATACAAATAGAAGAGGTGGACAAAAATATGGAAACTCCAGAAGGAATGAAGGCTTGAACATAAATTCAGATGCTAAGAAAGCCTGCACGTTGCATTGTTGTACTTGACCAAGAACAGCACCCGTGCAATACGTTGCAATACGTTCCAAATGTTAGTCGGTCAAAACAGTGTTCTGTTTAGTTGTAAGTGCATTATGTTGGAGCTCAGTGCATCGGAACGTGATGATCGTATGGTGGGTGCTTCCATAGCCAAAATGGCCGAAGTGTCTGGTGTTTCAGGAGGCACTGTATCGGAAGATTTATACCGCATAGAGGACTAGAGGAAAAATAACATGCGCTAAGTCGCAACGTGGTCGAAAGGATGTGTTGAGTGGTTGCGACAGACGGTCGTTGCGACGAAAAATAAGACGACGACAGCTGTAAAAGTCGCTGCAGAAGTGAATGTCGCACTTTGCGATCGCTGTCAGCACCAAAACAACACAAAGGGAGATCCATAAGCGGGGAATTTCCGGGCGAGGTGGAATTCCAAAACCACACGTTACTGATACAAACGCCCGTAACCGGAAAACATTGTTCCAAAGCCATAAAAGCCGAACTATGGAGTTATGTAAGAAAGTCATTTGGTCGGATGACTTTTGTTTCACAGCGTCACCAACTTCTGGCCGAGTTTACGTTCGAAGAGCGAGGGATTCAATGATGATTTGGGTAGCAATATCGTGGTATTTCGTGGCTCCCATGACTACTCTGCAAGGTCGCAGTACTGGCAAAGACTACGTGACCATTTTGACTGTTCAGGTTCATCCCATGTGAAAATTTTATGCTGTGTTCCAAAAATAGAGGCCGATGATTACCAACTCGCGTCGTCCAGGACTCGTTTTGTGAGAACGAGGATAAATTTTCGCACCTAGTGTGGCTACCAATGTCACCGATCTCAGTATAATCGAGCCTTTGCGGTCTGTTTCGGCGAGTTCGGTGCGCTAACGCCAGCCGCCTCCAGCAACGTCACCTGACCTTGCCACTATTTGAAGGAAATGCTCTACATCCCGGAGGACCTCCTCACTACGGATCAATTGGAATGAAAGTAAATCTAATCTAATCTAACGGCATAAGATTTCCCTGAAAACATTCCCTACAAGACCAGCATTTGTCCATTCCGAGACGAGTGGAAGCTGTTTTGAACGCCAGCTGATTTCTTACACAGCAGTAGGCATGATAATGTGTTATTTTTTTAGTGTTTCCATATTTTCGTCCAACCCCTATATCTTGCTGGAAGAACTTGTATGCCTGTAGGATGGAATGAATACAGAATATATAGGCTCAATCACAGGAAAGTAGACTTTGGTTCAGAGCAAAGACAGTGGAAAATTCAGCCAGTCTACAAAGGATACTGCTTCCGAAACACTTCTGCATCCAATCTTAGAATATAGGTTAAATGTGTTGGACTCTTACTTGACAGGAGTAACAGTGGCTACTGACGTACACATAGAAGGGCAGCATGAATGGACTCAGGTTTGAGTCACGGGAGAGCGTCACCGAAATGCTGAAAAACCTGAAGAGGCAGACGCTTCAAGAAGGACGTATATTATCACACGAAAGCCCACTTAGCAAGTTCAAGAACCGGTTTTAACAGGAAGTTAGAAACACGCTACAGCCTCCTAACTTCCCCCTCTGCAAAGACCACGAAGACAAGATTAGACTAATTACAGCGCGCACAGAGGCGCTTAAGAATCATTCTTTCCGCTCTCCATACTTGATTGGAGCGGGAAGAAATCCTACCATATACTAAGTAGGCCTACCCTCTTCCATGCACTTCACATTGGTTGGCAGTGTATGGACCTAGATATTTCGGCGTAAATCAAACGGAAATGCAGTTTGATGCGACAGTATGGTCCGTTCAGAGGAGAAATCGAACGATAAAAATGCAAGAAATGTACTCGCAATTGCGTTTACGATGATACTCCAGCTGAACGATTTATCGGCGACATACGAAAATTTGTGCCGGACTAGGACTCGTACCCGGATTTCCTGCTTTGCGCTATCGATCGTGTTAATCACTTTTGATTTGTGTTCTCATTTTGTTCGTCATTGTTCGTTCTACGTAGTCTGGAACTTAAATAGTGGCAACACTGCTGCGGAAACACTATGCAATGGAATCTACTATTGTGGCTGGAGCACACGTTGTTGACATGCCTACCTTATCTCCGAGCAAATGGACTCACCCGTCCCTTGTCACCGGCGTGTGCACAATCGAGGGAAACACGGTCTCTTGTGAGCGAGCGGTCTAATGTAAGGGTGTCACTATGTTTTCGAAACAGGAACAACGGAGATGGATCAAGATTGAATGTGCCAGAGGTCCTACAGCACGACGGTGTCATCAAGGTCTTCAAGAGGCGTGCGGGGAATCGGCATTGCCGCACAGAACAGTGGCACGTTGGGTAAAAGCCTTCAACGAAGGTCGGCAAACTGGCAGACATGCATCGGGCAGGTCGTGCTAGCGTCTCTGAAGAAAAAGTTCATCCTGTTGCCGCGTTAGTGGACAGTGATCGACACCATACGATTCGTGAGCTCGCCCACGAAATCGGATTAGCGCATACTACTGTGCTTCGCATCCTGAAGGAACGCCTGGGCATGTGAAAAACTGCATTACGATGGGTTCCGCATGACTTGACGGAAATGCAAAAATGGATTAGTTACAACGCTGCTCAGACGCACTTGGAGCGCTATGAGCGATAAGGCTTTCTTACGCTGTATCGTAACACTCGATGAGACATGGGCCACATCGTACAGGCCTAAACTGAAACGCCAGTCCAACGAATGGCGTCCTTATGGGTCGCCGCGAAAGTCGAAAGTGCGTCAGAGCCCCACTATGGTGAAAGTTATGGTGATTCTCGTGTACGACTGTGATAGTGTTATCCCAACGCATTACGTTCCTCCACGGCAGACCGTCTGTAGACAGTATTACTGTTCGTTTTTAGAGCATCACCTGCGAAAGAAGCGGCGACACTTTCTGCACAACCCATCCATCATTTTTCACGACAATGCGCCGGCGCATACAGCGCAAGCTGTGGCTACTCCCTTCGCTCGATGGAACTGGGAAGTACTGTACCATCCACCATACTCCACGGACTTAAGTCCTTGTGACTTTGATTTGATTCTGAAGATGAAGGAACCACTTCGAGTCATTCGCTTCAGAACTGTTCCAGAGATTCGACAGGCAGTAGACCGCTCCATTCGCACCATCAACAGAACAGGCTCTGCTAAACGATATACTACTGCCTTCCACATCGCTGGCAGCGGGTTCTACACAACGCTGGTGCCTACTTTGAAGGACAGTTACCACTGTAAACATGTAGCTCTTTCTATAGGTTGTGAATAAATAGTTGCCACTATTTAAGTTCCAACATTCGTATTTGCTCGGGGCGGACGTCCCATGACGCTTGTTCAAGTTCATCGTCGTTCCATTAACTCAGTTTTTTTATTTTTTATTTTATTTTATTTTTTATTTATTACAGAGGGCGGCTAACCCTCTGACCGGACACGCTGAGCTAACGTGCCGGCTTCACCTCAGCTTTCCGAGCACGCCTCCAGGACATACGAACCGACCGCTAGGGTAAAGCGGGATATCCGGGTTCGAGACCCGGCCCGGCACAAATTTTCCTATGTCGCCAATAAACGGTATAGTTTATCACATATTCACAGTTGTGGATATAGTGGGTGTTACAAAAGGGTACGGCCAAACTTTCAGGAAACATTCCTCACACACAAAGAAAGAAAATATGTTATGTGGACATGTGTCCGGAAACGCTTACTTTCCATGTTAGAGCTCATTTTATTACTTCTCTTCAAATCACATTAATCATGGAATGGAAACACACAGCAACAGAACGTACCAGCGTGACTTCAAACATTTTGTTACAGGAAATGTTCAAAATGTCCTCCGTTAGCGAGGATACATGCATTCACCCGCCGTCGCATGGAATCCCTGATGTGCTGATGCAGCCCTGGAGAATGGCGTATTGTGTCACAGCCGTCCACAATACGAGCATGAAGGGGCTCTACATTTGGTACCGGGGTTGCGTAGACAAGAGCTTTGAAATGCCCCCATAAATGAAATTCGAGAGGGTTGAGGTCAGGAGAGCGTGGAGGTCATGGATTTGGTCCGCCTCTACCAATCCATCGGTCACCGAATCTGTTGTTGAGAAGCGTACGAACACTTCGACTGAAATGCGCAGGAGCTCCATCGTGCATGAACCACATGTTGTGTCGTACTTGTAAAGGCACATGTTCTAGCAGCACAGGTAGAGTATCCCGTATGAAATCATGATAACGTGCTCAATTGAGCGTAGGTGGAAGTACATGGGGCCCAATCAAGACATAACCAACAACGCCTGCCCAAAAGTTCACAGAAAATCTGTGTTGATGACGTGATTGCACAATTGCGTGCGGATTCTCGTTAGCCCACACATGTTAATTGTGAAAATTTACAATTTGATCACGTTGGAATGAAGCCTCATCCGTAAAGAGAACATCTGCACTGAAATGAGGATTGACACATTGTGGGATGAACTATTCGCAGAAGTGTACCCGTGGAGGCCAATCAGCTGCTGATAGTGCCTGCACACGATGTATATGGTACGGAAACAACTGGTTCTCCCGTAGCACTCTCCATACAGTGACGTGGTCAACGTTACCTTGTACAGCAGCAACTTCTCTGACGCTGACATTAGGGTTGTCGTCAACTGCACGAAGAATTGCCTCGTCCATTGCAGGTGTCCTCGTCGTTCTAGGTCTTCCCCAGTCGCGAGTCATGGGCTGGAATGTTCCGTGCTGGCTGGCTCGGAGCGCTATGGGACTTAACATCTTAGGTCATCAGTCCCCTAGAACTTAGAACTACTTAAACCTAACTAACTTAAGGACACCACACACATCCATGCCCGAGGCAGGATTCGAACCTGCGACCGTAGCAGCCCCGCGGTTCCGGACTGCAGCGCCTAGAACCGCTCGGCCACCACGGTCGGCTGTTCCGTGCTCCCTAAGACGCCGATCAATTGCTTCGAACGTCTTCCTGTCGGGACACCTTCGTTCTGGAAATCTGTCTCGGTACAAACGTACCGCGCCACGGCTATTGCCCCGTGCTAATCCATACATCAAATGGGCATCTGCCAACTCCGCATTTGTAAACATTGCACTGACTGCAAAACCACGTTCGTGATGAACACTAACCTGTTGATGCTACGTACTGATGTGCTTGATGCTAGTACTGTAGAGCAATGAGTTGCATGTCAGCACAAGCACTGAAGTTAACATTACCTTCAATTGGGCCAACTGGCGGTGAATTGAGGAAGTACAGTACATACTGACGAAACTAAAATGAGCTCTAGCATGGAACTTGAGCGTTTCCGGACACAAGTCCACATAACATCTTTTCTTTATTTGTGTTTGAGGAATGTTTCCTGAAAGTTTGGCCGTACCTTTTTGTAACATCCTGTATTTCTTGTGTGTCATTCTGCACTAGTTCGCAGCAGTGTCTGTTCTCTCAGACATTCATGCATTTCTGGAGGACACTGCATAATAGACCGCTAAACACAGACACTGCAAATAGGATAAAAATGCACTCTCGTTTCAGAGGTGTTTGTGGTACAGCGACACTATTTGATACAAACTGTTTGCGTAATGACGATTCTTGCATAGAGAGCGCTTCGGCGCTTTATATGAATGTGTTTGTGTTACGAGTATCCATATTGGGTCAGTATGATACGAACAATAAGATACAAATAAGGCGCAGAACATTCTCGAAGTAACTGAATGGATCCCATCGAGTCATTACATAGTTTGTACACAAATTATTAGTTCACTCATACTACACATGAACAGGGCTTCTATCTGTACTGCCGTGTGCAGCCCTTTGCCTCTGTAATAGATTTGGCGGTTGCAGTTTACTGCTTCAATGTGAACCATTTGATATAACTAACAGATGATAAATATAGCGACAGAAAATTTACGATGTTAGTAATGAAAGACCTTACTACATGACAAACTGCTGATGAATCTATAAACACAGATTCATGTAATTGTGTTACAACGTGACTAGATGATGGTTATATTTTAAGTAATGGTACGTTTACAAGGACTATGACATTTAATTATTGAACGACGTGTTTCATTTATGTGAAGAAAACCTGCTATTGTTTTCAGCATTATACCACTTATCTACATACATGAATGTATGATTATATTTATAGTATTTTCTGTATACCTAATATTTTATATTACTGACGGTATAACAATACTCAGTTTGGATATTTATGCTTTGTGTGTCATTCATGGATCTAGTCATTGTATAAATGTTGGCTGCCCTGACGCCGGCTACGGGTGCTTTTCGCTTGTGTTACGAGATAAGTAATTTAGCTAGTAATTTAATTGTTTTTGCTGTATATTCTATAGTATTTACGAGTATTAGTGTCAGATAGACGTGTTAAACTGAAGGTTTCAGTTTCTATTTGCGTCTGAATAGGAAAAGCGATGTTTCTGTTTACGACAGTTTCGCGTGTACGCAAACGTTTGTTTAAATTTTTAACTGACGTTAAATACGCGGGATCATCAATTAAGTCAGTATACAATACTCAGTATTTGCGTTTGTTAGTGTCATTTAGACTCGACACATGGAAGGTAGCAGTTTTTATACGTTTTATTACGTCATTTTTCTCCTGTAAGTAAACGTTTGTTTACATTATAAATGTAAGGATGAATCAATTTAAGTTAGTGTACAGTAATCAGTATTCACGTTTATTAGTGTCATTTAGACTCGATAAATTGAAGGCTGTAGTTTTTATACGTTTTATTAGGAAAAGTGATACTGACAGTAAATTCTAACCTCACTTGTATACGTTTGACTAGCGCAACCTGCGAGCGTTCAGAGTTAAGCAAACGTAAAATACGTGGTAAATTAGTGGTATACTACAATATCTGAGTAAATCAATGTTATAATACAACTTTTCAGCCCTTCTTAAATACGGTTTAGTTAGCAGAAATCTAAAACTCACCTCGCCGTCTGCTTAAACTCCTTATCTTGTAGTGGGCCTTAGTGATTGTGTACTGTAAGCCCATCGGTACCTATAAAGTAGAGTTCGTATTTTTGCTTTACATTCTGATCTCTTACTGTTAGCTAAATGTTTTGTTTTGTACCTGCATCTGTCAGTGCACAATACTCAGTATTTATGTTTATTAGTGTCATTTAGACTCGACACATTGAAGGTAGCAGTTTTTATAGTTTTATAAGGTCATTTTCGTGTGTACATAAACGTTTGTTTACATTTTGAATACGAGGGATAAACAGTAGGTGTAGTTTACCGTAGGTTACTATTTAGTTCTTTAATAATATTCACTAGATAGCCTCTAGCAGGAAAATAAGCACCAGATCTAGCTTCTACCATACATTTTTATTGTTTTTCATTGCTGAGTGTACTTTCTGCCAACTAGGGAGTGTAACTATTAACCTTGTGTGGCAGTATGTTTCCTCAAGTTTCTTATAGTAAACTACATATTAGCTAGGTGGATAGGGACTGTGTCTGTTGTGTGCGGATGCAGGAGGAGTTGGCCACATTTCAAACGCAGCTGGAAGCTTCGTTGGCCACAGTCAACAGGCTCCTGAGTGCCACCTTGAGGTGCGGTGGGGATGGGGTGTCTGGGGCAGCCTCTGCTGTACTAGATGTGCAGGGGGGGGGGGGGGGGGGGATGTCACAGCTCTCTGTCACTGAGCCGACCTCAGGTGCGACTTAGCCGGGCGGCCCACTCTCACCTCAGTGTGGGTAGCAGACTATGTCGAGGTCTCGAGCCTCATGGTGAAGGCTGCGTGGGCGACGCAGGCTCCTGCCAAATCCCATGCACTTTGCTAATATATTCAGTGTTCTATCTGATGCTGGGAGGGAGGGGGAGGGGAGGAGGCTGAGCCTCATCAGAATGCACCTTCTGCCAGGATAGTGGCCGCTCCTTCAGCAAGGTCCGGACAGGCACGTGGGGATAGGGGTTTGTTAGTTATTGGGAGCTCCAATGTTAGGCTGGTCATTGAGGCCCTCAGGAACATAGCGGCTAGGGCGGGGAAGAAGTCCAACGTTCATTCGGTGTGCTAGCTGGGGGGCTTGTCCGGGATGTGGAAGAGGCTCTTCCGGCGGCTATCGAGCGTGTGGGGTGCAGCCATCTGCAGATCGTTGAACATGTCGGCACCAACGATGTCAGTCGTCGGAGTTCCGAGGAAATCATTGGGTCCGTTCAACAGATGGCTAAATTGGCGAAGGCGGCCTCCATCTCTCGAGGAGTCGAAGACAAGCTGACAATTTGCAGCATCGTGCCCAGAGTGGATTGGGCTCCTATGGTTTGGAGTCGAGTGGAGAATGCAAACCAGAGGCTGCGTCGACTCTGTGACGAAAATGGTTGTAGATTCCTTTACCTACGCTATGGGGTGGAACGTTGTAGGACGCCCCTCGATAGATCAGTGGTGCAATACACACAGGAAGCAGCTACATGGGTAGCGTGCACATATTTTTCTTCTTCTTTTTTTTTTTTTTTTAGATTAGGTTCCTCCCCACGGGAAACAAACCGTTGGCCTGAAAAATTGCCAGTTCATGACACTGATGTGTGCCAACTGTAAAAATTGTTAGTTCACTTAAACAGGTCATTCAAAATAGGCGGAGACTTTAATCTGGCGTCCATTCACTGGGAAAATTACACGTTTATCACAGGGGGCAGACACAAAGACTAGTGTGAATTTATTCTAGGAGCGCTCTCAACATACAACCTTGACCAATTGGTTAGAAAACCAACTCGAGATGGGAACATATTAGATATCTTGGCGACAAACAGACCTGATCTTTTTGAGAAAGCTAATCTAGAAGAAGGTTTTAGCGACCATAATGTCGTTATTGCTTCTATGTCAGTGGAAATTGCAAAAAAAAAAAAAAAAAAAAAAAAAGGAAGTTTGAGTTTTCTTGTTTGGGATGCAAATAAATGTGTCATTAATGAATATCTTCGTAGTCAGCTCCAAGCATTCACCGCGGGACACAAAGATACTGAAGCATCTTTATCGATTTGTCGGCTTTCCTTTGTCTTCTAGTAATTCGCAATATGCATCTCTTCGTTGCTCGCATTACAACCCGCAGCTTTGCACGTTTTCACATTGTTGTAAGTCCATACCTCAGTGACACAGACAATAAATAAACTACAGCGCGAACAGGCCGTGAAGGCCCAACTGTACCGACCGGCCGCTGTGTCATCTTCAGCCCTTAGGCGTCACCGGATGGGAATACGTAGGGGCATGTGGTCAGCACACCGCTCTCCCGGCCGTTGTCAGTTTTCGCGACCGGTGCCGCTACCTCAATTGGCTTCACAAGGGCCGAGTGCATCCCGCTTCCCAACAGCAGTCGGCAGACCCAGACGGTGACCCATCCAACTACTGGCAAGCCCGACAGCGCTTAACTTCGATGATCTGACAGGAATCAGTGTTACCATTGCAGAAGGCCGTTGACACTTGGTAACAGTACATATATGTCGTAAATTTCCTGTTTCAGACGCAAGAGAAGGTAAGTTTTGAAAATCCTATTTAGCTTACCTAAAGTACCGCAGTCCATTTTTTCCTCCTGTTTACTCCAGTTTCTGTGGTCATTTTATTCGCCTCTCCTAAATATGGAACCCTTTCACCTGGTTCTGTGTCTTCACTGTTCATATGCACTGTTCACTTTTCGATGTTTTGATTAAACTGTAAGTAGGCTGTTTAGGTTTTTATGTTGGTAACGCCACGTAGCGCTCTGTATGAAAATCAGTGACTGTGTTGTGTGCAATCTGTGGGTGGTTTGCATTGTTGGAATATTTGCTATTGTAGTGTTGGGCAGTTGGATATGAACAGCGTGTAGCGTTGCGCAGTAGAGTTGGGCGACACGATTCTTTTTCCCGATTCGATTCCTACGATTCAATTTCACATTGCGAATCGATTCCTACGATTCGTTCACGATTCTTTCACGTTTCACTATTGTCTGCGATGGCACGATTCTTACGGGATGCAAAAAGTTCTAGATCGTACTCACAAATGGCAGGGCATGTCTGAAATTGTCAATGGGGTTAGAATCGAAATGTATCATGATGAGATATGCCAGATATAGTTTATTCATGAGTAAACATGCATATGACGTTGTAAGTGTGATTCTCGATTTATGCGTGTAATGCCTTAATTGTTGAAAGGTCACGTTTGATTTGATTGCATCTATTGTTTTATTTCAGTATGCCAGAAAAGAGGAGTCGATTTGTGCGAAAGGTGGTGCAAAATTACGTGGTATACCAGTTTGGTCTGGCCTCTCAACAGATACCCCTCCGTTGTGGTTGCACCTACGGTACCGATATCTGTATCGTTGAGGCACGCAAGCCTCCCCACCAACGGCCAGGTCCATGGTTCATGGGGGGGGGGGGGGGGGGGGGGCAGCAGCCTTTTCAGTAGTTGCAGGGGCAACAGTCTGGATGATTGACTGATCTGGCCTTGTAACATTAACCGAAACGGCCTTCCTGTTGTTCTGCTGCGAACGGCTGAAAGCAGGGGGAAACTACAGCCGTAATTTTTCCCGAGGGCATGCAGCTTTACTGTATGATTATATTGAATTTAACTGATGAAAGGAGAAAATATAAAAATGCGGTAAATGAAGCAGGCAAAAAGGAATACAAACGTCTCAAAAATGAGATCGACAGGAAGTGCAAAATGGCTAAGCAGGCATGGCTAGAGGACAAATGTAAGGACGTAGAGGCTTATCTCACTAGGGGTAAGTTAGATACAGCCTACAGGAAAATTAAAGAGACCTTTGGAGAAAAGAGAGCCACTTGTATGAATATCAAGAGCTCAGATGGAAACCCAGTTCTAAGCAAAGAGGGGAAAGCAGAAAGGTGGAAGGCGTATATAGAGGGTCTATACAAGGGCGATGTACTTGAGGACAATATTATGGAAATGGAAGAGGATGTAGATGAAGATGAAATGGGAGATACGATACTGCGTGAAGAGTTTGACAGAGCACTGAAAGACCTGAGTCGAAACAAGGCCCCGGGAGTAGACAACATTCCATTAGAACTACTGTCGGCCTTGGGAGAGCCAGTCCTGACAAAACTCTACCATCTGGTGAGAAAGATGTACGAGACAGGCGAAATACCCTCAGACTTCAAGAAGAATATAATAATTCCAATCCCAAAGAAAGCAGGTGTTGACAGATGTGAAAATTACCGAAGTATCAGTCTAATAAGTCACAGCTGCAAAATACTAACACGAATTATTTACAGACGAATGGAAAAGCTGGTAGAAGCCGACCTCGGGGAAGATCAGTTTGGATTCCGTAGAAATGTTGGAACACGTAAGGCAATACTGTCCTAACGGCTTGTCTTAGAAGAAAGATTAAGGAAAGGCAAACCTACGTTTCTAGCATTTGTAGACTTAGAGAAAGCTTTTGACAATGTTGACTGGAATACTCTCTTTCAAATTCTAAAGGTGGCAGGGGTCAAATACAGGGAGCGAAAGGCTATTTACAATTTGTACAGAAACCAGATGGCAGTTATAGGAGTCGAGGGACATGAAAGGGAAGCAGTGGTTGGAAAGGGAGTGAGACAGGGTTGTAGCCTCTCCCAGATGTTATTCAATCTGTATATTGAGCAAGCAGTAAAGGAAACAAAAGAAAAATGTGGAGTAGGTATTAAAATCCATGGAGAAGAAATAAAAACTTTGAGGTTCACCGATGACATTGTAATTCTGTCAGAGACAGCAAATGACTTGGGAGAGCAGTTGAATGGAATGGTCAGTGTCTTGAAAGGATGATATAAGATGAACATCAACAAAAGCAAAACAAGGATAATGGAATGTAGTCGAATTAAGTCGGGTGATGCTGAGGGAATTAGATTAGGAAATGAGACACTTAAAGTAGTAAATGAGTTTTGCTATTTGGGGAGCAAGATAACTGATGATGGTCGAAGTTGAGAGGATATAAAACGTAGACTGACAATGGCAAGGAAAGCGTTTCTGAAGAAGAAAAATTTGTTAACATCGAGTATAGATTTAAATGTCACGAAGTCGTTTCTGAAAGTATTTGTATGTAGTGTAGCCATGTATGGAAGTGAAACATGGACAATAAGCAGTTAGGACAAGAAGAGAATAGAAGCTTTCGAGATGTGGTGCTACAGAAGAATATTGAAGATTAGGTGGGTAGATCACGTAACTAATGGGGAGGTATTGAATAGGATTGGGGAGAAGAGAAGTTTGTGGCACAACTTGACTAGAAGAAGGGATCGGTTGGTAGGACATGTCCTGAGGCATCAAGGGATCACAAATTTAGCATTGGAGGGCAGCGTGGAGGGTAAAAATCGTAGAGGGAGACCAAGAGATGAATACACTAAGCAGATTCAGAAGGATGTAGGTTGCAGTACGTACTGGGAGATGAAGGAGCTTGCACAAGATAGATTAGCATGGAGAGCTGCATCAAACCAGTCTCAGGACTGAAGACCACAACAACAACAACACCAGTTTGGTTGTGTGGTTTGAACGTATCTAACTACAGACGTCTGTTTTATAGTAAAAAAATCTAGCAGTGAGGCAGAGGTGGTTTGGCTCATATCCTATGTTTTTCTGTGCTGTCTTTCGAAGTCCACATCACCCTTGTAATTCATAACGCAGCTTATAGCCCTCCCACACAGCAAATTTAGCTTACCTTTCATTTCTTTTAAATACAAAGCATAGGTATTTTGCTTTTGATTTGTCAGAGAACCTGCCGCTGTCACTACCATGTACGTGAGAAGACGACATACTTCCAGACAGTAGGATTCAATCGTATACAGCGACATTACTTCACTAAAATTTAATATGAATCTGAACACGATAACATTCGAAAACTCGAACCTGAAATTATTAATTTTGTTTAAAGACGGTATTACATGGCGATCCGCCAAGAACGGTATTGGTTAGAGAGCCTATATTCTCTCTATATAGGCTCTGTAATATTGGTCTAGTGCTACAGCCATTTAGTGGCAGCGCTAGTGGAACTAGCAGAATTAGCAGTGAAGTAATGTCGCTTTACGCTCGTTCCCGTCAGGCACCGCCAAGTGTCAGCTTGGTTTTCACGAGTAATATTACGGCCCCCGAACTTCGTTTCTTCGTTCCGAGCTTCCTTTGTTCACACACATCCTTCACTTGACTGCCATCTGGCGGTCTCAATCATTCGGCACGACTCGGAATGATTCGGAAGTTGCCTTCGAAGCGTACTATTACCAAGAATCGATGAATCGTTGGAACTGGGAATCGTCACTACTCGGAAACAAGCAATCGTTCTAACGATTCTTTTGAACGACGAATCGTCCGTATCACGGTTCGATTCTTACGATTCTTTATTTAGAGTCGTTCAAATGAACGACTCATTCACGAATCGCCACAACTCTATTGCGCAGTTGGAGGTGAGCCGCCAGCAGTGGTGGATGCGGGGAGAGAGATGGCAGAGTTTTGAGGGATCCAGTTTTTAGTGGATCTCAGAGGCAAATTCGAGGACCAGACAGACAGGTTTGTTGCAGGCTCGCAAAGTTCTGGTACAGGGGCTGTTATAAGCCTACCATCATTCAAGGTAATTATATTAAATTCTTCGAGTGTGTGCAGCACTGCCTCGCCACAGGAGTAGTTGCTTTAGCATCTCCTTGACTAACTGTGGGCATTAAAGTCGGCTGTAATAGGACAGCCATCCTAAACCGTCCATTAAAGCATGCCAGAGTAAATGGAGACGTTGGTGACGTCACGTGTACTCAGATGGGTCCATGAACAACAGACTGAAATATTAGAAGGTTAATGTGATTAATCTGTTATTCTATCTTTTCTATCCTTATTGTGTGTGGGGGTTTCCTCTACATGGTGTCGCCACATGTGGTTTAAACTGTATTTCGCATATGGTTGCTATACAGTGCCCGCCTATGACAGGATGGAAGCTGTAAAGACTCTTTATTTGCTGTTGTGGACTGTACATTTCATTGCACAATGTTTAATGGCACAAACAGCTATAAACGCAATTGAATGTCACTTTATACTTTGCATTCCTGTTATGCCGATTGACAAGCTGATCCAGTGTAGGTTTAATGTTCATGATGTTACAGTTGCGGTTGCTCATTATTTGTTGCATAACAGATCTGATTAAATTCAATACCTCCACAGATCGTTAGCAGCCTTGTTAGTGCCCAGTGTTATTTGTGGGGAACGGGACGGTGAGTACGGGGGTTCAGCGTTAATTATCACGCTTGTACTCTGTCTAGAATCACATTTCAAGAGTCGTATATCAACACTGTTCACATCTGATCCTTTTGCCACTGCTGTGACAATGTACCCTGGCCTCAGTGACACATCGGCACAAGGTATGTGACTGAATATAGCGCCACGTTTGTTGGTAGTTACAGGGTTACAACTTTTTTGGAAGTGTGAGCCGGGCTACATGCTGAAGATATGAAATCTTTCTATCCTGTACTTCCGCAAGATAAACATTTCGAATCGTCAGAGTGGTTCAACTGTTATGCAGAACCTAATTCCTTTCTGTACTAATGTTAACCCCGTGGTTCTCGTATTACAGTCATTTTTCGTTCTGTTTTTTGGAAGGTCAACAAAGCACATAAGTGTAATTTATATCAGTTGTCAAAATAGGGTATCTAAAGAGGTCTTTGCATATGTTTCTTTTTAATGACGAACGATAATATATGAGACGCTTCTGTATTCTGAAGATGTTATCACTACAAGTGGAATTTCCCTCAAACATGGTTCAGTAACTAATTAGTGAATGAAAATATACAGAACACTGTAACATCTTTATTTTCAAATCACCTGTAGGCAGGAAACTTTGTGTTCTGAAAGTGCAGAGAAACTAAGACGCCATATTGTGTCGAATATACGAGTTTTTCATTTAACGCTGAGATCTACTTGTGGACTCAATGTTTTCAAATATTTAACCAGCTACCTTTTCATAAAGAAATCTGTTTACTTTTATCGTCTACAAAGATGTCAAAATTTGCATCCATTGGCATTGAAAGTGGGAGATCAATAACTTACATGCGTATTGGACTGTATATAGTTACATACTGCACTGAAAGAAAGTGTATTTAGAAAATATGTTCTTGGTTTACATACTACATATAAGTCTTACCTGTCTTTCAACTTTAACGACTCTCGACGCTAGACTGATTTTTGATGCATATACATCTTTCGCCTTTGAACCTTGCTTCCCGAGAATTTGGTCCAACCTGCAAGATCGAGACAAAATTGTCGTTATTGAATTTGAGGAAACACTTCAGTAAACTGTCATAAATTGAAATCAATTCGATACTAATAAATTATGTATGTACACGAGTGAGTGGAAAGAGTTTGGTAAACAGGCACCCATATTTACAGTAAGGCTAATGCTACAGATTAAATTACTCGTGATCTTTTGAATGCTTGTGGTTTTGTTACTCCTTTTTATGTCTGATAAGGGGAATGTATTATTCTTGACCAGTATTGAAATATCCTTTGGATAGACGGTTTCTGTGTTGTATTTCGGCGAAATGAAACGATAAAGTGAAAATACATGCTGAAGATAGTCTTGATGCAATTATTGATGCAATCATCCACACTTGTGCGGCTCCATTATCCATTGCCCTAACTTTGTAGGGTACCTCCAATCGTGAGGCTAACAATAAAATAGATGAGAAGTGCAGTTTTAAAATCCGAAATCTGTGATAAGGAACCAACAGTGCAGTAAAAACTAATTAAAACAAACATGCATTCAATGGTGTGTATACGTGTCTATTTTAGACATGATCACTATGCAAAAAAAAAAAAAAGCAGGCTATCACTTTTTCGAAACCCCGTAATTGTCTTCCGATTGCGACGCAGGAGTTCGAAATTTAGATCACAAGTGCCGTCAACCTTCCTCTGTATTGTAAAAGTGTGGGGCCCTGTGACGTCACCATGAGACTGGACGACGCTCAGGCAGCAAGGTATCGACACGTAAGGAAAAAAAAGGCCACAGCTCAGAACTTCATGTGAGGTCTAAGGTGGATTAATGATGTCAAATTGGCAACAAATTTCACCATAATACCGCCTAACCCGATCATGGACATGTCATACGATGGGAAGGTCGTCAAAATCGCTTACCTACATTTCATCTCTTGTTTTGACATCTCTGCGATGGAGGTCACAAGCCGGCGCAGTAGCTGAGCGGTTCTAGGCGCTTCAGTCTGGAACCACACGACCGCTACGCTCGCAGGTTCGAATCCTGCCTCGGGCATGGATGTGTGTGATGTTCTTAGGTTAGTCAGGTTTAAGTAGTTCTAAGTTCTAGGGGACTGATGACCTCAGATGTTAATTCCCATAGTGCTCAGAGCCATTTGAACCATTTGATGGAGTTCAAAACCTCGACATCCAGCACTGAAATCACGCCATTTTCTTATGAGTGTCCGAAGAAAAGTATTGCGGACACACCGCCATTCAGAATCGACGCGAAGAGCCCTCACGAGGGGGCATAAAGGGCGTCAATAAAAATCATACCTTCTATTGTGGCGTTGATTCCCAAATATTCGCGGTCGAAAACGACAGTTTACAGGAACACGTTCTTGTCAATGTTCAGTACTGCTGACCCTCCCCCTCCCCCCTTCCGAACGTTTCAACCTTACCCTAGGGTCATCGTGGGGCTGCAACCGTGCTGAAACTGAACGTGAACTGGCATCTTTGGAGTGTAGTGCGACCGCAATTTTTGCGACCCCACCTAAGCCGCTACAGCAGCCGTAATGCTCCACTCTCTTAATGCTCAACAAAGCTGCGTGGGTGTCACCGAAGGTGTTGCAGAAATGGGGGGGGGGGGGCTCTTATACGGACCCTTTGCCTCTTTATTCGTGCACATGTCAATGTTGTGCCCCCTCCACGATCGCGCCACAGGAGGGCACGAAACTGGAGGACTGAAGAAGCATTGCTGCTGCGGATCACATTCAAATTTTGTCGAATGGTTTTGAGCGGTCCCTTGTGGTTACACCCTGTATACCAGACCAAAAATTGATGGCGCACTACGCTCCAAGTCGATCACATCACTTTCACTGGAGTTGCAGTCCCACGATGTCGTTAGAGAGGGATGAATCGCTCTGGGGGGCGTCAGCAATGTTATATGTTGCCAACAACGTCGTCCTTTTGGTTATTGCACTGCGAACTGTCGTTTTCGATCGCGAAATCTGTGGGAATTGACGCCCCAGGAGAAGGGATGGTTTTGTTGACGGCCTTTATGCCGTCCTCTGAGGGCTTTTCTTATCGATTCTGAGCACCGGTGTATCTGGAATGTTTTCGTCGGCCACCATAAGAAAACCACGTGACTTCAATGCAGGGCGTCGCGGTTGTGACCCCCTTGGCAGAAGCATCAAAATGGGTGAAATGTGGGTAAGAGGGGTATGACGACTTTTCCATCGTGTGACACGTTCACTAAGGTGTTGGGCAGAATTGTGGCGAAGTTTGATGCCGATGAGCCATCATTAAATCAACTTAGACATATGAACTTCAGATCTGTGGCCTTTTTTCCGCATGTGTCGACACATTGCAGTTCGAAGCGTAGTTGATCCCGAGGTTGACGTCTCAGGGCGCCTCGTTTATGTGCCATTACAGAAGAAGGTTGTAGGCAACTTTGAGGCACATTTCAAGCTTACGCGTCCCAATCGGAAACAGTTATAGTTATGGGGTTTCGATTTTTTTTTAAATTTATTTTGCACAGTGAACAATCACCATACATATACATAAGAGGATAATACTTTTGACAGGAAAATTAAGGTGCGACATTTTTGCAAAGTTCTCTCTACGTGCAGTTTCTTGTTATTATTGACATACAAGCATGCCGTAATTTGTAAGGAATAGAAATAGCACAGTACAAAGGTTGTGTCACATGCTGTCACTACAAAATAAGCGAGACAAAAATCGTACTAAACTCTTTGATACTCATAGCTTTCTTATTGTAACATTAATACTCGTCATGCAGTAGCGAAATATTTAAGCAAAAGAAATTAAGACAAAGCACTGCTGCGTAGAACAACCGTTTCAGAAAGTATTTGATTCCGACAGCGAATTATCACAGCGGATGACGTCAGGTATACACGTAATCTGTACTTTGACGGCCCTTTCTTCTTAAATTGCGTATGGAGCTAGAAAGTATCTTTTTCTTAAACGACCGTAATTCTCGTTTGTACAGAAGTACATATTGTCTGTGTTATAAATATTTACGCCCTAATGTGGTATTACCATGGGCTCGATATGGTACTTTAGCGGACTGTAATATTCCTTGTGAAACCGCATAAATATGCTTGGAACGATCGTAGAAGCTCTGGTAACACATATATCTAACCTCTATTCTAAGGGCTACACTCTATAAAAGGGACCTCTAATGACTAATAACACTTAGTTGGTACGGTAATGCGAATTATAAGCGTGAACATGCATACTAACGAGTGTTGAAGTTTGTACTTCGACCCACCTGAAGTGCAGATTTTTCACCCTGTTCAAGAGGTCTGCATGCCCGGACGAGTATTGCTCAATGACGTCCTTAACGTCGTACGGTTTCAGGGCTTCTCTAAACTTTCTTCGAGCCACGAAATACTTGAGCTACAGCAAGGCAACAGCAGAGGAAGGAAGAAATAAAACACGCCATTGTGAAAGTGAGTCAAGGCAGTGGTACAGTCTGAAAGAACTCTACAAGTGCTATCTGCGCGAGTGGCTGCATTCACATCGCAAGAGTCCATCCTCATGAGTTCCCTCAACATTAAAATCCAATATTTGCTTCATTTCACCGATCAATATAAGGAATGGTAATAATAGGTTAAGTGAAATACTGATATCATTCAAAATCTGATAAATTTTCGGACATAAGACGGCGCGTTATAGGGGATAAGGCTGGGTCTAAAGATTATCTTTGGAAATCTTTATGAGCATTTTAAGTATAAAATGGCGTGCGGCGATCATCTTGCGAACATTGTTGTGGTATTCAGAACGAAGACTGATTAGATGCAGCTTTTTGAGGTAAACTATCTTGTGCAAGTTTCTTCATATTCGTATGACTACTACAATAGCCGTCAGTTGGAACCAGCTTTTTGTATTCTAGCATTGGTCTTGTTCTACAACTATTCTACTTCCTCCCCCCCCCCCCCCCCCCCTCCCAATTTCCGTCCCAACTTCGCTTTCTTAACATATTACATACTCTTTGGTTCCTCGGGAACCGTTAGGTCAACCTATACCACCTTTTAGTCACGTTGTGACATGAAGAGCTTTCCTACCCGCCTTCATTGGTTATCCGATGCACCCTACGGTATTCAGCATTCATCTATAGCACAGTATTTGTAAAGCTTCTGTTCTGTTCTGGTCTTTACTGTTTGTTGTTGTGGTCTTCAGTCCAGAGACTGATCTGTCGCATATCTCCATGTTACTCCATCCTGTGCAAGCTTCATCATCTCCAAGTATCTACTGCGACCTAAATCCTTCTGAATCTCCTTTGTGTATTCATCTCTTGGTCTCCCTTTACGATTTTTACCCTCCACGCTTCCCTCCAATAATAAATTGGTGATCTCTTGATGCCTCAGAATATGTCCTACCAACCGATCCCTTCTTTCAGTCAGGTTGTGCCACAAATTCCTCTTCTCCCCAATTCTATTCAGTACCTCCTCATTATTTACGTGATCTACCCATCTAATCTTCAGCACCATATTTCGAAAGCTTCTATTCTCTTGTTGTCTAAATTATTTACCGTCCATGTTTCACATCCGTACATGGCTACACTCCACACAAATACGTTTAGAAAAGACTTCCTGACACTTAAATCTACACTCGATGTTAACAAATTTATCCTCTTCAGAAACGGTTTTCTTGCCATCGCCAGTCTACATTTTATATCTTCTCTTCTTCGACCATCATCAGCTATTTTGCTCCCCAAATAGCAAAACTCATTTACTACTTTCTGTGTCTCATTTCCTAATCTAATACCCTCAGCATCACCCGATTTAATTCGACTACTCTCCATGATCCTCGTTTGGCTTTTGTTGATGTTCATCTTATACCCTCCCTTCAAGACACTGTCCATTCCGTTCAACTGCTCTTCCAGGTCCTTTGCTGTCCCTGACAGAATTACAATGTCATCGGCGACCCTCAAAGTTTTTATTTCTTCTCCATGGATTTTAATTCCTACTCCAAACTTACTGCTTATCGTTGTCGTTTCACTTCCATGAATGGCTGCGCTCCAGACCAACACGTTCAGAAAAGATTTCCTGATACTATAATGTATTCGATGTTACCATATTTCCCTACAAAAATCAGTGATTCTTGAGGCATTTGGATTTATCCTTGTTATCCAATCCGACAAAACAGCTCTGCTACTCGTACCACTCGTCTAGGTCCATTATGAGAAGTTTCAATACGGAATCGCGTAGGCATTTTTTCTTTCTTAATTTTTTTTATTTGCTATTCTCAAACCCTAGCATTCTGCAAAAACGTTACGAACCATCCACTGAGTTTATATTTCCTTAAACATTAATACGTGTCGCCGAATGAACACTTGAAGGATGCTCTTTCCTTCACCTTTTTTCTTCCTGAAGAAGATGTTTGATGTTCACTCAGCACCACGAAGTACCTTCAACTCCGCCTTTGACACACAGTTGTCTTATAATGCGGGAATTTCTAGATTCTGTTCCTGTGGCTAGAGCAGCAGAGATGGAAAGTTTTTCTGCTAGGTGTCCCTACCACATACTTTTTAAACATTTGACCATCCTTTATCCGTGGGGTCACATGAGTTACGTTGGAGTGCTTCTTTTCGTAAAAAACATTCCAAATTAAAAATGTAATGAAATAATCTAGACCGCATAAAATAATTTTATTTTTAAAAAAAGGTGATCGGTGTCGCTCAATGTTTGACTATTCTCAGACCGTTTCCCCTTGCTGACTGCTAGAGATGGCGACATGAAGCACGAACTTCTATAGGATGGCGTAAGAGCGTCTTACTGTACCGACGGTAAAAAAATCGATCGGCAGATACACACCGCTTCATTGCCATTACTAATGTCAGTCGTGGAAGATGAGATCATCGACAGCCCTCCAAAGGGACTGTTGTGGTTTCTTAAGGGAATGACCTGTATTTTTTCCGGCCAGCTTATACATTGTACATAACAGAGGATATTGGGTGTAAATGCTACTCTGAAGCAAACAGACTGCCACGGGAGGGGAAATCGTAGTGACAAGCAGTATAAAACCAGTTAGAAGACCGAAAAAGAAGAAAAATGTGAAAACAGTGAAATAACTGACGCTTCACACGGATTGTGGTGGATCGTCTCATTCAGAATGGCACCCGGCAATAGAATCCGTCACTACTGTTCCTCCCAGTACACCTCAAGGAAAGGCCGAGAAACAAAGGAGAGAAGATGTATTCTAATTTGCTTTGGGTTCGCCATGTTCTCTCAAAATAATCGGTATATTTTGTTGACAGTCGCATCGGCGTACATTTCTCTCTTTTTCAGGTAGCCAGTTAAGTGAACAATATTAAAAACAAGTCATCCAGCTCATCTGTGAATACATTTTCTGTTAGCGATCTCTTCATCTGTGCTACGAAATAGTGGGGATCGCCACTTCGCTCTTCAAAGTAACTGTAATGCCATTCACACTGCCTTGCCAGCTGCATGCATTTACCTTCCCCTACATGGACCTCTTACCATCACATCAAAACTCTAAGCCCTCGTCGCTATACTTTGCGAAAACTGGACTCCAGTAATCCCATTGTTTCCCCTCTAATTTTCAGTTCTGTTATGTTGCCCCACTTTACCAACATATGCCTCCAACCCTACACCTACACTCCATATCCTTTCGCAGTGAAATTTTAACCGACGCCCTCTCTCAATACTGTCAGCTCCAACTCTTCCTTCCCTATCTTACACCATATCAGGGTACCCCACTTGCCTCCTATCCTTTTCGTACCACACACCGTCCTCCATTCTATTTCCACTTCTCACCGTACCTAGCCCACCTACCCTGATCTCGACAACTACAACCACCGGATCCTTTTGTTTATACTCACGCCAACGAGCCTGCTGAACGTCTTTTGCTGAACGTCTTTTACAGACTCATTTGCACTGGTTTTTTTTTT
The DNA here is from genome assembly GCF_021461385.2 of Schistocerca piceifrons. Classification (NCBI taxonomy): domain Eukaryota; kingdom Metazoa; phylum Arthropoda; class Insecta; order Orthoptera; family Acrididae; genus Schistocerca; species Schistocerca piceifrons. Next base: position 298,574,178 of record NC_060140.1, read on the forward strand.
TTTTTTTTTTTTTTTTGGAATATGAGTAGTGTAGTGAGTAGTTTCGATAGCCATGGATCTGTGTGCTTGCGTGAGCAACCTGTCGTGTCTGTATCGGAACTAAACATCAGAATACTATGATGCAAATTCTTGTCTGTATGATGTGCCTATGTTGCAGCTACACATCAAAGTATTCTGATAGATATTATGATGTGTAGTTCCGATAAGGACACGATGGATGCCTTACGCAGTTACGTAGATCTGAAGATGATCCATGGCGATCTAAACAAGTCATACGAAAAAATATGTGCAACTGAGATTGAAAAATAAAAGAAATATAGTTTTTTTTACTACCAGAACGGTTGCTGAATTCTCTCACGACAAATAAGCTGACTATAGAGCATTTGGTATAATTTTTTTTCTTTTTGAGCCGAAAAAACGTCAACAACAGTTTGTACTACAAACAGTGAAAATAGTCTTAGTGATTTGAAAAACCGTAGGTAAATATCTTACATTTTCAATTAGAACTGTTTCATTTTTATGTACTTTGCATCCATTTCGGAGAGACTATCACCTACAGGTCACTCCCCACCCATAAGCGGCGAGAGAAACACACAACAATTTTTAAAATATTATCTTTACCCTGTCACGTGACGAAGGTTAGTTCTTTCAGTAGTGTGGGACACACTTGACTTCGTAAAGTGATATGTATTAGGCTGAGGAAAATTTTATAAATATTTTGTCTGTCTTAGTTGCATGAATATACTATTTTATCACTGCGGTGGCTAACGGTATCAGGCTGACTCGCTCGTTCTTAAACGCACACCTTTTTATTAGCCATAACTAGTTGTACAGCACGGTGCCAAAAGGCACGAATAGCCTGCTCACAGTTTGACTTTCTTGTACAAAGCTATTTGTGCCTACAATTGAAAGAAAAGCATCCGTGGGTGACTATTTTTAACAAATTAACCTGGTTTCAACACTGCTAGGAGTGTCTTCTTCAGAATTTAAAACAAAGAATGGTCTACATTCTACAACATGATCACAGAATAATGACTAAAAACGTATGATAGGGTATAAGTACGGAATCATCGTAAAAGACTGATAGTACTTATATGTCATTTTTACGATGGTTCCGTACTTATACCCTATCATACGTTTTTAGTCATTATTCTGAGATCATGTTATAGAATACAGACCATTCTTTGTTTTAAATTCTGAAGAAGACACTCCTAGCAGTGTTGAAACCAGGTTAATTTGTTAAAAATAGTGACCGACGGCTGTTTTTCTTTCAGTTGTATCTATTCACGGTCTCTGAACGTGCAGCCATGTACAAAATTTTGCTGTTCGTGCCTTTTGGCACCATGTTGTGTAACTAATTATGATTACTAACAGGATGTGTTGTCTGAGAATGGGCGAGTCAGCCCGAAACAGGTAACCACTGCAGCAATAACATTGCATACTCATGCAACTGAGACGGACAAAATACAAATTTATCAAATTTTCCTCAATACTATACAGTTGCGGACCCAGGCCATCCCGAAGCAGCATGCCTCGAATCATCCGGGGAAGTTCGGCCGCCAAGTGCGAGTCTTACTTCAGGCGACCCCACGTTGGGTGACTTGCGCGCCGGTGATGAGGATGAAATGAAGATGAAGACAGCACAACACCCAGTCCTCGAGCGGAGAAAATCTCCAACCAAACCGGGAATCGAACCTGGACCCGGTTGCAGTGGAAGCGAGCACGTTACCACCCAGCTAAGCAGGTGGACTTCACCATACATTTCTTTGGAGAACGTGTTTCCCTTATTTCTTTAAGATGTGGGACTGAAAGATGAACACAGTTCTAGCACGTATCCTTTGCTTAGAAATACAAGGAACCATATTAAACAAACGCGTATCTGAGAGTCCTGTTGCTACCCAGTGTTAACTAAAGTGGCGATCCGAGCGGACACTCGTGCGATGTGAACGCAGCCGACAGGTGCCGTGCTCGCCTTGCAGTGATGCACAGCAGTTGCTAGACGAAAGAAGGGAAGTAACAAAGAGTGAGGCGTGGTGCTGCGACCGGCGGCGGCTGAGAGTGCACCTCGCGCGACCATCTCCACCACCGTAACTGCTCGTCACCAAGTAGCGATCTTACGCCCCGCTGTGGTCGTTAGTGGTGCTGGAAAGCTGAAGAGGAGCTACAGTATTAAGCACACATATTTCACTGCTAACACACTCACTAAGCTACCTAAAGAGACACTCAGCGAGGGTTGCACGTACAGTTCTGAAGAAACATTAGAAAATGCTAAAACAGTTCAAGTCTTGATGTTCGAACATTAACAGTAGATAGATACCACATGCTTTTTCTGGTTTAGTATCACACTTGTTTGGACTTTAGATGCACTTACAAACACACAAATACCATGTGCACTGGTAATATTACTATCGGGTTGATCGGGCGAACCAGTATTTTAATGAGAAGGCGAGTAACTCATATCATGCATTTGTTTCCCGTGGTTCATAACACCTTCCCACAAACGCATCTAACATTTACATGCAGTCTATCGTAAACATTTAGGAAGCACTAGAGGTATCTATTCACTAATAATGGTCGAAGATGAGACGTTAGCGTAGAAACAGCATGCAGCACAGAGGATATTCGTCGTTGTCTAGCACCTCAGTAGTGGCAACACATAGACACAGTATTACAGGTTTGCAGTCACAAAAGGAATTTGGGTTGCCCTCTATTTCGTTGTTATTCGTGTGTGTGTGTGTGTGTAGTACAAAAGTCGTTAATGAGAGGCTGGCTGGCCAAGCAAGCGACTGAAAGGAGACTCCATCGAGACTCTCCAGTTTTCCAGTTCTTTGACAAGACGGGAATTGCGTATTCATCTCCGTTTCTTCAATAAGTGAGAAAATTCCTGAGTCATAACTTATTATAGGAATACTGATGTAAGCAAGACGGAATTACGTTACTTACGGGAAATAAGTGACCACTGGTGCTTGCGGAATAGTTAAAACTAGCGATTTGGTAAATTACATTTATGCATATTGCGTAAATGTATCAAGCTTTTACCAGTAGGGTCCAGATTGAGCATTATTTAGGACTGTTATATGATTATCTGAATGTGAGGTGCCTGTTCTTTCGGACATGTCCGAAAGAATAGACACTGTGCTTTGATATAGTTGATCCGCGTCGATGGGCAATAAATCCACCTCCCTAAGTGTGGATGCACAATTACGTTCGATCTCCTGTGGCAATCTAAAATTAGCGAGCATGGAGGATATGGGCGGGAACAGGGAGACTGCCGAGATAGTCCGCACACTTCCGATAAACACGGCGTCCGGATGGAACAGTGGTTAACACAACTGCCTAAAAAGCAGGAGATCCCGAGTTCAAGTCTCGGTCCGGCACATATTTTCATTCGTCACAGCTACAAATGTTTTAACGGGTGTAGAAACTGAAGCAAGGGGAAAGATACTTTTCAGATCTCAATGTATTGCCTACTCCTTATCACAGGCAAGTTTCTGGTGCGAAAACAAAGGTGCAGGCTGCATACATTTCTCTCAGAGCTGCAGAATTAGACGTACATTGTGATACAGATACGGCGCGAAAAATCCTTGGCAAGTGTAGAAGATTTATCTGTAGACGTGCATTGGGACTGATACGACGTAATTCCATGCAAGTGAGGTACTGACCAAATGTCATTAGGTTTACTTGAGACTTCTATTAGTGGATTGCGTTGTGAGATGATTTCTTGTGTCGTATTTTATAAATGTCAACGAGAGTCAATTCAGTATTTGAAATTCTGTGATTAACTATTTTGGGATGGCATACCCGCAACAGCAGTGAATGAAACTCCAAATTAAAAAAAATGATTTAATGCGACGAACGATAGTAACAAATTATAAACAAAATGTTGTGTAGAAGAGTACAAGAAAGAGAAACGATGGGTGGATGGAATCGCTGAGAGAAGTGCCTGCAGTTGATTACTAGTACATGTGCACGACTTACAACTGGTCTTACAGATGATACCCTACAGTGATCCGTGCCTTCATATCTGCATATTTGCTGCGGTACGAGGACAGTCAGATTGGTAGTGGTGTGTACACTAGAGAGAGAACGTGACATTCATGTCGATGAAAAAAAAAAAAGAAAAGAAACTGCGAATATAGAACTGCATTTCGTGTTAACCTGTTGTAGCTGCCTGTATGACATCACTGAATTTACGGGAACTATTTTTCGGAACAAGGACGAGTGACAGCCTAATGTAACTTCTCTAAGCTTCACATCGTGTTTAATTAATTTCTCAACACAACAACGTCAGTGCTCATCCATGGAAAATCCAGGATATGCCAGTATCGCCGCCACGAGAAAAACACAATTCCTTTTTTTGAAAATTTTATGCAGCTAGTTTTTTATATAATGATGTGCCCTCATCATTAGTTCTTTTTCTACTGTATGGCCATCATACGTGCATACTTGCATTAATTTTTTTTTGACGCTGCATATTTCTTACGGGAATAAAAAAAAAATTCGGATTACAAAATAATACCGAAATGTACCTGGTTAAAGCAAGCCGTTCAGTCAGCTGAAGTGCTCCGGACAAAATAAGAAATATTTTATTTATCCAAAAACAGGCCTCTTTTTTGAAAGAAAATACTACACATTTTAATGTTGAAGTGAAAATGCTCTTTCCTTTGTTAACAAACAACATCCATTCGAAAATGGTAGCAAAGTACAGGTGCTAATGGGTAAGACAGTAGAAGTTTGTTTTTCGGTCTCTCTAACAAGTGTAGAACGATAAGCGAGTTTGGAAATTTATTCTCCGAGGATCCTCAAGCTTGTGAATGTGCTTTAACACTAACTAACTCAAACCGACTTCCTATTTTAATCACAAGCAAGAAATGTTAATACATGAGATTTGACACCAAATAAGGCAAATAATCTATTTCCCCATTGCGCATACAAACGACACGATGATGTAACAGACACTGTGAAGGACAGAAGAAAAATGAGAACTACGTGGTTCACAACCACAAAGAACGTATTTCAGACATTGAATTACATTCTTTGGGGAGAAGAAAAAATTATCTTTTAACATAAAGAGACTATACAGGGTGATTTTTTTCCACCGTATACAAACTCTAGGGATTGATCGATGAGAGGATACGGTATAAAAGATGTCTAATGAACTTATGTTCGGAAATGCATGGTTTCCAAGTTAGAAATCACTTATTCAATCACACATTGTTACAGAGACTGCGGTCTAATACGCGCTGTACCATGGAGCCAGAGTTACAGTATGAGCTGAAGATGGTTTCCATGTGCCTCAAAGCATGCGTGTACGCGCCGCAGCACGTTCTGTCTCACACGTTCATATCGGCCAGGCTGCATTCGAACAGTTTCAAAGGCAGCATGAATACGCCGCTCCAGCGTCTCCACATCTGGAACGGGCTCTGAATAGACGATGGTTTTGAGATGGCCCCATAACCAGAAATCGCACTTGTTGAGAAACGGTGAACGAGCAGGCCTTGCAACTGGAGCCTCTCGTCCGATTCATCGACCTTCAAGACACGATTGAGATGCGTCCGGACGTTAACGGCGAATTGGCTGGAACACCATCATGTAGCAGCCACATAACATTTCGAATCATCAATGGCATTTCTTCCAGCAGGGAAGGCAATGTCACCCGCAAGAAACGCCGATAGTTCCGGCCTGTTAGGCGACATGGAAGGAAGACTGTCCCAAAATACGGTCACCAATTTCCCAGCCCACACACTCCGGCTGCATCGACACTGATGGTTCGCTGTCATCATATCATGGGGATTCTGCATACTATCCCACAGATGACCGTTACGAAACCTGAAGGTACCACTCCTCGTAAAGGTTGTCTCATCTCTGAAAAGGGTGGATGACACAAATCCCGGAATCTACATCTACATCTACATGACTACTCTGCAATTCACATTTAAGTGCTTGGCAGAGGGTTCATCGAACCATAATCATACTATATCTCTACCATTCCACTCCCGAACAGCGCGAGGGAAAAACGAACACCTAAACCTTTCTGTTCGAGCTCTGATTTCTCTTATTTTATTTTGATGATCATTCCTACCTATGTAGGTTGGGCTCAACAAAATATTTTCGCATTCGGAAGAGAAAGTTGGTGACTGAAATTTCGTAAATAGATCTCGCCGCGACGAAAAACGTCTTTGCTTTAATGACTTCCATCCCAATTCGCGTATCATATCTGCCACACTCTCTCCCCTATTACGTGATAATACAAAACGAGCTGCCCTTTTTTGCACCCTTTCGATGTCCTCCGTCAATCCCACTGGTAAGGATCCCACACCGCGCAGCAATATTCTAACAGAGGACGAACGAGTGTAGTGTAAGCTGTCTCTTTTGTGGACTTGTTGCATCTTCTAAGTGTCCTGCCAATGAAACGCAACCTTTGGCTCGCCTTCCCCACAATATTATCTATGTGGTCTTTCCAACTGAAGTTGTCCGTAATTTTTACACCCAGGTACTTAGTTGAATTGACAGCCTTGAGAATTGTACTATTTATCGAGTAATCGAATTCCAACGGATTTCTTTTGGAACTCATGTGGATCACCTCACACTTTTCGTTATTTAGCGTCAACTGCCACCTGCCACACCATACAGCAATCTTTTCTAAATCGCTTTGCAACTGATACTGGTCTTCGGATGACCTTACTAGACGGTAAATTACAGCATCATCTGCGAACAACCTAAGAGAACTGCTTAGGTTGTCACCCAGGTCATTTATATAGATCAGGAACAGCAGAGGTCCCAGGACGCTTCCCTGGGGAACATCTGATATCACTTCAGTTTTACTCGATGATTTGCCGTCTATTACTACGAACTGCGACCTTCCTGACAGGAAATCACGAATCCAGTCGCACAACTGAGACGATACCCCATAGGCCCGCAGCTTGATTAGAATTCGCTTGTGAGGAACGGGGTCAAAAGCTTTCCGGAAATCTAGAAATGCGGAATCAACTTGAGATCCCCTGTCGGTAGCGGCCATAACTTCGTGCGAATAAAGAGCTAGCTGCGTTGCACAAGAACGATGTTTTCTGAAACCATGCTGATTACGTATCAATAGATCGTTCTCTTCGAGGTGATTCATAATGTTTGAATACAGTATAAGCTCCAAAACCCTACTGCAAACCGACGTCAATGATATAGGTCTGTTCAAAAATGGTTCAAATGGCTCTGAGCACTATAGGACTTAACATCTATGGTCATCAGCCCCCTAGAACTTAGAACTACTTAAACCTAACTAACCTAAGGACATAACACAACACCCAGCCATCACGAGGCAGAGAAAATCCCTGACCCCGCTGGGAATCGAACCCGTGAACCCGGGCGTGGGAAGCGAGAACGCTACCGCACTACCACGAGATGCGGGCTATAGGTCTGTAGTTCGATGGATTACTCCTACTACCCTTCTTAAACACTGGTGCGACCTGCGTAATTTTCCAATCTGTAGGTACAGATCTATCGGTGAGCGAGCGGTTGTATATGATTGCTAAGTAGGGAGCTACTGTATCAGCGTAATCTGAAAGGAACCTAATCGGTACACAATCTGGACCTGAAGACTTGCCCGTATCAAGCGATTTGAGTTGTTTCGCAACCCCTAAGGTATCTACTTCTAAGAAACTCATGGTGGCAGCTGTTCGTGTTTCAAATTCTGGAATATTCCATTCGTCTTCCCTGGTGAAGGAATTTAGGAGAACTGCGTTCAATAACTCCGCTTTAGCGGCACAGTCGTCGGTAACAGTACCATCGGCACTGCGCAGCGGAGGTATTGACTGCGTCTTGCCGCTTGTGTACTTTACATACGACCAGAATTTCTTCGGATTTTCTACCAAATTTCCAGACAATGTTTCGTTGTGGAAGCTGTTAAAGGCATCTCGCATTGAAGTCCGTGCCAAATTTCGCGCGTCTGTAAATTTTAGCCAATCTTCGGGATTTCGCGTTCTTCTGAACTTCGCATGCTTTCTACGTTGCCTCTGCAACAACGTTCGGACCTGTTTTGTGTACCACGGGGGATCAGTTCCATCTCTTACCAATTTATGAGGTATGAATCTCTCAATTGCTGTTGCTACTATATCTTTGAATTTGTGCCACATCTCGTCTACATTTGCATAGTCAGTTCGGAAGGAATGGAGATTGTCTCTTAGGAAGGCTTCTAGTGACACTTTATCCGCTTTTTTAAATAAAATTATTTTGCGTTTGTTTCCGGTGGATTTGGAAGAAACGGTATTGAGCGTAGCTACAACGACCTTGTGATCACTAATCCCTGTATCAGTCATGATGCTCTCTATCAGCTCTGGATTGTTTGTGGCTAAGAGGTCAAGAGTGTTTTCGCAACCATTTACAATTCGCGTGGGTTCGTGGACTAACTGCTCGAAATAATTTTCGGAGAAAGCACTTAGGACAATCTCGGAAGATGTTTTCTGCCTACCACCGGTTTTGAACAAGTATTTTTGCCAACGTATCGAGGGAAGGTTGAAGTCCCCACCAACTATAACCGTATGAGTGGGGTATTTATTTGTTACGAGACTCAAATTTTCTCTGAACTGTTCAGCAACTATATCATCGGAGTCTGGGGGTCGGTAGGAGGAGCCAATTATTAACTTAGTTCGGCTGTTAAGTATAACCTCCACCCATACCAATTCGCACGGAGTATCTACTTCGACTTCACTACAAGATAAACCACTACTGACAGACACAAACACTCCACCACCAATTCTGCCTAATATATCTTTCCTGAACACCGTCTGAGACTTCGTAAAAATTTCTGCAGAACTTATTTCAGGCTTTAGCCAGCTTTCTGTACCTATAACGATATCAGCTTCTGTGCTTTCTATTAGCGCTTGAAGCTCAGGGACTTTCCCAGCACAACTACAACAATTTACAACTACAATTCCGACTGTTCCTTGATCCAAGCACGTCATGTATTTGCCATGCACCCTTTGAGATTGCAGTCCACCCCGTACTTTCCCGAGGCCTTCTAACCTAAAAAACTACCCAGTCCACACCACACAGCCTCCGCTACCCTTGTAGCCGCCAGCTGAGTGTAGTGAACTCCTGACCTATTCAGCGGAACCCGAAACCCCACCACCCTATGGCGTAAGTCAAGGAATCTGCAGCCAATAATTGTAGCCTGGTGGACAAACCAGTGATAAAACTGCTCCCGATGTAAGTAAGCAGTGCACACACTGCAAGTGAAAAGGGTTGTAACAGCTGTCATGTAGAACGTTCCACACGGTCGTCTGCCCCAACGTATACAGACGGGTCTCCTACTTTGTACTGGCACGGCAGTCTTCTTCCGTAGTGTTAATCACATTTTCCTCCAAGTCTGGTGTGCGAACATTTCGGGCACGTCCTTCACGGTATCCTTCTTTCTGAAACTACCCTATCTCTGACAAACGGGAAACACTGTTGCAAACATTGAATGCTGTGGTGGTTGTCGACGGCGATTGGTCTCCTGACACAATCTTGCTGCTCACCGCCATTTGCATTTTCCTTTCCGTAAGTAAACACCATGTAAGCGAGTTGTCGATTCGAATATGGAACCATTGTGTAGAACGCTGTTATCACATCTACTACAGTCTGAATCAGCAAGAGAAATGAATCGGTGACATTACCAATGACTGTAGCAGGAGAGGGCGCTTGGGCATGGCGTATAAGCAATAGTACCACCGTCTAGGAGGAAACCATGCGTATGTAACTGTGGCTGCATGGTACAGCGCGTATTAGACCGCAGTCTCTGTAAAAAACTATGATTGAGTAAATCGCCTTTAGCAAGGAAACCATGCGTTTCCGGACAAACGTTCATTAGACATTTGTTGTTCCGTACCTTCTCATCGATCAATCCTTAGAGTTTGTACACGGTGGAAAAAATAACCCTATATAATCATTTGTCTTAATCTAATGCATGACTGACTTTAAAAGAATTAAATGCTTGTCACAAGAATAATCTGGTAAATCTAGTGGTGTAACTACGGTAACTGGCGCCCAAGGCAAATGTTAACTTTGCCCCTTCCCTCCCACCCCTAATCACCCCATCTTTTCTTCAGTTCTCATTGTTGCTTAGACTTTTTATACGTTTAGTAAGATCAATACGTCTTTACAGAGAAGTAAAAGGTACATTTTTCAAAAACTCTTTTTTGTATTAAACAACTGGAAATCTGTAACTGCCTGCAAAGAATAAAGCGACAGATTTGTATGAATGCAGAGTCTCGCGGCGATAACATTGAATAAAATGTTCTCGGGTTTCCAACCGCGTCAATTGCTTAAAACTACACCAAGCACTCCTTGGCCATTGTCAAGTCATAATACTTGACAATGGCCAAGGAGTGCTTGGCCGAAAGGTCGTGTAGTTTTAATCAATTGACGCGGTTGGAAACCCGAGAACATTTTATTCAAAGCGACAGATTGTCCGCACAAGCAAAGGCCCTGCGTTCGAGTCCCGGTCCGGCACACAGTTTTAATCTGCCAGGAAGTTTCATTTCAGAGCATACTCTGCTACCGAGTGAAAACTTCATTCTGACAACAACGGGATTCCTTCTTCATTCTTCATTCTTCCATTGCCGATCAATATAAAGCTGCAACAAACAAAACAACAAATGCGAAATAACTCGTAACACATTCGTTGCGGAGGCCCACTTGGCGTAATGAGAGCGATTCGACCTAGTAGCCATAAAGACACAAGAGTCTCCGAACCAAGGAGAGGTAAGTCTCACGGCACTGTCGCTCGATACAATCCAATCGCCCAATCCAATCCAATGCGAAGCACCTCATGATTTCCTATCATCTAACTGCATCCCGTTTCCATGTTAGTGCTCTCCTATCCTTCCTTTCTTCATTTTTCCTCGTCTATTTGTACTTCTTCTTCACGCTCCTATTCTTCCCTCAGTCTTTCCCTTTTATTTTGTCCTTCTTCATATTTTTTGGGCTGTCGATACTACTCCCACACGGAAACGGCGCCCAAGGTACCCGCCCCGGCTGCCATATCCTAGTTACACCACTGAGTGAGATCGCCCAGAGGTTGAGCTTAGAATAAGTCAACTCAGCCAGTCTGGAGCAAATCACAACTGCTGACAGACTACGCATTCTTGAAATACACAAAGTATTTCAAGAGTCCAAAGTCACCTACATATTGGTAAAAAATGATGCCAAGTGCCAAAAGGACTCCCGCACTGATGGTTCCGTGAAAAGTTAATTAGGTGTCATTCATCTTGGGAATCGAGTTTATAAACGATTTCTGCCTGTTTTAGAAACAGATACTGACCGGATAAGATATTGGTACCGGGAATTCCAAGACTGTATCAAAATTTACACAGTAGTTCTTCAGACTAGACCGGACATACAGAAAGAAATGGGCAGGGGAATTCAGTTTATACGTGCAGGTATAGAAGATTTAATAAAATATTTTTATTTGCTTCCTAAAAACACAACTAGAACTTACATTTTATATTTCCATGTAGTAATGTTCATCTTTATACTTTTGACGGATGATGAATGCAATATATGCTCTAATGGCAAAGCGTCATCAGTTATGTGATATAATTACAATTTAAGAATTTTTCCGACTTTTTCCTTTACTTTTTCCTTTACTTGTAGTGTGAAACTGTGTGTCTTCGCAAATTTCTTGATTCTACGTCAACGGGAAGTACCCTATACGTTTCGATGAGTGAGTCTGTATCAAAATATGTGACATAAGCGGTGGAATCTTTTGATCGCATTGACTTAGAAGCTTAAAACTTTTACATCGTCTAGGGAACATAGACCTTAGCATGTGACATAAATTTGAACTTGATGCGCCAATCTTCTGAAGAGAAAACGGGATCGTAGCAGACAGACAGACAAACAGAGAGACGGATAAAATATGCCAAAAAATTTTTTTCGTGTCACTTAATTACAAATTAACAATTTTCGGAATTTATCCTTTACTTTTACTGTGAGTCTTTGCTTCTTGACAAATTTCTCGATATAGGCCAACGAGAAATACCCTATAGGTTTTGATGAGTGATATTTCTGGTCAAATTAACAATTTTCGGAATTTATCCTTTACTTTTACTGTGAGTCTTTGCTTCTTGACAAATTTCTCGATATAGGCCAACGAGAAATACCCTATAGGTTTTGATGAGTGATATTTCTGGTGTGAAAATATGTAAAATAAATGGCCGTATCTTTTGACTGCATTTACTTAGAAACTTAAAATTTTTAAACTGCCAAATGATCATAGACATTAGCATCTGAACCTAATACGTCTATATGTTCCTAAGAAAAAAGGGTCCTTGAGAGACAGACAGACACACGGAAAACAAATCTATTCAGGCACCAAACCTTAAAATGGAGCAGCGCGGGGTAGCAAGTGGTCTGTGGCGCCTTGCCACGGTTCGCGCGGCTCATCCCGTCGGAGGTTTGATTCCTCCCTCGGGCATGCGTGTGTGTGTGTGTGTGTATGTGTGTGTGTGTGTGTGTGTGTGTGTGTGTGTGTGTGTGTGTGTCCGTGTCCTTATCGTAAGTTAGTTTAAGTTAGATTAAGAAGTGTGTAAGCGTAGGGACCGATGACCTCAGCAGTTTGGTCCCATAGGAACTTACCACAAATTTCCAAATTTCCTTAAAATGGATGATGGGATGATATAGAAATCATATTTCAAACCTTAAAATTACTCAGAAGTTCCTGGCTGATTAAAGTAGATGCCGGACCGGGACTTCAACCTAAAACCTCACCTTTAACGGGTAATTCTTTTACCGACTGAGCTACCCAGGTACTACCAATCGCTCGTCCTGACAGCACAGTTCTTCTGCTTTGAGATTACTTCTTTGATATTTAGCCTCTGAAGTTAATAAGTTGCACTAGTGGTAGATGGTAGTGGTGAAATCAGTGTGCTTGCTTCTGGCCAGCTGGCCTCCCATTGCAGTGCTTGTCACGAGCAGACATGAAAAACAGACGAGAGGAGAGGTGAGCTGAGGGCGCGGTGCACTACCTCGCCTGCACATTCTTGACGCGGCCCAGCAGGTCGACGTGGCCCGCGGAATACTGCTCAATCACGTCCTTCACGTCGTACGGCTTCAGCGCCTCCTTGAACTTCCGCCGAGCTACAAAGTACTTCATCTAAAGTACGTAGAGAAACAACAGCGAATGTAGTAGGAGCCGCTTCACACTCACCAACCAAGAAGCAATCTCACACACGCGCAACAGGCTCTCGCACTTGCACAAGTAAGTACTGCGGTGTGAGTTGTGCAGTTCAGGAAGAGGAAAGCCAAAAGAAATTAAGTGTATTTCATGATCTGAAGGTGCGGAGGCGGGTACATGGACAAATGTCATACCAGTTGTTCTGTTTCGCCTACTCGACCGTTTCTGAATGGTTGCGGATGTTTCAGGTACCCTACGTATTTCTATAATGGTTCAAGATATCTATTTTCGGCATGTGATATTATACACAAAGAAAAATAAATATTCAGCGGTTTAAAGTCCCCTTGACGGCTAGTAGAGACAGAGCACAACCTCAGTTTGTCCACTGACTGGGGAGGAATTGTGTTCTGTTCAAAGAAGTCATCCTAGAACTTACCCTGCTTAGAGCAGTCTTGTGAGAGAGGAGTGTCAGGGGTGGATCGAATTCGCGTGGAATATTAACGACCTTTTTGATGTGGTACATCAGCCACTGAAACTGATCTTTCGGAAGTTTTACACACCCATACTGGGCAAGTTGCAATTTACGACTCAGAAAATACGATGCACAAACAGTTAAAATACGAGAACTTGCAGAGCAAAGATTACTCCATTTACAGACAGGCGCGCATATTACTTCCCTTCCCTAGGGCAAGAAATAAAATACCGTAAAGTTGTCAAATCGTGATATCAATGAACCTCGTACGACGGGATAAAGATTAGAAAGACAGACTTGGAGAAACAACGGAAAACTTAAAATAGAAACAACCGGACGGAGATCGACCTCACTGCTTCCAAATGCGAGTCCTCTTTTCCACCTCACACAGTAGCATGTAGAACAGAGAGAGTATATTGCTGTATGATTAGTACTGGTAACCTATATCTGCCTTCCATATTGAAGACGTTTATGACTTTTCACGGAGTTACGTACATGTATGCCAACGGCCTTGCCGCAGTGGTAACGCAGGTTCCCATCAGATCACCGATGTTAAGCGCTGTCGCTTTTGGCTAGCTGTTTGATGGGTGACCATCCGGGTCTGCCGAGCGCTGTTGACAAGTGTGGTGCACTCAGCCCTTGTGAAGCCAACTGAGAGGCTACTTTGTAGGAAACTGGCTCCCGTCACAAAAACTGACAAACAAGCGGGAGAGCGGTGTGGAGACCACACGACTCTCGCCCTCCCGTCACAACCCCCTTCCGAATCCAGTGATGCCTGTCTGTTGAGGATGAAACAGCGATCGGTCTGTCCCGTTGACCCTTCCGAGCCCTATTTGGACGGAGTTTAGTGTTTATGTATTTGTATAAGGGGGAATGGGTAGCATTAAGGGATGAAATAGTGAAAGCAGCAGAGGATCAAGTAGGTAAAAAGACGAGGGCTAATAGAAATCCTTGGGTGACAGAAGAAATATTGAATTTAATTGATGAAAGGAGAAAATATAAAAATGCAGTACATGAAGCAGGCAAAAAGGAATACAAACGTCTCAAAAATTAGATCGACAGGAAGAGCAAAATGTTTAAGCAGGGATGGCTAGAGGACAGATGTAACAATGTAGAGGCATATCACACTAGGGGTAAGGTAGATACTGCCTACAGGAAAATTAAAGAGGCCTTTGGAGAAAAGAGAGGTACTTGTATGAATATCAAGAGCTCAGATGGGAACCCAGTTCTAAGCAAAGAAGGGAGAGCAGAAAGGTGGAAGGAGTATATAGAGGGTCTATACAAGGGCGATGTGCTTGAGGACAATATTATGGAAATGGAAGAGGAGGTAGATGAAGATGAAACGGGAGATATGATACTGCGTGAAGAGTTTGACAGAGCACTGAAAGACCTAAGTCGAAACAAGGCCCCAGGAGTAGACAACATTCCATTAGAACAACTGACGGCCTTGGGAGAGCCAGCTCTGACAAAACTGAGCAAGATGAATGAGAGAGGCGAAATACCCTCAGACTTCAAGAAGAATATAATAATTCCAATCCCAAAGCAAGCAGGTGTTGACAGATGTGAAAATTACCGAACTATCAGTTTAATAAGTCACGGCTGCAAAATACTAACGCGAATTCTGTACAGACGAATGGAAAAACTGGTAGAAGCCGACCTCGGGGAAAGATCAGTTTGGATTCTGTAGAAATGTTGGAACACGTGAGGCAATACTGACCCTACGACTTATCTTAGAAGATACATTAAGGAAGGGGAAACCTACGTTTCTAGCATTTGTAGACTTAGAGAAAGCTTTTGACAATGTTGACTGGAATACTCTCTTTCAAATTCTAAAGGCGGCAGGGGTCAAATACAGGGAGCGAAAGGCTATATACAATTTGTACAGAAACCAGATGGCAGTTACAGGAGTCGAGGGGCATGAAAAGGAAGCAGTGGTTGGGAAGGGAGCGAGACAGAGTTGTAGCCTATCCCTGATGTTATTCAATCTGTATATTGAGCAAGCAGTAAAGGAAACAAGAGAAAAAATTGGAGTAGGAATTAAAATCCATGGAGAAGAAATATAAACTTTGAGGTTCGCCGTTGATATTTTAATTCTGTCAGAGACTGCAAAGGACCTGGAAGAGCAGTTGAACGGGATGGACAGTGTCTTGAACGGAGGATATAGGATGAACATGAACACAAGCAAAACTAGTGTAATGGCGTGTAGTCGAATCAAGTCGGGTGATGCTGAGGGAATTCGGTTAGGAAATGAGACACTTAAAGTAGTTAATGAGTTTTGTAGTTTAGGGAGCAAAATAACTAATGATGATCGAAGTAGAGAGGATACAAAGTGTAGATTGGCAGTGGCAAGGAAAGCGTTTCTGAAGAAGAGAAATTTGTTAACATCGAGTATACATTTAAGTGTCAGGAAGTCGTTTCTGAAAGTATCTGTATTGAGTGTAGGCATGTATGGAAGTGGAACATGGACGATAAATAGTTTGGTCAAGACGAGAGTAGAAACTTTCGAGATGTGGTGCTACAGAAGAATGCTGAATATTAGATGGGTTGAACACATAACTAATGAGTAGATATTGAATAAAATTGGGGAGAAGAGGAATTTGTGGCACAAATTGACTAGAAGAAGGGATCGATTGGTAGGACATGTTCTGAGGCACCAAGGGATCACCTATTTAGTATTGGAGGTCAGCGTGAAGAGTCAAAATCGTAGAGGGAGACCAAGAGATGATAACACTAAGCAGATTTAGAAGGATGTAGGTTGCAGTAGGTACTGGGAGATGAAGAAGCTTGCACAGGATAGAGAAGCATGGAGAGGTGCATCAAACCAGTCTCTGGACTGAAGACCACAAGAACAACAACAACAACAACAACATAAGGGGTGATAAAAATGTTTCCATTTGGAGGGCTTACTGCAAGGTATATGGAATACAGCACGACTCTGATGTAGACATACGAGCACCGACATATAGGCCAGCGACTATTGGGACGTTATTGTATTTTTCGACGAGCGTGCGGTAAACGCTGAAACATGAACTGTAGCGGCGTTATTACCAAATGCATCCAAGCAGGATCAAGATGCTGTTATTATTATTTTTTTGGCTGCCAAAGAACAAATACAGGTAGAAATGAGTCGGAGAACGAAGAAAGTATATGGGGCAGCATGTCTGTCGAAAACCACAGTTGCGGAATGGTATGAGAGAAGTGGTGCTGCTGCTTCATGATGATGCTCGTCCCAATATCACAAATGTCGTAACGCGGAAGTTAATCCAACGCAGGGGGGAGGCACTCTAGCAACTGCTCTCTAATCCAGATCTCTCCCAATGCGATTATCCGCCTTCGGTCCCTTATGAAAGCCCTTGAAGGGTTGGCGATTCCTGTCAGACGAGGGCGTTCAACACACAGTTTTGGACTTCTTCAGGCAGCACGACACTGTGTTTTACCAAACGGTTATCTTCAGCGTGGTGCGTTGATGGAGTGGCTGTCTCACTACACACGGCGATGTTACCTGAATGACATACCCAATCTGGACTGTACGGCCTTCGAATGGAAACTTTTTGATCACAGCATATAAAGTTCTGTGAGAAGATGGTTTTGGTGGCGAGAGAGAAAGAGAGAGGGAGAGAGGGAGAGAGGGAGAGAGGGAGGGAGGGAGGGAGGGAGGGAGGGAGGGAGAGAGAGAGAGAGAGAGAGAGAGAGAGATAGAAAAGATGAATTTTGTTTTACACGTGGAGGCACGGAGTGGCAGTCGTTTTTTATGTCAGCAAGTATTAGCTACTGTAGCAGCAGAGAACAATGAACGGACGTATGGCCACAGCACAGTCTTAAGTATAACCGTCCAGCGCTACACACGGCAAGGCGCCTGGCAACGAAGTAAATCTTACGGGCTACTAGTGGTTACTGGAGATGAGTACGCAGAAAGGTTAAAACTTCGACCACCGTACGACGTGACGCATACTATAGTGGTGTTTAGCAGCCACGACGTCTGCCGACACAAAACAGCACTCGTAACGTAATCCTACGTTTATATGTTTACTCTGCAATGGAATTGGTTGAACCTGGCACCGTGGCAAAACCTCTGATATGATTTTGGGATCAGCGGAGTTCCTACAGCCGTCCTAATATCGTGATTTAGATATCTCATTGATTCCTTAATGATTTAGTCCGAATGACTTCTAAATAAAGGACAAGACTACGGCAGTATTTCGTTTCTTTTCTTTTTCGAGCTGAGCATATTCTCCATCTACAATGACCTTGACCTCCAACGTTCTTCCATTAATAGAGCTACCGAGCGAGATGACCCAGTCGTGAGATACTGGATTCTAATACGAAAGGACGGCGGTGCCAATACCCACACAGCTGTCGCGATTTAGGTTTATCATTATTTCCGAAAATCGCATAAGATGAATGCTGGGATGGTCCTTTCCAGAGGGAACGGTCTGTTTCGTGCGCTATGCTCCCCCAATTCGAGATAGTGCTCCGTCTCTAATGACTTCTTTGTCGACTAAACGTTAAACTCTAAACTTACTTCTAATTTTTTTAATCCGAATTGCATCTGCCAGCGATTTTAGGAAATGTATAAAAGCACATATAAAAAACTCTTTTTAACGTTTTATAAATCACTGGATACTGCACTCAAAAATAAATATATATAAAAATAAATCGCTCCTTTACGTATTATCAACTGTTAATAACCGTGTTCTTAATCTTGAACCGTTCATAGAATATTGTGGAAGCCCAGATAATGTGGGATGACGTATAGAGAATATAACTGGAATGAACCACCGCTACTATGTACGCTCTTTTGAAAGAATCGATATCAATATAGAAGCTAATAGTACTCTTTCCTGTGACGTTAAAACGTAGAGCGCCGCATGTCATAACATACACACGAAAGTCGAAGTGCAGCACCATGAAGGAATCATCAGACAGAAAAGAAACTCTATACTCGTATGTGATGTGGAATGCATAACTGTTCCTCGATCCTACAAAGCAGTGGCTCGCTACTTTTTCAGTGTGACGAAATAAACAATCATTATCTTGGAAGTGCTTCGTGGAACTAGCAAAGATGTTCCATAGCATGGCACAGCTGTTATGTGTTAACTATCGATTATTCCAGTTCACAGTGATAGGATGTTAGGACATCGTGAGGCACTCTTTCTCGCCAAGCATGCGAGTACAGAAGGCTAGACAAAGGATCTCAGGTGAAAATTCAGTAAAAAATGTACACTTTCTCACATCCACGCAAAAGCAAGCAAGCAAGCGCGCGCACACACACACACACACACACACACACACACACACACACACACAAAACACAAAATATACGTCACAAGGAAGAAAACAGAGAATAACAATTTCTTCTTTCGTTAATACCGCTGCTGCTCTTCACAACGATATTTCTGCTACTGTAACCTGTAAAAGAAAAGCATATCCACATATCTAAGCAATTCGGTTTGAATTCAAACACATTTAACAAACAGTTCAAGCTCTCAGATAGATGGTATTTCCCTTACTACAGAGGCAGGATGGTATGTGAAGACAATGTACATTGACAGGAAAGACTGAATTGACAGATAACAAACTCCAGCAATCAAGCATCTACTGCAAGTCATGAATGAAGCAGGCAATTACTCCCGAGGGTGAGTGTTATAGTCTCCTTCTCAGATACCCGCCGATGTCAACGGGAACGTAATATTCCTGTTTCAGCGGTTATGACTGACAATGTGAATGTCGCAAGGTGATTTGTCTCTTTTAATAATGAACTATAAAATTTTTGTGTTGGATCTCATAAAAAGTTTCTCTCCCATTTCGTTTCTGCACTGTCGGTAACTTCATTTCTTCCACGTAGCAAACAATATTGTTAAAATTAAAACTTGTATCGTTAGGTATATAAACAGAACTTTAACAAGTTTTTGCAGAAAACAGTTAAAAACTGGTATACTGAAGTTATAAAATGACAGTAAACAGAAAGTAATCCACATTATTTGCTGTAATAACTGAAATGATGTCTTATCAACAGCATAAATGCTGATGTAATTGAAATAACCATGAAAATGAGTAACACTGAATTATCAGACTAGAAAGTTTTAAATGTATTCTACTCCGTTGCGAACCGGAAGAACAATATTGTGCCAGCACACCGAGCAACTGATGACAAAAAATGATGTAAAGGCAGTCAGGGACGGTTAAGAGAGGAACTACTGTGGACAAAGAAAGCACACTATTTAGTTACAGTGTGGAAATAATTCCGCTTTAGCGACCCGTATAGCGCAAAAATGCCGTGAAACTGACCGTCTCAACGGTCTCCCGATTAGTACCGTTGGCTGTGACGTCGACTTTTTGGATTGAAAATGTCTGGAACGCAGTCCAAAAGCCTTGAGACGACAAAAAAGGAACTCTTTGGCTGAATTGTCAGCATCGCTAAGAAGCAGGAGGCGCGCCTGACATACTAAACTGGTGGCCATTAGAACTGCAACAGCAGGAAGGACTGCAAATAAAATGCATGGCTCGAACCGAAATGCGCATCGAGTCGAACTGAGCTTTGATGCCCGATATAGTTTTGTAATTCTATGATAGTTAAAACCTATGCCGGAGTCCATCAACTGTAGTGGTTTGCGAGGAGCAGTTTGTTCCTGGCAACCCACTACAAGATGATTTCAAGTTGTGAGATTCTGGGGAACTTGCTGACTGGGGTAACATGTGAACAGCCTTTGTATCGAAGTAGGTCAGGATAGCTGGAGAGACATGCGGTTTTGCGTTACCCTGTTGAAAGACAACGTCACGGAGACCTCGAAGATATGAAGACAGGGTACAATTAATGCCGTTAAACACTTCTTCAGAAATGTAACATATGCTAGGTTACCAGCTACACGAATCAGAGGTGAACATATTGCACACTCGCCAGTACCCCACATCACTCCGCCAGGTGATGCCCATTATAGGATGACATTTGCTATCTGTAAACGTTCGATCTCCTCGTGCTGTAAACCAGGTGTACTTTGACCGACTTTCGGATTTAAATGTGACTGCCATTACTGTTTTTTAGCTTCTGCGATATTTAAGTTAGTGAACATAGGAGCTGCATGAAAGGATTACATACTAATTGGTACAATACATTTTCTAAAACGCAGAGGAAGTAATGGAAATAGTTGCAGGCGGTCAAAGGTAGCGTGAATTTGGGGATACATTGACCGGCCTCTACTTCCACCACAACTGTTAACTTCCAGTCAATTTGTCGTCAATATTTCAAAAACACAGTGAAACTTCGACCACCCAGAAATAAATACAATGATATAAAGTTTTTTTAAGTGATTTATTAAGCGTCACAAAAGAAAAGAAAGCTAGTAAGGCTCACAAATCAAGTAGTACGATCTGTCATCAAAATTGTAAATATAATGAAAGGTACTAGGGTGGAGTACCACACAAATATAGTTCCAAATTTAGCCGAGCATAATACCTTAAATTTCACCTTTCTTAAACCTAACTACTTGTTTCAAATAACCAGTGCAGTTAAATCTAACGTTATCCAATCTTTATTTGTTAAGTCAATATCTGTCACTTGTGACTAAGTAAACGTAATTCCTCGCTTGCGGAGACATTTGACGTGATATGTTATACCTGAGTAACTGCATGAATCACAATAGGTTCCAATTCGAACAATATATGTGACTGACAATTGTTTTTCTTAGTTGTAGGCGTATTAACAATTACAAATGAGCTTTCGCCTGTATACCGATGGTTAATGTTTGTATTCGTTAGTTCCGCACTGTCATTGGCATCTGTACTGTTTAATAAATTGTCTATTTATAACCCCAGGTTTACAATAACCAGTAGTCAGAGTAACACCGAAACAGAGAAATGATGCACATGATCTCAGAAATTGTAATATACTGGCAATTAAATACAAGTGAAAAGAAATCTAATCAGTGGTCTGTTTTGAGAATTAATAGAGCAACAAACATGATATAGCTGAAAACACCGATGGCTTTGCAGTTAAATGATATCGGTGGCTTTTCCACAATCTGATTTTAGTACACTGTTTCACAAGTAGGTATAAGTCGCGACAGGTTTGCCAACTATTGCGCAAGAAAATCGGCACTGCATGGCGCCATACTGATGGAAATTTATCACCAAACAGTTTACGATTGACATCCAATTGAGCCGCGCGGGGTAGCCGTGCGGTCTCAGGGGTCTTGTCACGTTACGCGCGGCTCCCCACGTCGGAGGTTCGAGTCCTCCCTCGGGCCTGGGTGCGTGTGTTGTCCTCAGCGTAAATTAGTTTCAATAGTGCGTAAGCCCAGGGACCGATGACCTCAGCAGTTTGGTCCCCATAGTCCTTACCACAAATTTCCAATTTTTTTACAGCCAACTGAGAGCCAGCAGGGAGCTACAAACTTTTGATGTGTGAGTGGTCAAACTAAACACGGCGGTCAGAGTATACCAGGTTCACGGTAGCTTCTATACATGCATACTTACATCGTGGTGCTGTAAGCAGAACGGGGACTCCTTTGAAAAGACGATGTGGTGCCTGTGTCCAGCGATGTCGTTGGGCGCACTACGGTCGTTGCGCTGCGTCAAGGGAAGCCGCAGCGGTAGTCATCGCGCTGGCAGTCCTCGGTGTTCCGAACATTGTCGCACTGTCCATCGTGTGGGTTCTTGTTTTCGTGCAGAAAAATCCGTTTCGACTGATGATACGTACGTGGCACTACGATCATTCACAGCCGAGCGAAAAATATGCCTGTCCTACTGGGCGCTAGTTGCGTAATACCCTACATAGTGTTGAATATGACTATCCTGAACTCAGCGATTCCATATTCGCTTAACAGCTGTGGGGTCCCGACCAACACGACTACTAGTATAGTGGGACTACAAGCTACAGTCCCGATAGGGTACAGTCCTGGCACGGTCGAATTCCGACGCGTGCTGTTAGACGTTTCTACCTCTTACAAGAGGCATAACACTATCTTTACACAAACTACCAAAAGTCAAACGCGATTCCGTAATTAGAAATTCGCTGCGTAGGTGGCGTCACTCCAACCCCTTTTACTTGACTGTCGTGAAATGCTAATCATTTGCATCCAATCACATAGAACTACTTCATGCCAATTTGACGTCTTCTGCATGTAGCCTTTATAGTGTTGCAATTTAATAACCAGCGGCTTTCATTTATTTGAATTATCTTTACTTCACTGGTAGTTGGGAGGAAGAAGAATTACAACGCTTGTACCAGTTTATACAGGGTTAGGGAGGCCTACAGGGGCCCAAACTTGTCTGACTACAAGCTGATGCAATGAGTTTGTGTTTTATTTTATTAGTGATAAAGGTTTCTGATTTTCTGAAAAAAATAGTAACAGGGTAAACATTGCATCACTAATATTAGCGGCCGAAAGGCCGGGCCAATCACAGGTTTCTGCAGTGGGAGTCTGCACGAAAAAGAGCTCTAAATGCCAATCTGGAGGGACAGCATTTCAAGATGGACGAAGCACAAAGTTTTATCGGCAACAGAAGTTGACCGAGTTACCGTAAACGGTAAACAACCGAACAGTGACCGGACTCCGTCGAATTAATATTTTAAAATCATTACTAATAGAAACATCATCACAAACTCCACTTCAAAAGTTAGGGAAAAGTATCACTTTCAGCACTGGAGGTTTCCTGGCGATATTCGTGGGCCGGCCGCCGTGGCCGAGCGGTTCTAGGCCTTTCAGTCTGGAACCGCTCGACTGTACGGTCGCGCCGGCCGAAGTGGCCGTGCGGTTAAAGGCGCTGCAGCCTGGAACCGCAAGACCGCTACGGTCGCAGGTTCGAATCCTGCCTCGGGCATGGATGTTTGTGATGTCCTTAGGTTAGGTAGGTTTAACTAGTTCTAAGTTCTAGGGGACTAATGACCTCTGCAGTTGAGTCCCATAGTGCTCAGAGCCATTTGAACCATTTTGACTGTACGGTCGCAGGTTCGAATCCTGCTTCGGGCATGGGTGTGTGTGATGTCCTTAGGTTAGTTAGGTTAAGTAGTTCATAGTTCTAGGGGACTGATGACCTCAGATGTTAAGTCCCATAGTACTCAGAGCCATTTGAACCATTTGACATTCTTGGATAAAATTCTCCAGATGTTCAAGTCACGTTCACATTTGAGTAGAAGTCCAAGCTTTCGGAGAACAGATTTTTCATCTTCTGGGGATGACTGATGGTCTTGAGCCTTATCTGCCCCTTATAAAGTGATCTTCTGGTTTATGGCTGGTGGCGTGACGTCATCTGGGGGCGTGATTCGCATATATAAATGAAAAAGTCCACGCTAGTGTCTGAATGCTTACACAGGGAAAGAATTCAGAATTGAATGTCAAAGAGGAGAAACTGGTCTCCGGTGATCTCTGTTACCCTTCCACTCCATAATTCCGGGCTGGAGGGGTAGAGGGGTGGAGGGGGGGTTTACTCACTCCGCTGCCTATATCCTCCATTGGTGTTTGCGGTTTGCGAATCGTGTCATTTCACCCGTAGTAGGCAGCCTGAAAACGTCACAGGCTGTTACATTCACAATTTCATTGTCGCAAATTACCACATGCCCGGGTACTTAACAGAATGTCACGTCCTGCTATACATGTTGAACGTTAAGAGGGTGTTGCGAGTCGACTGAACAGATTTCTCTGTCAGACAGCTTGCAGTGCACTCACAGAATCGAGTAGATGAGGAATCTCCAAGCTCAAATAGCTCTCGTCTGCTTCAGTTTACTCGAAAGCGCATGTGGTAAGCGCATCTTGAGGACGCTCTTGTTGTAAACCACAGTGCAGTCAAGATGCCTAATAAGGTAGATGATCATCTAGTAACGGTGATCACTTGAGATACAGTGGAATACATGTTGAACGTGAAGAAGGTGTTGCGAGTCGACTGAACAGATTTCTCTGTCAGACAGCTTGCAGTGCACTCACAGAATCGAGTAGATGAGGAATCTCCAAGCTCAAATAGCTCTGCTTCAGTTTACTCAAAAGCGCATGTGGTAAGCGCATCTTGAGGACGCTCTTGTTGTAAACCACAGTGCAGTCAAGATGCCTAATAAAGTAGATGACCATCTAGTAACGGTGATCACCTGAGATACAGTGGAATACATGTTGATCGTGAAGAGGGTGTTGCGAGTTGACTGAACAGATTTCTCTGTCAGACAGAATCGAGTAGATGAGGAATCTCCAAGCTCAAATAGCTCTCGTCTGCTTCAGTTTACTCAAAAGCGCATGTGGTAAGCGCATCTTGAGGACGCTCTTGTTGTAAACCACAGTGCAGTCAAGATGCCTAATAAGGTAGATGATCATCTAGTAACGGTGATCACTTGAGATACAGTGGAATACATGTTGCACGTGAAGAGGGTGTTGCGAGTCGACTGAACAGATTTCTCTGTCAGACAGCTTGCAGTGCACTCACAGAATCGAGTAGATGAGGAATCTCCAAGCTCAAATAGCTCTCGTCTGCTTCAGTTTACTCAAAAGCGCATGTGGTAAGCGCATCTTGAGGACGCTCTTGTTGTAAACCACAGTGCAGTCAAGATGCCTAATAAGGTAGATGACCATCTAGTAACGGTGATCACTTGAGATACAGTGGAATAATGTAAAAGTACACTTTAGAGTGTTATTTCTCTTGAATATGAGTAGCGTCAACCACAACCTGAGCGTATTCAGCACATGTGGCTGCTATCTACGCAAGTTTAGGGGTAAGGAGTGCTGTATTTTCGACACCAAGTTCCACTTTCGCAGGAATCTCTTTTGGACAGACGGCATTTCACTATCTGGCTGAAGGTCTTTCGGAAAAGCTCTTGAGGACAAAGCTTTACGCGTGAAATGTCTTCACTGTTAGAGAGATGTGTGCGGTGAAAATCCACACCATTGTAAATTGCAGATAGATCATTCCTGGTACTGTTCGACTTAAGTAATATATGGATGGAGAAATATCCTCTTGGAAAATTTCATCACAGGATGGAATCAGGAGCAATGTCTTTGTAGTAATGGTAAAAGTACATCTCATTTCATACAAAACGACACCGGTCGTCTTAGATAAAAGAAAAGAGAGACTGGCGGGATTTTAGCGTCTTGTCAGCCACGAGGTTATTAGAGACGGAGCACAAGTTCAAATTGTGGAAGAACGGGGGCGAGAAATCTCATGGCTTCACTTCGGGATTGGCCTTAAGAGGCACACCCTAAAACCTAAACCTGGAAAGCTGGGCATGAAAACTGAATCACGCTCCTCATAAACGCGAGTCGACTTTAACCACCTCATTCTTTGCAATTCGAGAGTAATGCGAGAAAATATTTCCAATTGATCGACAATCTGATGCTATGTGATGCTGAAGCAAATTCGTCGCAATAAATAATAAGGAAGTCGCTTAAGTGGATGACATCAGTGACTAGTAATCCAGGGAAAATAAAATTCCGCTTGTTTAAAGCTGATCGCCAGGAGTTCACAATCTACGCTTCTTGCTGCCTTTATAAAACTGCAGTTGATTTTACGAGGTGGATCACTGTGCCATGTTACTCCGTCCTTCCCAGCATTTCCTGAACAAAAGTTAGTTACTCAGGGTTTACCACCTATCTATCAAGCCCAATGACGTAAGCAGTGCGATGCCCAATTTTTTCACCTTAACAAATTTCGAATATTTAAAGGTATTTGTAACCACCTTCCAGTAGTACTAATAGTAGTGACCAGGCAATCATGAAACAAAGACCATCGTATTTCCGCAACTTCATTATTCACCACGACCTCGACAGAGAGTGGAAAAATGTGTGTGTGAATTCCTAAGGCACCAAACTGCTGAGGTCATCGGTCCCTAGACTTACACACTACTTAAACTAACTTATGCTAAGAACAACACACACACTCATGCCCGAGGGAGGACTCGAACCTCCGACGGGAGGGGCCGCGCAATCCATGACATGGCGCCTCTAGCCGCGTGACCACTCTGCGACGGATAGTGGAGAGTGTGATAAATTTCCTGGAGGAGCGCCATTCGAGGTATAGTAACAACGGTGCAAAAACGTAATTTTGTCAGACAAAAAAAAAACAGTTATTTTACAGAATGCGTCTCACATACATCCATTGTTACTTTAAAAAAGTTAGTATTCGTATTATGGTGATTAGTAAAGTTGCAAAACCACTTAAACCTCTGTTTCACGACACCCTGATTACTATTTGTCTGGGTGAAAAGAGACTGCAAATATCTTTAACGAGTAAAAAGTTGTCGAAGGTGAAAAAGCTAGGTATGTCAATATGATTTGTCATTTTCGATTATTAGTACATTACTCTCTTTCCACCTTCAGTTCGCCACACTCCAAAGGGCGAAACGTCATCGATACTATAACCAGTTAGCCAAATGACACCGAAAATTGTGGGTTTGAGACTAGTATCACTTCTTTTCGATTATTTTTTCATGTTAGTCCCTCTCCATACTCATGACAATCACAAGGGTGAATTTCATCGAGACTGTCAAGAGTCAGGCTGGAAACATTGAAGATTATGGATTCTCACTGAAATCGGTAGTTATCGACTATTTTTACGTCACCTCCATTCCATTTCAGCTTCCCATATACACAGGGTGTCCCAAAAATCACAGACAAACTTTAAGGACCGCACTACAAAACAAGAAAAAATGTCCAATAAGCAAGGGCTCTAAAGCGCATACATTGAGAGATGTGACCACTTGTTTGTCTTCGATACCATGAAACACATCTCTTGTACTGGACGCCCTTTTCTTTTCATAGGCCGCGCGGGCTTAGCCGAGCGGTCTGGGGCGCTGCAGTCATGGAGTCATGGACTGTGTGGCTGGTCCGGCGGAGGTTCGAGTCCTCCCTCGGGCATGAGTGTGTGTGTTTGTCCTTAGGATAATTTAGGTTAAGTAGTGTGTCAGTTTAGGGACTGATGACCTTAGCAGTTAAGTCCCATAAGATTTCACACACATATGAACATTTTTTTCCTTTTCATTTTTCGGTAAGAGATATTATGGACCAAAACAAGAAAAATGTACAACAAACATGAGCTCTTGTTCAGTAGAAGAGATGTATTTCACACTAGCGAAGATGAACAAATGCTCACAGCTCTTAAAGCATGCAGTTTAAAGCCCTTTTTTACTAGACACGTTCTACATACTTCTGTATAAGGAATCTGTTCTTAAAGTTTGTCGGTGCTTTTTTTTTTTTTTGGACACGTTTTGGTTGTAATGGGTGTGTCTAACCCTCATCATACCATGTTAGGAAATAAAATTGATTTACTGTTCACTAATTAGGAGCCGATGTCCACCAGAAGTACACTAAAACTGTACATTCAGGTGACATGCAAACAAATCCAATTTGTATGAATTTTAACTAATTTCAGTGCAATCACTAATAGTAGGCAGGAGTAACGCAAAATGACAGATTTCGGAATTAGTAACCATAAGAGATAAAAGCGACTGAAATCGCTCCAGAGAGGGAAAGCCACTGGTCCTGATAGGATACCAATTCGATTCTACACAGAATATGCGAAAGGACTTGCCTCTCTTCTAGCAACAGTGTACCGTAGGTCTTTGGAGAGAAGCGTTCCTAACGATTGGAAAAAAGCACTGGTCACATTCCCGTTTTCAAGAATGGTCATCGAACACATGCACAAAACTACAAGCCTGTATCTCTGATGTCGATCTGTTGTATAATTTTGGAACATATTTTACGCTCACGCATTACGACATTTTTGGAGACCGAAATTCGCCTCTATTGGTATCAGCAAGGGTTCCGAAAACAACTGTTATGTAAAACTCAGGTCTGTCTGTTTGTCCGCGAGACCCAGAAAGCAGAAGGTGCAGGCGCGCAGGTCAAATCCGTGTTCTTTCACTTCGGAAAGGCATTCGATATAGTTCCGAAGTGCTGCCTGATGAACAAAATACGAGCGTACGGAATAACAGACCAGCTGTGTGTCTGGACTGACGAATTTCTAGCAAACAGAACGCAACACATTATTTCTAACTAACAGAAGTCTTCAGATGTAAAAATAACTTCGGGTGTGCCCTAGGGGAGTGTTGTGGGACCATTACTTTTCGCAATGTACACATATCAAAAAAAGTTCTACACCATCTCAGTTCCCAGACCTCCTGAAAACAAACGTCAATTGTGGATATTGTATCACAAATACAGTTCCTTTGACTGTTCAGAGATGTTACTAAACCCACCCAAAGATGTAAACAACAATGCATGAGCAGCGCCTATTAGACGGAGGGACTCTGAAAGCTGATCAGTTCCAGTCATTCCACCAGGAAGGAGATACACTGCTCGTGTTGTCTGTAGTTCAACCATGCCTAGACGGTCAATATCGCAGTTCGATCGCGTCCGCATTGTTACTTTGTGCCAGGAAGGGCTCTCAACAAGGGAAGTCTCCAGGCGTCTCGGAGTGAACCAAAGCGATGTTGTTCGGGCATGGAGGAGATACAGAGAGACAGAAACTGTCGATGACACGCCTCGCACAGGCCGCTTAAGGACTACTACTGCAGTGGATGACCGCTACCTACGGATTATTGCTCGGAGGAACTCTGACTGCAACGCCACCATTTTGATTAATGCTTTTCGTGCAGCCACAGGACGTCGTGTTACGACTCAAACTGTGCGCAGTACGCTGCATGATGCGCAGCTTCGCTCCTGACGTCCATGGCGAGGTCCATCTATGCAACCACGACACCATGAAGCACGGTACAGATGGGTCCAACAACATCCCGAATGGACCGCTCAGGATTGGTGTCACGTTCTCTTCACCGATGAGTGTTGTATATGCCTTCAACCAGACAATCGTCGGAGACGTGTTTGGAGGCAACCCGGTCAGGCTGAATGCCTTAGACACACTGTCGAATGAGTGCAGCAAGATGGAGGTTCCCTGCTGTTTTGAGGTGGCATTATGTGGGGCCGACGTACGCCGTTGGTGGTCATGGAAGGTGCCGTAACGGCTCTTCAATACATGAATGCCATTCTCAGACCGATAGTGCAACCATTTCGGCAGCCTACTGGCGAGGCATTCGTCTTCATTGACGACAATTCGCGCCCCCATTGTGCATGTCTTGTGTATGACTTCCTTCAGGATAACGATCATCGCTCGACTAGAGTGGCCAGCATGTTCTACAGACATGAACCCTGGCGAACGTGCCTGGGGTACATTGGAAAGGAATGTTTATGGGCGACGTTACCCACCACCCACTCTGAGGGATCAACGCCGAATTGCCGTTGAGGAGTGGGACAATATGGACCAACAGTGCCTTGATACTATGTCACGATGAATACAGGTATGCATCATCGCAGGAGGACCTACTACTGGGTATTAGAGGTACCGGTGTTTACAGCAATCTGAACCACCATCTCTGGAGGTCTCGCTGTATGGTGGTACAACATGCAATGTGTGGTTTTCATGAGCAATAAAAAGCACGTAAATGTTTATGTTGATCTCTATTCGAATTTTCTGAATAGTTTCCGGAACTCTCGGATGCGAGGTGATGCAAAACTTTTTTTGTGTTTGTTTTAACGACCTAGAACATCATGTCGGAAGTTGCAAGGGTATTTCTGCGGATGATGCTGTTGTAGACAGAGAAGTCGGGACGTTAGAAAAATTTAGGGAAATGCAGGCCGACCTGCAGAGGATCCACGCTTGGGACATGGAGTGGTAATTGAGTCTCAACATAAACAAATGTAACGTGTTGCGAATACATAGAAAGAAGAATTTTAGGATTACAAAATGCAGAAGAATTACTGGGAGCAGTTACTTCCATAAAACATCTATTAGTATGTTTATGACACGACTTAAACTCGAATGATAACATAAAATTAATTGTTGATAAGTCGGATGCCAGAGAGATTCATTGACAGAATCTCCAAAAAATATAGTCAGTCAACAAGGGAAGTAGCTGAGAAAAGCCTCGTTTGACTAATACTTGTATACTGATCGCTAGTATGGGATCCGTACCAAATAGGACTGATGGAGGAAATAGGTCCAAAGAAGAGCAGAACGTTTCGTTACAGGTTCATTTAGTAAGCGCAAAGTGCCACTCGAGATTCTCACCCATCTCCATTGGAAAACGCTGCAAGGGAGGGTTCTGTATCACAATGTGGTTTACTGCTAATATTCCGAGCGCGTACTCTCGTAGAAGAGTCAGTTAATAAATGGTTTTCTCTCAAGTATATCCCGCGAAAAGACGGTGAATATAGGTTTGTAGCGATTCGAACCCATAGGGAGGCTTACCAGCAATCGTTTTCCCCACGAACGATACGGGACTGGAACAAGAAATGGGTAGAAATGAGAGTGGTACAGAAAGTACCCTCCACCACACATCGTAAGGTGGCTTTCGGAGTGTAGATGTAAATGCATATAAGGAATCATTCATTACAAAGCGGGTTTCTAATTCAGAAATCGCATTGAATGATATTTGGTTGGGGGAAGATCGTGTTATGCCTCGAGTAAGAAGCACAAACGTCTACCAGCATGCTTTGAAATTTGACTGTCGCCTACAGAGACTGTGGTTCATCCCAGTCTCTCAAACGTCATGATAAGATGGCATCGATAGGATCAGGTGTGCCATACTCAACACCATGCAGGATTTCGATGGCCTCAACCGTCTAGTGCTCCAGAGGACCGGCGTATCGTCCGCCCGGCCATGCAGGTCCGTAGAACCGCTTGCCTTCAGTCAGGAGATGACGATATTTGCAGAAAGACAAGTATCGACACGGACAGTGCGACGACGAATGTAACGCCATGAACTACCAGCACGGGACAATTATTGCGGCTTCGCTTTATGCGGCAACAGAGGTAGACACGCTCAACAACAATGGTCCCAGGAGTGGCAGCACGCCATCTTTATAGAGTTCCGGTTATGTATGAGTCATCGCGATGGACGTATACGTGAGTGGAGGCTCCGAGGAGACCGAAAGTTGTCATATTGCATTCGTATATTCGTATATTCGTATGTGGTGCGTTTTGGTACACATCGTGATGACCTCTGGTTCGCAGGTCCGGTGATTTGGACGCGAAGCGTTACAAATCTGACGTGCTATGACCCTGGCTGTGCCATATTTTGTAGCTCTCCGTGACGTTATCTTCCAAAAAGATAACGCAGCATTGCATGTTCCTTGTGCTGTCTTCTTACGTCGAAACAAGGCCAACGGCTGTTGCCCTGGTCAGCACTTTCTCCACACCTTTAATCCACTGAATAGGTCTGACCTTTCGTTGTCAAGATACTGACACGCCATCAGTAAGCACCCACTGTCGTTGTGACCTTCAGTCCAGTGACTGATTTGATGCAGCTCTCCGTGGTACTCTATCCTGTGCAAGCTTCTTCATTTCCGACTATATACTGAAACCTACATCCTTCTTTACCCTCCACGCTTCCCTCCAATACTAAATTGGTGATCCCTTGATGCCTCAGTACGTGTCCCACCAACCAATCCCTTCTTATAGTCAACTTGTGCCACAAATTTGTCTTCTCCCCAATTCTATTCAGTAACTCCTCATTTGTTACGTGATCTACCCAACTAATCTTCAGCATTATTCTGTAGCACCACATTTCGAGAGCTTCTATTCTCTTCTTGTTTAAACTATTTATCGTCCATGTTTCACTTCCATTCATGGCTAAACTCCATACAAATACTTTCAGAAAAGACTTACTGACACTTAAATCTATACTCGATGTTAACAAAGTCTCTTCTTCAGAAACGCTTTCTTTACCATTGCCAGTCTACATATTACATCCTCTTTACTTCGACCGAAATAAGTTATTTTGCTCCCCAAATAGGAAAACTCATCTACTACTTTAAGTGTCTCATTTTCTAACTTAATTCCTTCAGCATCACCTGATTTAATTCGACTACAGTCCGTTATCCTCGTTTTACTTTTGTTGACGTTTATTTTATATACTCCTTTCAAGACACTGTCAATTCAGTTCAACTGCTCTTCGACTTCCTTTGCTGTGTCTGACAGAATTACAATGTCAAGCCACTATGGTAGATGACCTTATTTATTTATTTTATTTACACGTCAAGTTCCGTAGGACCAAATTGAGGAGCAAATCTGCAAGGTCATGGAACGTGTCAGTACATGAAATTACAACATAAAAGTAATAACAGATAAAAATAAAATGATTATGAACCCAAAAACACTTAAGCCATAAGTTTAAGTAAACTAAGTCAACAATACAACAAGAATCAGCTTAATTTTACAAGAACTCCTCGACAGAATAGGAGTCACCCGTGAGGAAACTCTTCAGTTTCGACCTGAAGGCGCTTGGATTACTGCTAGCTTATTGAAAATGGATGTAGCAGTATACTGTACATCTTTCTGCACAAGAGTTAAGGAAGTCCGATCCAAATGCAGGTTTGATCTCTGCCGAGTATTAACTGAGTGAAAGCTGCTTATTCTTGGGAATATACTAATATTGGTAACAAGAAATGACAGTATGGAATATACATATTGAGAGGCCAATGTCAAAATGCCCAGACTCGTGAACTGGGGTCGGCAAGGGTTTCGTGAACTTACACCACTTATTGCCCGAACCATCCATTTCTGAGCCAAAAATATCCTTTTAGAAAGGGAAGAGTTACCCCAAAATATAATACCATACGACATAAGCGAAAGAAAATAAGCAACGTAGACTAATTATCGTGTCGAACGATGACTCACTTCAGATACCGTTCGAATAGTAAAGATGGCAGCATTAAGTATTTGAAAAAGATCCTGAACGTGGGCTTTCCACAACGGTTTACTATGTATCTGAACACCTAAAAATTTGAACTTTTCAGTTTCACTAATCATATACCCACTCTGTGAAATTAAAACGTCGGGTTTTGTTGAATTGTGTGTTAGTTTATTTTCTACAAGCCGTGAACTTATGTCATGATCTGAACTATTTGAAACCGAGCCAATGTTGCACACAACATCCTTTACTATCAAGCTAGTGTCATAAGCAAACAGAAATATTTTGGAGTTACCCGTAATATCAGAGGGCATATCATTTATATAAATAAGGAACAGGAGCAGCCCCAACACTGATCCCTGGTGCATCCCCCCCCCCCCCCCCCCCCCCCCCATTTGACTGTACCCCACTCAGACCCCATATCACAGCCATTCTCAACAATGTGAATAATGGCCTTTTGCTATCTGTTGCTAAAATAAGACGTGAAACAATTGCGAGCACTCCCCATATTCCGGGAAAGGTCCAACTTCTGGAGCAATATTTTGTGATCAACACATTCAAACGCCTTAGTTAAATCAAAAAATATACCTAGTGTCCAAAACCTTTTGTTTAATCTATCCAGTACCTCACAGAGAAGAGATAACATAGCATTTTCAGTTGTTAAAACACTTCTAATGCCGAACTGTACATTTGATTGCAAATCGTGTGATATAAAACGATCCATTATCTTTACATACACAGCCTTTTCAATAACTTTAGCAAACACTGATGGCATAGAAATAGTTCTGAAATTGCCTACATTATCCCTTTCTCCCTTTTAAATAAGGACCTTTACTACTGAGTACTTTAATCGTTCAGGAAACCGAACATTCCTAAAGGAAAAGTTACATAATGACTAAATACAGGGCTAACGTGTGCAGCAAAGTACTTTAATGTTCTGCTAGGTACTCCAACATATCGATGAAGGTCCTTAGTCCTAAGCGATTTAATTATTGACTCAATCTCCCCATTGTCTGTATCACAGAGTATTTCAGACGTCAATCTCGGAAAGGCATTTGCCAAGAGAGTTATATGATTCCCCGTAGAAACTAAATTTTTATTTAATTCAGCAGCAATGCTCAGAAAAGATTGTTAAATATTGTACATATATCTGATTTGTCAGTAGCAGAAATATTTTTACTACGAACGGACTTTATATCGTCGACCTTGTGCTGCTGACCAGACACTTCCTTCACAACTGACCATATGGTTTTAATTTTCTCCTGTGAATTAGCTACTATATTTGCGTACCACTTACTCTTTGCCTTCCTAATAAAATTTTTCCGCACCTTTCAGTACTATCTGTAATGGGGTACTGTAGCTTGATTGTGTCTACTTCTAATATTTTGATATAATTCCCGATTTTTTCTACATGATATCCTTATCCCACTAGCCAGCCACCCAGGCTGCCTTTTGCAGCTAGTACCCCCGTTTAGAACGTTCTAATGGAAAGCAACTCTCAAAGAACATGAGAAATGTGTCAAGGAAAGCATTATGTTTGTCATCTATGTTATCGGCACTATCAACATCTTGTCATTCTTGTTCCTTGAAGAGGTTTAAAAAAACTCTCTATTGCTGTTGGATTAACTTTCCCATATAGTTCGTAATTATATGTGACACTTCTTTGAGTACAAAACACTTTCAGTGTTAAAATTTGTGCATCGTGGTCTGAAAGGCCATTCATCCTTTTACTAACAGGATACCCATGTAGTAACGAACAATGAATAAAACTATTGTTTTTGGCTGTACTACTGTTGCTGTGCACTCTAGTTGGAAAAAACACGGTCTGCATCAGATCATATGAATTTAGGAGACCTACCAACATTCTTTTTCTTGCACCATCATATACAAAATTACTATTGAATTCACCACATATAACTAATTTCTGGTACTTCCTACAAAGTGAATGAAGAACCCTCTCCAGCTTGAGCAGAAATGCTTTGAAGTCAGAATTAGGGGCCCTATAAACAACAACAATTGGAAGTTTAGTTTCACTAAATTCAACTGCCCCTGCACAGCATTCAAATATCTGTTCAGTGCAGTGCCGTGATACTTCTATGGACTCAAATGGAGTACTGTTTTTTACGTACATGACCACTCCCCCACCCCACAATGAACTGCTAGAAAAACAGCCAGCTAATCTGTATTCTGGTAAAGGAAGCCTCAGAATTGTCTAATTATTTCTTCAGAGTCAACATCTATAAGCAGTTCACTAACTTTATCTCTAATACCTCGTATATTTTGATGAAATGTGCTAATTCCTTCTCTACTTGGAAACATGACGTCCTCTGAAGGTGAGCCCTTAGTTAGAGGTCCTTCCTTTAAGCAGGTATACCTATCAGATGATTTCAATCCAAAAAAGGTGCAGCCCTAACACCAACTACTACAGGAATTTTTCCATGGGTGATCCCACCACCACCCATACACTGTCATCTAAAAGCTTTGGCAGCCTCCCCTTCCCATACCTAGTGAGGTGAAGGCCATGTCTAGTGAAACCCCATCTACTGATATACTCAACTGGCACCACTGCAATGTGACATAGGGTTAAAGCAGGGTGCAATAAAGTATGTGGCATGCAGAGTCAGTTCGATTTGATGGCCGGCTGGGTTAGAGCGTTTGTTGTTGCCAAAAGTTGCAGCTCTGCGTATCCTCTACTACGTCACGGACAATAAGTAATGGGTGTCCACTCATAAGTGCCCCGGGAAAAGTGTTACAGAAATCTTATTAAACCTAATATGAAACCAAATTTGTAGTGGTATACCTTTATGTTTGAGAAATGACGGCACTTGGAAGAAACCCTCCGCCCCCCCCCCCCCCCCCCCCCACCGCCCCCTCTCATTTATGCACAATTCGACACAGCTCTGCATGTTTATGACTGTTACTGCCAGACTAATGGGCGTGAGTGACTAGATTTCAGGGCAGTTGTTCTCACGTAATTAGTCGCTCGTCGACGGTCCGTGGTTTGTTGTTGTACTCATTACATCTAAGGCGACGCCACAAAAAAAGTCATGGACGGGAATGGCGGGAGGGGGGGGGGGGGGCGGGGTGTGTTCACGTCAGCTGACTGTCAGTGCCATATCCCTTGGAAGTCACCCTGTCAGGGAAAAATGATACCAACACAGCTATACTCGCTTTTCACCATCTTGCTGGTACCATCCAAATACCAGCTCCTCGTTATGAAACTGATCCAAAAATTCATGAAACAGTATGTAGTACACTTCACTGGTGACAACAATTTCCGAAGTAAATAAATAAAAAAAATTGTTCAGATACAAGTAGGATTCGCACAGTGAGGGTTCCATAAGAACTTAATTATGTGTATAGACAGTTCATCCTTCCGGAAAATCGGAATCTCGACCGTTTTTGCCTGTTATCGGCATCGATGCCAGCAAAACATCGGTCCCAGGAATTCCAAGGTTTTCGAAAATGTTTTAATGTCAATAATACACCTATAAATGTGACGTAAAGTCATGCAGGGGGCAGGCGACCATTGCTATAATAATCAGTAGTTCTACATTCAGGCTGACTGGATCTCTATGGCAAAGGTCAAACATCATCCAAGGAATGTCTTTATTGCTCATATAACGCGTTTCGGAATTTTTCCATCATCATATATCCGGGACCGGATATTGCACATAGATACGGCGTTTCACAGACAACTGGAAACGCCATATCTACGTGCAATAATTGTTCCTGGATGTCTGATGATGGAAAAATTTCGAAACGTGTCATATGAGCGATAAAGACATTCCTTGATGATGTTTGACGTATACCAGTGCGACGCAGTCAGCCTGAATGTTGAACTACTGATTATTTTAAATTCAGGTTTGACTTCGGATACTAAAACACAAAAGAAATATTTTTTTGTGTGATAATAATTAAAATTAACAATTTTATGGTTCCTTTCCTTTACTTATACTATAAAACCTTTCTTCCTGCCAAATTTCATAATTTTAGACTAACAGGAAGTACCCTACAGGTTTTGATGAGTGAGATTGCGAGTATCAAAATATGTGACATATATGGCCGTATCTTTTGACTAAATATATTTAGAAGCTTTATTTTTCTACACCGGAAAGAGACCATAGACGTTAATGTATGACATTAATTTCAACTTGATACGTCCAACCGTTCCAGAGAAAAAGGGTTTTCAACAGTTGGGCTGGCAGACAGACGGACAGACAGACAGACAACAAAGTGATCCCAGAATGAGATTTTCACTCTGCAGCGCAGTGTGCGCTGATATGAAACTTCCTGGCAGATTAAAACTGTGTGCCGGACCGAGACTCGAACTCAGGACCTTTCCCTTTCACGGGCAAGTGCTCTACCAACTGAGCTACCCAAGCACGACTCACCACCCGTCCTCACAGCTCTAATTCTGCCAGTATCTCGTCTCCTACCTTCCAAACTTCACAGAAGCTCTGCTGCGAACCTAGCGCAGAAGAGCTTCTGTGAAGTTTGGAAGGTAGGAGACGAGATACTGGCAGAATTAGGGCTGTGAGGACGGGGCGAGAGTCGTGCTTTGGTAGCGCAGTTGGAAGCCGGCACGGTAGCTCTGCGTGTTCGGTCGAGGGGCTGCGTGCTCTCAGTAATAAAAAAACTGAGTCAAAGAATCACCGATCAACTTGAACGGATGTCTTGTGACGTCCGCCCGCACCAAAGGCAACGAACTATATCGAACAAAATGGGAAAGTTGGTAGAGCACTTGCCCGCGAAAGGCAAAGGTCCGGAGTTCGAGTCTCGGTCCGGCACACAGTTTTAATCTTCCAGGAAGTTTCGTATCAGTGCACACTCCGTTGTAGAGTGGAAATCTCATTCTCAAAACATCCCCCAGGCTGTGGCTAAACCATGTCTCCGCAGTGTCCTTTCTTCCCGGAGTGCAAGTTCTGTAAGGTTCGCAGAAGAGCTTCTGTGAAGTTTAGAAGGTAGGAGACGAGGTACTGGGAGAAGTGAAGCTGTGAGGACGGGGCGTGAGTCGTGCTTGTGTAGCTCAGTTGGTAGAGCACTTGCCAGGAAGTAACAAAGTGATCGTATAAGAGTTTTATTTTGACTGAGTGAGGT
The DNA here is from genome assembly GCF_021461385.2 of Schistocerca piceifrons. Taxonomy (NCBI): domain Eukaryota; kingdom Metazoa; phylum Arthropoda; class Insecta; order Orthoptera; family Acrididae; genus Schistocerca; species Schistocerca piceifrons. The sequence continues at coordinate 298,612,557 of NC_060140.1, forward strand.
ACGGAACCCTAAAAATAAACACTGACGCGATGATGCGCCGCTGTGATAATGCACAGGACAGTAAGCCACTCTATACTGAAACGCGAGAACAACTCACAGCTCGCAGAACCTCTCTGTTGCCACGTTTCACAGATGCTGACATGTCGACGCGTTACATGCGAATATACGCAGTGAAATCCAAAACTCGGGCAGCAACATCCGCGACATTCAGCGACATGCTGAACTGTTCACAAAGGTGGCGGAATGGGGGAACGTCTCTTCCAACACCTTCATTTCTCAAACATAAACGTAAGTCACGTAGAAATTTGCTTTCATATCCCTTTTATAAAGATTTTTTAGAACGCTTTTTCCAGGACCTCCGTATAATTTATTTAATTTGCTGGCATTCCTGGTGTTATGTAAGTCTGCAGGCTTTCGTGGCCGTTGTCACTGAAGTAAAAATCTTGTGGGTTATTCGGCCGCGTCATGTTTATTCTAAAATGATCGACGTTTCGACCCCTCTGCTGGGATCTTCCTCAGGATCTTCTGGTGTTCTAGCAGTAGTGGACACCAGAAGATCCTGAGGAAGAGCCCAGCAGAGGGGTCGAAACGTAGATCATTTTAGAAGAAACATGATGCGGCCTAGTAACCCAGAAGATTTTAACTTCTTCTAAAATGATCGACGTTTCAACCCCTCTGCAGGGAGCTTCCTCAGGATCTTCTGGTGTTGTAGCAGTAGTGGACACCAGAAGATCCTGAGGAAGATCCCAGAAGAGGGGTCGAAACGCTGATCATTTTAGAAGAAACATGACGCGGCCTAATAACCCAGAAGATTTTAACTTCTTCTAAAATGATCGACGTTTCGACCCCTCTGCTGGGATCTTCCTCAGGATCTTCTGGTGTTCTAGCAGTAGAGGACACCAGAAGATCCTGAGGAAGATCCCAGAAGAAGCGTTGAAACGTTGATCATTTTAGAAGAAACATGGTTCAAATGGTTCAAATGGCTCTGAGCACTAAACTTCTGAAGCCATCAGTCCCATAGAACTTAGAACTACTTAAACCTAACTAACCTAAGGACATCACACACATCCATGCCCGAGGCAGGATTCGAACCTGCGACCGTAGCAGTCGCGCGGTTCCGGACTGAGCGCCTTAACCGCGAGACCACCGCGGCCGGCGAAGAAACATGACGCGGCCTAATAACCCAGAAGATTTTAACTTCATTCCTGGTATTGCAGTTCTAATGGCCAGAAGTACACTCGGGTAAAAATTCGTCAACCGGTCAGACTGACTTATGTGCGATTTCATACTTTTTCTGTGCGTGTAATGTATCAGCATATTTACGGTCTGGTGTGGCGAGGTAATGAGAATCGCTGGAGCAGTTACACACTCTTGCTGGCGGGACGTGGGAGTGGCTAGTCACGGCTGACTCTCGGCTAGTGGTGGCGCTTACCTTGCGGATGGCGCGTATGGCGCCCTTGTGCTGGTTGGTGAGCTGCACGCAGCGCGGCTGCTCCTCCTCCTCGTCTGCAACACATGGACAGCGCGGCCTCAGTCTCAGCGCAGCTCCGAGGCCCTCACGCGGGCAGGACCCTCCTTCAGTTTCACCACTACACTCATATCTTCAAAATGAGCTACATGATAACATTCACTGTGACTTGTGAGTGGCGAGTTATTCACATACCATTTCACGGTTTACATAACAGTTTGTGGACGTGCTTCCACAGCTAGACTGTTGCATGTTGAATAAAAACCTCTGCAGCTGTACGAATCCTTTATTTAATACGCGACCGGTTTCCTATTTTAAGTTAAATTATCAGGTGCAACTATGAATAAAATGAGAAAAGTGATGGTAACACTATACGCAAAGACCATATCACAGTGATGAAAAGTGTCCGCAAGACTGGCCAAGCCACTCTTAAGTCCCACGCCATCTCTTAATTTAAAATTTGGAAAACTTCGCAAGAAGCGTTATTCATACAGTAAAACTTGCAACGAAACTGGAACCTATGAACCAATGGAACGAGAGAAAAGATTATATAAAAATACCAGAAAAGGGGGGGGGGGGGGGAGGGGCGACAATAATCGAAGTATAGTGTAAAATGTACCTCAGCTGAAGCCTGGCCGGGACAGAATTCTGCGACTGCCGTACTCGAATTGACAGGACTTACGCTCCGAGGGTAGTGGCGCATACGCGAAAGCGTAAATAACATCCGATCAAAAGGAAACGGTTGGGAACCGAGCGTACTGAAATGAATATATTAAAACCTCTTGTGAGCCGTTTATAAACATAACAGTTAGACTACAGTCGACATAATCGTCTTGAGTGAATCCGCAACTGTTTAGATAATTAAGACACTTCGCATTTATTCTTTCCTCTCACTTGTACATTTTCAATTAGACTACATGTTTCGATTACTTTGGATCATCTTCAGATCTAAAACAAAACAAAACTGAAAATGTACCATCTAATACTTTACACTAAGTATAACAAGACAACAATTGTACGTAAACGTAGAAATTACGTAAGCAGTCGCGTCAGCAACCCACCTTGTCTACTCAGAACCATACATCAGAGTATTGTGCTTTGCAAATGCGGTTAGTGTTTTAAGTACCCATATGTTTAAGGGGGGGGGGGGAAGGGAGGAGAAGGAGAAGCGTAATGAGGCTGATAGGGGGACGGGAAAGGAAGCATGGGAGGGGTGATGGGGATGTTATGAGTTTCCTAAGGACATGTAACATACTTAAAAATGGGTAACTGAGACAGAGCAGTAAATTAGAACTATATTAATAACAGTTGGAATTAGAAATCTTAAAAGCCCCTAAAATTTTTAAAAATATCATGATATATCTTCACAAATTTTTCAAAAAGGAGAATAGCCCTAGTAAGGGAACCAACGAAGAGAATGTACGGGAGAGAGTGCAAATGAACCAAGCTACTCACTTAAGAAATCAAAGTTAGCCAAAATGGCTTTATGCCTTAATTCAGTTTTATAATTGAGTGTTTGGTCTGAAGAGCTTCTTAACGCACTAGAGACCTTCACTCCAATTAGATTGGCAATCATCACAGTGTAATCTCCCCACGGAAAATTACCCTCTACCACGCAATAATTAATAATGGTCAACCAAATCATCCACATGTATTTACGTTTGAAAAGTATCTGATCAGATTTTCTAGTAATATATGCGCCGACAGCTCGTCGACGCCAAGGTATTTTTCTAGCACGTTTATTCTTTGGAACAACAGAGGTACAGAAATGTATGCTCCATGGTTATTATAGAGAGAGAGAGGAACAGCTTCGGAAGTATCGGTTGGAAGATTGTCGGATTGCTAAAGGAGATTTATTTACTCTTCTTCGCGCTAAAGCGAGCTAGGAAAGTTTGTGCCGCTAGCGTGATAGATAAAGAGAAAGAAAAACCTGTAAAAGAAAATTACATGAGACTTGGAACCAACAGAAAACGGAACATGTACGGAAATGGATTCAATATACAATTTTCCTCAGAAATAAGGTTTATGACCATTTTATTCTAGAGTGAATGACGAATGAGTTCTCTGTCTGAACCATTGATGATTGTCTGGGCCCTGTAATTAATTGGGAAGTTTCAGCTGTGACGAAGAGAGCCTGCAATCTCTGAGTTTTTTGAAATCGTCCAAAAAGGCTTCGTCCACATCTGAAATTTTAGATCTGTCGTAAACTGAACGAATTGTTCAAACGATCGATTTTCCCAACTGAATGCAGCGCTTAATAATAATAACAAATGTAAAGATCTTTTCTAGCAAGCCAGCCGCTGAATATTAAGACGAAGGGCTCCACCAGAGATTCTACTAGGCTGATTTCACGTAAATAATATATTTAAACTGTACACAGATAAAGGACAGAGAGAGAGAGAGAGAGAGAGAGAGAGAGAGAGTGAGAGAATCCTCCATTAGCATAATTGTTTCTCTGTCGTTTCACGGATCAGCCTAACTAGAAAACACGAAGCCCTGACTTTATTGTACCGATTTATGTGTGAGAGGGAAAGAGCGATAAAGGCGACAGATACACTTCTGTACAGACAAAACATTACACCAAGTTAGCGGCAAGCTGCATTCACATAGACTTTCATCATTTACAAAAGCAGAGTAGAATTCATTATAACAGGTGATGTTGTAAACACTTGACAACTTGTGTCGCTCTCGTTTCGTTCTCTCCCTGTGTTTAAACCTCAGTCCATTATTCCTGTGAATACATTGTGCTGGGACAAATTTTAAAGAAATGGTTAGGATCTGACTGTAAACTTGACTTGACCACCTATCATGTAAGTATTCAGTCCTGCGGACACTTTTTATAACTGTGACGTAGTCTTGGTGTAATATTGTTACGGTATCTTTCTTCTTTATATTGAGATTTGCACCTGATGATGTAATTTAAATTACGAACCCGTCGTATCTTTAAGAAAGTATAACAGCTGCAACTGTTTTTATTGAACATGCATTTTCGGGTTCAATTTTGATCGACAGTAAGACCCTCGACGTTTATGCTGCAAAGACACTCGCCAAAGCGTTTATCCCTGGTCATGTGAGCATAAACATCTGCGAGTCATTTAACCCATCTTTTTAAATGGAAACGAGAAATTAATGGAATGGCAGGTTTAGAATTTCGAGACATCTGAAAAACCCCCTACACTAAATTCGCGAACTGATACCGCAGACCGGGTTGACCGCTCTGTTGTAGATTGATAACAGTCTTTGTGATGACGGAGGTGTAATCCTCTGAAACGCATAACATAATGAATGTCACTGGTTGCAGCAATTTGTAGCTTCATTAGATATTCATGACAAAGGCAGCCAAGCCGTACCTAAAATGTTCGCATTTACAGTAAATCTTACATAATGTAATTGCTTTTACATTGTTTGACTATTATAGAATGCTGACACGTATTCGGTATACACAAGCTAACAAGTGCTACACATTTTCCATAAGCTCTGTGTGCTTCTAGTTATTTTATTCATGACTTTTTTCTTTCAAATCTGATCGAGAAGTATTGTTCTTTGAAGTGACGCAAACGAATTGACGACCGTAAAGATGAATTGTAAAGCTTCGTCTCATAGAGATACACGGTATTCCAAAACGATACCGACAAATGTAAAGTGTGCTGTAGAGAATGCCTTGAGGAACAAATTGGAGATAACAATCCAAGTAACAGAACGTGAATGACTACCTTCATCCTCTGAAGAGATACGTGTCAATGCAACCAATCTTGGATGATGAGTGAAAGCTAAAATCAGCGACGCAATTCTCTCTGTTTGTATTGTAAATTACTTTTGAGACACTTTGTATTTTCCGCACCCAAAATGGGTCAACTACAACTTCAAAAGAAAATCATGTTATGTTTTTCACCCTATTGTTAATAGGCAAAAATCAAAACTACCGCCTTAGTAGCTTGTTCTAGTATATGAAGATCAGGTCTTACTTGGTTTTGAAAGGTATTTGTCCTAAAACGTAGCGCTGAAGTATGACTGTATCACAACTAGATTGAGAGAGTAATGGCAACATGTTGCTGGTTGGCATCATTAAATTTCTATAAAGAAGACAAAGGAAAAAGCTCGTAGAGTTTACCGGGGGTTTGGCCAGTAAATCGTAACTTTCTTTCCCGTTCCTAAAATATCTCGACTAACATAGTATCAAGTTTCTTGTCGTTCTATTTCCAAAGTTCAATGAACGAAAGGTGTCTATAGTTCTCGCTATGTTTTAACTGAACAAAGCATATGTCTCTCAAGAAACTGTTAAAATCTTTTATGTCTACCGTGATACATTCTTGACTGTGTAACACGTAAGAAATGAGGCCAAAATCCTATAGGAAATAAATTAACTTGAGGTATTTTAGAATAAATGCCTTGGCACCACTAGATGCTCGATTCCTTACGGTTTCCTTTTATAGTGTTTGAGATTTAAAAAATACTTAAAAAGCAGCCATGAAAATGCGTAAATCTATTTCAGAACAAGTCGATGGAATTAAATATACTGAAATTGCATAGAGCAGGAAAGATAAATTTCTCATCAGCAATCTTATATGAGACTAGAATCTCACAATCTGTTACCCCAAACATCCTCGTTACAGGATGTAAATTTTCACTGTTTCTTTACACGTTCCAGCTGGTGTGGTATATTCTTAGCAGTTAATATATGTGGAGGAACAGCACACACATTATAAAATGTAACGAGAATAATGCATATATGTATTGTTTCGTTATATGTAAATTACGTCATACTGAAACACTCTACACGCAGAAATTTTAAATACAGAACTAATACGGTTTCAAGCTTTCACGTTGGCATTCGCACATGTACGCATGCCAAAGCTGTAGTGCAGAACGAAACAAACACTATAATACATTCTAACAACAACAGTAAACAAATAACACACTTACGCACAATGAGGTAAACTTGTACGTTAACATGCACTTAACAAGAATGAAATACACAGAAACTAAGTACAAACTGTTTTACACGTTAGACATTTTATACAACAGAGCAAAAATTGGGTACACCTCATTATTCTACTACAGTATAAATAATTATATAAAGTATGTTTGCTCTGCCACAATGATTCTTCTTGTAAATTTATTTTCTGTCGTAATGGCCTAAATCATAAGCAACAGAGAACATACAAATTTACAAACCTCCCTTGTCATTGTCTACTTTACAAAAACACATAAACGTGCATCTACGTTATACTGTTCTTAATACACATTTAACAAACAAAACCTACATACACAATGAAGTATAAACACGATACTGTCATGCAAAAAATGTTGTACATATTAAAATAAACCATAAATAAATGGAAATGATTTAAATTTTAAAAATGAAAGCATTAAACGGTTTTAGTTTTGTCCATTTAAACCGAAGCTACTGGGAAACATTCTATGAGGAAATGAGGTATAAGGCTTTTAAAATAATTTTTCTTCATTCTTTATTGATTAAAATATAATTTAGATCTTAGAGTATTAATTATGTTGGTCATAAATTTTGATGGTTATTTAACGAAGACTTTGCTAAAAATCAGACACAGTATTTATATCCTTCAGAAATATTAATGTCACACGCAGCGGAACGTAAAAACATTGCCGTTTGGTTATTTCCTGTAAATGTGAAACAGATATTCATCTTCACTTTGGACAGTTAACGAAAAAATTAACGGTTACAAGATCTCTTCTAGTATTACATTACCTGGAGAACATTGCACGTAAAACAGACTCGAACACATCACAGCTAACATAATAGAGGTGCCACGACCAAAGTTAGAAACAGATTACAGCTCTCGTGATCTAGCACACATAACTACAGTCGTAAAAATGGATTAGTATTAGAACCTCTATCTCACAAGCAACAGTGTCTCTACAGAATGTTTGTTTGTATGTTTATACCATCTCATTTAATACGCTGAGAGCAGAGGAAAAGTGTCTTTGATAATTTTCATAAAATTGCGCTGCAGTTAAGAGGCAACGCATTCGGAGCTACACCAGATTCAAGGGAAATGGGACGGTGCTCATTGAAGAACTGCCAAAGAACCTAAGTGTCATGTGCTAGTTAACCTCTCAAAAGTTGAAATAACTATAATTTGTTGTAGAATATACATAAAGCAACTAAGATAATGGCTTTCGCAACAAATGACGACCTCAAACCATTGTTAAGCCCACAGACATAATCCGAGAATCTTTTAAAGTATGGTACCGTCATAGATCCTAATATGGGAAATTTATGTATGGAATAGAAGTCGGCAAGCTTGAATATGCATAAAATTTACAATTATAGGCCATACACTTCATTTACGGGTATACAACTTCATTTAATTTACGTCTGAACAATATAATCGTACATATTTTCGGTTGCGTAAATAAGTCACATCGTGTTATATTATACATATATTAGTGTTTCCTTTATTACACATCATATAGTTTGTACAGTTGAACTATTCTGTATTTAATAAGAGGTGATCCTTTACATTCACATATTACGCTGCGATTTGGAATAGTGCTACGGGTAAGATGTGTCCTGCGGGAACGACATACATTTGGTTTGCCGTAAGAATATTACGTCGTTCTGGAAGGAAACCGCACCTTGTACAAAAGTACTTAAGGAAGGTCTTTCCAATAGGCTGAAAGTTCATACGCTCTGTGATTAACTGCTACATTCTGCCAAAGACTCAGTGAGATAATGTGGTGGTACAACGTTCTACTTAGCAAGGGCATGCTGTTAATATAGGATCTTCTCACAATTTTACATTATTGTATAATCGCCTGGATCCAAATTCTTAAGAGTCAAACACTTGGGCTTAAGTGCTATCTCCCAGCTGACATTCTAGAGACATATGAAGATCTTATGCTAATATGGATTATTTAACAGTCCAGGAATTCATTTAAAGTGTGATATTCATAATGTAATCGTTAATGCAGTTTTCTTCATTTTGAACAGATCTCTACTGGTGGTTCTGTTTTTATTAATTATCCCCATGCAAAAGGCATTTTTCATTATCTATGGTTTAGCTTATAGAACTTTCTAACTGGTACCTGCATGTAATTGTATTTGTATTGCACTGATAGCTGACTTGTAAGTTATATATCACTGACCATATTTGAATTGCAGGGAAATTACATTTATAAGGCGCAGTCAAAAAGGAGATGGATGGAGAATAAGTAAATAAACTGTTTATTGTATCAAACGAAACATATCTCTCACACTGTGACACAAGACGGTCAATGTCTTCTTGGAAAAATTTCTGTCGCTCACGGAATCATGATTGTACCCAGGCCCACACACCTTCGTCCGACGCAGATCAGCGGCCACGAATGCGTTTCTTCAGGCCTTCAAAAATTTAGAAGCCACACTGGGAGAGATCTGTAGTTTATGGAGGAAGTGTAAGGGCTTTCCATCAAAACTTCTTCAGCGTAGTCGAAACAGCATTGGTAACACGTGGAAGGGACCGCTACTTTGCAAGAGCTTCGCTGGGAAGCCTTTACACGTCGTCAATACAGTCCCGTCTCTCCCCATACGATTTCAGTATTTACAGAGCCGTGAAGACATACAGGGTGTTACAAAAAAGTACGGCCAAACTTTCAAGAAACATTCCTCACACACAAAGAAAGAAAATATGTTATGTGGACATGTGTCCGGAAACGCTTACTTTCCATGTTAGAGCTAATTTTATTACTTCTCTTCAAATCACATTAATCATGGAATGGAAACACACAGCAACAGAACGTACCAGCGTGACTTCAAACATTTTATTACAGGATATGTTCAAAATGTCCTCCGTTAGCGAGGATACATGCATCCACCCTCCGTCGCATGGAATCCCCGATGCGCTGATGCAGCCCTGGAGAATGGCGTATTGTATCACAGCCGTCCACAATACGAGCACGATGAGTCTCTATATTTGGTACTGGGGTTGCGTAGACAAGAGCTTTGAAATGCCTCCATAAATGAAAGTCAAGAGGGTTGAGGTCAGGAGAGCGTGGAAGCCATGGAATTCGTCCGCCTCTACCAATCCATCGGTCACCGAATCTGTTGTTGAGAAGCGTACGAACACTTCGACTGAAATGTGCAGGAGCTCCATCGTGCATGAACCACATGTTGTGTCGTACTTGTAAAGGCACATGTTCTAGCAGCACAAGTAGAGTATCCCGTATGAAATCATGATAACGTGCTCCATTGAGCGTAGGTGGAAGAACATGGGCCCCAATCAAGACATCACCAACAATGTCTGCCAACACGTTCACAGAAAATCTGTGTTGATGACGTGATTGCACAATTGCGTGTGGATTGATTGTGAAAATTTACAATTTGATCACGTTGGAATGAAGCCTCATCCGTAAAGAGAACATTTGCACTGAAATGAGGAGTGACACATTGTTGGATGAACCATTCGCAGAAGTGTGCCCGTGGAGGCCAATCAGCTGCTGATAGTGCCTGCACACGCTGTACATGGTACGGAAACAAGTGGTTCTCCCGTAGCACTCTCCATACAGTGACGTGGTCAACGTTACCTTGTACAGCAGCAACTTCTCTGACGCTGACATTAGGGTTCTCGTCAGCTGCACGAAAAATTGCCTCGTCCATTGCAGGTGTCCTCGTCGTTCTAGGTCTTCCCCAGTCGCGAGTCATAGGCTGGAATGTTACGTGCTCCCTAAGACGCCGATCAATTGCTTCGAACGTCTTCTTGTCGGGACACCTTCATTCTGGAAATCTGTCTCGATACAAACGTACCGCACCAAGGCTATTGCCCCGTGCTAATCCATACATCAAATGGGCATCTGCCAACTCCGCATTTGTAAACATTGCACTGACTGCAAAACCACGTTCGTGATGAACACTAACCTGTTGATGCTACGTACTGATGTGCTTGATGCTAGTTCTGTAGAGCAATGAGTCGCATGTCAACACAAGCACCGAAGTCAACATTACCTTCCTTCAATTGGGCCAACTGGCGGTGAATCGAGGAAGTACAGTACATACTGACGAAACTAAAATGAGCTCTAACATGGAAATTAAGCGTTTCCGGACACATGTCCACATAACATCTTTTCTTTATTTGTGTGTGAGGAATGTTTCCTGAAAGTTTGGCCGTACCTTTTTGTAATACCCTGTATATTCGTGACCGATTAGCTTCAGCTGAAGGGGAGCATGCCTGGGTACAATAATGGTTTCGTAGACAACCACAAACATTTCTCCATGAAGACACTGTCCCTCTTATCAAGATGCCTTACAGAAGATACCGTCGTCGTGCAAGACAGACAATATATAAAACAATTGAAGACGTCGAAATGACTACATCTGCTGCCGACAAGAAAAAGAATACTATCAAATCTGTCGCTGCACATTCTCTATTGGATGGACCCGCAGTCTTCTGTGGTTGCAGACTGAACTTCAGCATCGACATCAATGATTCCTTTACCCATGGCAACGGATGATTAACAGTCGCTATTGCCTTACAGAAGATACCGTCGTCGTGCAAGACAGACAATATATAAAACAATTGAAGACGTTGAAATGACAACATCTGCCGCCGACAAGAAAAAGAATACTATCAAATCTGTCGCTGCACATTCTCTATTAGATGGACCCGCAGTCTTCTGTGGTTGCAGACTGAACTTTAGCATCGACATCAATGATTCTTTTACCCATGGGAACGGATGGTTAACAGTCGCTATTGTACGTGGAGGTACAGGCGTACCCAATGTATCCGGACTGGAAAGCTTCGTCGATCGTGACATCATAGCCTATCGAACATATCATGTTACAGAAAATGTGATTAATTTTGAAATATTTAACAGTTCACTTACTTTTTTCCCGACCTATCTCGTTTTCATTTGAATGCCTGTCTCACTTACGGCATTTATGTCTACTGTCTCTCCATTCCTCAGCAGAAAACAACTGCAAACTGAAATCCTTTGTCTTAAAAGTTGTGTCTGCTGATAATATGATCAAAATTAGTCGCAGAGATGTGTAAAGTTGCAAAGTCTTGACAATATGTCGAATTTGTGACCATAATAATAATACTTGAAGAAGAAAATTAGCTTCGTTGTAAATTATTAACATTCACTTTAAGTCAAAAATGTACGAATAATGCTGCTACTAAAATTTTGCCTAACGCATGAACGTGCAGATCGCCCCAGATAGTCTCATCATTGTCTCACGTTTAATGTTGTGTAAGTGCAATTCATGGAGGTCTACGTGCTAAGTAGGATTGTCGCCTCAACTGAAGTTATATGTTTTCATGAACTGCTACCGACGAATCTATCCGTTATGCACTCGATGTGTATGTAGGGAAACTAATGACGTGTTGACTGCTGGCTGCCATGGTAGAGAATCGGCCCAGGTCACTTGTTCTCCCTTGCGTCGGCACCCAGATAGCAAGGATGTGTTTCTTTTCCAACTCCTTCATGGACCTAGATTTCAAAAGGACAAATTGATCATTTCTCAGCCCTTTCAAGGGTGGTTGGTAGCCTTGTATCGTGGACACAATCAAGTGTATAAATGTCTTGTTGTTCATGGATAACTTAGTCTTCTTTTAGAAGTCTCCGTAAGATACCCACACATTGTCTATCCTGACAAGGCACAATCTTCACCTGCACATAAAAAGGCTGAATTTGGAAGCAAGCTGATTTTTTTTTATAAGAGCGGCACCTTCTGCTCTATAGAGGAAGTCTTTTTTGGAAACGTTAAGCTTATCTAGCAGAAAAAACTGTACAATTACTTCTGTTGTTAAACTAAGTATCTTTTAGTTTCACATAAACAGCTTTGTAAATGCTCAGCATTTAGCTTCGTTTAAATGTTAATTATCTTCTATTGGTAACTGACTCGCTCTGCGGCATTAGTTTATCTCGCTCAGATCATCAATATATGACACGCAACAAACTAAGCTAAATGATCTACTTTTCACCCAAGAGATTCGCTAGTTTCTCCTATTGACAGTTGTGCTATCCGTTTGTTCCTTGGTATTCAAGTTTCGAAATTTTTCACGTGCATGTTACGAGATGATGGGTTGAAAAATATGCGAAAGAGACATATCCTCGATGAGATTAATCCTTTTTACTTTGAAACTGGGTCAATGCGTTCCGCTTGGGAAAGGTGCGATTTTCAATTAGGATAATATTAATAGCTTTATAGTCGAATTTTAAATGGGCGAATAGCAGTTCGCTGAGCAACCCAGCAACCAGAGAAATTGCAGACGTTATCCAGCTATACCTGCGGAGACGTCGACAACTGCCTGAAAAGAACGAAGTTTATAGATCAAAGCACTCAACACTGAAAGAAGAGCCACAACATAAAGCTGTAACAGAGTGTACGAGCACGAACGCAAGTGCTTCTGCTAGCCACACACTGTGCTGGGCTGCATTGTGATATCCACAGAAAAATTTGCGAACAGATGACACAGGTGAGGGGATCTGCAACTGGTGGGTCGCACATTTAGGTGAGCGGCGGCACCTCTGACAGCAGCTGACCCACGTTACTAAATTCCTTTCGGCACTTGTGTTGGACTGTGCTTACCACCCCTGGGAGACAAATCGCTCTGCTAAGTAACTATTTGTTGTGTTGTATTAGAACAGGGCTGTTTTACGTCCGTCCGTGGTAGCTGAGTGGGCCGGCACGGTAGCTCAGCGTGTTCGGTCAGAGGGCTGCGTGCTCTCTGTAATAAAAAAACTGAGTCAAGGAATCAACTATCAACTTGAAGGGATGTCGTGACGTCCGCCCGGACCAAACGCAACGAACTATATCGAAAAAAAAATGTGGTCAGCGTGACAGAATGTCAATCCTAAGGGCCCGGGTACGATTCCTGGCTGGGTCGGAGATTTTTTTCCGCTCAGGGACTGGGTGTTGTGTTGTCCTAATCATCATCGTTTCATCCCCGTCGACGAGCAAGTCGCCGAAGTGGCGTCAAATCGAAATACTTGCACCCGGCGAACGGTGTACCCGACGAGAGGCCCTAGTCACACGACATTCACATTTTACGGCTGTTTTACGACCTAGAAGTATTCGCATGGGAAAAAGATCGTCACTCCCAGTAGGTATCATGCTAACACCGGGTAACACCGCCTGTAGCCTTTATAATGACTCATTTAGGCAATGAAGAGAATCCATGTGTTCCTTCAGGTATGCCATCCCAACTGAAGGTACTTTCTGATGAATGGATCCCGCCGTTCCAGACATTCCATATAGGATTGATGTCGGATGACTTACAAGGGATTTGAATAAGTACTATAACACTTTTTTCGTCTGCCAATTTCTGTTTAAAAATTCGGGAATTGCTGCGGGACATCGTGGAATATTCCCGCTTCAGCCACTATTGTAAACTGACAGTGGACTGACGATTTTGATGAACTTTCTCACTACGTGAGGCACGCGTGGCGAAATATACTCACGCATTCACATGTCGCGAGTTTTTGTTACTAAGTAATGCGAAAATCGCGTTTCTTGCGTCATGAGTTTGTATTCTGGAATGCTTCTCCAGTGTTACGAAGAAGGGCTTATAGCAGTTGTCAAGGCAATCAAAGACGAGCTGCTGGGACAGAACAGATCTGTATTGTAGGGTGGTTAGTAACTACCCATGTGCGGAAACAGATATCGCTGCTAACGCACGTTGTTCTTACCATCACGTCTTCCACTTAGCAGAAACCGCGGGGAGGAAAAAATACGTGACGAATAAAAGCTAAACAAAATTGTTTGTGGTGACAGCAAACAGACATTGTTTCAAAGAATTTAATCGCGGTTTTTGATGTGGATAGCCTAGAAAACAAGGTACTGAAGAAATCATTGAACAAGTCAGCGTTATTATCCTCGCTGATCGCCGATTTAAAGATGAAGGGTAGACCACAGCCGTTTATATAGCAATGGTAATTAATATTTTATGCGACACATTGGCGATGAAAAAATTGACTTTCCAATGGGTGCTGCGATTGGTAACACAGACAACAACCAGATGTGGCTTTCAGTTTCTAAGCCTTGCTTGGGGCAATTTAAGCAAGACCTGAAGAACAATTTGCATCGAGTCATCACCGCTGGGTTCGTCATATATACCAGAACCCAAGTTATAATATAATTAATGGGGTTGCTTCCAGTGAATCTGTTCCAAGGAATCTAAAGATGGTCTCATCGACCGTAAAAGTTTTGTAAGCGATTTTCTGGGCTGACTTTCTTAGGATAAAGAAAAGATGATCATCAGATAATACTACAGTGATATAATGAACCGCTTTGACCGTAAGTGAAGGTAAAATGACCCCATTTAGCGACGGAGAACGGACATTATCAATACAATGATGCACCAGTATATTTATCTGGAGATGCCACTGCCAAACTGCATGAATGGCATTATAAATGCTGTTCTGCCCTCCGCATTTGTTACTCATGGACCCCTTTGATTTTTTCTTGTTCCCAAACAGGTTAAAATTGCTTGCACGTATATATATCGCTCAACGAGGACGTCACTGTCGAAACAGATGTATATTTTAGAGAGCTTGATAATACTGATATTTTGTTCGAGGGCTTGATAGTTCTTATATTTTTGAGTGTTCAGAATTATGGGAGGTTGGGAAAAGTGTCTTTCCTAAAAAGGGGACTATGTTCAAAAACATTAATATACAAAATGTTTTTGAAGGGACTCCCATTACATATGTTATTGAATGTAGTCTCATTTTTGGGAAAGACATTTTTCCTAACGACCCAGCCCTTTTCAATCGCTCTAAAAGGTAGAAATTGTCAAGTTCTTTAAAATATGCCTCTATCTCGACAATGGCTTCATCAGTTGAGCAAAATATCTTTTAGCACCTTCTTCGTAACACAGATGCTTACTAAAGCGCCCTCATATAAATATTTAATTGCGATACTTGAGGAAATTGAACGAAAATATTTGTAAATAAGGCGATGCTCTTGAGAAATTGAGGCAGGGTAAATTTATGAAATCGTTATTTGTGGCATAATGATTGGGAATTCCTCTGACTCTCGCACTGGTCGCATTGTAATTCTGAAACAAAGATTGCAGAGTTGACGTCACTTATTAATACTTATACAAGGTTATTTTCCCTCAGTCCACTGAGGAATTCAATACGTTAGGGAGCGTGTAATACTGATTTTATTCACCGTCCGCCACACACTGTAAAGTGGACTGCAACGTTTCCTCCCCACCTCGTCCATCCTCCTCCCACTGGTACAATAGTGACAGGCGAGTAAGAAGGCGAGTGTATGGTGCGCACAGTGAAACGGAGAATACTCGCATTGTCACCACTGTGCACTCTCAATCCCTTACGCCCCAGTTGTGGCCTACACGGGTAGGATAAGCGCTACATTTTGTCACCTTTCAGCTTTTGGCTCTTCCTAGAAAACCTTATATGCTCGTAAAACTATCGTTGTCGTTTGATAAAGTAATGCTTGTCGTGCTTCCTTTACGCCACCTATATCTATACAAACAAGAGAACTTTTTGGCTTTACCCATAAGAAGTGGTTAGGGAAAGCGTGAGACCACAAAAAAATGGGTTTTATGTATATCTTGCACTACACATTTCGGTAAATGATTTCCAATTTCACGTATGGTATGCTATTGATCGTGATGTTTTCTAGGTGTGCAGTGCTGCATTTCTCTGTTGTCTAAGGGTTTCCTTGTGGACCACCTATGCATGCACATATTACTTACAACAAGCCGTATGTTTTTAGTTTGAGGAGTACCTCCACATATGCCTGGCACAAGCAAGCCATTAATGCCTATTTTCCCCTGGGCAGCAGGTTGGGTGTTGAAATATGGACTCATGGACGCAAAATGGATACTCTATGCTGATAGGCATAGACCAATTTGCAATTAAAAACCGCAAAGCGTGGTACAACTGTGCAGAAAACATCAGGTCGTAAAGTTTGTGACGTGTTGTGGGAAAACAGTTCAACATAGAGAAAAGACAACCAACACACTGATATTAATGTACCACATACAAAAATATCTGCACCAATACTCGTTACATCCCTACCGCTGCCCCTACCGCTGTCGTTTTATGCAACTCGCTATTTTATAACTGGCCTTCATAAAGAACGTGCAAAATTTTCATATTCTTTCTCTCACTACGCACAAACTATTAGTCCTACAGCAAAAATGAACGGGATATTTTTGCAGGAAATTTAATGTCGTTAATATTGTACTGGTTTAATTTTTCGCTAGAGGCCGTAGTTTTCGAGTTATTCCGGAAAAACGCACAAAAATGGCCTTCAGATACACTCCACTCCAATATTCAGGCCCAGCCAGTCAGCATTTCTGTTGTTCATGGAACTCCCTTCTGCCAACGTACAAATATTTGCGACTGCACAGATTATCTCTCAAATGGTTCACATAGCTCTAAGCACTATGGGACTTAACATCTGAGGTCATCAGACTTAGAACTATTTAAACCTAGCTAACCGAAGGACAGCAAACACATCCATGCCCGAGGCAGGATTCGAACCTACGACCGCAGCAGCCACGTAGTTTCGGTCTGAAGCGCCTAGAACCGCTCGGTCACAGCGGCCGGCTGAGTATAACTCAAATTAGACCTTTTTTCCTCTTCATTGACTGGTCTTATTACGCCACTAGCTTAGTCGAGAACATATAAACTGAAAAACAGTCGTTCGTGAAAATTGTATCTAACAAATTTGTGAATTTTAACAGTGTAAAATAAACAGTTACATCGTTGAATTTCTCAGGACTTCCGACTACGAAACTATTGTGCTCGTAAAGGTTCAGTTGGGATCGAATTGCAAAGAAATTAGCTTTACCGTAACGTTTACGGAAGTCGTTTTTCGTTCATTTCTCTCACAGGCACGTTTAAATTAATAATGGTAACGAAGTAACCGACAATGCTGCTGGCGTAATAGCTCAATCAATAGAGACCAAAAAATCGAATATGGGAAATAGGTCATGTAGTCGGAAATTTTTGCACAATGGCAGGAGGGAGTGCCACGAACAGCATACTAAAAGTAATGACTGGTGATGGATGAGTGTCGGTTGGAGAAACGTTTGAAAGTCACTTTTTTACGTTTTTCTTGAATAAGTCGAAAATTGTGGCCTCTAGCGAAAACGTATCCCGGCTCAAAATTTATCTACATTAAACTTTTGCTGGCCGTTGTGGTCGAGCGGTTCTAGGCGCTTCAGGGTGGAACCGCGCGACCGCTACGTTTCAGGTTCGAATCCTGGCTAGGGCTTGGATGTATGTGTGATGTACTTAAGTTTAGGTAGTTCTACGTTCTAGGGGACTGATGACATCAGATGTCAAGTCCCATAGTGCTCAGAGCCATTAAACTTCGTACAAAAAGGTTCTGCTCAATTTTGCTGTAAGGCTATTAGTTTGCACGTCTCGAGCAAGAGAATATGAAACTCTCGCTTGTGGTTTATGAAGGCTAACTAGCTATAAGACTGCAGGTTGCATAAAACAATGTTAACAATACGACTATCTGCAAGAAAGAATAGTTTATTATATTGTGTCGACGACTTATAGCGCTATATTTATTGACTATGGGTAAAAATATCTGTTTTGTTTTTGTAAGTTTGCTGTTTCTATTTTGTACTGACAGAGAAAAATTCGGTGTGATGTCTAAACTGTGAGAGTTTCTGCACAAGTGGACCGCAATTAAACCTAAAGACAATAAAACAATGGAGCACATCACACAGCGAAATCATCGCGAATCAATAGCATAGCACACGAAAATAAGCACTTGAAAATGGGAGTAATTTTCGGAAATGCATCGTACACAATGTATATAAAGTATAATTGTTTTATCAACAGGTACGTAACATGAAATTCAGCTGTAACTATTGTACACACACCCCGAAGCACATGTTATGTAGTAGCGGCAGAATGACGCTGCAGGCTAGTGCTTGACGTAGTACACTGACCGTCGCTACCGCACACAGCCTCGTGACACGCCCTCTTACGTGCACAGTACTCTACTGAAGGCGGGGTGTGCTGTCAGAGGCGCGTCGCACTACGCCTGGTGCAGACAGTTAGAGCAGACACCAGAGAGTAGAGTAGTTACTGGGCATGTCGGCGAGCGATGTGGCTAGCGGCAGCTGCAGCGGCAGCAGCGGGGGCGGCAGGCGCGCGGGCAGCAGCGGCGGCGCCAGCAGGCCGCACAGCACCAGCGGCAGCACCGCCCCCGGACCCGGGCCCGCCCCCGCCTCTGCCTCCCGGTAGCCGCCGCCTCCGGTTGCCGCCTCCGAGTCGCAGTAGCAGCGCCCCTGCTGCTGGTACGCGCCCAGCAAGTCCGCAGCCGCTGGGTAAAGCCGTACCGCTGTTAACGAGGTCCTCTCGGCACATCCTCGATGCTCACCAGACAGCAACTAGTAACTTATGTAGAGTGCTGCGGACGCAATGCGACGAAAGTTGTGCGATTATTGCATACTTAATACGCCTTGATACTCGATGATGGTACTAGTCTTCTTAAGGAGAAACGTGCAGTGGCGATTTGAAGCTCATGGGTAGCTCGACCTATTTCTCACAAATCTGCCCTTTTGGTGACTCAAAAAAGTAGGAGGGATGAGCTCTGATTGGAGAAGGAGATCGGCTATGTCTATTCCTATGGAATACTTCTGGCATTTGTTTTAAATGATTCAGGGAAACTACAGGAAACGAAAACATCTCTCTCTAGATGGTGGTATGAACTGCACTATTCCCGAATGAGAGTCCAGTATGCAGGCCACTGCGCCACCTCTCTTGGTGTCTGACATAAGAGACAGCACCACAGACAGCACAAGAAATGTGATGCTCCGAAAAACAATGGTATTTGTTACAATAGTGACTATTTAATGTGTACAGTGACGATGTTTATATCCACCTCATTAGGTTAGCTCGATAAAGCACGCCTGTGGCACTCGGTGGCGCTCAGCTCGGATGTAAGCCCATTCTGCTCCTAATGGTGGATTAAATTTTCACTGTCAATATTCGTCCAGCAAAGGGAGGTGAGGTGATGGACTTCCTGACTACAAGTCTGCGCCAATGCTTTGCGTGAAATTCCAAACCTCACTACTCCATCTCATGAGTGAAGGTATGTGGCGCTGTTCGTGATGATCTGTCAGTCAGGTGGGGATATCAGCTCGGCATTCGCCTTTGTGCAATGCTAGAGGAGTATGCTGTGTGCTGGGAGCAGTTTCACCCTCTACATCATCATAATTGTCGTACAACAGAAATGTAGCACTATACCATACACACATCATTACACTCAACAACCCTCCATAAACACAGAAACAACACAACTGCGAGGCCAAAGTGTGCGATGGGAGAATATCCTTCCCGACAGGAAGCTGAACCTACCCCTTGGGGTATCCGATCCAGCAATGCCATGCGACATTTACACATTTCATACAATCCTCATTTTTCATTTTATACTGGAATATCAGCAACCAATCAAATACGATAGTATTAAATGTGTTGCTTAAAATAATTGATTACCCAGAATTGTCCAGTTATTAGCGCATTCAAGAATCCTACCACGTCAGTAGTGGTAAAATGTCATCAGATTTGTCACCCATCACCAATCACCCATCAATTTATTGATCCTGAAGATTGTAGATCTGACGCACCATTAGTCTTCTTCTTCTTCTTCTTTGTCTGTTCCTGTCTCTGCAGTGTCGGTATTGTTATATTAGTTGAAGCAATATTAGTGACAGTTGACTGCGCAATCTCCTCCCTTATGCCACCACTCCCCCCTCCCCCCTCCACCTCCCCTTCCAGAAGGACGGAATCTGCACGTACAATACGAACTCTCTGCACATCCAGTAGCTCACATATTCGAGTGCGAGACATAGTTACCAGCTTCTTACTCAACTTGTTGGACATGAGAAACTGTATAAAGAATACATTCCGTATGGCCAGCACACCAGCCCTTGTCGTTAATCCGTGAGGCGGACTCGATATGGGGTAAGTTCACCTCCCTGAAACCCACTACCTCTCTGAATCCTGGAAGCTGTACTTTAAGGCGCCTGGCTATCCAGGTGTGGCATTAACATCAGTGAGCCCATGGTATTAGTTCATTTTATCATCTTCCCACCCCACTGACAATTCGGGTTCCTGAGCATTTCGTACCCCTAGTGTCTCTCGGATTATGGTAGGCACCATGTTCAGTTGAAATTTCTTGGAGTATTCCACAGTTATACATTATGTGTTCCCTCTTCCCCTTGCCTGACCTACCATCCTGTAAGATCCCCCCCCCTTTCCGCGGCCTTGCCACCCATACTCGTTAGCTGTCATAAAGGCCATCTCAGAACAGCTTAGCAACCCAGAATACTACAGATACGACATCAATATTTATCATTTTCGATTATGTCAAGCGTTTCCCTTTCCACAGTGTTATCCCAGGAAGTAAATCATATATATAACAAGATAGGTTGAAATTACTCCAAGTTTGCCAGAGTTATGGTTTTCATGTCATTCCTTTTACCACCTCCAATCGTTAAAGATCACAGTGCCTATGGTCAATCAGCGTATGAATTCCGATAACTTATATTTGACGAAAATATCGTTGGTTTTCGAATATTTCTACATGCAATCACCTTCCTACCCACACCACACCTAAAAATTCCTATGTATGTGGTACTCGCACAGTATTTTTTTCCAAATGTAAGTAGTAACTCATATGACTGAAATTGCTCTAGCTCCTCCAGAGTTATGTTTTTATGTGCCATCATTCCACTAACAAAGGCAGGGTTGCCCGTCATCAGGATAATTATCTCCTAGCACTAAATCACAGAGATGTACCAAATTTGGTAGAAGTTTCTCCTCCTTCCAGAGGTTTATTTTTGTGTGGTGCAGTGGTAAACACACTGGACTTAACAGGTATACAACAGTTCAAATCTCCATTCGGCTATCCAGGTTTAGGTTGAACTGCATTTCTAATGATAATATTGTCAACCCACTTTGACCATTAGTGTTCGGTTCCTCATTTACGCAACATTTTTGAACTTTGCAAACACATCTTGATGCTGTCGTACCTGATCAGATGGACAGAATAAGGATTAGAAACTTGTCAGCACCATCCATAGTTCAGCTAATTATAGAGAAATCGCCTTCGGCATGGGTACCACAAAGCTTTTACAAGATAAGCAAAATACGACTGTCCCACCAAATATGTTATGCACCTTAATATAGGCAACCCAACTAACATCATCCACATCTGGGATGATGTAAGCTGGGTTCTCTGTCTTAAGATGCATGACATATTTGTTGGGTTGTGTTATTCAGCCCACCGTCGATGCCTTTATCATTATATCAACAACACGTTCTTTATTTGGCCCCACGGACTTGAAAACCTGTTATTGTTCTTGCAACAGTTCAGTATCATTGATGAATATATCAGGTTCACAGTGGAGGTGACGAATGATGCGGCCTTGCCATTACTTACTGTTTTCGTTCACCGATAATCTAATTCTTGCCTGAGCCACAGTGCGTTTGGAACTAGACTAGGAAGAGGAGGCTTTTGTATATCCATTACTTGGCTTGACACACACTATATTCCTGGGCGTGAAAGAACATTACTAATTTGGGACATCCACGACGGATTTTTCAGTTCTAGCATTTGCTTTACAAGCAAAGCAGACAGTCTGAAACCTCTAGCGAAAACTGGCGAACCTTATTTTGTAATCGCTGGTTCAAGTTTATCCTAGCTAATATCGTTGAACAATAGCGCTATGGTGACATGCAGTATTGGTCCAATATAAGCACTGTCACTCTGCTGAATAAATAAAATGGTTATTAACTATGCTATCAACATTAAAACAGGCTATGTTTTGACGACTCCTTTCATCACCAGACCTACTTCCAGCTACACGTCTAATAATGAACAAAACCTACTCGAAAAACAACCTGTTTTAACATTATGGTAACAAAATGCTATCATAATTATCTGTGTCTGGCAGCACAACTAATAAATAACCATTTAATAAAATTGGGTTACACAGTCATTCACGTACGATGAAAAAGGAAATTAGTGTCTCCATACACAGCTTCCGACTGCTGCATAGGCTCCAGCCAGTTGCTCAAAGTAGCAAGTAAGAAATGAGTTATGAGTGGTCTTGAGAAGCTGTCCGAGAATATCGTTATGCCATTTATGACATAAGACTGGTGTGTTGGTAGCATTTGTTCGCAGAACTATGCACAGTCTTAAACTGAGTCCTTAGAAAGTAGCTACAGTTTATGAATC
Organism: Schistocerca piceifrons; assembly: GCF_021461385.2. NCBI lineage: Eukaryota > Metazoa > Arthropoda > Insecta > Orthoptera > Acrididae > Schistocerca > Schistocerca piceifrons. The sequence goes on from NC_060140.1 coordinate 298,635,224, forward strand.
ATGAAGAGAGTCTTGATGTAGCAAATGATGATTTTCAGAAATCCAGCGTCGATTGTTCCGATAGTTTTCGTACCAAGATAAATACAGCCGTGCTTCATCATAAAGAAAAGGATCAATCTCTCAATCACAAATAGACTGCAATAGCCGCTGACTGTGTTGACAGTATCTGAGTTGGTCAGTCCATGTGATGCCTTTACTTTCTAACATTTCACTTTGAATCTGTGCACAGTTCTGCAAGTACTCACACACCAGTCTGAAGTACTCAATGGCGCAACGCTTTTCACGGACTTCTTTCTAAGACCGCCCATAACCCATATACAGAGTATAAATTTTAAGTTGATAAACCAGAATAACTCGAAAAATAAGCTTGACACGAAAAAAATGTGTGGAATCCAAAGTTGATTATTTTCGAGGGGGACATCTACTGGTGCTGAAAGTAGCCCGCCACCCCACTGCCTGGGGCAACTTTAAAATTGCAAATGGGAACCCCCATTTTTTATTGCAGAATCAGATTCTACATACGTACATTTATCCTCAACATTTGTTTTGGTTGTTGGTAGTTGGCGCTGTAATTCAAGAAAATCCATGTTCTCATTTTTGAGTGGAAAATGATTATGGATAAATAAAAAATAATTATTTACTTCGTAAATTTTGATTCGCTAAAACTAAAACTCTCTCTCTCTCTCCCCACAGGGTGAGGTTTGAGAGAGTGGAATTAGAGTTTTACAAATGTTGTCCACAAAACAAACAAAATTAATTATGTGGGTCAACATTTGTAAAATTCTAATTCCTTTCTCTCAAACCCCACCCTGTGGGGAGAGAGGGAGAGTTTATGTACAATGCTAGAATTACGAAGTTTTTTACACATATTTCTGTAAACCTAATAAACGTTGTCTCAAGAGCAAATTTTGAAATTCAGATTGCAAGCTGAGATATGGGACAAAGTGCTTGGAATTTTGCATGAATTTAAAATTGTACTTGTGGAATTATAATTAAAAAATTATGAAAATTCTCCTGTTTGACCTATTCCAAAAACCTCATGAGATTAGCTTACAACATATAAAGGGATGAAACAAAGAAATTTTTGTAGAAATCTCTTGAAAACTTTCTGAGAAAAAGGAACATATATTATTTTTTGAAAATAAAACTTCAAATTTCATTCAAAAAATAGTTGAATATATATAATAAAATGATTTTATATGTGAATGTGTTACTTTCATGTAAAGCGTGGTACAAAATTTCATTGCCATATCTCCAAAACTGTGAATTTGATGCATTTTTGAAATAGTGTGTGTTTTTCATCAACGTCGCCCCTTAAACCAAACAACTAGCTGGAGCATAAGCAGCAATCGGATCCTGCCTATAGGTTTAGCGGTTTTTGCGTTCCACCAGGCGAAGCGCCGCCGTCGTTCACAAAACACCCTGTATAACTATCTGGGCCGTTTTATGTAGTTCATGTCTCGCTCGACATGTACTGTGTGTATAGCCGGCTGTCTGAGGAGACGACGTCATGCAACGCAAGCAACGTAGTTTTCACAATAGGCTGACACTCGCTGCCTAAGAAACTACTGTACTTTAATTTCACTTAATTAAGCCGCGCCTAGAGCAAAATGACGCGTTGCTATTTTTCATAACGACACTAGATGTAACAACAGCTGCAATGAGTTTAACTTATTTTACACATGTTATGAGTAGGCATAATGAAATTCAGGAGATCAACGTCATTCACAAGACCCGAACTGACCATCCATTTTTGCATACAGTATCTACATGGCTGAGATCGCCCTCTTTCCACGTGCTGAAGCACATTTCCTGACCTAATGAAACGAGATAAGAAGGAGCAGTATCTCGATGCGGGCTTTCCACGTCTGGACAGCGTAAATAAGATTTTCATATAATCTAATGAACTCGGACGGAGGTGACATTTCAAGGCAAAGAGTGGTGATACGCTAGTCATTCAGTTAATACTTCGCCGGCCAATTCATCAACTGCACCAGAAAACATGCGACGGAGAAGTCGGTCATAGTCCGCGTCGAGACCAGAGGAATCCCTTCAGGGTCTTCTTCAGTATGTCCTGAGTGTGCTGAAGTTGGCTACCATCCGGAAGCCTACCTGGGATACAAATACAGAAGCGGGCGCAACAGACACGGTCTGACTGGAGTCACTCGACGAGCACACGTAAGGTCCCCAACTGTAACACCTGAAGGAGACGACCAGGAACGTCTTCAAAATATTGTACGCAAAAATGGGATTATCAGCACGGTTGGAAATCAAAAAATCTTCTGCCAATCAGTCACGCAGAGAATACTCGTGGCACAAAACATGTATTTTACCAGAGAATTTATTAATCGTCGAGGCCATGGTACAAATTTTGGCGATTAACTGTTTAACGGTTTCGATATTCACCTTTCGCTAAAGTGCTCCTTCCACAACGACAGAAGTTGATTTATTCAATGAGCATATCGGATGATACGCGTGTATCAGACTGTTGTGAAGTTGGTTGCGTAGCGTATTTGAGGCAGCCATGAAATTTCCTGGCTTTGCGACCATACTACAGAGATGTAGTGAGATTTTCGATACTGTCGTCCTTCTTTGAGCAGTGATGTAATCCGATAGTGGGCATGAAGTCATCCCGGAAATCGAGAAATTGTGTTTACAATATCTGTGGTGGCAAAGAGCTCTGTTTCGTAGCCCCAGGCATATGTGAGGTTCGAAGTTGATAGTCCGGTTGTGGGTTGAACTCAACGAATGTGTCACCGAAAAATGACATTTTTTAAGTGATTGTTATGTTGACACACTGATCTCTAACGTAGCCAGAGTTGTTGCTACTAGTTGCTGACACTTAAGAAGTTGACGCAGCTATCGAATCTGTTATGACAGGAACTATATATTCTTTTTCTACAAACTGTCTATTTTTTTACAACACTGTTTCTTTAAACTCTGACTATAAAAATTTACTTTGCCAATTTCTGGGCTGCAATTGTTTTAAAAATAACAAATGACAAATTTCATAGCCCTGGAACATCTCAATTGCGCTCACTATAGGCCGTTCGAAAAGACTTCAAAGCCGACCTTGGTATTATAGTATGCAGTATAAAGAATATTCTAGGGAAGTAAAATATAAAATGGGACTAGTTTACAGCCGAAGTCTGTATGAAATATCGAAATAAGTTGGGACAGTCTTTGAAGTAATGTTGAAAATATCACAACTGTTTGACACAGAATTGCATACGACGTCCTCAACCACTATACAGAATGTTTCAAAGTCTTTGCATAAAACCACTAGGGGTGATCTATCACGTCTTGGGGAACAATTTTCGTTAGAGAGCAAATGTCAGATCACACTTTCCAGTGACGATAGGCGTCGTTTAGTATTGGTTGTGCCTGAGAAGTGGCAGGGCGTAGGCACTCTGCGGCGCGCATATGACTTGTGTGTTGCCTATAAGCCAGGCGTTCTTTCTGTATGAAAGGATGTAGGCTCAGCAAAATTAAAGTTCCTCATTCGCTCGTAATATCTTTCTCCGCATAGAGACGCACATTATTACGGCTTTCTTGTTGAATATCACCATGAGTTTACTGGGCCAGATAGTATGCAGCACATTTGGTTAGTAGATCTCGCTAGTTCAGCGAACTCTCGTCGTCGCACGGCCAGCGAATAGTAACGGACACCTATAGTCGCTGGAAGCATCAGCGAACATTTCTTTAACAATAGCTATTCTGCATGACGTGATGTATCATCTCTAGACATCCGATGCAAGGACTTCGAAACAACCTGTATGAATAATCAGGGTGTTTCACCTGCCCCTATCCATGGGTTTCATGCAACCAGCAACGCCTTCAAAAACCACATACAAAATTTTCATATCCTCTCGCCTACAACGTGGTAACTATTAGTACTACAGAAAAAAATGATCAGGCTCTTTTTGTAGGAAATTTAATGCAGCTAAATTTTGTACTGGGGTATGTTTTCGCTAGATACCGTAGTTTGCGAATTATTCAAGAAGAACGTATAAAAGTGACCTTCAAATGTTTTTTTCTTGAAGAACTCAAAAATCATAGCCCCTAGCGAAAATGCATCTCAGTACAAAATTTAACTACATTAAATCTCCTTCAGAACGCCCCTGTTCATTTTTTTCTGTTGTACTTATAGTTTGCGCGTAGCGAACGAGAGAATATGAAAACCTCGCGCATGGTTTTGAAGGTGTTGTAGTTTGCATAAAACCCATAGGTTGGGACAGCTGAATCACTCTCTATGAGCACTTTTTCATTTTCGATACCGGAAAACAAATGTGTTCTACTGCAATCTCCTTGCTTTCCATATACTGGGGGAAGGTAGTGTGGACCAAAACAAGAAAAAATTGTGTAGTAAACATGGACTGCAAAAAGCATACCTTAAGACCTAAGAACACTTAAAGAGGTGTGTTTCATAAACCTTAAGGTATGCATTTTAGAGCTCATGTTTACTAGACGTTTCTAACAAAAAATGGTTCAAATGGCTCTGAGCACTATGGGACTTAACATCTTAGGTCATCAGTCCCCTAGAACTTAGAACTACTTAAACCTAACTAACCTAAGGACATCACACAACACCCAGCCATCACGAGGCAGAGAAAATCCCTGACCCCGCCGGGAATCGAACCCGGGAACCCGGGCGTGGGAAGCGAGAACGCTACAGCACGACCACGAGATGCGGGCGTTTCTAACATGTACCCGAATAATGAGCATTGCGTCTAGGACACCACATACTGAATACTTAAGCGTCGGAGTTTTAATGAACATTGTAATGTAATTTGATTTTTATTTTCCTAGATATGGCTGAAGATGATTTGCTAAAAAAGCCAACAAGTAATTGCTAAAAATATGTTACCTGTACTTGACAGTTAATAGATACTCTGTTACAACAAAGAAAGATAAATGGTTCTCCTAGACACAACATCTTTCAGCGTACGGTGTATATATTTCGCCTATATTACAGTGGGAGTGGTGGAGAAGGGGAGGGGCAGTGGAATAGATAGCATGTTAGGATAAATACCCATGAATATTTTACAAATTAAATGGGGATCATTTAGGCAGTATTTAAGAAACATTCAGAGCATAGAAGAAAACACCAAGCATTCGCCACACCAAAGTAGAGACGCAAGGACATGCTGGGGCAGGGCCCAGAGGAAGGTAGCACGGGCACGACAGCGACCATGCTGATGCGGCTGACTGGCTCACTTACCGTCCGAGGTTCGCTTCGAGAGAGCCGACTCGCTCACGGAGTCGACGCTGCGGCTCGCGTTCAGGGTCCTGTGCCCTACGCTGCTTGAGCCTGAGCCGCCACCTATACAGCCCACAAAAGGCACTGCAGTTCCCACAGCCTCACTGCTCACTGCTGCCGGCTCGCCTGCTTTTTGTACCACTCGACGCCGGTGGGAAGTGGCACACTGCACCTACACATCTGCCTCAAAGCCACTACCGGTGCACTTGCCTAGCCCACTGAAATTTATTTCTCGCTGGCGTTCTCTATCGTAGAGTCTTCCAATTCACATAACTAAAATATGTTGGTCTAACAGTCTGTCTCGAGCTAACCTGGACCTAATAACAATCCATAAGAAAGTGCACAGTAGACTAAAGCTACTAACCGACTGAATGTGGAGACCGAAGCTCAGTACCATTATCTATACCTAGAAGACCCTCGTTCAACTCATGCCCTCCAATGAAAATATTTAGTGAAACTTCGCTCTCTCTAATTTCTATAACGACGCACACTCTACTTCGCTTCTTGTATCCATCTACCTTTTCTAGCCGCGTCCTGAACAATCTCATACACTAACTACACCTTCTTAAACACCAACATAACCTCCGTCTATCACACATTCCAGTAAATTAAGCTGCTAGCATCCTGCTTAATCTCCCACCATCAACAACCATGTCCTTCTGTCGCTCCTCTATCAACACACACTACCTTCTTTCCACCATCATACACTTCATACTGTTCCTCAGAGTAAATTTAATCACGTTCCTATCCAAACCATGAAATTATCGCTGTGACATAGATATCTTTCCTATGTTCCATAACCCGAATCACTACTTCCACCTCAAATGAAGGCTCCAGTCCAACCTTTCCTTGCCTTACTGCACTCCTCCCCATCTACCAACACCTAAATCTCATCCATTAGTTTTTCCCATATGTATATACGCACATCAAAAAATGTTTTGCATCACCTCGGTTCCGAGAGTTCCGGAACCTGTACAGATAATTGTAGTAGAGATCAACATAAACATCATTTCCACCCTTTTTATTGCTCATGAAAACCACACATTGCATGTTGTACCACCATAAAGCGAGCCCTTCAGAGATGGTGATACAGATTGCTGTACACACCGGTGCCTCTAATACCCAGCAGCACGTTCTCTTGCACTGACTCACGCCTGTATTCGTCGTGACATAGTATCCCATGTTCATCAATGCACTGTTGGTCCAGATTGTCCTATTCCTCAAAAGTGATTCGGTGTATATCCCTCAGAGTGGTTGGTGGGTCACGTCGTCTATAAACAGCACTTTTCTATCTCTCCCAGGCATGTTCGATAGGGTTCATGTCTGGAGAACATGCTGGCCACTCTAGTCTAGCGATGTCGTTATCCTGAAGGAAGTCATTCACAAGATGTGCACGATGGGGGCGCGAATTGTTATCCACGAAGACGAATGCCTCGCCGATATGCTGCCGATATGGTTGCACTATCGGTCGGCGGATGGCATTCACGTATCGTACAGCCGTTATGGCGCCTTTCGTGACCACCAGCGGCGAACATCGGCACCACATAATGTCACCCTAAAACTTCAGGGGACCTCCACCTTGCTGCACTCGCTGGATAGAGTCTAAGGCGTTCAGCCTGATCGGGTTGCCTCCAAACACGTCTCCTACGATTGTCTGGTTGAAGTCATATGCGACACCCATCGGTGAAGAGAACGTGATGCCAATCCTGAGCGGTCCATTCGAGATGTTGTTGGTCCCATCTGTACCGCGCTGCATGGTGTCGTGGTTGCAAAGATGGACCTCGCCATTGACGTCGGGAGTGAAATTGCGCATAATGCAGCCTACTGCGCAGAGTTTGAGTCGTAACACGACATCCTGTGGCTGCACGAAAAGCATTATTCAACATGGTGGCGTTGCTGTCAGGGTTCCTCCTAGCCATAATCCGTAGGTAGCAGTCATCCACTGCAGTAGTAGTCCTTGGGCGACCTGAGCGAGGCATGTCATCGACAGTTTCTCTCTGTAACTCCTCCATGTCCGAAAAACATCGTTTTGGTTCACTCCGAGACACCTGGAACACTTCCCTTGTTGAGTGTCCTTCCTGGCACAAAGTAACAATGCGGACGCTATCGAACCGCGGTATTGACCGTCTAGGCATGGGTGAAATACAGACAGCACGAGCCGTGTACTTCCTTCCTAGTGGAATGCCTGGACTGATCGGCTGTCGGATCCTCTTGGTCTAATAGGCGCTGCTTATGCATGGCTGTTTACGTCTTTGGGCGGGTTTACTGATATCTCTGAACAGTCAAAGGGACTGTGTCTGTGATACAATATCCAAAGTCAACGTCTATCTTCAGGAGTTCTGGGAACTGGGGTGATGCAGAACTTTTTAAAATGTGTGTATATTTATCCACCAACGTATTTTGTATACTGTCCTCGGAGTTTTTCGCGATGGTGCACTTCAATAAAGTCGTCTCGATTTACGTGCCCCGAAACTTCAAATAAAACACTCGAGCTTTCGATTGCTACCCCAGCCATTGTCATCAGGAGCAAAATCCTCTACCTGCCGCGCCGGTACGGTGCGACAGCAGCGCCTGGAACCTTTCAGAGTGGGCTGAAGTGATGCACGCGCGGGAAACGGTTAAGGCAGATCATAGTAGCCCAGTGACGTCATAGAGAACTTTGAGGAAGAAGTTCTCAAATCGGCGGGGTTGCTTCTTGCTTCCTACGGTAAGTTGAAGACACCTACCTTATATGCCCTCATGGTGGAAATGCGCTGCAGCAGTAAGTCGATCACGTCAGTGGTGTCCACCCTAAAATTTAATTTACCATCGACATGGGCACCATTACTGGATGTTTTAGCGGAGCGGAATACAGGAGGCCATTGGTGTATAGGAAACCAATGCACAGTGGCCGTTACTTAAATGCACCACCCCTTATACAAGGAAGCTATCATGGATAGATTGGTAGGCAACGGTTTTCTCTGTCGACGACCATCTACAGTCCGACTTGCAGCATTTGAGACGCTTGTTGAGAGAATGTGATTCCTGCAAGGGAGACATTGCAAACGCTTTCACGCTTTCATGTGCCACTGACAATGGACGCCTGGTGAATCGACGGAGCAGGCCAAATTTCTTCCGTACTGAGGACTAAGGACCAACAAGAGAGGACGCGTGTTGGAGGGACATGGACTGACGCCAATGTTCCGGCCCGCCTCCATCATACGAGATACGTTGTAGAAGAAAGCGTAGGTCTTCGAGTTCCCGACGTCTGTGGTGACTATGAACTGCTTGCACTGTTCCTGCGTCGTGTTGAGCACAAACGACACATTATACAAACAGAGCTTGAAAAATTGGCTGCGGCTGAACATTGCCTGGAAAACGGAGAAAAAGTACAATTTCAAAACGCGAGAGTCCTGGCATATACGTCATCATTTTGTGATTCCATTGTAAAGGGAGCAGCTGAGATTAGAATAAACCGCAAAAATTTTAACTGTGACGGAGTGTATACACTTAAAAGGTCATGTGGGTGGACTTGGGATACTGACACTTGTAGGGAGGTGGCAGCTATCAGTTTCAGACATGCCGCCGGCCCCTCGCGCCACCTGACGTCACTGCTCCCACGTGATATGAGCTACTGAAGTCGTCTTCTCGTGGATGTGCTACTTCAGTCCTACCTGGAATGTTCCACACGTTGCTGTCGGATCTCTACTATCGGAACACTGTGCCTGCCCTGGTGGCCGGTGGTATCTCACTCCAGATGACGATGCCAGAGACAGCTATCGGAAGTTCCAGTGTTTTATTTGAAGTGACGCAATTGCAAACTGGAAAGATCTTATTCAGGCACGCCACCAAGAAAGACTCCGAGGACATTACGGAAAAGATGTATAAGTATATGGGAAAGAACTAATGGATGGGATGTAGCTGCTGGTAGACGAGAAGGAATGCAGTAAGGCAAGAAAAGAATGGATAAGAGCCTTGATTTAAGGCGGAAGTGGTAGTATGGGTTATGTAAGATAGGAAAGGTATATCACGGCGATAATGTCATGGCTTGGGAGGAAAGAATAATGCCATACATTGCGCGAAATGTTACCAAGCAGACTTTAAGAACGATCATCGATAGAATTAGCAACTACGAATAATCTACAACCCCCTATACAACTATCCCGCGGATTTCGTATACATAAAGAAGAGCAATTAACAGCTGGCACAGACTCTTTCCACGGTCACTCCAGTAATGTAAAGGAAGAACTTTAATAGGGACATCATAAAAACTGCTACTTTCCAGGTGCTGCACAGTGATCTGTTGAGTATAGATGTTGATGTTGTCAAAAGTGCAGCAAATAAATTACTTGTCGGAATTTTGACAGCAAACCTCTGTGTGACACACAATCTCCTCTTGCAATGTCTGCCATTGGAGTTTAGTGACAATACAAGAGATGGGATCGTGATTAAGCGAAGCCCTGACGAAATGTATTACCCTTTCTTAGCTCTTCTGTATCTGCTCTACCTATCCTCGTGAGGGCCCCAGGCTGACAAATTATGCTACAGAATTAGCCGAACGAGAGTCTTGTGTGGTTTATTTATCCCCCAAATGAATCTCAATCTGGTATATGTCTTCCCTACAACTAGTTTCCTGCGCTTCTTCCTCTTTAAATACCTTCACCTGCATACTACTACATTCAGTGACGGACAAAAATCGCAGCACCAAAAAATTATTAATGTAGAGTAAAGAATTTCGTGAATAAATTTGTCTAGGTAACATATTTAAGTGATTAACATTGCAAGACCACAGATTAATGAATACGCGAGATAAGCCATTGAAAATTTGAAATGTTGAAACATTAATAACCGGTGTAGCCGGCAGAATGTTGAATACAAGCATGCAAATGTGCACTTAATCGGCCAATACAGAGACGTTTAACGCTGTTTGTGGATGGCGCTGGAGTTGTCCTCCACTGATGTACCATATGTTCTCTATTGGAGATAGATCTGGTGATCGAGTAGCCCAAAGCAACATGTCGACACTATGATGGCATATTGGATTACAATAGCAGTATGTGAGAGAGTGTTATCCTGTTGAAATACTGTTCATGAATGGCAGCTCAACAGGTTTAATCACCACACTGACGTACAAATTGCCCCCAAAATCATACACTCCTGGAAATTGAAATAAGAACACCGTGAATTCATTGTCCCAGGAAGGGGAAACTTTATTGACACATTCCTGGGGTCAGATGCATCACATGATCACACTGACAGAACCACAGGCACATAGACACAGGCAACAGAGCATGCACAATGTCGGCACTAGTACTGTGTATATCCACCTTTCGCAGCAATGCAGGCTGCTATTCTCCCATGGAGACGATCGTAGAGGTGCTGGATGTAGTCCTGTGGAACGGCTTGCCATGCCATTTCCACCTGGCGCCTCAGTTGGACCAGCGTTCGTGCTGGACGTGCAGACCGCGTGAGACGACGCTTCATCCAGTCCCAAACATGCTCAATGGTGGACAGATCCGGAGATCTTGCTGGCCAGGGTAGTTGACTTACACCTTCTAGAGCACGTTGGGTGGCACGGGATACATGCGGACGTGCATTGTCCTGTTGGAACAGCAAGTTCCCTTGCCGGTCTAGGAATGGTAGAACGATGGGTTCGATGACGGTTTGCATGTACCGTGCACTATTCAGTGTCCCCTCGACGATCACCAGTGGTGTACGGCCAGTGTAGGAGATCGCTCCCCACACCATGATGCCGGGTGTTGGCCCTGTGTGCCTCGGTCGTATGCAGTCCTGATTGTGGCACTCACCTGCACGGCGCCAAACACGCATACGACCATCATTGGCACCAAGGCAGAAGCGACTCTCATCGCTGAAGACGACACGTCTCCATTCGTCCCTCCATTCACGCCTGTCGCGACACCACTGGAGGCGGGCTGCACGATGTTGGGGCGTGAGCGGAAGACGGCCTAACGGTGTGCGGGACCGTAGCCCAGCTTCATGGAGACGGTTGCGAATGGTCCTCGCCGATACCCCAGGAGCAACAGTGTCCCTAATTTGCTGGTAAGTGGCGGTGCGGTCCCCTACGGCACTGCGTAGGATCTTACGGTCTTGGCGTGCATCCGTGCGTCGCTGCGGTCCGGTCCCAGGTCGACGGGCACGTGCACCTTCCGCCGACCACTGGCGACAACATCGATGTACTGTGGAGACCTCACGCCCCACGTGTTGAGCAATTCGGCGGTACGTCCACCCGGCCTCCCGCATGCCCACTATACGCCCTCGCTCAAAGTCCGTCAACTGCACATACGGTTCACGTCCACGCTGTCGCGGCATGCTACCAGTGTTAAAGACTGCGATGGAGCTCCGTATGCCACGGCAAACTGGCTGACATTGACGGCGGCGGTGCACAAATGCTGCGCAGCTAGCGCCATTCGACGGCCAACACCGCGGTTCCTGGTGTGTCCGCTGTGCCGTGCGTGTGATCATTGCTTGTACAGCCCTCTCGCAGTGTCCGGAGCAAGTATGGTGGGTCTGACACACCGGTGTCAATGTGTTCTTTTTTCCATTTCCAGGAGTGTAACTCCAAGTGTTGGTCCAGTGTGTACAGCACACAGACAGGTTGGTTGCAGATTCCCAGCTGCCATCCTTCTAACCAACACATGGCCGTCACCGGCACCGAGGCAGAAACAGCTTTCATCAGAAAACTTAACAAACGTCCACCCTGTCATCCAATGAGCTCTCTGTTCACACCACTGAAGCCGCAACTGGCGGTGGTTTTGGGTCAGTGACTGCACGCTACAGGGCATCTGGGTCGGTGTTGTCCTGGAAGTAACCGATTTGTAACAATTCGTTGTGTCACAGTGCTTCCAACTGCTGCTAAAATTCCTGCTGCAGATGCAGTACGATGCGTCAGAGCTGTACGGCAAACATGATTGTGTTCCCTATCGGTAGTGCCACCTGGTCATCCCGTCCAGATGCCGAGCTTCTTGCGACCATACATTCTCGTGACCACAACTGTCAGCAGTCATGTACAGTGGCTGCATTCCTGCCAAGTCTTTCTGTAACATCACTTGAGAAACATACAGCTTCCCGTAGCTCTATTACACGACCACGTTCAAGCGCAGTGGGGTGTTGATAATGGCATCTTTGTCGCCTTAAAGGTATTTTTGATTAACACCCACTCACCACGTCCAATCTCAAGGCGAGGAAAAAAAAAAAAGATTACCACTATTACAGCATGTATTTAAAGCTAATCTAATTTGCATCTACATAGTGGAGCTACCACCCCTATTCTTATGTAACTTGGGGGATACTGGAATAGAAATCATCTTTCAGATGTATGAACACGCCTACCCCCTTTCGTTTATGTCGTGAAACTCCTTGTTGGTGTTGCGATTTTTATTCCGTCACTGTATCTTACGATAGTCTGAGGTGGAGTACTTCATTAAATAAACGTACCTATGGTTATGACCTCTTATTCCACCCGGAACGATATTTACTGCGTATCTGTTTGTTTCTGAGATGATGCTAACACTCTAGCATATTACACCATCTAGTGAATTGACTATGAGCTTACACAGACTCGTTTAAGTTTCATTTCCCTTCCACATCGTACAGGAAACGTAACTGTTAGGTAGTTACTCCTAAATAGTAAATCAGTGACCGACCGTAATCCACGTCTGACACTTCAAAAGTAGTTTCCTATATTTTCAACTCAATCGAAGTCTCTGTCTGTAAGATCGAAAAGTTTTGGCGAAGGATCAACCCCATACACTGCCCCTCCTTCAGCGTCAGACTCTCGTTCTAAGAACTCTCTGTCTTCTACGAAGCGAGCGATAAGGACTCCGTGCACGCAGGAAATGCAAAAGAGCCGATTGAAGCATACGTACAGGCATTCTAATCATATTTACGAACAACAGTTATCATATTTAAAAGTTAAATGTAATTTCAAATATTGCTATTTACACTTCAGTTCATTAACAGAATTTAATTCATTCATTAATATGATTTACATTTTGATATAAAGGTTTAGTTACTGAAATTTCTTCAGCTTCTTCGCACAAAAACAGCTTATGATTTACCTCATGTTCAGTTACACTGCAGGTAGTCGAGTTTACAAGCTTTTCATATTAGCACTGGCTTTTTTAAAAGCAAGAAAGTTAATTAGGTTCTCTAATAAGAGTGAAGGTATTTGCATTTTGCATATTACACAAGATTACTGCACTCTGGCGGTTGGGCTTAGGTCTACACTAAGTATAAGCTTCAGGCAGAGCCGCAAATGCATTCAAATGAGCTTGCTGCGAACAAACTGGAAGAGAGCGCCTTTTTTCTTTTTTTTTTTTTTTGCCAACGCAGTGCAGGCAGATACTTAGATGTACGAGAATGCTATGCGGACTATCTGAAATAATTTTAGTACCTTAGGTTAACAAAGGAAAGTTTGCTACAAGCCATGAGTTTAAACACTATATTTATGATACGATCATGTAAATAAACATATATTTATACTAATTAATATACTTGGAATAATGATAAGCAAGATATTGTATGCCAACCTTTTTAAAAGGTTTGCATACAATCCGGTGTTGCGGTCGTTCAGTCCTGGATGGGGGAGGGAGTTGTCACTGCTTTGAATGCCGTTCACTTCCGGCCTATCGCCAGTCGCTCACGTTTATGGGGGTTGTGTGCGAATTGCATCACGTGAATGTATTTCTGAGATAAACCGTAAACAAAAATATTCATACGCCTCATGTATGCTATAAATCGACTGCGCCAATTTGTATCGAGGGCGTATTTTTTATTGGATTCTTGTGTCACATATTTGTAATTTGAAATAGCATAATGCATTGGCTGTATACATTGTTCTAACCATTTGCTGGAATTCGCCCGTGTCATTGTGGTCTCATCTTACGATTTAATAATGTCCCAGACAATTGCGGAAACTTGTTGGAACTAATTCAATGTATCCAGAATGACGTGTTGTTTTGAAACTTACCGATAGATGAAAAATGTCTGACTGGTGTTCGAAACCGGCACGTGGATTATACGTAGAATGCTGTTACCGGAAAAGTTATTTAGGCATGACTTAAGACACACCCTCACAGCTTCACCTCTAGCAAGAAGTATCAGAACAGCGCACACTCCGCTGCAGAGTGAAACTTCCAACCTGGAAACAGTCCCCTAAACTGTGGCTATGCCACTGCTTCGCAATATCCTTCCTTTCATGAATGCAGGTCCAGCAAGTAGTTTGCAAAGTAGTAGGCGCTTGCAGAAATGAAGTTAAGAGGGTGGGTTGCGAATCGTGCTTGGATAGTTCAGTCGGCGGGGACACTGCTTGCGAAAGGCAAGGTTCTGCATTCATGTCTCGGCCCTGTAAACTGTTTTACACTGCCAGGAATTTTCAACACAGCAGGCAGTCACAGCAGAAGGAAATATTAATCCTGAAAACAACCGCTAAGCCGCATCTTAGCCACAATTAATCGATGACACTCATGTTTGTTGATGATTCATATCTCATTTTTAATATTTTCTTTCAAAAGCCAGCTCTTGCTCTGGAGCGATAGTTACCTTTTTGCCATGTTCTAGAAATTTTTACTCTCTCTGTTTTTAATTGGACTCCAAGTAGATTCAGAGGAAAATATGTCAATTTTTTTTTGTAACTCTTACAGAAAGAAACGAATAGAGCAAAGATGTGTAAAAATATGAATTCATGAGGAAAAGTGGTGTGTTGTAGCAGACATGCTGTTGTTTCCTATGGCTGGTCAAGAAAGGGCCGGTTTTTTTCCTAAACCTTGTCAGTTCCGTCCATTGTACTCCGGTCCATCAATAATGCCCATCTTGAAGACGAAAAAGCATATGCAGTAATCTAGCAATGCGCAGTTTTAGTCGTACGGATATGTTTAAGTACATTGGTTGTAACCTGTATTATTTGTAGCTTGCCAGAGGTGAAGACAAATTGCATTTTGTGTTAGGAACCGATGCTCCTCATATAGTATTGGACTTATGTCTGTAACACTAGGAACTTTGCATGATAAAGCTTTTGACAATTCCGAAGTTGCTTTGAATACCACAGTGTTTTAGTATGCATGATGTTGGCGAACTTACTAATCGATGCAATGATTGACTCTCTTTATGTCTCTCAGCTTTGAGGTGGTACCGTAATTTCCTCATTCATTCCACAGACATGGTCTTAATATTGATCAGTTCTTCAGAATCGGCCCTATGGCATTTGCCTTTAACCCTTGCTTCCGGTTTATACCGTTCGTAAATTAGAATTTCACTGCACGATTTGCATTTTTTTATAATTTAAAATTTTTGTGATCGTATCTTATGATTTACATATTATGTTGCAGTCAGGTCACATTATGAACCACAGCATGCTTGTGTACTAATGGTACGTATGTCTCGTTACGTTACTAAGCCATGTTTAGACAGCTTATTCGCTCAGGCGGAGAGCAAATCACAATTTAGCTTCTTACAAACGTTTGACACTTAACGTAAGCGAGCAAGCACGTGCGACATCCGTGGAGGTAAGTGGCGACCTCTGTATAACTACTATATGGATGACACATTGGCGTACGGCTTGTGCTACATACGTTATAACGGGAAAATGGGAGCCATAATTTTGGCACATCTCTAACTTCGTCACGACACGCACTCGAATGATTTGAAATATTTTTAACTTCAGAGTAACAGGATCAAACAAGAACGGAAATTCGAATTTTTAGCGTCACACCTCTCGCGCTACCGCTTAGCATTGCTTGCGTAACTGGTCTCGCTAGTTCGTATGTCAGAGGAAAACACTGGTATTCCACCTGCAGCAAAACGGTCCAGTAAAATACTGTGGTACTAGTGTTTGTTTATCCGCATGGGATCGCAAAGACTATTAAACTATTACCAGTTTTATTAAAGTATTACCAGTATCGGAATTTTACCAATTGATCTTCAGATCGGTTTCAAGGAGGAAAAAAAAGATCACTTAAGTGAGGAACTTATTTAATATACAACTCACAAAATCAAACAGACCTGACACTGTTCAGAAATAACTTCGGTCTAAGAGATAAGTTGCATCCAGTTATCGGAGGAACTAAATGTAACACGCGGGACACAGCTGTAAAATAACTGATCGTAGTGTGATTGGAAAACATCAACCATTAGTCCACGCATTCCATTACGGGATTTATAAGGCTCTGAATCGTACGGCGCCATTATTTCCTTTGACTTGTGTAAGTTGCTTAGATCCTGAACTGAAAGGTTCTTTTGTAGCAGTGATAGGTATTCCATCATTATTTGTGCTTGGGTCTGAGAGGCGATGACTTACTCTTTCAATATTTCACGAATGAACTTTACAGTCATCTTCAAAGAGAATCGGTGACGTTGTTCCGACTGTCCAAGCGTGAATATTTATGCGCTGAAATTTTAAAGCTATCAAGCGGCTTTACCCTTTCAGCCCTTAATTGGCATACTTGGACAATCGGAAATACGTCATCGATCTGTAGCGACGTAGGAATGCTGTACATGTCGAGCATTCTACCGATTGTTCTCTGTACACGCATAAAAAATACACTATAACATACACGAGGCTTCCGTATTTTGTCTGGGACGCATTTTCCCTGCATTAGATTACAAATAGTCCCTACTCCCCTGTTCTGATCAAGGTTCCAGGGAGGTATCTCTTGGCTGTATGGAAAATGCTGGGAGTGGAAACCAGTCCCAAATATTTCCAACTGGTACTCCTTCGGCCCCAATGATTTTTAGCTGGAAAGTTCCGGACTCTATGTGGGTCACTAACTGTAGAGCCCACGCCACTTACAAACACTCGGAACTTGGTCACAGATAGGCCTACAAGACTGCTGAAAGATTCACAGCCCAAATATCAGAAGAGGGAGTTTACCATCCGGATGCATGCCCAAAAACGTATGGAATATTTTCACCAGATAACTTGAAGCATCTCTGTAATAGATACGTTTGAATTTGTATCAAACCTAATAGGCTATTGTTTCTGAGTGCCCTGTATCTTCCTCTCTGTGTCTCTTCAGTTTCTGCGACCCCTGACTGCAAACTAAAAACCTGTATTGACACAGCGCCCTCTATTCTTCTTGCGAGATAAAAATGTGTAAAAGTTGAAAACACTGTGGTATTCAAACCAACCTTTAAGTCGATGACAGCCTCATAGGAATAAAATTTTTAAAGACACAAGAATTGACGAAGTAATGAACGCTTTCACAGCCAGTGTTCACTTTAGTTGAAACACACGGGCTGAGATGTCGTGGACGACGTATGAAACTGTTCACTGACATTTCGTCCCCATCTCCAGGAGACATCTTCAGCTCTCGATTTACGACGGGGATTCATAAAGTGTTGTTTATCACCTCGAAAAGATGACGTTGAGTAATTATTTTTTTGTTTTCAATAATGGTACACACCGGAATCCCGGCGCACAGTACAGTAGCACGCCGCTAGACGTGAAAAGAAAATGGTACAAACTAATGATGAAGGAAAGATGATTTGTTCGATTTTCTTTTTTTTTTTTTTTTTTTGTTATTCTCTGGCTACTCTATCGTCATGCTACTGCAATGTAGCATGGTGATTTCAGTGTGTACCTGGAGAACAAACAAGAATTTAATTACTTAACTTTAGTGTTTCGATGTGATAAATGCAACTTCATGACCAATCCTTGTATCTTTGAAGATGACTTCATTGGTGGGGACGAAAAGACAGTGAATAGTTTTGCACAGGGTGTTTCAAAGGTTTTTTAACAGATTTCTAGGGATGATAGCTTATTTCATGGGGAACAACTTTTGTTAGAGCCAAAATCTTCGCTAATCCTACCGACGGACACTATTCGTCTTTTCTAATTGATTATGGCCCTGAGATATGGCAGGGCGTAGGCACTGTGCGGCGTTCGTAATCAATGTGTGTTGACTGTAAGCCAGTCATCTGGTCCATGTGAAAAGTAGAATGCCGAGCTTCTAATACACGGTGCAACGGATATAAGAGGAGGCATTTCTACTGGTGACGGAGAAACATTCAATAGTATTTACGTCATTTGCAGTTCAATAATTACAGCTACTGCAAGACGTATCTTTTCAGGTTGGTTAGTACCTCCAAGTACATGCAGCATGAGCAATCCTTTAATGCTTATTTTTCTCTGGGCACCAGGTCTGGTGTTAAAATGGAGACATCTGGATGTAAAACTGTTAGCGTATTGTGGCAAGTGTAATCCGCTTATGGTGCAGTTACGACCGTGCAGAAAAAACACCAGGTCGCAAACTTTGTGAAGTGTTTGTGTGAAGACTGTGTGACACAGGAAGAATACAACCAACGTGTTGATGTGTGTACGCATTAAAGTACCATATAAAAAAATATCTGCACTTAACACCGATCACTCCCTGTATATCTTTCTCCAGAGACATTAATGCTTAATACTTGAAATTTATTTGCAGTTGAGATTATGGACTACCGTCTGCTTTATGGAGTGACGATAGTGAAAATTCGTGTCGGGCCGGGACTCGAAACCGGATTTCCCACCTATTGCGAGCGGTCGCCTTACCATATTTTTAAATTTTTTAAATCTTATTTTGTTCGGTATTGTACGTTGCGTTTATTCGGGACGGATGTGCCATAACACCCGTCGAAGTTCATCATTGATCAATTTCCTCAGTTATTTTCTTATTACAGAAGGCAGCTAAACCTCTAGCCGAACACGCTGAGCTAGCATGCCGGCAGATATTTTGGTACACAGCAGTATTAGAACAAAGGACCTTCAAAATGGTTCAAATGGCTCTGAGCACTATGGGACTTAACATCTGTGGTCATCAGTCCCCTAGAACTTAGAACTACTTAAACCTAACTAACCTAAGGACATCACACAACACCCAGTCATCACGAGGCAGAGAAAATCCTTGACCCCGCCGGGACTCGAAACCGGGAACTTGGGCGCGGGAAGCGAGAACGCTACCGCACGACCACGAGCTGCGGACATAGGACCTTCGACATGGCAGCTTTTTTATCTCATTTTGTTCTATATTGTATGTTGAATTTGTTCGGGGCGGACGTCCGATGACACTCGTTCAGGTTCTTCGTTGGTCCGTTCACTCAGCATTTTTAACAGAGTGTAGCTACTCTGCTGACCGAACACGCTGACCTACCGTGCCGGCTATTACTAGGCTTTCGGAGCACAATTCACAACCATACCCAAATTTCCGTATGTCGCCAACCATGGGCCTGCAAGCTGTAGTCGTACATCCATTATGCGTATTGCCATACAGGGAAGACATTTACTGGAACGTCGATTGCCTGGTATCGGTGAATAAACACGACAATGCAATGCTTATATTATTCCGAATTCCGAAGGAGCAGACACTGCGGTGACTACAGCCGTCATTGGGTCTGGCAATGAGTCATGCTCGGATAGCCTAAAGGTATGGCGACCGATCGCGTTAAGTGAGAAATCCGAGTTCGAGTCCCGGTCCCTCACAGATTTTCATTGTCGTCATCTCATCATACAGCTGATGGTAGTCCATATTCGCTATTGCGAATATATTTCATGTGTTTCATGTTATGCAAGCATGCCTGAAGGAACTTTTTATCGTAATTAGGAACAATACACGGACTGCAATATACCGGGTGATCAAAAAGTCAATATAACTTTGAAAACTGAATAAATGACGGAATAATGTAGATAGAGAGGTACAAATTGACACACATGCTTGGAATGACATGGGGTTTTATTAGAACCAAAAAAGTAGAAAAGTTCAAAAAATTTCCGACAGATGGCGCTTCATCTGATCAGAATAGCAATAATTAGCATAACAAAGTAAGACAAAGCAAAGATGATGTTCTTTACAGGAAATGGTCAATATGCCCACCATCATTCCTCAACAATAGCTGTAGTCGAGGAATAATGTTGTGAACAGCACTTTAAAGCATGTCCGGAGTTATGGTGAGGCATTGGCGTCGGATGTTGTCTTCCAGCATCCCTAGAGATGTCGGTCGATCACGATACACTTGCGACTTCAGGGAACCCCAAAGTCAATAATCGCACGGACTGAGGTCTGGGGACCTGGGAGGCCAAGCATGACGAAAGTGGCGGCTGAGCACACGATCATCACCAAAAGACGCGCGCAAGAGATCTTTCACGCGTCTAGCAATATTTCTTTTTTTTTTTTTTTGGTTCTAGTAAAACCCCATGTCATTCCAAGCATGTGTGTCAATTTTTACCTATCTATCTACATTATTCCGTGGTTTATTAAGTTTTCAAATTTGTACTGACTTTTTGATCACCTGGTAGTATTAATGCTTGTTGGGTAGGTGGTATGAAGATGTAGCACATCTGGTTAATAGTCCCTGCTTTTTGGTGGCGAATTCAAGCGCCGGCGAATTCAATAAAAAGACGCCTAGTGTCACTGCTAAGGGTCAGCGAACATTTCGGGTCTAACAAAACTGGTTGCCCATGATGTCATCTATCATCCTTAAAAACTTATTGCAAATACTTTGAAACACATTGTATGTTGACCACGCCTCTCAGCCCGGAAGTTTTGACTGAAGAAACGTGCGCAGGTGTCAATGCTGAAGCCGGCAACTTAGACTGCTAGGCGGGAGCAGGTCGCAGGACGCGCCTGCAGAACTTACCGAGGTTCTCGGAGGACGCGTTGAGCTCGGCAAAGCCGCGGGTCCCGCTGGCTGCGGCGCCGGCGCCACCTGCGGCCGCCCCCGCCGCCGCCCCCGCACCGCTGCCGCCCCCGCCGCCACCGGTCTTGGCCAGCGACGGGGAGTGCAGCGAGGAGCTCTTGTGGCGGCGGATGGTGGGCAGCCGCGACACGAACGACGCGTTGTGCTTGAAGCTGGAAGAGACGCGACTGAATCTCAGCGTCAGACACCGCTCCGCTGCCGCCGGCGGGCCGGGGTCTCATGCATGGGGCGGACAAGCACAGCGCGGAGGAGGCAAGCACGCGGCCACACACAGCAAGCACGGCGCGGCATGCGCTACGGGGATCCCACACTCCGAGTAAAACAACTCTGCGACTTGTCGGGCGAGCCATCACTCGTCTGCAGCTCTCTCTCGGGTTCCACTGAGGTCCTAAGACACTGAACTCGCACTCCTGGGGACTACGGTTCAAATCTCAGCCCAGCAATTCTGATTTACATTACTGTATGTACAAACTGCAAAAACCCACATTTAACACACAATCGGACAGTGGCAAAGCGGGAAAGGGCTAAATGTGGTGGTTTGGGACACCACAGACTATAGCACGCTATCTGGCCACTTGCGTATTGAGGGAAATCTGAACAGCAGCCGCTACATCGAGCAAGTTCTAGAGCTTGTGGCATTGTCCCTCCAGCAGGTTGTTCCACATGCAATGTTTCAGCAGGACAACGCCCGGCTACACGTGGTGAGGAGTGTGTAAGCCTTCTTCGAGCAACGACTGATGTTGTTGCTTCCCATGTCTGGGAGATGGTCGGTTGGTACTTTGTTCGTTCAGATCCTTCTGCAACCCTTGTAGACTTTTTGAGGCCGCGCACACAAATCACGTGGCAATGTGTTTTTCCAGTAGCATCTTTCATTCCATGCCTCGGCGACTACAGGCTCTGTATGTAGCGCGTGGCGGCTTCACAAAGTACTAAATTCTCGTAGTCAAAGTGCATGTGCAGTTTTTTAATTCTAATCGTTTATGTGTCGTCATGTCACTAATCTGTGGAATAAATTTCTTTGTAATCACATTTCTCACTCTTCGTGCTGCAGTTTCCACAAACAGTAGTGTAGGTTTTTAGTGGTGTTCCAAAACCACGCAAAGCGAGTATTTGGATGGTTCCGTTCAAAGAGCACGGCCCTGCCTTTCTAATAACCTTGTTAGTTTGTGGCATCACATCTCTTTGTGTTACCTGTTGCGTAGGTATGGTACATGGGCGCAGTTGCAGGCTGGGGAGAAGCCCGAAACACTTCATCAGGAGATTTACGAGAATGACCCGGTAACGTTCTAAATTGTACGGAAAGTGGCGCGGAAAAAATTTGCCGTATTTTACATGCAAGGTGACATGGCAGGGAGATGGAAAGTTAAATATGTGGGTTGTTCTGTTATTTGTTGCACAAAATTGGCAAGGAGAGTTTCCATTGGTTCGATGTTACATACTTGTTGTATTTAAAGGTATAAACTGCTGCGTACAGAATGCTGATAACTGGAAGATGTTCCTTATAAGCTGGGGGGAGATTTATATTTGTCTTTTAGAGTAAATAGATCTTATGTAGCACATGCACCTCACTTCATGCTGCAGAAGAAGCTTTTCTAGCATGCTTAACTTCTGAGCTGTTAACAAGAAGTATTTTATTTAATATTGCTTAGAACAGTGCCTCAGTATTATCTTGATAGTTGCCCTTCGATACGTATTTACATTGACAAATATCTGGCTTCTCCTCAGTAACAGGCGGTTAAATACACGTATTTGGTAGATGAGGTCGCTAAGCCACACCTCCATTTTACACGAAGGTTATTGAAAATGGACTTTCTTTTAAAATATTTGCAATGTATTAAAAGTTTATAGTGCAGCCATTGGAGCCTGAAGAAATTGCCTTTAAAATAATTTCTATTGGCTATAAGGAATGGACCCTACCAAACCTTTGTTTTGTATACAATCACGAACAAAATTTACACTGCATTAACGATTGTTTCCATTTTGTTCTGTAGCCAGCTCGTTGCTGATCTACGGTAATGTTTAAATGGCAATAGTGCCATCTTATTGTATGCAATGCAAAAGTTTCAGCACAAAATAGCAGATACTGTTCATAATATGTTAACATATTCAGAGTTTGATGTAAGTAGCCTACATTCAGTGGTGGAATGAACAAAGTCCAGATTTCGGACGTTTCTGGAGGTAGTTCTATAGAGTTAATTCGCGATAGTTAGAGTTACTTTCTTGTCGTGAGGTCTGTTATTTAGCTTTGTGTACACTATCTCTGAGGCTGCAGCTACTGCCTCCACTAGTAATCTTCATTTAACTACAAAGGGGACAATAGCCTTCTGTAAGCACACACTCTGTTCCTATTTGAACTGCGTGAATAACCGGGCCTGCATATGATTCTGCCCACAAGATGGCAATACCGCCCCGGTACTGCCGTTTGTCGATGTTATTTTAATCGGATTGTAGGAGGACGTACATAGTCTCAAGTAGAGCAACAAGCACCAGATACATCAACTTACTAGAAATTCCACCATACAGTTAAGGCACTACTCCAATACCCATGACTGGAAACGAAGCAGTAGATTACCTACGATACTGTCGATGTAAAGAGGCTTGTACTCAATAGTCACCATATACGCTACATGTAAAGAGTTTGACTCTTATAAAACACTTATTTGGCTTCTATTGCTACCAGTAACGTGTTGATGTTGCTTGTCGGATGGAACGTTATAGCTGCATGACAGTGCTATTACGACACACGAAAAACAATAATTCAGTGTTTAAAATTATGTAGTGTTCTCTTCCTCAATATTACCTGCGAACAGTTTGCAATCCCACAAAAAGTTATTAATTCTAGGAAAATTTGGGCCCATCAGCATGTCAAATACACTTTTTCTTACTTTGTATCTCCCCAAAGACCTTAAAAAATTAACAAGCTGGATTACAGTACTTTTCGAGAGTAGTTTGTCAGTGGAAATAAGTCAACGTTTCTTTGCTGTGAAACGATGTACCCGTTCCACCAGGATAATGTGTAACTCTTCATCCAGCACCCACAGTTGCGTGCTTTTTGTTTTCAGCACTATTTGTGTGCAACAAACACACTGATATTAATTTCATACTCTATTGTTTTTCATGGTTGCCCACTTCTAAGAGCTTTTAAATTGCAGAATACGTGCTACATTAACAGCTTCTATTATAAACAACTGTTTAAAAAAACAGGAAACTAAATCTACGTAACAAAATACGTAAGCTGCAAATATCTAATTCTACAATATATTAAACAAGGCAAAAGTGTAACGATTATTCTACCGTCTCAGAAGGAAACAAGTCGAGTACTTCCACAAATACACTACTTTAAATTACAGCACTCAAATACCTTGGAAAATGTGCAGTAAATTTCAACACACTGGTATGGAAAAGTGTCTTTCGTTCCAGAGGAAGTCTTAACATTGGTCTAGTATCGAGTTTTATCTTTTTTGTGGGACTATGTTTTCTATTACGCTGCCCGTCACGTTGATGATAAATGCATTGACTTTTCCTGTAAGGCAGTAAAATTTTGATAACATTCTCCTTTGGTAATAATACACAAAAAAATGTCCTTGTGAGGAATGATACAAGAAATTGTACTCTTGAAAAGTCAAAGAAACACAGAACACGATTAATCTGTTTCGTAAAATGATTTCTTAAGGAAGCTATTCTGTGCCATGAAACATATATCCAAACATAATTGTCAGCTGAAGAATTTGAAGCTAATATCTATTTGGCCAGCCGATACTCTTATAGTCTACAGAATATTTACTAGCTCTACATATGTTATTATTGCTAGAGTGCTGCCAGCCCAAAATGTGCATTAATACGTAAGAAATATCGCACTATGGCTTTTTGATAGCTATATCTTTCCTGTCCCCATTCTCTTAGAATGATTCCGTATCACTCTTGAGGAGCATGTCCGTTTGTCTGTCTCTTTTGACGGATGTGTTACATAGTCATATACAGTTTGCATCACATACACTATGTTCGCCTGAATCTTCAGCTTTTCTTGGCGAAACGTCTTCACTCTGCAGTTTTATTAAAAGGTTTGTGCAGTGACTCCAGCGGGTCAATGAAGCCTGTACGAGGAGAAGCCCGAGTTATAATTATCATATATCTTGTGTCTGGTCTTTCGGACATGTTGAAAAGAACAGACACCACTTCGACCCTGTCACCACTACGAATCGAGACACAAAGGAAATAGAGACATTAGCTGCCAGTGGGCTTTGATTTATAACAATGGGCCAAGTTGAAGGTTTGTGCTGGGCCGGGATTTGAACCCAAGTCTCCTGCTTACTATGCAGATGCCGTGACCTCTACGCAATCCAGACACAGATCACCACAACCGCTACCCTAGCATACCTCCCATCAGACCAAAATTTGAGTCTGGCTGGAGGCATGCTATGGCAGTCCATGCGGTTGAGTTGACAACTGTAATCACACGGCATAGTGATCAGTGCATCTACCTCGTAAGCAGGAGATCCGAGTTGAAATCCCACTCCAGCACAAATTTTAAACTTGCCCCACTGGTATAAATCAATGCCCACTGGCAGCTGACGATTTTAATTCCTTTGAGTCTTTATAATTATTGCCTCGAAAATATGAAGTATGGTAATAATTTTTGTCTGTCTGCAGGTACATGTCTGCAATCCCAATACACCGACCCCCAGCGCCAAGGTGCCATAGCACGTCTCTAGAGGTGTCAAAAAAGGATGTGGCTCATCTCATCTCCATTATTCAATGATCTATGCCTTTTTGTTTTGTCTAGAAAAGTGCTGCAGTATTGTGGAGTGGGGATATCAATGCGCACCAGGACTGCGACATTTATTACGTAATTCCATTTTCTCGAAGTGATAATTAAAAGTTGTGGCTACCTCTCGTACGCTTCACTGGGCATGACAATTGCAGTGAAATGAGCCATAGTTTTGAGCATGATCCTAGTTTGTCCTGCTATACCTAAAGATGATGTGGACATTGGTACGTGTAAAGTCAACGATAGTCTAATGAAGGTTGACAATTACGGATGATTTTTAACAAAACACATAAACCCACTACTTTCGCACTGTCCTACTTTTCCTTCCATTTAGACCTCTTCTGCAGCATATCCGAAGCATCAGGTTAATGTCCCTAGATCTTCTAATTCTGAATGAACACGTTTTCATAGCTTACTGTACCAGTTTATATACCAATGTTGTTCTCCACGTTACTGTAATATCCGGTATTTCTAATTGTCTGAGCTTTTTTTCCCTTACGTTTCTGTTCTATCAAATCATTATCTCATAACTGTGAAATCTGAGTTTACAATGTATAAGGTGTTGGGCGGAATAACATGAACACTCATAAGTATTAACGTAAGACTATCTTATTGCGTACAGAACAGACTGCACCCTTTGGACACCTAAACATCTGCCTATGAGATTATACACTGAACTGTCAAAAGTCATGGGACAGCGACATGCACGTATACAGATGGTGACAGTATAGCGTACACAAGTTATGAAAGGTCAGTGCACTGGCGAGCTGTCATTTGTACCCGAATGATTCACGTGAAAATGTTTACGAAGTGATTATGGACGCACGACTAGAATTAAAACGCTTTGGACTCGAAATGGCATTTGCAGCTAGCGCATGGGACTTTATAGTTTGGAAATCGTTAGTGAATTCAATATTCCGAGATCCACTGTGTCAAGAGAGTGTCGGGAATACCAAATCTCAGACATTACCTCTCACCACGGACAACGCACTGGCTGATGATCTTCACTTAACGACCGAGAGCAGCGGCGTTTGCTTAGAGTTTTCAGTGCTAACAGACAAACAGCACTGCATGAAATAACCGCAGTAATAAATGTGAGACGTATGACGAACGTTTCCGTTAGGGGTGTGTGGCGAAATTTCGCCTTAATGGGCTATGGAAGCAGACGGCAGACGCGAGTGCGTTTGCTAACAGTACGACATCGCCTGCAGCGCCTTGGTTCAAATGGCTCTGAGCACTATGGGGCTTAACATCTATGGTCATCAGTCCCCTAGAACTTAGAACTACCTAAACCTAACTAACCTAAGGACATTACACAACACCCAGTCATCACGAGGCTGCAGCGCCTTCCCTGGCCTCGTCACCATAACGGCTGTTGGTCAGGCGAGTCCCGATTTCAGTTGTTAATAGCTGATGAGAGGGTTCGAGTGTGCTGCAGATCCCTCGAAGCTACGGACCCAGGTTGTCAATAAGGCACAGTGCAAGCTGGTGGTGGCTCCGTAATGGTGTGGGCTATGCTTACATGGAATGGATTGGGTCATGTGGTCCAACTGAATCGATCACTGGTTGGAAATGGTTACGTTCGGCTACCTGTAAATCATTTTCAGCCATTCATGGACTTCACGTTACCATGACAATTTGTCATGTCACCGGACCACAGTCGTTCGCGATTGGTTTGATGGACATTCTGGACAAGTCGAGCGAATGATTTGCCCACCTAGACCGCCCATCATGAATCCCATCGAACATTTTTGGGCATAATCGAGATGTCGGTTGGCACACAAAATTCTTCTCCGCCAACACATTCGTAATTATGGACGACTACATAGGCAGTATGGCTCAATATTTCTACAGGGAACTTCCAACGACTTGTTGAGTCCATGCTGCTCTACGCCGGAAAAAGGAGGTCCGACACGATGTTAGGAGGTGTCCAGTGACTTTTGACACATCAATATATATTATTGGCATGATCTTGTTGTTGTAGACTTTAGTGTGAAGATTGGTTTGATACAACTCCCCACACTAGTGTATCCTGAGCAAGCCCCGTCAATCTGCGTAGTTACTGCAAGCTATATCCATTTTAACCTGCTTACAGTAGTCGAGGTATGGTTCCCCTCTGAAACATTTACCCGCGGTTCCTACTTTGCCAAATGACTATTCTTTGATGCTTCAGGATGTGTATTATCAACCTATACTTTCTTTTAGTCGAGTTGCGCCATAAATTTCTTTTCTCCATATCGCGATTCAGCACCTCCTGATTAGTTACTCGATCTCCGCCTCAGTTCTTAAGTATTCTTCTATAACACCACATTTCAAAATCTTCTATCCTCTTCTCGGCTAAACTGTTTATCGCCGATGTTTCACTACCATACAGGGCTACCAATCAATCACCTTCAAAAACACTTTTAAATTTATATCAGATATTAACAAAATACCTCTTCTTAGGAAAAGCTTTTTCTTGCTGTTGCCATACTTCATTTTATATCCTCTCTACCTCGGCATCATCAGTTATTTTGCTGCTCAAACAAAAAACCTCCTCTGGTACTATGACCACTCTCATTTCCTACACTAATTCCCTCGGAATCGTATAATTTACCTCGGATATATTCCATCACCTTTATATTACTTCAGTTGATGTTCATCCTACAATGCCTCTTCAATACATTATCCATTTCATTCGGCTGCTCTTCCAAGTCCTTAGCTGTCTCTACTATAATTACAATGTTACTGGCAAACATCAAAGGTTTTATTTCTTCTCGCCAAACTTTAACTCCTTTCCTAAGTTTCTCCTTGGTTTTCTTTACTGCTTCCTGAATATGCAGATTGAATAATGTTGAGGATACCTCCCTGGATTTATGATATAATCCTGTTTCCTATTTCCCTTTCATGTCCTTGGACCTATATAACTCCAGTCTGGTTTTTGTGCAAGTTGTAAATAACACTCCTTTCTCTGTACTTTATCCTTGATACCTTTAGAATTTCAAAGAGTACCAGTAGTACTACTAACATTGTTAGAAGCTTTCGCTATATCTATAAAAGCTGTAAGGGTAGGTTTTCCTATCTTCAACATACCTCCTAAGAGTAGTCGTAGGATCACTGCCGCTACACTTGCTCCTACATTTCTCTGTATACCAAATTGATATTTTCCAGTACCGGCGTGTACCAGATTTTCCGTTCTTCTGTAAGTTATCTGAGTATTTTGCGGCCATTCGTTGGATTGTAGTCACACGTGTCAGCATCTGCCTTATTTAGAATTGCAATCATTACACTTTTCTCGAAGTCTGAGGGTACTTTGCCTGTTCATATACGTTGCACAGGGGATGGAATTGTGACATCATGATTGGATCTCCCAAGGCTCTCAATAATTCTGCGGGAATGTCGTCAACTCCAGAGGCCTTGTAGATCCTTCAGAACTCTGCTACATTCTTCTCACAGTATCATTTCTCCCACATCATCTTCATTTACCTCCTCTTCCCGTTTTATAATATTGTCTTCATGTTCATTTCTAGCGCATAACCATTCTGTATTTACGTCCACCTTTCATCTCCACCTTTTTTGCTTAACATTGGTTTTACATCTAAGCTCTTGATATTTATATGGATACTTCTTTTTCTGTAATTTTGTTGCTAATTTTCGTATAGGAAGTATGTACGGTTCCACTAGTCATGCACATTTTTACATCAGTGCATTTGTCCTCTAGTCATTGCTGCTGGCACAGAAAATGTTACTCTTCGTTTAGTGACATGATAACACCAATGTGTTGCGGATAAGCTAGAGGCTAGTCTCGGGAAAAAGGACGTATAGATCGGTGTTCATGTTATTCCGCCCAGCCCTTATGCACTGATTGTCCGAAAGTCATGGGAAGGCATTGTGTCACGAATCGAGCTGCTGAACAAAATGCAGTGCTTTTACCTTCGTACAGGCTTGGTAGACATAATTCACAACTCTCATCCCGCATTCAAACTCGTTTAACTCGCGACGTGTGCCACTTTCTCTGCAAACCAGTGTATAACAGACCGCATAGACATCGTGTCTGTTCCAGCGCGATACGGATCATGAAGCTGCAGCATTCGGTGTTCATATATGGCACAGCTGCAAGTGGGACAACCGTTCCCTGACTTTTGGCTATTCTGTTTACGTCTCTTGTACTTACAGGACGATTGCTTAGCGCAGTTATTAGTGTGTGTGGCGTAACTCTTGTATGGCTGCCCATTAACGCGACATCACTATGCACGCCAAAAACTGCCAACCATATAGTGTATTCCTGTAGTTTTAATATTTGACTTCCTACTGAATTTATTCTCAGAAGATATATTTGAGGCCCCTCTTAACGCTAAATCCATGGATGTTGACTATTTACGCTAGTTGTATCAGGAAAAGTAGCAAGCACTTGTTTTAATGAAGCCAAAATCTTCAAGAGAGCATTGATATTTCTCAGAAAACGTTTTCCTTTGACGCGCTATTTGATCTTCGAACAACTCTTACTATTCCTTCCTTGGGGACCGCAGTCATAATCTACTTTTTTATTTTCACGCTATCGCTATTCG
Source organism: Schistocerca piceifrons (assembly GCF_021461385.2). Classification (NCBI taxonomy): domain Eukaryota; kingdom Metazoa; phylum Arthropoda; class Insecta; order Orthoptera; family Acrididae; genus Schistocerca; species Schistocerca piceifrons. Next base: position 298,665,465 of record NC_060140.1, read on the forward strand.
CCTTTGGAGCAGTGCAACAGTCATTAAATAACCCACATGTCTAAATGACTCGTCGGAATCTTACAATGCATGCGTGATCATATACAGCAGTCGTCGCATTATAAGATATGAGTGAGAACTGAAAATAATTATTGCAGCAGACGTGCTGTAGCCTCAGACGGTACCATATCTTTCAGACGCGTCGGATATTTCATAAACTTTTCACCTTTGCACTTGATAATGGCTATAAAGCCGAAATATCGATAGTCTGAAACAAACGAATAATAAAATACTTATAATAAAATGGCAATAATTCCATTAAAGTAAAACTGTTATTCTGTTGACGCATTAGCGTCGGAAGTGTTGATAACTTTTTCTCGAGTTATTGAAGCCATGTCTCAATAAGAACCCATTCCGCATTGGACTGTGGTTATAATCTGATTCCACAGGCAGCAAAGAGAGACAGGCTTAGAATAGACTTTCACTTCACTTCCTTTGTTTACAGATTTGTTTAAAAGAGTTTTTATTTTACAGGGTTATACACTTATGAAGTAAAAGTCTCTGTCTAGCATGGACGGTTAAATTGGCAGTAAATAGCCTCCATACACATGGCGAGTCCCGCAAGACGAAACACAACTTTTACTTCCCGAACGGTTCCAGATAGCGAAACTAGACATTCGGCGAATCATAGTACGCAGACCAGCAAGTACTTATGTTAACATTGTTAGTACTCTTAGCTGTCGTATCAAGAGGGATAGTGAAGTTACTATGTATTATTACACGTTTTAATGGAACATTATACTTTTTTAAGGCTTACGATAGCGTTATAAAAAGTTGAGTGCTGTACTAAAACACTTATTAATGTTGTGTGAAAAATTCTCGTAAAAGTGTGTGGCTATTTTGACGCAGTTCAGTAGAATTTCGCGTAAGATTAGAATTTCGCGTAAGATATATAGGCGCAGTTTTCCAATTGATATTTTACAAAAGCTTCCCTAATACTTGAAGCATTGGGGGATCTTCGAGCAAAGAGAGAACAGATAATCATCTCACCATTGCAGACATGAATGCATGCAGAATCGAATACAGATGACCGTTTACACCACGGATGTGGTGTTTTTCTAAGCAGAACGGAACGCCGTCATTTCTCCTTCAAACTAAGCAGCCAAAAACTAAAGCACATTGCTACATGGGAAACCACTCGGCGAAAATGTAGCTGCTCCTCAAAAAGTAGATTAGCTGAAATGTGGTGACATACATATTTAAAAAAAATTGAAGCCACTCCAAATACCCCAAATATCAGAATGAAGCTTCATTTACAAATATTCTGAGTCTTTATCTCTGTCGTATAAAGGGGGGTGCATAAAATGCGCAACAAAATTAAAGGATAAGTTTTTCGAAACCCCTTCATTTTCTCCCATCCCGACGCACAAACTATAAATTCCGTTCAAAGATGCGTACAGCCTTCATCCATAATGGAGCTAAAGCATGGAGTTCTGGGAAGTTACCCTTGGGCTAGATGAGGCTTCAAACAGCAAAGCGACGCCAGGTCCGAAAGAAATAGGCCAGAGCACAGAATTTCATCTGAGGTATAACGTGGGTTAATGCTGTCACATTGATATCACATTTCACTACAATTCCGCCCAACGCTACTACGGACGTGTCACACCATGGGAAAATCGTCACACCTCCCCTTACCCAACCTCACCCCTTCTCTTGATGCCTCTGGGATGGAAGCCACAAGCGTGATTCCAAGCACTGAAATCACGCGGTTTTCTTGCGGGTGGCCAGAGAGAAACATTTCGGACCGACTGGCAATGATGCCGCCAGAGATGACACAAAGGGCGTGAATGAAACTATCCTCTCCCTTGTCGAGCTCGTTTTCACACTTCCATTGTCAAAAACGACAACTTGCAGTGCAATGTGCAGCAGGACTGCTCTCTTGACAAGCTTTGATACTGTTGCACCCCAATGAGATTCATCTCTTTGTAGTGTAGCGTGACCGCAATTTTTGCTCTGGTATATAGGAGCTGTTCAGAACAATTGACGAAATTTTGAACGTACTCCTTCCTGTTTCGTGCCCTGCTGTCGTGTGTGCATGGAGGGATGGGACACTGTCATGTATGTAAATGAAACGACGAAGGGTGGGTGGAAGACCTCCAGTTCGGCAACACCATCAGTGCCACCTTTGTTGACCACTTTAAAACTGTCCCTGTACACAAATAGCCACTCATAGATTCCTATGTGCCGGCAAGGCAGGCAATACTTTCGACACAGCTCAGGTTTCGGATACGGCCAGTAAGCACTGGTGCAATGGCGTAGCGCCACTCAGCTGTTTGGCTTTGATGGTCAATCAAATCATTTTGCAGACAACTACCGCACAGTATGCTGTGTTTCTTTCTCGTGTTTCAACATTGTTTTCAGTGCATGGTGACGTGTCGTAAGCTCTGGCTCATCTCAGTGCCAAGGAACTGGATTTTTCGCGCGTTTTACATAATTATTGTGCAGATGTCTTCCGCTGATGTTAGCTAAGCCGTTGCTCTATCTGGAGAAGGTAGGTCACAGTGATATACTGCGAACGTGCTAGGAGTGTCACAGAGAGTGGGAAGAAGGGTGGGGCAAGTCCAGATCAGGGCCACCGCTGTTACAGTAAACCGTGGGAGGACCGCACTAATGGTTGGCAGGCAGCCTGGGTCCAACGAGCGACAGCGCAGACCCAGCCGATCGTCTTGCTGCTGCTGCAATGGCTGAGTGCTGCCAGCGTAGGCAGTTCGGTGACGGTTGCAGGAACTACACATTCATCTGCGAAAGAGGTGCTAAACTTGACACATGTGCATTGTGTGGTCAGTTTGCGGTTTGCCAAGCAGCATGTGCAGTTCGGTATGGAGCAATGGTACTGGTTGCTCTCACAGATGTGTCACGCTTCTCTAGGGAGGACCGTGGCGGCAGGATTCCGTGATTGGCATCTTGATGTGGAGGCGGAGAATCATTTAAACGTCGTTTTCCGACAGACTGCATTCAGGGGTGGATCTGTCATGATTTGGGGAGGCATCAGGCTACACAGGAAAATGCCCCTCATCGTCATGCAATCTCCAGCGCTGAACAGGCGGTGGTGGTTAGTGTTTAACGTCTCGTCGACAACGAGGTCATTAGAGACGGAGCGCAAGCTCGGGTTAGGGAAGGACTGGGAAGGACATCGGCCGTGCCCTTTCAAAGGAACCATCCCGGCATTTGCCTGAAACGATTTAGGAAAATCACGGAAAACCTAAATCAGGATGGTCGGAGACGGGATTGAACCGTCGTCCTCCCGAATGCGAGTCCAGTGTGCTAAACACTGCGACACCTCGCTCGGTCCAGCGCTGAACACTCAGCACTACTGGGATGAAATACTGTAGGCATACACCATTCTGGAAGCTGCAGCGTTTGCACCACGCTACGCACTGATGCAGGACAACACTTGACCTCACATCGCCTCTCTCATCTGATATCGTTTCAATGCATTGTGCATCACAGTGATGGAATGATCGGCCAACTCAACTGAACATGTGTAGGATATAAATCCCAAGCCAGGGATAGGTGAGGAATTGATTCATGCATTACAGAACACCTGGAACACCATCCGCCAAGCCTAGATGATTTCTTGATTCTTAGCTGTAGTCGCCAGCACCAGGCAATCATTAATGCTAGGTACTGTGCCATCTGTAACTCAGAATTCATCCAAATCATTTAAAAAATATTTAACATCATAGCGTATATCTATCTTTGCCCCGAATCTGGTTTGATCAAGCATAAAAAGCTGCAGGTGAGTAGTGCTACACTGTTGCACTAGCGCTCGGTGGCCCCACACGAAATCTGAGGGGTGTTAAGAGGGTTGCCTATCCTGCCAGTGCCAGGTATCAGTGAATGAGTGTTTCCTTAGAGGGACATTATGAAAGCGCAGGCGCCAGATTGTTGTTATGGTACAGTATCCGTCCACACAACGGCCTAAATTGACACCCTTTTTATCAGCTTAAGGTTTTCGAGGCCTTCCCGCCCACATTTCCAACTTCATGGATTACTCAATTAAATGCCCTATCGATATCGTTCTTCATGCGACGATAGTGAAAATGGAGGGACAGTTTAGTGAAGTGACTAGCTACTCTGGAAATTTACAGTTAAAATATTTAGTTGATCGATTAATTTTGATATTTAAGCTATCACAGCTGAAAGAGAGGATGGCAACTATTCCTTCGTACTCCCTTTAGAAACGAATTGCTATACATAGTTACCTAATATGACGTTGTATAAAGTGATTTATATTCCGATAGGTAGACGTCGCATACTGGCATCCCATAGCATTTAATTTTTTTGTTTTTGAGATCATATACGATCTACTAATAGCGACTGTACGGTCATACTTGAAAAAGACTGTCTGGTTCAAAATAGTAAATAGTGGTAAAAGGAGCATTTTACTCAAATACGTATAGCCTCTGGAGAAACATGACGTCTTTTAGCCAGCGTTTCATGGGAGTCAACTCACAAATAAGGAAACAAATTTCTCAAATCGCAAGTTTGCTTATGAGGCTACTTTCCGCAGCAAGTACAAGAGTATAAATGTTTGTTTCTTAATTATGTTTTCATCTATGAAACGACTTCCGCAGACACTTTGGCTGAAACGATTCAGCACCGACGTTGACAACTCATCTTTTCGAGAAATTTCGAATGCAATTAAAAATATTGTCACTGTTCATTTAAAATTTCATATTGCTTAATTTTCTCGATGTTAAAAAAAAGTGCGGTATCAACGTTGTCTCTGTCGACCGCACCCAGTGGGCCGCCCACATCGCTGTGGGTGAACAGACTTTTAAACACCCCGCCAGCGCGACTTGCTGTCTCCAGAGATCGACGTCAGCCCTTCGACTCACTGCATGCAAATGTACGAAATCTCGGAACAAATTGCCCTAGCCTGACGCTACTAATCTGATAACAGCTAACAAGTAATTTTAGAGAAAAGGATGTGGTTGAGGAACAGATAGGGGGATATGTAGCTCGAGTTAATCTTTCCAGTTCATGCCGCAATCTACTAGTAACAATTGAAACTAAGAACTTAGAGGCTGATTTTACGTGACAATACGGCTGGTTGTTATTAGAATTTGCTTTGTAACTGTGAGAACGGAAATTTCTTACCACAAGGGTATGAAACTTTTAGAGATAAGAACTCTTGATTTGATGTTCAGGAGTGTATCAGGTACTAATTTAATAACTCAATATAACTCGTAGAGCCTTCGTGTGGCGTTTAGTTGATTGTTTTATTTGTTTGTTACAAAAAATTCATTCCCGGAATGGGCAACGCCAGGTTATATATGGAAGGGGTTAGGCACCGGTTTGGCTTCCAAGTATTCCATAGCTCCCTCCCATGATTAGATGGCTGTTTAAATGATATTTATGGTTTTCAAAGCCGTTTTATGTATTTCAAACAATTCATGGAAGGAGGGAATTAGTACATTAGATATTAAAAGAGTAATTTATTGTTTTAGTTTCGTATTACTTTCATTCGTCTTAAAAAGCCACCATGTGTAAAATAAGGATATAACTTTAATTTGTCTTAGTACAATTACAGTTATTTTCCACTGCATTACCAATACAGTCCCCATCGTTTTGGATACAGCCAGTCACAAGAAACTTGTGTCGTCAGACAAACGGCAGCGAGAGAAATTTGATTCTGAGAAAATGGCAAAAGCTATTAAACTAGTGAGAGAGAAGAAGATGGGATATATGAAAGCTGCAAAAATGGTTGATGTCATTCTGCCTACACTGTTTCGTCTGGCTAAGTCTGAAACTTCTGATAAGGATGCAGCTACAACAAAGCAATCAGAACTGTGATACCAGCTAGTCTCGAAGAGGCGATACTAGCATGCTGCCTACACGTAGAATCTCTTTTCTGTTGGTTATCAAGAAGTGATATTCGCCTGTTAGAATATGAGCAAGCTATTAGGGACTGTATCAACAATCCTTTTGATAGCAATAGGATTGCAGGAACGGACTGGATGAGAAGATTTATGAGGAGGCACAATAATATTTTATCAAATAGGAAGCCATCAGGGACATTACAGACCAGAGCTTCTGGATTCAGCCAAGAAGAAGTGTCGTAGTTCTTCGACGTTCTTGACAATCTTTCTTCAGCACAAATTCCCTGGTGAAAGAGTCTTGAATGTAGACGAAGCTGATTTGCCGATCGTTCAAAGCAAAACTCCCCACATCATAGGCCATAAGGAGAAAACGCAAATAGGAGCTCTCGTCGTGACAGGAAGAAGGTGACCTATGATCATATTTCTACCCACGAGCGCTAGTGGTTCCTTCGTTCCTCCAATGATTATCTTCCCGAGGAAGAACATGAACCAGCAGTTAATGAGAGGAGCATCACCTATATCTATCTCTGCGTGTGATCCCTCTGGTTGGTACAAAACAATCTGTCCGAGCAGTGATTTTAACATGTTATTTCTAAAACCCACCCCACTATGGAGTCCCCTGTGCTTCTCATCCTAGATGGCGATTACAGTAACACCAAAAACAGTGAGGTAACTGGATGGCTAGAAGTCATCATGTTCATCTTGTTAGCTTCCTTCGTCACTGCAACACAACATCTAGCCACTGGATAAAACATTTATGGAACCGCTGAAGACCTACTACAGCGAAGAGATCCGGCTATGGTTACAAACACACGACTGTGCCCTAAGACCACTTGATGTTGCAGAACTTTTTAGCTGAGCTTATCTAAAAGACCAGAACTTTGAAATCGCAGTCAACGGGTTCAGGGTCACGGGAATTTTCCCGTCCAGTAGAAATATGTACAGCAATAATGACTTAAGTGCTGCAAACGACGAAAGTCTTGAGAATAGAGGTACCCAACGTCCTGTTGAGCAATAAAGTCAGGTGGTCAGAAGGCACCGAGTGAGAATGAAACTAAAGCAGGTTAGTAGAATTTAGAATTTAGTAACTGTCTATTAAAACAAAGCATAGATTTTCCATTCTACAAACTTCAACATATAGTTCATAAATAAACAAACAGCATTTTCCTTAGGCAGGGTTATCTAGTGTTCTAGTTACTGTGAGTCCCTAAGAGTTTTCACCTACACCGCAAAGGAAGAAGACATCAAATCGCTGGAGGCCAAAAGGTTCAGCTCAGGTCTTGATATATTACTTCCATAAAAAGAATCTGAAAGCCTCACTCAAAGAAAGAAGATCTAATCGCCCATCAACGTCTACCAGAAACGATCGTAGGACAAAGAAAATGTCAAAGGAGTTTGAAAAGACGATAGAGCTCAAAGCTACTGATTCTAGTAATTCAGGCATAATGGAACTGGAAGACTCTACTGATGAAGAGGGGGTCGGAATGCACTCTGAACCAGGAAGTTAAGACACATAATGCGTGTTTTGTGGGGCAATATTTTCCGATGATCTTACGAGGGAAACTTGAGTACAAAGTACACTTGGTTGACTATGGTCATGAGATACCTACAAACATCGTGTCAGACCTCCTTTTTGCCTGGCGTATTATAGCAACGCGAAGTGGCATGGACTCAACAAGTCGTTGGATGTCCCCCGCAGAAATATTGAGCCATGCTGACTCTATAGCCATCCATAATTGCGAAGGTATCCGCCCGTGGTAGTTCACTGGTCACCGCGACGGAATGTCATACCTAACGGCCCGGGTTCGATTCCCACCTGGATCGGAGATTTTCTCCACTCAGGGACTGGGTGTTATGTTGTCCTTATCATCGTCATTTCATCCCCATCGACACAGAAGTCGCCTAAATGGTGTCAACCCGAAAGACTTGCACCAGGCGAACGGTCTACCCGACGGGACGCCCTAGCCATACGGCATTTACATTTCCATTGCGATGGTGTTGCCGGTGCAGGATGTTGTGCACGAACTGAGCTCTCGATTATGTTTCATAAACGTTTGAAGGGATTCATGTTGTGCGATCTGGGCGGCCAAACCATTCGCTCGACTTTTGCATAATGTTCTTCAAACAAGTCGCGAACAACTGTGGTTTGGTGACATGACTACTTTGTTTGGGAGCATGAAGTCTATGAATGCCTGCAAATGGTCTCCAGTTAGCAGCACATAACCATTTCCTATCAACGATCGTTTCTGTTGGTCCAGAGGACTCAGTTCATTCCACGCAAACACAGGCCACACCATTGTGGAGCTACCACCAGCTTGCACAGTGCCCAGTTGACAACTTGGGTCCATGGTTTCGTGGGATCTGCGCCAAAATGTAGCCCTACCATCAGCTCTTACCAACTGAAATCGGGACTCATCTGCCCAGGCCACGGTTTTCCAGTCGTCCACGGTACAACCGATACGGTCACGAGCCCAGAAGAGGCGCTGCAGGCGATGTCGTGCTCGTAGCAAAGGCACACGAGTCGGGAGTCAGCTGCCATATTATACTAACGCAAAATTTCGCCGCACTGTCCTAAAACGTTCATCGTACCTCCACATTAATTTATGTGGTTATTCCACACAGTGTTGCTTGTCTGTTAGCACTAACAACTCTACGCAACCGCCGCAGCTCTCCATTGTTAAGTGAAGGCCGTCGGGCACTGTGTCGTTCGTGGTAGGAGGTAATGCCTGAAATTTGGTATTATCGGCACACTCTTGGCGCTGTGGATGACGGAATACTGAATTCACTAACGATATCCGAGATGGAATGTCCCATGCGTCTAGCTAGAACTGCCATTCCGCGTTCAAGGTCTGTTAATTCCCGTCTTGCGGCCGTAATTACATCAGATTCCTTTCCAAATGAATCATCACCTGAGTACAAATTGCAGCTTCGCCAATGCATTGCCCTTTTATACTCTGTATAAGCGAAAATACCACATCTGTGTATGTGCATATCGCTATTGTATGACTTTTGTCACCTCAATCTATACCACCCGAAATGTGGGCCCATGAAGTGTGTTCTGGCTGTGATGACGATCAGTATAATTGTGATTTTTATGACTGAGAAAACACTTCATTGAATACTGCTTCCACTATTCCACATCCCCGTCCCTATTGCATGTCACACAACATTTATCTTTTTTGTGCTTTTTAAACTTACTTACACACCTTATTTCTGAATTACATAAATTTTTGAAGTGAATGAAACAGATAAATATCCAATACGTCTATGTTAAGGCCCTTTATTTTGGATATATTTCTTACGAGTTATTTATACACCGGGTGATCAAAAAGTGAGTATAAATTTGAAAACTTAATAAACCACGAAATAATGCAGATAGAGAGGTAAAAATTGACACATATCCTTGGAATGACATGGGGTTTTATTAGAACCACCCCATATTGCTAGACGCGTGAAAGATCGCTTGCGCGCTTCGTTTGGTGATGATCGTGTGCTTAGCCACCACTTTCGTCATGCTTGGCCTCCCAGGTCCCCAAACCTCGGTCCGTGCGATTATTGGTTTTGGGGTTACCTGAAGTCACAAGTGTATCGTGATCGACCGACATCTCTAGGGATGCTGAAAAACAACATCCGACGCCAGTGCCTCACCATAACTCTGGACATGCTTTACAGTGCTGTTCACAACATTATTCCTCGACTACAGCTGTTGTTGAGGAATGATGGTGGACATATTAAGCATTTCCTGTAAAGAACATCATCTTTACTTTGTCTTACTTTGTTATGCTAATTATTGCTAGTCTGATCACATGAAGCGCCATCTGTCCCACATTTTTTGAACTTTTGTATTTTTTGTTTCTAATAAAACCCCGTGTCATTCCAAGCATGTGTGTCAATTTGTACCTCTCTATCTACGTTATTCCGTGATTTATTCAGTTTTCAAATTTAAACTGACTTTTTTATCACCCGGTAAA